>NC_083652.1:560000-1160000 GCF_963576545.1 Limanda limanda
CTAAACATTCTCTGTGTGTTACAAAGCCCAGGGAAATCAGCCACTACACAAACTTACCACCCGTAGTGGTGTTCGGTCGTCCAGCTTTCTTTCTGTCGAGTATACGTATATTTACGCCTATATATCCCCAACAGCTTAGCATCTGCTGACAGCAATACTCTTGTCAGTTATTGTCAATCATTGCATCAACACACATACACACACAGGTAGAGCAGTAACCTGCAGAACAATCTGGGCTGCAGGTTACATAAGAAGCAGACAGAGAGGCTGTGTGCTGCTCCAGCTGCCCTATCATATCTCTTTAAATGAGAAAGCGCTGCGTGTGTGCGTATGTGTGCGTATGTGTGTGCGGAGGAGAAATTACGGGACAGAGAGGGCCATTCTGCTGTGGACGACGACTAGAAGATCGAAAACACAAAATAAAGCCGCTTTGCTTGGATCTTCACATTTCTGCAGAGGAGGCCGTGCATCGGTTCTCATCTAAGTTCGACGGATCCTGATTGTGGACCCGGGTGCTCTTCTTGTATGTATGGGCTCGGCAGGCGCATCCCTCGCATCCTGATAGTACACAACGGGCAGCATCTTAATCAATATCTGTTTCCACAATCTCTGCGCTGAAACATTGAAGGAAACGTGATAAAGGGGCAGCGGTGAAAACAGCGTGTTGATCATGGATTAATGGCTGAGTGAATTTTCATCTGAGAGGTAAGGGATGCTGCGAAAAAATAGGGCCGAACGAGGAGGATGCGTCCATGGCTGCAGTGGGTGTGTGTAGCATGTCTGTGCTTGTGATGGATGACGGGGTGTTTGGTTCTAGCAGCAGCATCCACAGTCGCTCAGACGAGGCGGAGCGGACTGCAGAGAGATCAGGCTGATGCGGGCGGACAACGCTGGGTATTCCAGCTCTTTGTGTGCATGGTCGGGCCTGTGGATGTCCGATCATCCGCATCGAGCTGCGTATTATTAACAAATATAATGACGCCAGCGTCTGTCAGTGACGCAACCTTTTTCGCTCTCAGTTGTTCTGCCATGTGACTTCTTTATTTGAGCCACTTGTCTTCTGAAGTGTTTCTTGGTTTTTGCCCGAGTTGTCCCTTGATCTATTCATACTCTTCACTGTTAAATATGAGAGGATTGAATTGATGATCTCAACATAACCATTATAGCTTTGGTTTAGGCTAACTTTGAGGTCCGAAAAATCCACTTAGCGTGATGAATTCAGTGGCTTTGAATTGTGTTTGATTTATTTTATTAATAAAGTGTGTTTGTGTGTGTGTGTGTGTTTGTGTTTGTGTTTGTGTTTGTGTTTGTGTGTGTGTTTGAATCACACTTGGCAAAGCTGGTCCAGAAGGAAGATCAGTTCAAGATGTGATTTAGATGAGTGAGTTAGCAAAATAACAAAATCCCACATTAGTTGGAAAGTAAACTTTCGCCAGCTGGCTAACCTATTCTTTGAGCTTAGCACATATAGTCAAATGAAAAGACAGGGAAGACTCACCTACACATGACAGACTGCACAACACTGTTATATCAACCAGAACCAAAACAAAACTATTTTTTTACGATTAGCCACAGCAATGGTCATAGGTCGGGCGGCTGTGGCTGACGTTAAAAGTGCTCGTACCTTAACCAGAAGGCAGTCGTTTCGATCTCAGTCTTCCCCCTAAGCATGCCAAAGTATCCTTCGGCAAGATACTGAAACCCGAATTGCCCCTCATTGAAAAAGTACTGCCCATAGATGCATTGTATAAATCAGTGTGCATTTGGGAGAATAGCAATAACCTGTAGTGTAAAGAGCATTGAATGGTCATCAAGACTAGAAAAGCGCTATATAAATACAGATCATTTACCATAGGTTTCCAGCGTGGTCACCAACTAACTTATTATGCTAGAACACATGTTATTCCTTTTCAGTACCTGTTTGCTTAGCTAAACAGTATGTAGAGCAGAAGGTTTATACATGAGTTGAGTAGAAACATTGGCACAGGATCTTATTTACTGAGGTTTTCTGGCACTTAGTTGAAGTTGCATGCCTATCAGTGGTAGTGTATTCTAAACTTGAGACAGCTGAGTTAACATTGGCTTCGGTCTATAAGGCGATATTGCTGTTGGTAACGTTACAACTGTTACCTCCACAATTTATGCAGCTATGGACATTTTGTTGCTGCAGGTGTTCAGTGTCCTCAACTGTTTGACAATAACATTTGGACAGTTAGCAGACAGTAGTAGACGGATGTTGTCCGGCCCACCTGTGTAGGTGGACACATTGCAGCAGACTTGTATAATTGCACTTCCCCCTCTCCCGTGTTAGCAGCAAGACAGATAGAAAAACCAGCAGGAACAACAGCTGCAAGAGTTAAGGGGTTGCTGATTAGTGTGGAGTGACTGTTCATCTCTCATAATGCTTAATCCTTGCTAATATCAGTTCAGGTTATCATGGTATCATGGTGACACAGATATCATGGTGACACAGATAAACCCAGTGGGGCAGACAGTTTGAGGGTTATACAGAAGGAAGTTTGCCTGGAATGTTGTGCTTTGACTGCTCTAGTATATGGAACATGAGTGATCGTCAAAAATGTTTCTCTCACTCCTCTCCCATCATGCATCTTTTCAGACTAATGTAGGACTTTGTCAGGACAGAGTTTGCAAAGTTCAAACTCATCTTCTTGGGAGATGGAACCTGCAAGATGAACTCGGTAGTTATTCTTGCAGAATGAGAAGACCCAGTGATTTGTAACTGGGACAACAGAAGTCTTTGTTTGGATTTTTTATCAATTCATAAATTTTTATTGCAACACGATATGTTCATACAGTTGTGGCTCAACTGGTAAGCATTGTAAGATTTGTAGTACATTTCTTAGCTTCCTTGTGCCACGGAGGGAACCCTAAATTGCAGCTGATGCTTAGGTAAAGAACTGGCATAGCCTCCTGCCTGAATGAAAGGCAAGTTGTGAAGGGCTCCTGACCAAAACACATAAGCAGGGTGGTACAGAGGTGACAGCATTGTACCTCAACTGTCCATACTCTGTGAAATGCAAAAATCTTATACATGTGTTTTATTTGAGAATAAATGTCATCTTCCAAAGGAGGAGCTTAAAGTTAAAAGATCATTCAAACAGTAGATGACAGGAAAGAGATAGATGGGGATTATATGCATCAATGAACCTCTGAGAGAATTGATCTCCCTTAGATTTGTAAAATGTTTTAATGTTTCTCAAGTATTTGTTATTTAAACAAAAATAATAAAGAAATAGTAACGTAAAATGAATTGTGATAATCATCAATATATAAACTAAAGCAGTATGAGTAAAGTACTGTATATACTGAAGACTGTATAAGTACAACAGAAACATCCTATTCTTTGAAATGTTATGGAGGGCTTTCTGTAGCTGGTCTAGTTGACAACTTTGTTATATTATGTAATGAATGAGCCTTATTGATGCTGCATCAGCAGAGCCAGTCTCCATCTGTTCAAGAACTGAGGACAAATATATTGAAGTGATGGAACGTAAATGCTAAATACTGAAAAGTGTTCCTGATAACAGCATACAAGCTGATGCAGGCGTTGCTGTCAGTAGAGTGGGACAAAGCAATGCTGTAGTGTGTGAAGTGGCAAAGTCAGCATGTTATGTAACTGAGCAGTCGGAGCCTGTCCTCCTGATGCTGATACAGTGAGATCACAGACAACAGGCTAGATGAGGCCATGGGCCATAGCATTCATTTCAACTAAGATGTGTTTTGACTTGGAGCGTTGAGCTACTCAAACAACAAATGGGAAGCAGGATGCTGATCATAGTGGAATCTTGACTCAGAAGACTGCAAAAAACACAGGTGTTACTAGTCACATGAACGAAGGTTGTTTCATGTCAAAAATGTTGCAGTGAAAAAGGTTTAATAGTTTGACATTTTTACCTTAACTCAATGTCCTTTTTCAGAGCCTTCAGTCACACATCAGTGGATGCATTTTGCTCACTTTAGTGAGAAAAGATAGCAATATATGAATGAAACAAACTTGGTGAGACTAAGTGTAATTCCTGGATAAAGCTAGTATGTGGAGTCAAGGTCAAATCGTAGCTTCTTATGTAAAAAAATATGTTGTTTTTGAACATCCAACTATAGCTAAATTAGTGATTGACAGAAAACCTAGACATTACTAGCTTCACATCACATTAAGGACTGCTTGACATATAGTATTGAAGTTATCCTACAAAATGTTTACCCTCATCGATGCTGCTAAAAACTGAAATCCCGATGATGTTTTCCTACACTTGACATCTATTGCACTTCTGTCCGTCCTGGGAGAGGGATCCCTCACATGTGGCTCTCTCTGAGGTTTCTACGTATTTATACCTGTTAAAAGGGTTTTTAGTAGTTTTGCCTTACTCTTGCTGAGGGTTAAGGACATAGAATTTGAGTGATTGATTGATTAAGCAAAATAAAGCAATTGGTGCCGTAAACCAGTGCTGTTTGATGATTTGAATGACAATCTGGGAGAAATACCACAAGATAAATAGTCTGAAAAGCTCAATAGGTATTTAATATGTGTAGCTTTATATAAATAACATCAGCAACATCCACGACATTAACAGTTACAGTAGTTCCATCAATTCCCTGCAATATGACATTATGGATACTAAGAAGCACATGCACAAGGATATATTTCAATACATGAACTGTAGATTAATTTCCCACTTACAGAAACCATGTGTACAGTGATAATGTACTAGAATTAGAAGAAATATGAGGAATGATCATAATAAACATAAATATATTATTTATCAGTGTTTAATGGCCCACTGTGGATCTTTTCTATCTCATAAGGTTCCCAATGTTGAACATGTCCACCCCCAGTGAGCTGAAGTCTGCCTGTGTGACTCGCAACGGAATGGTGAAGTTGCCCACCAGCCAGCCCAATGGTCTGGGTAGTGCGAGTATCACCAAAGGGACACCTGCTGCCAAAAACCGCCTGTGCCAGTCCTCATCTGTACCCTCCATCCTGCCTACTCCAACATCATCCCTTCCCTACCACCACCACCTGGACGGCCCTGGCATGCCCCACTCAGCAGCCTCTCTTTTGAGCACTGACATGGAGCCTGGAAAGCCTCTGGTAGGCTTGAAGCCATCCCTTCGCCAGCTTCCCCCTCTCACTCTACCCAAACCCGTGCTGCTGGAGCGTCATCTTTTCCTGGATGAGAAGTTGCTTAACCGACTGCTCTGGTATTTTACCACAGGTGAAAAATGTGTGCTGGCACAAGTATGCAAGACATGGCGAAAGGTGCTATATCAGCCTAAGTTCTGGGAGGGTGTGACACCTATCTTGCATGCCAAGGAGCTCTACACCCTACTACCCAATGGGGAGAAGGAGTTTGTCAGTCTACAGGCTTTCGCCCTACGTGGTTTCCAGTCTTTCTGCTTAGTGGGCGTGTCAGACCTGGACATTTGTGAGTTCATCGATAACTACCCACTGTCCAAGAAGGGTGTCCGCTCAGTCAGCCTCAAGAGGTCCACCATTACAGATGCCGGTTTGGAGGTGAGTCATGATGATGAAGTTGACAGAGGTTATTGGATGAAAAATGTACCTGCTCTTTGAGATGATTAAACATAAGAAGCATTCATAGCTGTAATCAGAGCCATTCAAGCTCAAGACAACTATTAGATGTAGTTAAGGTATAGAACAGGTTGAAACTGGTGTTGTCGGGGTCAAAGTCACGTGGTGTTTGTCTGTGGTTTAGTCTGAGTGGCTGCTGTTTCCTGTAATAACTAAGGTCACCAACAACTGATTTAATTGAGGTTCGAAATAGTTAGGCTCAGTATAAGAATCAATTATAAAATCAGGTCATCCCATTATGTTCTTATGCAGGCCACACTAAAATAATAATCACAATTAATAGTGTTTCTTTTTCCTCAGTGCCTTTTTGATGTCAGACACAGGGAAACTATATCTTCCTTTGGCAAATAATCATAACTATCGTCTGACAGACTCCCAGCACAGCTAAGCTTGATTATACAGTATGTTTGATAATTTAGGAAAAGTGATGATATGATTATATGTTAAGAACACTATTACATGATTGTGTGATAGAGATAGTCAAGTGCAAGTCGAAGTGTTTGTCCGGATAAAGTTTTCAGATCATGAAACTGATTTGGTGGAACAAATGTCATTATCAACACTGCAGTTCACTGTCAAGGGTGAGTTTCTAGCTGAGAATCAGAGGCTCACACACACACAGAATAATTCACAGTGTAATCACCTTTACTCGTACTGACTCTACAACAAAGTGGAAATATGAAGAGCAGTGGAAATATTTTCCAGAATACAATGCAGATAACACTAGTATAACAATGCAGCCCAACAGATTAAGTGATGGATCAGTGATCAATGCCCAAGGACACGTTAGTAACCCACCTCCTTCCAGTCGACGAAATGATGATAAAACAGTTTAAGAGGCTCAGGCAGCCGCTTTAGTGGCAGTTTGACTGCTGCACAACTGAACCTGTGCTTATTTTGACAAAACAATTTGGTTGATTGGTTGAGTATTTTTCACTTCGCTCTTTATACCAGCTAGGCCTCCTATTCTGGGATGAGTGGATGGTTGCCATAGAGAATTCTGCAAACTGCGTTCAGAGCTAATGGGACTGGCCATTTCTTTAGTTTGCATGTAATATATTTATTTTCGACCAGAAATTCAGATTCTCTGAATCTAACAAGTGAAATAAAAAAGGCCAATGGTTGAATATAAAATGATCTTGAAACAACACACTAAAGCGAAAATGAAATAAAATAATGAAAACAATGTTGGTCTTAAAAAAATCATAGTAATCCTAAAGGACAATTGTGGGCAACTAGTTGTTTATGTGTGAGCTCTGGATGTGTGAAGGATTTTGGATTTTTGATTACAAAGGATTTTTAATTTATTCAGTCAAGGTGCAGTATCCATCTAACACTAAGCATGTTGGCAGTTTTGGAAATACATGCAGCATATTAACACAGCACGTTCATTATACCATTCATTTTAAAAGCAGCGTCATCAGTGATCCAAACTGATGGTCTTTCTGTTGCAGGTCATGTTGGAGCAAATGCAAGGACTGATACATCTTGAACTGTCAGGCTGCAATGACTTCACAGAGGCTGGCCTGTGGTCTAGTCTGAATGCCCGTCTAACTTCCCTCAGTGTCAGTGACTGCATCAATGTGGCGGATGACGCCATTGCTGCTATCTCACAGCTCCTACCTAACTTATCAGAGTTGAGTCTGCAGGCTTACCACGTCACTGACACAGCCATGGCCTACTTCACAGCCAAACAGGTAGAATGCCAAAACAAGAGAAACCAGTGTGGTGTTTTTCTGTTGTTTTTGAGTTGGTAAACAGTATATGTTGTTTTAGCTAGATCTTGGTCTTGTTCATATTCCCTTCTCTTCAAATTATTAAATAAAGTAGATATAATTGTTATATTGTAATGAAGAAACAAAAAAGAAGCTTGGTTGTTGGAAACAAAGTAAAACATTCACCCAATAAAATAAACTTAAATGACCCTCCACTTTCAGGGCTACACCACCCACACTCTGCGGCTACACTCCTGTTGGGAGATCACCAATCACGGTGTGGTCAACATGGTGCACAGCCTTCCCAACCTGACTGCCCTCAGCCTCTCTGGCTGCTCCAAGATCACAGATGATGGTGTGGAGCTGGTTGCTGAGAACCTGCGTAAGCTACGCAGCCTGGATTTATCCTGGTGCCCTCGGATCACTGACATGGCCCTGGAGTACATTGCCTGTGACCTGCATAAACTGGAAGAACTGGTGCTGGACAGGTCAGCGTGTCCTGCTTTCATCCTTATTTTAAGCAGTTAGAGAGTGAAATGCAGAGGTGAATAAAAGTAACTGAGGGTACATTGGTACCCGCACCACAGAGGGGGCAAATAACCCATTGATTATTCTGGACATTCTACACTTCTAAACTTTCACGTTTGATAAGATTTGAAGCTGCTTCAGGAAGCTTGTTATTACCTTGGTCACTTATCCACTTTCTTTCACCTCAGAGTACAGTTTTGTGAAGAGTTGCAAATTACACCTGACATCATGTTAGCCATAGTAGATGAAATGATGACACCCATGCATGGGGAAATTAATTAATAGCAACAGCAAAAATGATATTTACTGAGGTGAAATGTGTACGACTTAACTAAAGTAATGTTAAGGCCTTAAAAGACTTCAAAAGCTTCAACACAAAGATACTAATCAGTAGGTTTATCATCTGAAACAAGCTTACGTTATACTGACTGCACTGTCACAGTAACATGAGATCTGCCCTAACATATAGTGATGTGACGCTTGGTCAGACACATTCTTGGCTTTGATTGGTGGATTATCTGCCTCATGTACTCATGTATAGCTTAAGTCCACTGGAGCCTCAGTCTAGTGATTTGTCAATGCTTTCTTTACAGCAGATATTCTGATTGCAACAGTCTTGGAAAAGTTGTGATTATTGATAATTGTTGTGTTTTATGATTGTAGGTGCGTGCGGATTACAGACACTGGTTTAGGCTACTTATCCACCATGTCATCATTAAGGAGCCTCTATTTGCGCTGGTGTTGTCAGGTAACACAAAACACAAGTTAACTGTATTTTCTTTCTGTCTTTCTTACTTTCTTTCTTTCTTTCTTTCTTTCTTTCTTTCTTTCTTTCTTTCTTTCTTTCTTTTTTTTTATCTATCTATCTATCTATCTATCTATCTATCTATCTATCTATCTATCTATCTATCTATCTATCTATCTATCTATCTATCTATCTATCTATCTATCTATCTATCTATCTATCTATCTATCTATCTATCTATCTATCTATCTATCTATCTATCTATCTATCTATCTATCCATCCATCCATCCATCCATCCATCCATCCATCCATCCATCCATCCATCCATCCATCCATCCATCCATCCATCCATCCATCCATCCATCCATCCATCCATCCATCCATCCATCTATCTATCTATCTATCTATCTATCTATCTATCTATCTATATATCTATCTATATATCTATCTATATATCTATCTTTCTATCTTTCCATCTATCTGTCCATGTATTTATCTATTTATTTATCTATCATAAGCACAGAAAAATCTAACCCTAACCCTATCTCACAACAGTAATGTTACATTTGCAAACCTTAATGGGATAGTTCACAGAAAAATGAAAATTCACTCATTATCTACTCACCACGATGCTGATGGAGGGGTGGGTGAATAGTTTAGTCCACAAAACTTCTGGAGTCTCAGGGGTAAACTCTGTTGCAGCAGAATCGAACACAATTGAAGCCCCAACATTAATATTTGGCTGAAAACGAGGTCATTTACACTGTGTTTTCAGCCGAGAAGGCTACCGGAAGTGGCTAAGCTAGCAGAGATAGCTACACGTGGTGTGTTCGAGGGTTGGCAGATATCAGCTGACATTTAAGCTTAAAACAAAATGTAAATTAATTCAATATGAATGTCAGGGCTTGCGGACACTTCACCCACGCCTCCATCAGCAAAGTGGTGAGTAAATAACGAGTGAATTTAAATTTTTTAAGTGAACCATCCCTCTAAGGGAGATTGTACAAGTTTTGCATGTGTTTTGTTTTTTCTACAACCAGCAAAGGATGGATGAAGATGAGAATTACAAGAAAAGGGTGTATGTGTTGATTGCAGGTGCAAGATTTTGGACTGCAGCATTTGTTTGGAATGAGGAGTCTTCGTCTTCTGTCCCTTGCAGGTTTGATTTCTTGCTCCATCTTCCACACAGAATGAGACATGACCTGTCTGTATTCCATCCACATTGAAGTATTGAATTATAGAAAAAACTATTCAAAACTCATCTTTTAAAAAATTCTAAATGACTTGATTTGATTCAATCGTTCCTTGTCTTTGTCACATTAAATATGTCTTCTCCCTAATATGAAAAGTTTTCTTGGGTCCCTTGAAAGGCCCTATTAAAATTATTATATAATATATGTATATACATACATATATTATAAAAAGTAATTATATTAGACAAAATTGCTTTAGTTTTTGGACTGTTGAAATAAAAGAACCATACATTTGATGATGAAATGTTGGATATAACATTAGCATACAGAGCCATTGTTTGATTGATATTGAGAAATGATATTGAAAAAAACAATGTACATGCATTAGTCCCCTTTGTACATGTTACCCAGCCCACAGCTGTTATTCTTGCTGCTGTGTCCGTCTCAGGCTGCCCCCTGCTGACCACAACTGGTCTGTCAGGCCTCATCCAACTGCAAGAGCTGGAGGAGCTGGAGCTGACCAACTGTCCTGGAGCCACTGCAGAGCTCTTCAAATATTATTCGCAGCACCTGCCCCACTGCATGGTCATCGAGTAAGACCACTGACAACTAACCAACCGGCTGACCAGCCGCCATGCTTCAACCTTACTCCTGTTTACTCTTTCACTTTTTTCCCCAAATGCTAACCAGGAGACCGAACTGATCCTATAGTACCACACCGTTCCTCATTACCTGTCCCCCTACCCCACGTCTTCCTTCACACCCATTGAGAAGACTGACCCACAGGTGGACAGAGGCAGGAAGGCAGATCATGGTACATGCCAGACAACAGAGGATGATGGGATGGCGTTTGAGCTTCATTTAAGAAGATAATGGCGTGAAGAGCTTGGTGTGACGTCTTGTCTGACAAGTTTCTTTTTCAGGATTTATAACAGGTTTTTGTTTGCAGACAAGAGCTTCTCTACAGACTGATTTTTTTTCAGCTGAATGGATACTGAAGGGAATAACACTCACAGATAAATATGCAGTGTGAAGAAATTTTAAAAAGGTAAATAGACCTTTGTGTTTGAGCTGAAATGGTGGAACTTCACACATGCGCCCATACACATATTGTACATGGTTAGTGA
Organism: Limanda limanda; assembly: GCF_963576545.1. Classification (NCBI taxonomy): domain Eukaryota; kingdom Metazoa; phylum Chordata; class Actinopteri; order Pleuronectiformes; family Pleuronectidae; genus Limanda; species Limanda limanda. The sequence goes on from NC_083652.1 coordinate 570,921, forward strand.
ACAAATGTAAGTCTTCAAGACCATGAGTACTGATATTTCTATTTCCATCAGTCTGTGTAGTAAACTGCTGGTTTTCCTTTTCTCAGAGGGTATCATAGGTAGAATTTTCTTTTGTAGAATGCCCGTATCAACTGGAGAGACAAGGGAGGACAAAAAATGCAGTTCAGGACATTTTTCTCTGTGTGTGTCATGGACACATCTTTTTGGGATACCTCCATCTTTTCCATTTTTATTTCATGTCTTATAAGAAATCAAAAAAGGAGAATCTGAAACCCAACTGCTTTCATTGTTCTTTGTGTTGAAATTGCACGCTATTTTTTTCTCTTGATCCTCCCGTCTTAATTTTTTGTATACATATATTTTAATTTACAAAGCTGCAGGAGAAGCTGTCGTACGTTATCGATGTTTTTTTTAAAGGGTAAACGTGTTACTGAGGCAAAATTAAGCGGTCAGTCAAAGTACTGTCAGACTTGGAGTTTCTGCTGAAGTTAAAATGCTTCCTCTCAAACAATGGATAGACATTAATCATAAATGCTAAACAAGGCAAATGTGTGACTTAAACCCAAAGTGATAACTTCATAACTTTTTTACATCTTGCTCAAACTCATTATTTTTATCATCTTTTAAATGCAGATAGAAACAGATCTGAAGCTGAATAATGCATTTTGTGACCCTTCTGGCTCAGGTCAGGTAACCTCTAAGGTAAATTAGGGAGGATAGGGGATTTCTGTATTAATCAATATTTTAAAATTAACAGGAGGTCCTTTTAATGTAGCAGTTTTAAAATAATCTAGTTTGTGGAAATTTGAAGGTTTTTCCTGCAAACTCAAAGTCAGAGAAACGTCATGGTTAATGGGTGAGATCTGCCACATGGCTACAGAATGAGAGGGCATGTGCAGTCACATGATCAGATAGGCAGTCATCAAACCAACTGGTTATTATAACTTGACATGTAGAATTATTATTCAAATCTAAATTGTAATAAACAATAGCTTAATAGACTATTTCATATAAAGACCATAAGTTCTCAGACACATCCATAAACTGAGCTAAGCTACAATTCAACATATCTTTATCTGATAAAAAAATGTCTGATTCTGGGTAAGAAAGAAAAACAACAAAATAATTTATTTAAAATGGAGAAAAAGGTTATTGATGTTGCAAAGTAACATTTTAAAGTAAGTACTTTTCCCACCATCATCTGATAGCTACAGCAGAGGAAATGGATAAGCTTAGCATTCAGCCACTGTGGCGCTTTTCGTCTCTTATTTGTCCTCAGATGTGTTGACTGCCACCTGAAAGATTGGATCAGTGTCAGCTAGTATCAAGTTGTGCCAAATGCATCCCCAGCAGCGCAGAGAAAGTGGCTGGTCGCCTCTAACTGATTACTGACCGCACTAAAACGGACTGTTATGTACGGACACAGCAGACCATGCATGTTTTTAGTTGGTCTGCATTTCCGTTTTGAGGAGGCTAATTCTAGAGGTTGATCTGCATCTCTTCATTGTACATACATTTATTTATTTATTTATTTATTTATTTATTATATATTTATTTTAATTAATTTGTGTCTTATGTGATTTATTTATCAAGTGACATTTATCAAAGGGTTATATTCTAATGAACTTCACATTTGAGCCTGAATAAGCTAATGCATTGATTGTTGGTTTTGTACTTTTAGTTTTCACATTTTACATGATTTTCTAACATTTTAGACCCCATAGTGAAACAATCTACATCTGACACATTGAACATGCACTCTTTTAGACACCAGTGACCATTAACATCATAAATGCCTTTTAAGTCATCATAATGTGTAAGAGTATATTTTCCTCTGTGCAAGTGAGTGTCAAGTTCTTCAACACTGTTTCATTATTAAGAACAAGGAAATGAACAGTGGTGACAAATTATAATTGCTATAATTTTTCAGAATGTGGCAGCAAAACACAGAGTATAATATACAAAGAAGAATTTGAAGAACTGACTGTCATGGCTAATAGTGTTTACAATGTCTACTAACATCTGTTTTGATGACATGAGGTTGTATGGAAGCCTATTACTGGCAAAACAGTCCTAACAAATTGAAACAGGAGTATTATCAAGCGAGCTAGCTTTAGCACTAGCTCAGTGCTCACTAGCTTTGGTTTGGGTAAGCCCACAGCTTTATTGGATCTTAATGGTGACACTAAGAGACAACCTTAGGAGGGCAAGGTTAAAATGTGCAGACATGCATTTATATGTTTTCATTATTAAAAAAATGATTGACTTTACTCTTAAAGACCCTTCGTTACCACTGCAGCTTTTCACTCATGGAAGGAAGTAACTGTTCCTTGTTTGTAATTAATATTAATTGGGTGCAGCTGATGAAACCTAAGTTCATGTTTAGCAGAATGAGTACCTAAAACATTCAGAAAGATTTTTTATATTTACCTAAATTAGTGTTTTTTAATAACTGAATGAAATCGTTGTCATTTAGCAAAGTTCACTGAATCCTCTATTAATTTAAGGTGTAATATCAACCTGCAGAAGTATTGGCCACTACTTAATTGTCCATTGCAAACATGCTATGTACAAGCAATTCTGCTCTTTCACTCTTAAACCCTTGCTCACAATTTGATAACTGATCTGACCAATACAATGTCTATTGTGATCTTTCAGTGTTTAAGCTTTTATTGAACTTCCAAAAGGATCAAATGTAAGTTTACATATCATGAACTGTGATATGCACAGTCATGCAGTTCTTAATCACAAACAACAACACAAAACCTGTCTAAGGTACACTATAATCTAAGGTACATTTTCTCAATAAATAATTCCTTTTATTTATAGTGCTGTCTACAGTTTTTGGTCTACATCTTTCACCATTTTGTTAAAACTATTGTACAGCACAACCTTAAGTAAGCAGTTAAATAAAAACTGACAGTTTACTGATAATGTTGAAATTGTCAGAATCTGTGTGCCCTTCCAGGTGGTTTAAAAAAGGATTCACTAATACCAACATCACACCAACATGTCTGTTGACAACAAGTGCCACATCAAGGTGTGGTCAACAAGTGGCTTGGATTCATGGTAAGAATTGAAAAGAACAAATCATTTGTAATTCAGTGCATATGTCAGTATTTAAGTGGCAGGTGAAATGATGCCAGAAACAATGGATGTGGTCAAATATGTATTATTAGTTGCAGTTCGAAGCAAATAAAGATAAATGTTTAAAGTATGGGGTGGACTAAATATCAAAAAACAAATATGATACACAAGGGGGCTACTGGCATAGGCGACATAGCTTTAGGCTTGACTCTTCGAAGACCATAATCATTTACCCCCGAACCAGCGCAGAGAAATGCACTTCCTGTGTGAACAGCCAGGCGGCTGCTCACATGAGAATTGCACATCATTAATACTTATTTTTGTCGACATGAATAACTAGCTAAATGTCAGTACATCAGATTTCAGACTCTTTATATTTTTTATTATATATTTGTATTCTTTTTTATAGCCTACATTTTTGTCTGCCTTTGTCTGCATCTGTACATAGTCCAAACGTTAGTGGGGATGCATGACAATTTGACAGGCTATTTGAGAGCATGTGAAATATATAATGTAAAGCATTTCCTCACGTTTTACATATCGATATGTCAAACCTTGTTCATATTGCATTAAAATGCAGACACCAAATGGATTCTGATGTGCATTTTATACACATCGCTTGCAGTTTTGCATGTGTATGTTGGGGGGCCTGGGGGGGTGCCAATCTGAAATCTCGCCTAGGGCTCCAACATTGCCAGGTCCGGCTCTGATGATACACATCAACTGACAACATGCATCAATTGGCCATATATTCAAGTAGTTTAAAGGCTTTTCTGGACTTCTCAACCTTATTAGCTTGCTCAGTTGTCATCACATTACCTAGTTATGGAAAAAGACTCGGCAGAAGATCACGATGAACCGGACGATGGTTGTGGGCCGCCCTCAAGACTCCTGTGAAGTAACCAAGACTGGTAATTCAAAAGGGACCAGCAGAAATATGCCAGTGAAACTCCCCTAACTGGCTGGACTGAATTCAGGTCTCCTGCACCAGAGGACATGCAACACACCGTTCCATCTGCCAAACCTCTGCACTTTTGCTTGCTGCTTTGCTACATGAAGGACTAACTACTTTGGTAATTTGACAGATGTAGTTGGGAGCCAGTAAATGGACCTTATCAAAAGAGTTGTTTTGTAAAACTACTATGTCCAAGGTCAATTGTGAAAATGTTAAAAGTGTAATTTTTAGAAGGCTCTGACCTCATTGTGTTTTCAGGTTATCACAAGAGGAAAAATGCTTCCTGTTTTTTATTTATTTAAATACAAGACATCTGAGAATTTACTTGGTTGTAAGTTAGGGTCTGACCAAACGTCCACACTGTGACATCCATCTGACATCTATCTTTTACATATAAAAAACATGTTTATGCCTTTTATGTATAAATATGTCAATTACATTCCTGGCTCAAAATTTGAGGCCTGTGCCATTTGTCAGAGCCATCTTAGATTTTTTGCAATACACATGAGAAATATTACCATATTAAAACAAGAATTCTCCACTCATATCTCAAATCACCTCATTTTTTTCCTAGTTGAGAACTACAGATGAGATAATGGGACTGTTACCAATGTGGACCATAGTTTGAAACCATAGAAACTAACACTGATAGAGGATATTCAAGTTTTCAGGAGATTCGAAAGAACCAGAGTCTGGCTATACAGCTACTATGTACCTCATCCCTTGATTGACACCAGAATGTTGATAAAGGTAGCGTCCCCCCAGACTGCACAATTTGTGCAGTCTGAAAGTGTTAAATCTGAAAAACTTTCTACCAGAGGAAGTTATGTGATGTAATAGACACAAAGCGGTGACAAAGAGGTTATTTGTATAGGACTCCTGAGTGAGGCTATTGTTTTTTTTCTTACGTATTTTTTTGGGTCCATATATATTTGAGTGACTTGATACAGTGTTTAATGCAACGATTTGAATTCATTAAATGCCCATTCATGTAGAGTCCAGTCGTTGAAAATGAACATCCCCTCAGCTTCCCCAATGTGCACAAATGAGCCAGGGCCTTTTAAATGCTACTTGGAGCTTTAATCATTGATTAGAATGATTCTGTTATTGAAATGCATTTTCCCATTTTGAGTAACATATTTTGATAAGTTTAAATCAGCACAAATTGTTCTGACATGAATTTGAATGTCTGAAATTCGCAAGCAAATCTCCCGAGACATACTCTAAACCAGAGGACACTAACCAACCGACAGACGGACCAAGGTGTTTCTAACCAGCAGTTTTTCTAGCATTTACAACACTGGTTTCAGTCAAATAGATTAAAAATAAACTAAATAAATAAAATAAGATCATGAATTGTGGTGGCAGCTGATCATGGATTTCAAGTAAACTGTTTAGCTTGCTGCTACCTGTATCTCTGCGTAACCTTTTTCTTTTTTATGAATGCTTTAAACATTGAAACACTGCAGCCTCAATTCAGACTCATCTGGAGAACATGTTGTGTGTAGATAAAACTGTGTAAGCAACCATTTCTATTCTCTGGACCCACTAACCAGACTCAATGTTCGTATTGGCTGCGTCAACCAGCATAATGTAAAGTGTAAGAGTCAACTCTTCTATATAAAAGCACCTTAGTTTGTATTATGTGTTACATTAGCTGCATTATACCCGCAGGCAGTGGGAAACAAACCTTTGATAAAACACAACCTTTTTTAAGGTGAGCACAATATGACCTAAAATTTATTTTTTTCAGATTTTGACATTCATTTTCTAGGCCACAAATACAGCAATAATGCAGCAGAATCTTTTTGGATATTGTTGTAATATAGTACTGAAAAAGTTTGCAATTAATCAATTGGCAAAACCGAGAATGACTGAGCAAAATAAGAACCAGCAACATTTGCAGAATAAAGTTTTAGTATAAAGAACAATTTTATTATGATAACATGCAGTGATGTAGAGCTCTGTTGAGATGGACTTAGAGCTCAAGGGTAGTAACTGTGGTAGGAGCTTATTACAATGACTACACTGGACTAAGAATGTTGAAAGTATTTCATTGTAAGCTGTTGACACAGCGGTCACAGTGACGAGCTGGGAGGTAAGAACACTAACACTCAATTTCAGACACAACAAGTCTGTATGTGATATGTAACTGCAGAGCGAAACTAACATTTTGGCACATGACTTGTGCTACAGATGACTGTGTTTGCATGTTTACTCTTAAATAACTAGGTTAAAGTCTACTTTACATAGCAAGCAGGTGTTTAGTTGTTTATGTAATTAACTGATTAACTGACTTAGTCAAGCTATTAGAAAATAATTCGTCCACAATATAAAAAACACCTACATATTTCAGTTTTGTAAAACAAATTTCTTGAAAATGTGCATGTGGATGAGCAATAATTACAGTTGTGTCCTTGTATTTAGCCTGCCCTAAGTCAAATACAAACTGAAACTAACCCAAAGCGGCCTGCACAAGTCTAAATAAGTTGGTTGCCACCGTGTAATTCTAGAAGGTAAATTCTGACACACAGCTAAAATCAGTGGGCCATTCTTATAAAATTATTAAAACTAGTGACTGATTTGCTGCATGCGTGTAAATGAAAATTGACAGTAATCAAGTAAACAAAGTGCATGTAAACAGGTTACTCTGAACAACCTGTTCTCTGTATCACTTGGCCTTGGAGTTTTTGTTGTATATCTCAGAATAAACACCATGTGCACATTTCCTCCACTGGGCGGCGTATTGAACAAGATTAAACACTGATGACATAAAGACTTGTTTTATTCTATCTGTGTTACAAATGTTACAAAAAGATTTTGGAGTTTAGTTTAGCTTAAAATGAGTAAGAGGATAACAACTTCAATCAAGCAGTTGCTTTGGCACTTTAATAGGGAATACATGTGTTAAAGTATCTGAGACTCAAGTGTGGTTCTCAAATATTAAAAACATAAACAGAATATTCAGTTTTATCCATGTAAGTGTAGACATAGAGACCTGACTGGAAAAAGAAGCTAGCAAATGTCGAAACTCAAAATGATGAATCACGACATGTCCTCCAAAATCTAATCATTTTGACTATATTTTCTACAGTCACATATATAATTAATGCAGCTCAGTTATAAAAGGCAGCTATCTTGTTATAAAAGCAACTTAAACCGGGGGCACATCATCCACTTCTCCACAGCACATGGGTTGACTTGATTCTCACGAGTTTTGAGTACGTCAATTCAAGAGTACTTTAGGTAATATGTTAACTCAAAAGGAAGAGGGCAGCATTGGCAAATGAACAGCTTCATATTCTTAAATTGACAGTTTTATTGAGGGGGGTTATTTGACCTGTTCTGCATGCTTTAACTATTTGTATGTTGCTTGGTATTTATTGTTACATTAATCGTCAAAATAATTCAACCTGTCCTGAAGCAACAACTTGATTGGTTTCTCCTTCAGGTCATATTCAAAAGAAACCAGGACAGAATGATACACTGCATTAGTAAGTGTGTGTGAACATCTGTACAAAGTGGGAGTGTGACACCAAAACATTCTGCCCATATGATAGTTGAACATGAGCCTTAATCTCGTACTGTAACAACCTCCCCTCATCTACTTCCAGACCTTCCAGCAGATACTAAAACATGGCTGCAGCATTGGACCAATGCTGACATTAAGTGATAAGGTCTGTTCAAATTTAATACAGCTGGCAGATTTAGATCTATATTACCTCTTATTTTGCCATCTTCTTCTGCCTGCTCTCCCTTGCCTTGTCTCCATCCTTCCATGAAATACATATAAGCGGACATTGAAAAATATAATCATATTTGATGTCTTGTGTAATAGAATTTCTCATTTAAAAACAATAAACAAGTTGGTCCCATGATGAAAAAAGGAAAAACATATTTGAAATTTTTTTATGTGGTGGAGCATCAGCAGAGACTACAGAGAGATTAAAGGTGACTCTCTGATTCACATTTGTCCGCAGTTCCATTCTCCAGTGGCCTGGTGGACAGTCCCATTTCGCTGAAGTTCATCTTGCTCTCGTTGAGCCGTCGTACACGATAGGTCTCATAGTGGATGTTGTGCGTCACCTCTTTCAGGTCCTGCAGATGAGACCTTTACAAAAACATGGAAACAGAAAGATTAACAACATCATATTGTTTTTGCTGCTCTCTTTCTTACAATCCGGTTTGCAGCTTTTAAATATTTATATTCCAAATCAATATATTTAGAGTTTTCTTCATCAAATATTTTGTTAAAAAGGTAATTTTGATGCATTTATTATCTACACAGAAGTTATCTCAGCTGTGTTTGTTTAATTATCCATTCAATGCATGTCTGACAGTACAAGTCACATTTCTCTTGCTATATTTATATAAAGAGTAATTTTACTTCTCATTACTCCCTCCATTTTACATAATTAACTTCATTGAATGTGTCTTGGGTGACATATAATCAATATGTGCCTGGATGTTTTCTGCATGGACAGTGTTACTGTTGTCTGTCTGTCTAAATACCAGACACTGCTATACATGTCATAGAGAGGATGAATAATAATAATAATAATAGTACATATTATGTATACAGCACCTTACCAAAAAGGTAGATCCTGGGGTTTTAAGGTGTTATGGGATTTATTTCACCTCAAAAACACTGTAGCTTCTCTCAGACTACTTCAGGGTAAGTTCACCTACATTACTATTCAAATTACTTATTTCTTTACAATCTTAGGTAGTTCTGTGTTTGATACTTGAACCCGCTCTCCAACTGATTAAGATTTTAAGGTACACGGTGCAGCAATTTGGCAGCATTAGTATGCCTTTAGTTGCTGTCTGTCATATGACCCTCATCTACAAAACTGTAGTGATCCTAAAAAAAGTAAGTTACCAACTACCAGTAGATGTAAGTAGGTGTTAGCGGCCAACAGTGGATGTTAGGGACAACTTCAGTTTTTTCGCCTTTTTAAACTGAACACATACTGTTATAGGCAGCAGAGTCAAAAGCGGTCCCATTTTTTAAAATAGGACAAGATGGATGATATCCTCCCAGTTGATGTTTGTGAGCATTTTAATAACGAATTGAGTGTAGCAGTATTATGCTCACCTGATCAGTAGATCTCTCAGGTTGGCAAACTCGCAGTGTGCAACATTCTCAACTGTGGAAAGAGAAAAAAGATTTGTTGCAGTTAAGAAGTAAACTCATAAGTGTTACGGAAGTTTTCTGGAAGCTGGTGAAAGGAGAACTGATGTTTATGCAGATCATTTTAATGTAGACTTTTAGGGAAACCAGAAGGTGGAACAATTCCACACATTCACCCTTCTCTCTTGGAGAGAGAGGGGAGTATGTGTGGAATTAGACAGGCACTATCGTCCTAATGGTATTGTGCAGATGTAATGTGTGAGGATGGTCAAAAATAACTCCTTGTGTTGGACGAACCACTTCTACAGATTCATGTATCTTTACATTTTCTATTTCATTAAGCAGCAATTACAAGGGATGCTGTTAATAGATGCCTAGTTTATTATTACTATTTACCTGTATTATTATTACTTTTATACCATCTGTGTACTTAAGTTAAGTTAAAAACAGGCATGAGCCATTACCTCTATAGTTGTGAGGACACTCACATTATTGACATAATGCATTCTCTAGCCCCTTACCCTAACCATAGTCATCACAACTAAATGCCTAATCAAAATCTAATGCAACCCTAAAACCAAGTCTATACCAATTAAACAAGCCTTTGAAATTGTGAGGACAAGCAAAAATGTCCTCACAATGTCAAGATGTCCTCACAATGATGGTATTGCACCAAAATTGTCCCTCTTACCTAAAGATAGCCATACATACACACGTCATATATAATCACTTGAGATTCATTTGTTTGTTTAATGAAATTTTAAGGTAATGAACATACATTGGTTAAAGGGAATGACACAGGTAAACATGCAACTGGTGATTGTCATTCCTGTGATAGAACAGGAACCTGGATGTCTGACTCTAGTGATAAGTGAGGGTTCTGCCAGGGAGAAATTATAGTTCAAGTAATAGGTCAAGACATGAAGATGTCTTCCAGAGTCCGTTAATGATTAGTTGTGTGTTACACAGGAAGTTTCAGGTTGTACCGGAGCAGCTGCTGTACTCTCTGAAGCTTCAATCCATCTACTCATGTGTGTGCTTTTTAAGATCACAATCTGTATACATTGGAAACAAGTTAGTGTTCATACATGAATTAGGTTTTACTGATGTAAAAGGGAAGCCTTACCTTCAATGATACCCCACTTTGTTTTACGTCCCAGCACTGTGTTTCCATTCACCTGGTGCTCCTTGTCGGTTCCCACCACAGCAAAGGGAATGCTTTCCTGGACACACAATAAGAGAAAGTCGGACTCAGGCCTATTTGACAACTGAATCATTCATTGTAACATGAGGAAAAGATAAAAAAGATGCAGGGTAGAAGCAATGAGCTTTATGTAAAAAGTAACAGTTGCAGATGACCCGAACTGGAAGATTACACCTGATTTCCTCCGTTTATTTCATCCATGTCCTAAAACAAAAATACTTTCCTCTCAGCAGGCTTTGTTAGGGTAACAATGTCAGCATTAAATAAACTAAATTGATTATATTGAAATTGTTATTTGACTGTGTCTGCTGTCACTTCCTGAATTAGATTTTGGGACAATTTTTTATACAGTCTATCTCTAGTTAAATGATATAAGTAATAGAGGACATTCTCAAACTGACTAAATAAAAGGTGTAGAGACATTACCCTGATCCTGTCGTTGATGATGTGCTCTTCTAGATCTTCATCGTACTCATTTTGGGGGTAAACCTGAATCCCATTGCCTACCAAATCTTGCCTGATCTGTCAAAAGGTCAAAGGTTAAACACAGGTTAAATATTTCAGGAATGCCACCGACATGCAACCATTTATTAAAGTCCACACTGCTGACAGAGCCACAATTACATGCCCATATCAACAGATTATTATTTATATCTATTATGAAAGTCCAAAGTAAATAAAAAATCATATAACACGTCTCTTGCTATTCGATGTGCTGAGTAATTCAAGGCATTTTATGTGTGTTCCCTCACCCTCTCTTTGAACTCCTGTCTTTCCTCAATTGTGAGCGTGTCAGCTTTGGCAATGACGGGTACGATGCTCACTATCTTCCCCAACCTTTTCATGAACTCAACATCAATGGGGCGTAACCTGGGAACAGACACATTTTTGATCAGTTTGGACAACAATGAATATCTGTGCAACCCACACTGTAACACTGTTGATAAAGAGCCAACACTTAGACATTGTTAGGACATTACATATGGTACATTGTTGGTTTTGGCCTTATCCTGGGATTTGTTGAGAATTATTAGAAGTAAAACATTTGAAGGGCACTCAGAGACCACGTAAAATCTTTGAAAACACATATAAATTCACTACATCCTACATTGCATCATAAATATCAGTCCACGTAATATGTCAGTTTTTTGCAAATGTAGAAAAAAAAACTACATCACAATGTTAAATAATGTGAAAAAAGATTCCTGGATCCGCCCCCAACATTAAATGGATTATTTCCTGACCAATACCACATCCTTCCACCAGGTTTCTTGGAAATCCAGCATAGTTTTTTGTGTAATCCTACTAACTAAGAGACAGAAGAACAAAACAAAAACATAACCTCAGATGAAAATATGATCCTGGTCCTTTTACATGATGGATTGATCCAGAAAAACCCTCATAAGATGTTACAGCGGTTGATTGGAGAATCATTAAAATTCAGCTTTTTGTAGCTGAACCATTAGCAGTACAATCTCCTTGACAACATAAATGAAGCAAAGATTGTTAACCATAACCTGGTTTCTAATAACACTGACTTCATATTTACACATCAAGTAAGTTACATTAGGAGCCCCACTCTGGGTTCAGGAGTCAGACACCATCTCTAAATTAAAGGTTAAACATAAATGTTCCTTTTTGATAAAGTTAGGGCTGGGGGAACTCCCATCATGCACTAAGCACTTCTTCTCTTCTCTCTGTCTCTATGTCACTAGCTATGTGTCTTTTTCCTCCCATAGCCTCTCTCTCTCTTTGCAGGTGTCTCCAGCCCCAGAGCTGCAGGATAACAACTATTATTATTATTACTATTATTATTAACATCAATACCTATTATTACTTTATTACTATATGAACTGTTGCTGCTATCATTAATAATCAATAGCATCTTTACACTGTTATTGTTTTCATTATAACTAGTCAGAGCTGATACCTCATCATGTTCCTGGTCAACCTCTCCTCTCTCACCCCCCTATCTCTCTCTCTCTTCTCTCCCCTCTTTTCCACCCATCTCTCCTCCCCATTTTCCCCTGCTCACCTTACCGATCGAGGCAGATAGCCGCCCAGAGTGAGTCTGGTTCTACTAGAGAATTCTCCACAGTCGCCAAAGTGCTGCTCATTGTGGGAACTGTTGGGTTTCTCTATAAACATTTTTAAGGTCTTGACCTTCAAGTGCCTTGAGATAATGTATATTGTGATTTGCCCTATACAAATCGAATTGAATTGAATTGAAGAACAGGTGTATTAATTGATTTGTTATTTCAGTTAAATATAGGAAAATATGCTTAATGTTGTCCTTTGATTAGTTAACATTTTTCAGTGTACGCTGCCATGGGTGCCGCAAGCCTCCCCATGAGGTTGAAGGAGCTGGATCGAGTTCACAAGTAATTGGGTGAGTGCAGAAATGTGATTCTGCATCCATTAGTAATTGAGTACTGACCTGTGTCCGGTGGCAGGGAGGAAGTAGATGCAGCAGTGGACTCTGGTGTCAGGTATTCTTGTCTTGCGGTTCACATGCAGCTCCTCTCTTAGGTATTTCTCATACTGCTCATTGACGTACCTCACTATGGGCTCCCAGCTGATGAGAGGAGTGGCGGGAAGAGTTAGTGAGAGCCTGGAATATTCTGTTCTTTTCAAGATGCATAAGGTTGGCATTATTCTTTCTCATCAACAGGACCTAAAACCATCAAGAAAATCTATTTTCTGACTACTGCATAAGGGGTCTTGAACTCTGAGGTTTCTGATTATGAGATGTTATGCTACCCTCCAAGCATTAAAGAAGGAATTAAGATTCCAAATTGCTCAAGTATGTCACTTCATCACAGCATATACAGCACAATATTCTGAGGCTAGATTTTTGACATTGTCAGGCACAACAAGAGTAGCTGCATGGAAATATATTGCATCTTTAAAAAGTGTTTAAAACAAGACTGTAGCTTGAAGTGGAAGGAGGGACAAGTCAGCCTTAATTTTATACAGAATTGAATGCCATATAAAATGACACATTGTACAGGACTCACCCAAAAATATGGTTTAGTAGGGTGGTGTATGTTTTGATTTATGTTGAATCTACAGTGTGTGTGTGTGTTGGTGCTTATTTTTATTTGAATCCTACAAACAGCGTAGACAGTATATAAATCATTAAAGCAGCGACAAGATTTAAGGTAATTTGAGGTATTGTCACTCACCAGTTCTCATTATTAATCTGGTCCCCAAATCCTGGAGTGTCGATCACTGTCAGCTTCATTTTCACTCCCTTCTCCTCAATCACTGGACAGAGGACAGAGGGGGTTACATACGGAATTGTCTGCAAGACCAGACCATCAAACAAATCCTCATGGTGATGTGTCAAATCCGTCAGTGTGGAAGCATATTGAAAAACAATTGGCATGTGAAGTTTTACACAAGAGGGCAGAGAGAATCAGGCCAATGTGAGAAATTTACCTAATTTATAAATGTAATGAGAGGCTTATATCATACAGAATCGAATTGATTAAGAGAATAAATGCTCTTTATTTCAAGGCAACTAAGCAAACAATCAGTAAGAGGAAGGGTGATTAGAATGGGAATTAAAAATAAAGCATACAAGTTTTCACTGAAAACACAGTACAGGCAGTATACAGCCATTGGCATAGATTTGGGTGTCAACTATTTAATAGTGTTGTTAAATTGCCCTAACTGCTATTTCTACACATCTCACATGATCTTGCAGTTTGAACTAATCCCAGGATACCTGCAGGGGTTGGGGCTGTGCAGTCTGTGATGGGATAAAAGGAGTTTGCAGGTAAATTCTGAATAAGTTCTCTATTGTAAGAGCTCTCACGTGTCGGGCCATGTGTGAATGTTTTAGGGAAAGCTGAACAGAGAAGTAAAGACCATCATTTTAGTCTATTGCCCTTCTTGAGTAAGAACACAAAAATCCACTTTGAGCTTAATCAATAGAGCAAACATCTGGAGCCTGACTATTAAGATTTTCACAAACCTGCAATAAAGTCCCTCTTTGTGGGTGTCTGGACCAGTCAACCAGAATGACTGAGAATTGTACATACACTGGATTCACTGGTTCAATCACATTCGATCCAGAGGGCATGATCCATATACCAATCAATACATTTATAATATGGACATAAACTTGATTGCTCCAAGGCTAGTTAACTTCAATCTAATTTAGATCTACTTCAGCTTTACAAGTGAGTTGGAACTGAGTGGTGGCGCAACCCAGCCCTTACAGGCCAAAGCACTAACCACTAACCAGGGTCAGAATTTGGCGTAAACAACATGAAAGCATGGATCCATCCGGCCTTGTATCCATCCTGCCTTGTATTAACGGTTCAGGCTGGGGGTGGTGGTGTAATGGTGTGGGGGATATTTTCTTGGCACACTTTGGGCCCCTTAGTACCAATTGAGCATCGTTTAAACTCCACGCCATCTATGCTACGAAGAATTAAGGCAGTTCTGAAGGCAAAAGGGGGTCCAACCCGGTACTAGCAAGATGTATCTAATAAAGTGTCCGGTGAGTGTATATATAAAAATATGTGTGTGTATTAGTTTGAACAGCTTTTATTAAAAAAATAAATGACATTCATAAAAAGGTATGGGGAGATGAGACAGGGAATGAGCAAGGGTAAGGAATGTATTGGGTATGACGTTTATAATAGATTCTTAGAGGCAACAATCAAAGTCATACTTACAACCATAGACTGTATATAAAAAGCTTACAACAGAAAACACAGTATGGTAATATGTCTCCATTTGCATCAAAAGGGCCCATATATTTATTCATCTAGTTTCAATAAAACATATATATTCTTTTGGGAAGTGGAAACTGATCATTAAAAAGGTAACTGGTTTTAATGTTGTGGCTGATATATATTTTATAACTTATTCAAGCTAAGATGATGAACTCAAAATTGCAAATCAATACAATAATTTAATTTATGGTTAAGAAAATACATAGCCAAAACATTAAAATAATTTATCTCTTGTAATGTTTTGGCTGATTGGTGTTTATGTGCCATAATGGTGTATTAGGGCCGGGGTTTGGCTGTGGCTCAGGGGTTAGAGCGGTCATACTCTCACCAGAAGGGAGGCGGATTGATGCCAGTGTTCCCCATTCCGCATGATGAAGTATCTGTGGACAAGATACTGAACCCCAAATTGCCCCTTCTCAGGGAAAATGGTGCGCATAGATGCGCTGTATGAATGTGTGTGAGTGGGTGAATGTAAGACTGTACTTAATAGAGAAGTAGCCTGACGTCCTTCTTCCTGGTCAAACTTGGATATGTAGGCTCCAAAGGAAGGCACCCAGGAGCCATCCTGACTACATTCGCGAACCACCTCAGCAACACGAAGAAGTAACAGATCTACTCTGGATGTCTGAACTCTTCACCCTATCTATAAGGCTGAGCCCAAGCAGCCAACGCAGAAAGGTAATTTCTGCCACTTTTATTCTGCCACTCTTAGTTCTTTCAGTCTCAACCGGTAAATTGAACGCTTTCACCACAGCAGCTTGGTACATCACCCACATTACTGTTGACACTGCATCGAGAAGTCCACAACTGACTGTCAAATTAAACAAGGTATAATGCAAACAACAAGAAGAACACCAATTCTTGTTGAGAATAGAGTTACACAGAAATTACTGTATTTCACAGCAGTCAGTAGATTTGAGCTATCAGAGCATTTGAGCCAGGTGATGTGTGCAGATAATGAATTAAATGAATTGCCATCTCAATATTTAATTCCTCAATCAGCACACTAACCTTAACCAATGACCCACATAACAACTTTTCAACAACACGCAAAGAGAATTTTTATGAGGGTCACTGTTATGTAACTGCATTTCCAAAGGATTTATATGCAGTGAGGAGTTTGTCACTGCAGATGTCTAACTCCAGATTTGAGGCTTCAGGGAAGTTTCCACTGTTAGGATTTTGACAGAGACAAGAGCATTGTTGCCTGAGGCTATGAGACTCGTCCCTGAGGCAGTGGAGGTAACTATAAAAACCTTGTGTGAAAAGTGTGAGGTGTGACTGGGAGGACTGAATACAGCAACAAGACAGATGATTATCTTTACTGGAAAAAGAATGAGTAACCATATACCGGTAGAAAATTATAAAAATGTAGCAGAATGACCTTATAGTGCTTGATCTGCGGTAAAGAGCAAAAGGTTAGCTGTGGTTTGCCTCAGGTTATTTACTATATACTGTAAGTTTCATTCTGACAGTCTTGTCATGTGGAGGCAAGCCTCACTTCCTCACATCCTCATCACAGCACCTTAACTTCATGAAATACTTAATGAATGCAGGTAATGGATTTGTTCTTGACTTGTCATTTAGCACAGTGGTACAGAGCAACCATTCTCCCTAATGATTTTGAAGACAATTGGATCATTTTGTCTGGGGAACATTTCTGATTCCTCATTGAAAAACACATCGTCCAAATGTCCTTAACTTGTACACTGATATTTCAATCCAACAGTCTATGTTTGCTGAGCACATCCTCACCAGAAGAGGACTTCATTTGAGTTTAATAACAAGATTTTAATTTTGTCTCCTAAATTTAATTAAGAAAACACATGAAAATAAGCAACAATTATTTGCCATTATGTGATGATATGAAAACTTATATTTTAGAGAAAAAGAATGCAGATGTGCATTTATGTTTACAAATGTTTAATGTCTTAATAACAACTTCTTTATATTTGTTTGTATTGTTTTTCTTTTTATTTGTAGGTGTTTGTAATAAAGTCAATGGTTAAATTGTATAAAACCTCAATCATACAACTTTTCATGGGGTTTGAAAATGATATCCGCTTTGTTATTAACGATACATCAACATTGGACAGGTTTAATCCTTAATATCAACCCCAAACATCCATTTTGGTAGGGCTCTTAACATGTAACAAGCTCATAAGAGTCTTCATCATCCTTATGCCATTATCAATTTGTTTGTATACTCAGGTTTTAAGCCATTTAATACATCTTCCTGTCACTCTCACTAACCTGCAAAGGTCATAGCCGATGTGATGGGAAGAGATCTGTAGTTTGCCTGAATAATGACCATATTTAGATTTTTTGCCGGGATGATATGTGTGTTCAGCAGCACTCTCTGACCTTTTATTCGTGAGTTTCACCATGAATTCAATATAAGAAGGACTACCTACATACTTCACAAAAGGACTATATATTCTGAGTGCAACATTTTATTATTGAGGCAGCTATAACCTGCCTACATCATCATAGTGAAAATGTGAAAAACTTGAGAATTGGTTGGGAAGCAGTCATGGTCATGAGACAAGCAAAAAGGAAAGGGATGTGAAAGTAGCATGTGAAAGCTCATCAGTCATAACCTCTTCACACTGGCCAGAACAAATGTAAATGTTGTAGACATGGGAGGACAGGGAACAGAAACACATGACCATATCTGATATTCAAGGTACACCGTCTCTTATAAAGCCATAAAGGGACAAATCCACATCCCTCATAGCCTCAAGAATCCTAAAACATTCCATGTGTGTGTGTGTGTGTGGACTCACCATGGCTGACTGAATGCAGTTTGACTGTTTTGGAGATCTCCTCTGTGTAGTTGGGCATGCAGGACTTTCGGCTGACTTTGGACTTGAATAGAGTGTTGACAAGTGTGGACTTCCCCAAACCACTCTGACCTGCAGGCACATAAAACAAAGGCTTTTAACCACCTTCAAGTGAATATCAGAGTGTGTTTTATATGCCGAAGCCCTGTTCATACCTGGATTTAACATGTGGCTTGTGTGATCTGTTCAAAAGTGGACAGCTCAAACAAAACCAGTTTACACCTACTTTCGAAGGTGTTTCCAGTGACCACTTGTGATCGGATCTCAATGTGCAAAAAAACAACTGGTTTAACTGTTTAAACAACTTAATTGGCAGCAAGGCTGTTTCCTTGCTGCCGATTAAGATGTGGAGCAGTGTGTTTTATTCTCCCACAGGTGAACCACTCCTCCACCCTACAAACCTCCAGGGAATCTGGAGCCCTGCACCTCCCACTGGTTTTAGATTAAGATTAAGATACAGATTAAGATTAATTTATTTGTCCCAAACACATGCACAGACATGCACAAGTACACTCATGCAAGGACGGAAATGTAACCTCTGCTTTTAACCCATCTGGTGCAGGACACACACAGAGCAGTGGGCAGCCATGTACGGCGCCCGGGGAGCAGATGTTGGGGAGTAAGGTGCCTTGCTCAGGGGCACTAGACAGGGTAGGGAGAATCCTCTTGGATTTTTGGACAGATCAATCCAGGTTTGTCTTTTTGTTGTTTCTCCGTGGAGTCAAACCACGGAGACCTTTTCTGCCCATAGTCCAAGTTTCTGCCACTAGTCCACTAGTTCAGTGTTCAACAGTGGTAGCTGGCTCCTCCTCCAATTTTGTCAGCAACCTATCTCGCTCCCTTGTCCCTGTTGCTGAGAATATAGATATAAACCCTGTGTAATGTTGCTAGATTTCACTTGATCAGTTCGCCTCGGTGCCTCTCATTGTGTCATGTTAACTAGTGTGTGTTTTGTAATCGAGTAATGGTTTGCTCTAGGATTGTTGATGGATCTTAATTTGTTAGGCACGTGTTCTGTGATTAAGGGTTTGTTTGGTGGGCTATAGTTTAGTTGGTTATTGTCTTTATTTCATTGTGCACTTCACCCAGACTCTTTTTGTTATTTCACTAGGCCAGGGGACAGGGTCTGCAACCTGCGGCTCCGGAGCCGCATGCGGCTCTTCAGCCCCTCTGCAGTGGCTGCCTGTACAGTGCGTGTTGCGCATATTTTTCTCGAACAGTGAACTTAACGAATCAGTTTTCATATGATGAAAGTGAGTGAAAGTCACGTGAACGTTCATCAGTCATCATCGTATCAGGCCGTCATGAAATACCAGGAGCGGGTGAATGTGTGTGTGTGTTTGCGCTCCCAGATAGCTTACACACACACAGGCCCCGAGGCTCTGCCCCTCGCCCCGCGCACTTGCTCAGAGACTTACGTCCGGTGTGAACCTGGCGTCACACCATGAGATCAGAGCTCGTTCACGTGAAGCTCAGTGATTCACCGGCTGCTTCTTAACAGTGAAAACACAGAGTTTCTCTGGTCTCAGCTGCTCAGAGATCAGCGCCGCAGCTTCTTGATCAGAGCAGAAGCTGCAGGTGGTTTGTACTGAGCTTAAGTTTCTGTGTCTGCCTCCGGTCTGACCTGCTCTCACTTTTTGATTTAATATTTCGTCAACTAAAATATGCGTCACATCCTATTACGTCTACGTCCCGGCGCTCTTCCCTGCAGGTCGCTTATCTAGAGGTTCCGAACCCCGGCCTCGGTAAACTAACCAGGGACAAATCCCCAAAAAAAAATCTGGGAGGAAAATAGAGAGTTTAATTCTGCGTGTACAGTTTCATTTGCTTTCACTGCCACTGCCCCAACCCTATGTCAGCCTGTTCAGTCTGCAGGTATGAGGCGCGCTGCCTGGAGTCAGCCCAGAGGGAGAAACCCCAAATGTAGCTTAGCGTAAATTCAGTCAGGAAGACTTAACCTGAATATTGATCAGCTGATTGTGGACGTTCCTAAATGTCCAATCATGTCTGCTACGGTCTCTTTCAGCCAACCATTCAGCAACTGTCAAAAATCCCTTCTCTCTTCAGCAGTCAGCCGTCTTTCAGTGCATAACTCCTCCTCCATCCCAATTTCCTCCAGTCTTCAGCAGAATATTCATCACGTCTTCTCAACTGATAGTATGCATAATCCCACATCGTTTTGGCAGCGATCATGGATAATGATGATGGATCCCAATAGTATCAGTGAATCATGACAATGGATCGTGGATTACGGCGGCACCCAACCATGGTGGCAGCTGATCACAGACAAAAAATCGACAAGACTGCCTGACAATATACCTATTACACGTGGCATCCATTGCACTTCTATCCGTCCTCGAAGGGGGATCCCTCGCATGCGGCTCTTCCTGAGGTTTCTACATTTAGTCTTGTTTAGGGTTAAGGGCAGAGGATGTCACACTTAGCAAAGTCCAATAGGACGATGCTCATGAATATAGGCCATCCAGAACAATCGATTGACAGATGAACCACCACCAGTGTCTAGACCCCGGGGGTATTCCTGCTCGACGCTCTGCTCCAACCCCTAATCCTGCAGTTTCTTCCCCCATATATATATATATATACCGTTCAAAAGTTTGGGGTCACCCAGACAATTTCGTGTTTTCCATGAAAACTCACACTTTTATTTATCAAATGAGTTGCAAAATGATTAGAAAATATATTCAAGACATTGACAAGGTTAGAAATAATGATTTTTATTTGAAATATTAATTTTGTTTGCTTTCGTCAAAGAATGCTCCATTTGCAGCAATTACAGCAACAAATTTCAAAGAAAATTTGCCAGGGCGTATAGTTTTATATTTAAATGAGTAGAAAGGGAAATTATTATTCTGTTTTGGCCGAATATGTGCTTTCTCACAAGGTTAGATATCCCTTGTCTTCCTCTGAAAATCAAAGTAGCCCAAATAAAACACCTGCTAAAGAAGAGAGTGTTTCTTTTGCAACAAAACTGGACATGTGATCGTTATCTGTATATTGTTAAAGCGCAAAGCACTGCATTGCCAACTCAAAGTGTATTGAATGAGCAAAAACCAAAAGACATTGGATTAATTAAATCTAGTCTTTGTGGAGAGACTCCAGAGCAGACTAAATGGTTTAGTGTCATTGATCCGCACATCAGGTGATCAAAGGCCCTGTGAAAATTTTACGTGATACTAGATGGTCTTAGTCTGTAATTCTATCTTAAGTTTTTCAGTTTTTTCGAGCAGTCTACATGTGGCTACAGTACTCAGTGGTATTGAAATGGGTTACGTCCTGCGACCACAGCATTTTTGGGGTGTTCCCTGTTGCCTTATGCCCAGCCTAGCCCATCAGTGGGATTGCCACTGACAAACGATGTTGGTGGAGGACAAGTAACTCCTGCCCTCAAAGTGTTAAGCAGTACGTTTACACTGCACAGCCTATATTCCCTTGATGCATAGTTAAGCGCACCCGTGGTAGAAATTTATCGGACAGAGTATTTATGACAGATTTGGCAGATGATATCAAAACAGGACATATCATCTTCGGACTGGCTTCAGCTGCCAGCTGCGGCTCATTAAAAAGACCTACCAACATGCTTAGCTGTGGTGGTGAGTAGTAAGCAGCGCACATAGGAATCACCAAGCTACTTTGTAGATAATGATGTTCTGATGCGCACATGGTCATCCCTGATAGCTGAAAAATCTGACTGGAGGGTAATTCGCTAAATTGTTGTGCCTTCCATTTATTGTCAGCATGTGTTGACTCTAGCTCATTAAAGCCAGTGGGCTGGCCATTTAGGGGTAACCAAAACATACAAGCTCATTCTAAAACACTTTTTCTGGCCAGGCTTAAAGTCTGATGTCAGTAACTATAGCCCTACCTGCCACATGTGCGAGTTAGCAGGAAAAAACGAATCAAATTCGCAAAAGTTTTCAGTCTTAATTGTTCAAACAGGTCCTTAAATCCTTAGACATCCAACACAGCGTTTGGAGTGCCTACCTCCCGGAGTCACAGGAACCCTTGGAATGGTGGCAACAAACTTTAAAATCCATGATTTGTAAATTTGTTTAAAAAATGGGAAAAAGCTGGGATGAGGGTATTCCGTTTCGGATTTTTACAGCGGGAGGCAGAGCAGGAATCATTACGATTCAGTCTAGCAGAAAGCCCAGTTTGACCGTTCCCTGGTAGCTCGCCACATCAATGTAGATGATAAGGTCTTGGTGTTGTTACCAGTCCCTGCCTCGTCTCTGTCTGCACGTTTTTCTTGGCCATACAATATCAAAAGCTGAGTGACATAGACTATGTAGTTATTGCTCCTGATTTGAAGATATAAACTCTTGTCTTTCACATCAATATGCTGACACTATATTTCTCGCGTGACAGCGACCCAAAAGTCCCACGATGAAAGGCGATCCACCGCTTGCTCGGTTCTCAGTGTAGAGGAAGGTGATTAGCTGTCAGTGTTGGGGAGTAACGGAATACATGTAACGGCGTTACGTATTTAGAATACAAATTATGAGTAACTGTATTCCGTTACAGTTACAAATTAAATAGATGGTATTCAGAATACAGTTACATTGTTGAAATCAGTGGATTACATGACGGTACTTCTCGAGTTTATTCACTCTCTCGTAAATCCACCGGCGGCAAAGCCCCCAGGAAGCAGCTGGAGACCAGGGCTGCAGTAAGAGCGCCCGGGCCCCCGGCGGCGTGAAGGAGCCTCACCGCTACCGGCCCGGGACCGTTACAGGCCCGGGACCGAGGCTCTGAGAGAGTTCCGTCGCTACCAGAAATCTACGGAGCTGCTGATCCGCAAGCTGCCCTTCCAGCACCTGGTGAGAGAAGACCGACCTGCGCTTCCAGAGCTCCGCTGTCATGGCTCTGCAGGAGACCAGCGAGGCACGCCGGGTTCACACCGGACGCTGAAGCGCCGGGCAGCGCTGATAATATCACCCGTTGACCCAGTAGTATAAAAGCATATGGTCACTTGTTGCTCCAACATTAACTGCAACAGCGTCCCAATTTAATTTCATCCATCTTCAAGAGCTTCTCCGCTGTTTGCTCGTTCAATGTCGGGTGTCGAGGGTAAATTACGTATTCTCCGCCCCCCCCCCTCTCTTTTTATCTTTATGACTGCTTGTGTGTCTGTAGTGGATGGGCAGAGGGGGGCATTTAATAATGTGATCGGTAAAATTGGTAAAATTAAAACTCCAGGACAACAGAAGGGGAATACAAACTATGGGATGCATACTTTATCATTTATATCATATAATATGTCATCAATATCGTTTAAACTGCTGCTGCTCCACTGACTATAACAACGCCGCAATCATACACTTAAAAAATGCAATACAAACCGGAAGTATTCCAAGTATTCAGAATACGTTACTCAGATTAGTTAATGTAAT
This sequence comes from Limanda limanda, assembly GCF_963576545.1. Classification (NCBI taxonomy): domain Eukaryota; kingdom Metazoa; phylum Chordata; class Actinopteri; order Pleuronectiformes; family Pleuronectidae; genus Limanda; species Limanda limanda. The sequence goes on from NC_083652.1 coordinate 594,303, forward strand.
GGAATACGTTACAGATTACATTTTTGGGCATGTATTCTGTATTCTGTAACGGAATACGTTTTGAAAGTATCCTTCCCAACACTGTTAGCTGTGCATCCACAAATCAGCGATTTTAACTTATCTCTGGTCGTTTACATTAAATTAAAATGATTAAAACCCACTTGTATTTTAAGCACGTATATATAATCACAACCAGCAGCTCATGCGCTGGGCTCAAGAGATTAACCTTGTGATAAAACCCTAGACCGATGCCCTGTGTATGGTGCAGTTATTCTATGTTGTTACCCTTACCCCTAGAAGCATTTTGGGTTGTAACACCAAAGCATCTGAGAAGCAGCTTGTAGAAGTATTTGTATTTTTACACCACTCAGGGCCGGTCTTTCCTACTAGCGACATAGGCGGTTGCCTAGGGCGCCACTCAGAGGGGGGCACCAAAAACTGCGGCCAGCAAAAAAAAAAAAAAAAATATATATATATATATATATAAAAAAATTTTTTTTTGCGCGTGTCTTAATTGCTGCTGCATTCATCCTGTATTCTACGGGTTAGTAGTGGGTGAGAGTCACCTACGTTAGCTCCTAAAGCTTCGCTTGATCACCATGAGTGTCATTGAGACATATTGATATCGTTTTGATTGTCAACTTAGACTGGAAAAAACTTAGAAACTCCGCTGTGCATTGGGACACTCGCGCCAATAGGTGGGCGGGGCTACATTCACCTGTATAGGTGTTTATTTTACCTGCGCGTCGTCTTGCAGGCGGGTCGAGATAGTATTTTGTTTACTTTAGACAGGGTGTAGTTCAGCTCCGACACAAACAGACTCTGTAATTAAGTCATGTGTTGTTATTGTGCCTTATAAAGACCAGCTATAAGCCAATGTTCAATAGGTCTATATTGTAAATGTTTATATTTCTTTATGAGTGATAATGTTTGAAGTAAAGAGACACCATAATAATTGAATGTATGTATTATGCACTTTAAAATGCAGTTACACTCAGAGAAATGCTTGTACTTGAAATTGTGTTTAATTTGAATAAAATGCATTCTGGATGAGGAACTGAAGGCTCCATGTCGTTATTGCTGCTCCATTCATGCTGTATTCTACAGATATACTTTGTTGCTGTGGTATTAACATTAGGGTAAAATGAGCCAAAAATCGAAAAACTGTGTTGTCAGAACATGTTAGCACATTGAGGCTTATGTTAGAGTGTGTGTGTCCAAGCAACTTCTACGAAGAAAGAAATCATTTTATAAGTTTTTGTGGAAAATCGTTTAGAAAAAATATTTTATATTATTTTTATATATTTTATTTTAGCTTGCCTAGAGCGCCAAATGTGCTAGGGCAGGCCCTGACACCACTGACAGTAAAGTAACAAACATATGTATGGCTGTTTCTCAACTTTGTACCATGCAATCTGTTGGCTCACCTGCCTTCCACCAAAGTGAGGCAGTGGAGGAGGCATCAGAGACAAACACAGCAACGTTAAGTGTTCATCCTCATCTGACTTGTGCAGAGGGGAGGTCAAATTTCAAATTACATTTTTAGAAAAAAACTGTTCTTAAATTGAACTTAAAAATGATTTAGTGATTTGACTTTTCTCTGATTTCTTACAGGTACAAGAATATAGGATTGTTTCAGACCTTTCGAAGGAATGATCTGAAATTAGTTTACTGTTATTCAAGTAGAAAAGATTTTCATTAATGCATTGTATATTTCATTAGATTATATTTATTTATAATTAATTCAGACTTGACCTTTGCAGTTCAGCCAGAGTTTGTCTTTCACACATGCACAACACAGCTGGGGTTCTCTGCACAGACGCGTTCACAACAGCAACAAATCCTCCTCATTATGAAGGCGAGAGGTGAAGCAGCCGGATGCAGCAGGCAGACACAAGAAGTGATGGATAGACAACTACAAATATGAGTTGATCTTTTTGACAACACACAGAAACAGGTTTCAGTTATTATAACCACGACCCCTTTTAACCCTTAGTCTGTTTTATTTTTTGTGTGTAAGTTGCGTGTAAGAAGTGTCATCAACCCCCTCATAGCAGGAGGCCAAGCAGAGAAAGTCTGCAAAGACTGCAACGTGTCTCACTTGGACATTTGCAGAGTTCAGTGCATGTGTGAAAGCAGCTTTATTCAGCTTGTAAACAGCCAATCTGACATTATCCTGTCAGGCAGGCATAAACTCTACTGTATACTATTTATATTGTCCCCTTTTCATATTTGCATATTCTAATTGAACCTCAATTGTTAATAAGTTATTGTCAACACAAAACACGATGGAAATTATTAGCTTTTATCTACTAGGAAATAGTTATCAATGCAGTCCTTTGCGTCTCTACGTGTGTGTGGAGGCAAAGAGAAAAAACACTTCCTTATCACACAGTCTCACTTCCTATTTCAATATGAAACAATATGTATTACAAACACACACATGGCAATGCACATCGCACGCAAACACACATACACACGCACGCACATGCAGACATACACATACACACAATGAAGGAGAGCAATTGTAGTTTGCTGTTTAATTTTGGTATTTTAAATGTAAAGAAAGGAAAATCCAGTGTTCTGACTTCTGAGCTTTGCTAAGTGGCTCAGAAGAGACTGATCTCACTGACGAGCTCTGTGATTGGTCAAAGCACAGCAGGTATGTAGGACTGAATCAATGAAAGAACCTTTTCGCAGAAGAAAGTCAGCTCACACATGCACCCACAAAATGAATATGCATGAGAGGCATGGAGTTGGTGTGTGTATATTTGTGTGAACTGGCACAGTGGCAGTTGAATAAAATAGAACAATAAAAAAACAAATAGATGAGTGTTGCTGCATGAGTTTTTTAGCGTGTTTCCAGGTTGCCTGGGTTTTTCCCCGGATTGTTTAGCCAAACTGGAGACTATGTTACAGATTTACTGTTATTCGGTCTTGCTTGTGTTTGTGTGGGTGAGACTCACCAACTACCATGATGTTGAACTCGAAACCAGCCTTCATAGTCTTGCGCCTCATCTGGTCCAGTACTGCCTCAATGCCCACGTATCCAAACAGGTCAGTGCCTCGGATGAAGCTAATCTGCTGGCCAGGCAATGACTGGCAGAGCTCCCCATCAAACTCTATTTCCAGCTCCATTTCTTTCTTCATCTCTCCCTCCTTCATTCCCTTCTCCTTCCCCTTCTCCTCCATCACTGGGCAAACCTTCAAACAGTTCTCCTGTTTTTCTGTCATGGAATTCTGGGTAGTCATGCTGGCGGGTTGTTCATCATTCTTGTCCTCATCTTTTTGCTCTTGTCCCATGATGCCTCCCTCTTCCTCCTCTCTCTCCTCCATTGGAGTTGGCGGGGGTGTATCCAGCTTTTCAGCAGTGTCTGTGGGTAAAAAAGAGATTTCTCAGTAGTTTTCAATGATTTGGCTTTGTGGAGGGTCATGTCTGTATGTGCCACTATTTGTAACACACTGAAAATCTAGCTTTCATTTGTTTTAAATATTCACTTTTTAACTGTCTGCACTCATTAAACCCATCCTGCTCACTAAGCAGGTTATCATTTTGTTGCTGGTAGAGTGAGGTTGTCAGGTTTGGTATACCATTGTGTTTGTGTAGCATCAAATCTGGGCACCTGGATTAACTGCTGTCTGTTAGGACATGCAGAGATGAGACTGAATAGCTCAAAAAAATCTTTGGTTGGAAAGAATGTAAATAGTTAATACCAACATATATTAGGGTTGGGTAAAAGTAGTAGTAATAATAATAATAACAATAATAATAATAATAAACATTACTTTAACTGTTTTAACAAGAAATGCAGCTTTAAGTGCTTTATATACAATATAGATGAAAATAAACCATGTTCAAAATTTATTGAAAACAAAATAAGAACATGGTGAAATGATATTGAAAAGAAAAGGACATAAAAAAGAATTAAATAAATGTATAAATAAAATGTAATAGAAAAAATGCATTTAAAAGATAAAATTATAAAAAAAAAAAAGAGATAATAGTGCAGGAGTCCCGGCAAGTACAAGATCTAGTAAAGTGCTGAAGTAAAGGGGACATTTTTAGGTTTTCTAATAAATAAGTTTACTGAACTAGCTTCTCTTAACCCTGGCAGATGTCTGTTCAACAACTTTGGAGTGTATTTACAAAAGCTGCATCGCCGCTTTTCTTTCGGCTGTAGTTAGGGACCTCTAACAGATTTGCTGCAGATTATCTCAGCGTTCCAGAGGGGACATATTTAACTAGAGAATCAGCTATGTAACTCAGTCGAAGCCCATTCAGAGCCTCAATTCAGTGTATTATAGGCAACCAGTGCAAATGTGTCCTCCCCATTTTTCTCCCATTTTACCTCAACTGGTCAAGGCAGAGTGCCGACCAAATTGAGTCTGGTCCCCCTCTGCAATGTTCAGGCGAGAGGTGAGGCAGCAGACAGAGAAAGGCACAAACATTCTTTGCAGAGACTGCAGTGTCTCACTTGGATATTTGTGTTCACGCATTTGAGTTTGATTGCTTGCATTACCTCATGCCATTTTGCTGTATTAAGACACTGTTTTTTAGTATCAATTATTGTAGTGGGTTAGGTTACATGTATTATGTGATTTTGATTGTTTGCACAATTCATATATGTATATTTAAATCACATATAATTTAAACTGCTAACTGTTATTATTAACTGTTTTTCAAGAAAAGTATGGCTTCACAGGTCAATATCACTAGATCACTGACATAATACAAAGTTAGAATCAGAAAAAATTAACACGGTGTGTTATTAGTGGATGTGAAAAAAACTAACTTATAAAATCATGCACAGGTGACTGAGAAATATATGGGTTTCACAAAGCCAAAGAGAAACAAGAATCTTCACACACAACATACAATTGTTTTAAGACTTAGCTGGACTATATGTAACACAAGTCTATCCCTTCCCTTATCTGCAGGGGTTTGTATGTGTAGTCTGGTCTGTGCTGTAAGAGGATTGAATGGTGCTGACAATCCCAATGAAGACGAAAAGCTGTGTGTATGTGTGTGTGTGTGTTTTTGTGTGTGTGTGTGTTTGTACAATTCGTTTAAAACAGTCATCTGAAACCAGCATGACTGAGACTTGTATGTATGGATTTGAGAGGAGGTGCACATGCACACTCACAGACACAAAGCCACACACACACACAGACACGCACACACACACACACACACACACACACACAAACACATACACACACACACACACACACACAGAGGCTGATGGTAAGTGTTAGTCCACATAATTTGATCAGCTATAAATATACTCTGTTTATCCATTGGATCCGAACTAATCCTCCTCATGAGTCAGGACAGTGAAGGGCAGAGTTGGTGACAGAGACAAGTCTCTTTCATTAATGAATAAGGAAGTGTTTTTCTGTAAAATATTAAGTGAATAAAACACAAGGGAAAGTATTTGTTGAATAAGTAAGTAGGTTTAACATCCTCAGATGCTTCAGTGCCATTAAACAACTACCTTGTAGATAAATTGCAAATGTTAAAGGAGGACTCCATGTCAATTTCACATAAAGATACATTTCTTTTACATTCTCACTACGCCAATGAAATACAGATTATATTCTCTGTGGCTCAAGAGAACCTTAAAAAGTCTTGGCTATCGACTAACAGCCTACAAACTGGAGACCTCAAACTGGTTCCATTTTGGGAAATTTGGGATCCAGTATTTTGTAAGCTTGACTACAAAGGATTCAAAGAAAGCCTGATAGATTATCAATGTGTCACATGTGAGTGCCCATTAACCTCGACATTTACCACACACTTGATGAACTGGAAAAAAACCCTGGCCTTGTTCAGGTCTGAGTATGTCAGTCACACCTGCACGAGAGTCCATCTCGACAACATCACTTCTGTATTTCACTCTCCCTCCAACTGGTCCTGCTCCTGCTCACTGTCAAATGAACAGGTTATCATCATATTACTCATCAGATTTTTTGTTTTCAGGTCTGACTGTTCCCTATAATGCGTGCTGAAGAGACACTGCAACACTTTTGGGTGGAAGTCTACAGATGTACATTATCCAAATGGGGATAGTTATGCAAACATTTAGCAAGTTTTCTTTCAGAGTATTTAAAAGTTGGACTAACTTGTGACAATAAAAGTATGATAAACGAAAAAGTTGAATGATTAGATAAAAGTTCTAATCCTATATATTTTCTAAACCTTTCACAAGCAAGTACTGCTTATCGCTTTTCTGAGTATGTGAGATTGGTGGATTGTGAGATATGACAAATTGTTGGTGATGTGTGGAGTTCCAAGGGCTAGAGCAGTACACCAAAGAGAGAGTGCAGTTTGGAGATGGAGTGATGACTTGATGACAGACAATAGCCAAGTGCTGAGCTGACTGAAATTCACACTGAATAATTTAAATGATAAAGTATGAAGCATTGATCTATGCAATTATTGAGCAGCATGGCTTCTGCTGCGTTCACCTGCTAGCTTGCAGACAGAAAGTGGTGGTCTCTGCAGCATCTCATAAATCTGTAGATCTGAGGGGCTGTTATGCTAGGAACACAATTAAGATACTCTGCTGTGAGAACAGAGTAGTTTTCTGCTGCAGCCACTGCAAAAATGTGGTACTTCTTGATAACAAAATGCTGTGTCATTTTAATAACATTGTACATACTTTTGGTACAGTTCTGTGCGTCTGTTTCTTTAGAGTTCGAATGAAGAATTGTTGGCTCCTACTCGTTCATCACTCAGCTTAACTCAACTTTCTCCTGTATTATGCATTATAATGGGTGCTTTTTAAATTTCCATGGCACAGTCAATGCTAGGTTTTCTGACAAAAACTCCAGAGGATGTCTGCAGAATTGTGTGTGGACTTTCTCCTGAGTTTGCCCTTCACACATGAACAACACAGCAGGAGATTGTCTCCGTACAGACACGTTCATGACAACCAAAGATCTGAAAAGAGAGTGCAGGCGAATGAAGACACAACAAACAGAGGCAGGATGTAACATAAAATCCATTGCTGAGACCACGTGTCTTTGTTTACAGCACATCGGCATTTGCAGTGAATCCTGCAGAGGATCTCCTCTCTGATGTGTTCTCACATGTGCTCCTGCGGACTAACCGGACAAGTTTCTTCAAGGGGACAAACCAGATAAAGTCCCACTCTTAATGAATGAAAGATCAATATTTTGATGTTACATAATCAGGTCATGTGGGACTGTGATAAAGACTGGTATATTTAAAAATCTGCATACATGCAGTACAGTCCATCAACATAGGTATTTTCCAATCAGAGCTGTGGACAAATTGTGTTTGACTTTGACAGCTCCGCTCTCCTAATTTGTTGCACCTGTTTGGATGGGATGACCTCCCACTGAAAAGAGGCTCTACAGCTGTGTACGGTCTAAAACAAATAATGAGTATTTTGAACTTAACAGCAGATATACCTGTTAAAATTATTATTAAGCTGTGAATAGCTCAAATTTGGGCTATTTAATAAATGAGAAGAAAAATTAATGAAAATGTTCTTGATTATCATAAAGATACTACAGCACAAAGTTTGTATATGAGTTTAAAAACCTAAAAAAAAAAGCATAACTGGAGTCTTGGGATACACAGTCTACTTTAGTTTCAAGAAAACTACAAAGATCTTCCTGATGTAAGAAACAAGCTGAGGCCTAATAACCCCCCAACCCCCATTCTGACCGCCGAAGTGGACCAGTCCTGTCAGCCTTCATTGTTTGCACAGAAGACTGAGCGTACCCCACTGATATCCATGGAGCATGAGAGAAACAAAAGTATCCTACCTCCTCTCATTCACAAAGGCAGTTGCGTGACTCCCTGACAGGCAGCGAAGGGTTCTCAAAGCCGACCGGGACAGAAACTCTGCTTACCAAACTACTTTTTCTGCTCAGTGTGTCTGCAGTGATGGTGCTGCACTCTCTCTTTCCCTCTCGGACCGCATCTGACCCTCACCCTCTCTCTCTGGTCTTCCCTGATGTTAGGAGGAGTGGAAAAAGGTTGAGAGACACCAAGAGAGAGGGAGAGGGGTTGAAAGGGAGAGAGAGAGATGGTGCGGTAGAGTGAAAGGGGGGTGTTTGGCTGCTAAAAGCAGGTCCAGGAACTATTCACATGCAAATGGCCCAAGCAGCTTCCACTAATCCCTGAGAGGAGAAGGAGATTTCTGTAGTCAACATGCAACTGACTGCAGTTCAAAGTAAGCCTTTTTTTTTTTTTTTTTTTAACACAAACTATCATGTAATACTTTGACATTACTATTTGTCAAAAACTAGGGTGATATAATGAAGCGTTATACTAACTGCAACTACAGTAACATGTAAAATCATTGATAAAAAGGTCTAAATTTTACTTAATTTTTTAGTTTAAGCAAAATGTCTATATTTTTATTGACAAAAAAATTTGGATACTAAATCACTTTTTTTAACAATCACATGTTCTTCTTCAATAGGATGGGTTGCAGATTTCTCCTCCTTCTGGTGATTCTGCACAGCATCACAACATCAAAGTCAGCCTATTGCTGTGCTGATAATGACTTGAGATTTCTTCAGACATGACTCTCTCCAGAGCTTTACTTTCACACATGAAAATCACAGTGGGATATTCTCTGCTCAGACCCGACAGCAACAAATCCTCTGGTGAACTCAGGTGAGGGGTGGTTCCAACAGCCAGAGGCAGCAAGTAATGCATTGAGGTCACATGTTTCTGTTTGCAGCACATCAAAACCAGCATCGGCTCTTACGACAAGCTCTCTGCCAAGATGTTTGCAATAATCATCCAGGACTGGTAAATTGGGCTTGAACTAGTCCTGACTGTGGCTGTCTAGGTACTTTGTTTGGTTTAGCACTGTTCTAAATGTTGTATTTAGAGATTTGTTTACATTTTTAGTTTAACATCAGCTGAGACTGCCTTCCAGCCCTCTTACGGCCTGCAATGATAAGTGGATGCAGCTAATGAGTGGAAATTAAAAACCAAATTAATCCACCCATATTACAATTAATATTTTTTCTTGTCATTTCATTGAAAAATTCTACTGATATGTTTAGACAACGTTTTTTTACAAACACTTTAAACACTGGAATAGAAAGCAAACAAGAGAGAAATTATTCAAAAATACCAGAAAATCTTTTCCACGTGTATACTAGATGAACCAGTTTGTCTCTGTGAGTTGAAGCATCATATCTGATGTCTTATAAGTCTAGATAACTATATAACAATATATTAACCTGTACTATTACTCTCCAGATAAATGTTTCCACATCATCCACCCAAATTCAAAATGTCCCCCTAGCAGCCTAATTTACAGTAAATAGATTCATGTTACATATAATTTAATCTCTTCCCTACAAAACACTGACAGCATATGATTTCTCATGTGTTACGAGGATAGGTTTTCTTTTTCAACATAACAATGGATGAATATGGCGTGCATACCTACATCATCATCTTGTTTAATAGTAATGTAACTCCTGATAATCAAACAGGAGTGTCACAACCACACACTGAGAAGTGTAATGGAAAACGGACAACACTCCCCTAACACTCTCTGCAGACATGTTGGATGTTAAACATAAAATGTGAAGCTAGAAACCTTAAAAAAGTAATACACCAAAGAAGTTCCAATCATTAAACCAGCATAAATACAGTAAAATCGTAATTCACGTCGGCAGCAACGACTCCCGGCTTCGTATGTCGGAGGTCACTATAGTTAATGTTGAGTCGGTGTGTGCATTTGCAAAAACGATGTCTGACACAGTCATTTTCTCTGGCCCTCTCCCTTACACAACAGGTGATGACATATTTAGCCGCATGTGTCTTTTAACCACTGGCTGTCGAGGTGGTGTCCTGTAAATGGTGTGGGCTTTGTAGATAATTGGCAAACTTTTTGGAGGAAACCTGGTCTTGTTAGGAGAGACGGCGTCCAACCCACTTGGGATGGAGCTGCTCTCTTATCTAGGTATATTATCAATCAATCAATCAATCAAGTTTTATTTGTATAGCCCACATTCACAAATCACAATTCGTCTCATAGGGCTTTAACATTGTGTGACATCCTCTGTCCTTAACCCTCAACAAGAGTAAGGAAAAACTACTAAAAACCTTTTTAACAGGTAAAAATATGTAGAAACCTCAGAGAGAGCCACATGTGAGGGATCCCTCTCCCAGGACGGACAGAAGTGCAATAGATGTCAAGTGTTAAGAAAACATCATCAGGATTAAAGTTTGTTTCAGCATCGATAAGGGTAAACATTTTTTCAATACTATATGTGAAGCAGTCCTGCTGCAAGCATAGTCTCTGGTCAGCAGCAAGATCACGATCCAGCATCAGGATGGGATCCACTATAGTCCACAGTTATTGTCCACTGCCGCTAGTTAGAATCCATTATCAGCTGCCGCCTCGGTCGTGGTCCACCATCAGCCGATGCCAGCGCGACTAAGGATCCTCCATTACCACTACGATCAGCTGGCACGATACAGAATCCACCGAACTGGATCCACCATTGCGACCTCTGACGCGCGATCCACAATCATATCCATGGTGCGGCCACAGCTGTATATATATATATTACCCAGTCTATTACATGACAGCTGTTGGGCAAGGCCCAGTGATCTGACATAGAACAAAGAGTCGTAAAACCTTAGGCCAGGCTCGGGTAACCCCTCAGATAAAAATTCCAGCATGGAGATCTCATCTCCATGTGAGAGAAAATCACTTCCTGGGTCCACCACTGTAAGCCGCTCCCTGAGACTTGACTTCTGACCTTTCAATTGGCCGAAGGCCACACTGACCCCTGACCCCCCCTCCAAGGAGGCCGGCCTCCTCTCAGGGGTACAAGACTGCTGACCTCCCAGAAATCATTCTCTCTTTCCTCCGATGCTGACGTTCCCATCAGGCCCTTTCGGGTCTGCCCAGAGGTTCCAGCAAACTTAAGGAGGGAACTACTTTTCTCTTAACTGCTCTCTTTTCCTCCGATGCTGATGTGACAACGAGACCCCCCCCCCGGGGTCTCACCAGTTAACCCAGCAACTTAAGGAGGCACTTAACTCTTTGTCCTCTTTTGCTACTCCAACGCTGAAGTTACCACTAGGCCTCCCGAGGCTTTACCAGACGACTCAGTAAACTAATGGAGGCGATAAGACGTTTTGTTTTATTCATTTCAATTCATTTCATTCATTTATTCTTTTATCTTAGTCGACGTTTTTATTTTGAAAAGGAAATTTCCTGTTTTAACTTTGAAAGACCAAACAGGAAATTGCTCGCTGGACGATCTCAGACTGTTTCCTTTTCCACACGGACTTTACTTTTATTCTTTCTCCACACGATCTACAACGGCTACAAGCAGCCGCACGTTCCTGCGAGTGACCACGAGCTCCGCTGCTGCAGAAGAAGACGAAACCTCATCTCGCCACGGAGCACGACGGATCGGCTCCGGCCCAGCTGCGGTGCTCACGAGAGCCCGCCTGAGAGAATTCAAGCGATTCACTGAACCTCCGGGAGATTCGCGCCACGCGCATGCAACCCACGAAATCACGGTCACAGTAAGAGGCTTATGTTGTCTGGGCAGATGTTAGTTTTAATACGTAGCATATTGATTTAATACTTGAGTGTATTTTGTTGAGGGAACCTCCGTGTTCCATTGTTTTAGCCGGCCACTACTCCGAGCCGCTACTTCCGGTTTGACGTCAATGTTTGGTGTTATAGTAAATAGGGCCGCGAGAAGCGCCTCCGCCCGCACTGTTAACGTCTGTGTGAGTCTGCAGTGATTTCACCGATCAGAACCTCGGCCCACCACGTTCGCTTGAGGGCTGAGGGGTGAATCACTGTTAATCTATCTCTGGCGTGTTTTTAAGAGCTTCTTTGAACTCTCCTTACATGTTTTCTCTCTCTCTCTCCTTCTAAACCGACCTATACACACTTCTGTCACATAGTTAAATCTATGCTTAGAGAGGCTGAACACATCTGGAAACCATTCGGCCCCCAAAGCCAAGCAGAGATAAGAATTCTCTTTGTCTAAAATTTCCTTTGAGTAATTCATGTGACGACCACCAGTGTGCGCTCCGGCCACATGGTGTCATTAACATAGACTCCATCTTGAATAACGCAAGTTAACCCACCATTTTGAGTCTATTATTGCCACGCCTCCGCTCTCTCTCTCCTCCCATCCTGGCTCTAAATTCATAACGGCTCCGCCATCTTGTTTTGTAGTCAATCCGCCATTTTGAGAGTTTTTAGGCCTTGATTCCACGAATCATGATCGGCCTCCATCTTAGATGTGATGTCACTACGCGTCATCGCCACGCCCCTTCTTTTTCTCTCTCTCTCGCACACACACACACACACACACACACACACACACACACACACATTGATAGACACAGACAGATACACACACACAGAGACACATAGATGGACCAGAGGTTACATGCGTGTTCTAAATTGTGATAAGCTGCTGTTGTTATCTTTGAAATATGGGAGTTTGTTAAAATGATAAATCATTAAATAACACTAACTTTATTTCACATACACACACATAGACACACCCACACAGAGAGACACTTTGACACAGACACACACACACAGAGACAGACATACATAGGTAGACCGCAGGTTTTACATGTATTTTCTGAATTGTGATAAGTGCTGCTGCTGTGTTTATCTTTGAAATATCGGAGCTTGTTAAAATGATAAATCATTGAATAACATTATAACTTTATTTCCCCTTTTTAATAAATACTTTTGTAATTAAAGTATCTGTAGTCTGTGATTATTTGTGCATAAGTGTGTGATTGCAGCTGGATTATGATTGCCTGTGCTCGAACTTAGAAGCCTTCACTGTTTATTAAGTAATCGTTAATATTAAAATATTGACATTATTAATTTGACATTTATCATTATGAGACTGATAATTATAGCTTGACATCGTTGGTCCCTGGAAACCAGGGTGGTGCCCCCCTTTCTCAATTATTAATATAGATAGTATTATTCTTAAATTGATAATTTTATTGTTTTTGACTAATTATTTTCATTATTCTTGGTTGATAACCTTATCATTGTTAATTGATAGCTTGTACTTTCTAATTGATAATTCCTATTTTCTCATTAGTGGTTTTATTGTTATTTGATTACTGATCATCTTCAATTAATAATTTAATTATTTTTGATAGATAATTTTTATTATTTTAATAATCATATTTCATGATTATTAATAATTAGCCAACGTCAAGTCTACTCCTATTGCACAACACAACTCAGAGTTGGGACCAGGAAGTAGAGCTGCAGTGCTAAACATTTCTCTGCGCTCCCTCTGGATCAGTCACACATAGAGATTGTGTCTGTCCACCGTCCGATTAAATTATTTAAATTAAACAATTATAGAGCGAGAACTCCACACAATAATCTAATACAAATTAACACAACCTCTGAAACAACGCAGGAAACTAAGACTTTTAAATGTGGTCTTTTAAACATTAGATCCCTGTCATCGAAGGCTATTTTAGTAAATGAACTAGTCTCAGATTACAACATAGATTTATTATCCCTCACTGAGACGTGGCTGCATCCTGATGAATATGTCAGTCTAAATGAATCTACTCCCACCAGTCATATAAATTCAGTTGCTGCTATTTTTAACTCCAGTCTATCAATTAAACCTAAACTCAGCTACAACTAATTTGAATGTCTTATTCTTAGTCTTCCACGCCAATCAAGGAATCACCAACAGCCAATCATATTTGCTGTAGTTTACCATGCTCCTGGGGCTTATACTGGATTTTTAATGGAATTCCCTGAGTTTTTATCAGACCTAGTCCATAGACTGATAAAATTATTATTGTTGGTGACTTTAATATTCATGTTGACAATAATAAAGATAGCCTTAGCGTAGCATTTATTTCGATACTAGACTCAATTGGTTTCAGTCAGTGTGTACACCAACCTACTCATTGTTGTTACCACACACTTGACCTTGTATTATCATACGGTGTCGATATTGAACATTTAACAGTACTTCCGCGCAATCCAATTCTATCAGACCATAATTTAATAACCTTCGATTTTTCATTATCTGAATATATGCCACTAATAAAAAACTGATTTTCTAGATGTCTACCTGATAGTGCTGTAGCTAAATTTAAGGAAATAATTCCGATTACATTTAAACCCGTATTATCCGTCGATTAATTATCTCCGTGGTATAATTCCAATGAGACATGAGTTAAAACAAGTATCAAGAAAACTAGAAAGGAAATGGCGCTCCAGCAACAGTGTTAAAAATCTCCTAGACTGGAAGAGTAGTGTTAAAGCATATAAAAAGGCTCTCCACAAAGCAAGAGCTGCCTACTATTCAAAACAATAGAAGAGAATAAAAACAACCCCAGGTTTCTCTTCAGCACTGTAGCCAGGCTGACAGAGTCACACCTCCACCAAAACCCAGTATTCCTCGATCCCTAAATAGCAATATCTCTATGACCCTTTTTATGATAAAATTCTAACTATTAGAAATAAAATCAACCATCTCCTGCCCTCAATTGGCACTAATACCCTCCGAACAACTGAGATCTCAGAAACGGCTGAGAATCCTACCCATTATTTAGACAGCTTCTCTCTGATCACCCGTGATTGGTTTACCAAAATAATCTCAGGTTCTAAACAAACAACCTGTATCTTAGATCCCATTCCTACAAAATTACTTAAAGAAATTCTGCCCCTAATAGATAGTTCGTTACTTAACACAATCAGTCTGTCATTATCATCAGGTTATGTACCACAGTCCTTTAAAATAGCAGTAATCAAACCCCTTCTCAAAAAACCCACCCTAGACCCAGAGGTTTTAGCCAATTACAGACCAATATCTAATCTCCCCTTCTTGTCTAAAATCTTAGAAAAAGTTGTTGCCAATCAGCTGTGTGAATTTCTCCAGGAAAATAATATATATGAAGACTTTCAGTCTGGGTTTAGATCTAATCACAGCACAGAGACAGCCTTGGCAAAAGTCACTTATGACCTTCTAATAGCTTCAGATCAGGGACTTGTGTCTGTCCTCAGTTAATTAACATTAAATGAACTGCCCTAAACTGGTTTATTTTTCTGATCGCTCCCAATTCGTGCAAATTAATGATGAGTCATCTGTGCACACCAAAGTTAACCATGGTGTTCCACTGGGCTCTGTGCTCGGCCCAATTTTATTCTCATTATATATGCTTCCACTAGGAAACATTATCAAGACACACTCTGTAAATTTCCACTGCTATGCGGATGACACCCAATTATACATGTCAATAAAACCTGAACAAAATAATCAATTAACTAAACTTCGAGCATGTCTCAAGGACATAAAAACCTGGATGACCCGCAATTTTCTCTTATTAAACTCAGATAAAACAGAGGTTATAAATACTTGGCCCTAAACACCTTACATATACATTATCTAATGATACAGCTGCACTAGACGACATTGCCCTTGCTTCCAATGAAACAGTCAGTAACTTGGGAGTGATCTTAGATCCTGATTTGTCCTTTAATTCTCACTTAAAACAAATTTCTAGGACGGCCTTTTTCCACTTGCGTAATATCTCAAAAATCTGACATGTCCTTTCGGGAAAAAGATGCAGAAAAAGCTAGTCCACGTCTTTGTTACATCGAGACTGGACTATTGTAATTCATTATTATAAGGCTCCAGCAGTAAGTCGTTAAAAACTCTGCAGCTTGTCCAAAATGTTGCAGCACGTGTCCTGACAAGAACAAAGAAAAGAGAGCACATTTCTCAGGTATTAGCATCGCTACACTGGCTTCTGGTTAAATCTAGAATAGAATCTAAAATTCTCCTCCTCACCTTCAAGGCCCTTAATAATATGGCACCATTATACCTTAAAGAGCTAATAGTACCTTATCAACCCACTAGAGCACTCCGCTCCCAAAATCCAGGCTTACTTGTCGTCCCTCAAGTCTCCAGTGGAATAATCTCTCACTTACAGTTCGGGAGGCAGACACCATCTGTACGTTTAAGAGTAGGCTAAAAACCTTCCTTTTTGATAAAGCTTTTAGTTAGAGCTGGTCTGGGCTACATGGTTTTCCTAGTACTGCCATACAAACCAGTAGCCAGTCTGATTTACCTTGAGCCTCAGTGTACCCTCAAGTTCGGCCTGTATCATTGTATTATTGATTACATTTCAAAATAACCTGATGACGCTAAGGTGCAAAGGGAATTTATGACACATAACACAGGGAGCTTCTCTTTCCAGCTTCTCCTTCCTCTTCTCAAATCATTATCACATCAAAGTAATTCATATCTCATCAATACATGTTTCCGACCCTTGTTCGCCTTCCCCGGAGTGCCTTTGCCTTATCGCCCGCAGATCCAGGGCCGCAGCTGTAGCTGGATTACGATTTGTGGATCGCGTATCAGAGGTCGCAATTGTGGATCCAGTATGGCGGATTCTATATCGTGCGGGCTGATCGTAATAATAATGGCGGATCCTTTATTGCGTTGGCATCAGATAATGGTGGTGGACCACGACCTAGGTGGCAGCTGATGATGGATCGAATTGGCGTCAGTGGACAATGACTGTGGACTGTAGTGGATTGATGGTGGATCGTGATCTTGCTGGCTGCTGACCATAGACTACGATTGCAGCAGGACTGCTTGACATATAGTATTTAAGTTATCCTTCAAAATGTTTACCCTCATCAATGCCTCCAAAACCTTTATCCTGATGAGGTTTTCCTACACTTGACATCTATTGCACTTCTGTCCTGCCTGGGAGAAGGATCTTGGACATGTGGCTCTTTCTGAGGTTTCTACATATTTTTACCCTGTCAAAAGGGTTTTTAGTAGTTTTTCCTTGCTGAGGGTTAAGGACAGAGGATGTCACAACATGTTAAAGCCCTATGAGACAAATTGTGATTTGTGAATATGGGCTATACAAATAAAATTTGATTGATTGATTATAATGAATGTTAATATTAACCTCTAAAGCTTAAAAAACTAATCACAATTGCATTACCCTAATTTCTGATAAGCTTTTCATTTCTCCTAGTACTAGAGTTAAAATGTTGAAATGAAACATACTTTCTGTTCCCTAAGCTAAGTTGCATCACATTCAAAGCTGACAAACAAGCAGACTAGTTTTCACATGTTCAGCTCTGAAGTTCCAAACCTGAAACATTTTCACCACAGAACAAGTGTGTGACTAACAGAAAGCAATAATGTCAATGTTACACTAAGGACCAGGTATAAGCAGTTTAAAGGGGCTGAAAACAGGAAGGAGAGAGCCGTTTTTACCTGGTGTGGAGACCCAGCAGTCAGAAGTGACACATAAATACAACTGGGCAGGATGTCCTTTCACTGCCTGTGTGTGTGGAGAGGCGTGGCACCTTGTGTGTGCGTGTGCGTGTGTCTGTGTATCTGTGTGTGTCAAAGAATGATGCATTTCCTGGCCTTGGGGAAACTGTTTCCTGGTAAGATCCTCTGCTGGCTATATACTGTCTTAACAACAACATACCATTAGCTGACAGTGATGCTACATGCTTTTAATCTCCATAGTTGTTGTTTCCATGGTTGAAGTATTACATTTAAATCAGGGCAAAATTGGATTTAATCATAATGAAGTAATAAATGCCACTAACGCCTCAACATTTTCCTCCCCTGATCTTTTCTGATTTTATAGCAGCATCAATTTGTCAGTCGGTTTTTGGTGATCAAATTGAAATCAGACAGAACTTGACCAAATAACAGTCCAGGTGTAAATTAATGTAGAAGAAGGATAGTAACAAAATGTGGAAATTTTACACATGTTACCTTTTATTTTTGTCAAAAATGTATTTTTGCCCCAGGACAAGGATTCAAATTCTCCACTGGACTGACACTAGTAAGGTTCTAAATGGTCAGTGTGGACGGGAGAAATGGTTATAGCAAAGAAAACTGTTTCACTGTCCATTTTTTGTTTTCAAATGGGTAGCTCTGTTAGCGGCCTTATTACATTTCTTACCTCAGTATTGAGCATCTTAGGTGGCGGGATTCCTCTATCACCCACTTTATACAATTCCCAGGCACTCCACATTCCCATCCCCCTCCTTCATCCTACACTATAGAAACAGAGCAGCTCACTGAACTTTCCCTGCATGATAAGGTATCATCTGCCAAATCTTTTCAAACGATGTTTAACCAAATGCCCTTGTCAGTTTGATTGAGGATCTATACACTGATTAATTCAATTATTATTGCTATAACACACATTTGCTTTGCTGCTCTAGGTCACATCATGTATGATCATTAGTACTTAATTTAAGGTAAAAATAATGGTTCATATCATGCAAGCGCACACCTCTGGAAACATTTAATGTGAACGCTGTATTACTACTGTTTCACTTATAATAATTGCAACATAAGATAAAATGATTCCTAACATTAGTATTTTCATTTTACAACTGTGGCAAACGACTTTGCCACCACCAGTGATGTGCCAGTTTAGACTTAAAAATAACTAGTTCAAAGTTCAGTTCATAAATATGAAAATGAACTAGGACAAAGGCTGTCACAACTTTTTAAAGCCCTATGAGACAAATTGTGATTTGTGAATATGGGCTATACAAATATAATTGATTAATTGATTGATTGACTAGTTCACCTTCATAGTACATTTTTCTTTTTTTTTTTCACTTAGTTCATGGTTCCAAAAATGAACTAGTTCACGTTCATTTGTTCATTTTTTGGGGATGGTTATGAGGAAGATGACAAACCCTTGATCATGTGATGAGTTATTAATCAATGGCGTCAGATAATGAATCTGTATCTCTCTGGTCACTTTAACATTGAGTCCTGACTGTTTGAGTCAGGTCTTGTGTTGTACTCAGCCCAAAACTCATATTTCATATTATTATTCGCTGTCAGTCTGAGGAGTCTGGGAGCACGCGCACACACGCATGCACGTGTTAAATGATAAATTCAGTTCAGCGTTTACAAAAAAATATGAATGCGTTCATGCACAACACTGCAAAAGCAGCCAGAGACAGACCATTCTAGTTTCAACATCGTTATTTGGTGACTGCTGGCGTCTTGGCAGCTCAGCTCTGTTCACTCTCATGTCTTTCTCTTGCTCCCCTGCTCCAACTAGACTCAGCTGTGCCAATTATTTCTCTCCTTAGACCATCAGTGACCCACTGTCGAACCGGTCATGCTGGATGATGTGACAGGCAGGATAACGTTCACCGAAGCGTCTCCAGACTTTTACACTCCTGTCACATGTGCTCAGTGTGAATCTCATGCTCTTATCTATGAAGAAAACAGGGAGCCAGTGGCAGATCTGCCAATTCTGGTGTTCTCTGGTGAATGCCAATCGAGCTGCTAGGTGCCGGACTGTGAGCACAGGTCCCACTAGAGGATGTCAGGCCCTCATGCCATCCTAATGCAGTCTGTTTCTTTAAGTTTGGTCAGAAACATGCACACCAGCGCTTGCTGGAGGTCACTTTGTAGGGCTCTGGCAGTGCAGGTACGTCGGGGCCATACACAGTTACTGCAGACATGTCAACCTCTAGGCCTGTGGGCCGCTTCTGGCCGTGGTACAATTATATATGACCCACGTAAAATATCATATGTCTATCTTAACTGGCCCGCAATGCGACACACATAGTGAGATCAGAGCTCGTTCACATGAAGCAGCCGGTAAGTGACTTTGTTGAAGAACAGTGGAAACAGTGAAAACACTGGTCACAGCTGCTCAGTGATCAGCGCAGAAGCGGCAGTAGTTTTACCCTTTTACCGTTTATTTTAAGTGTGAACTGGCACAACACTGCATATCTGTGTGAGCAGCTTTTCTCTGTGATGAAGATGAACAAAAACCCACACAGGAGTCGTGACATGATGCACACCTTCACTCCATCATGAGGGTTTCCACAGCACTGAACTTAACCCAAACATTAATGAACTGGCAGCCAAAAAAAGATGCCAAACATCTGGCTCTGGAAGAATGTAGCCTATATGCTTTCTTTTTGCATTTTATTTAATATCCTGTCTATCCTGTTTAATAAGTATTGACCCTGTTTGGCCCTCAACGTAGTCCCAGTTTTTAATTTATGTGATGTTTGATTTAAGTATTCCCTTAATTTTTTGGAGCGGTGCATATAATTAGTAAATAAATTATAAATGTCTGTATTCTGCACAAGCTAAATTAATTAAATTTACAATTATCCTAAGAACTCTCATCATAAAATTTAAGCTGTGATTTTTTCGTGATGATTGAGTTGATTCTATGTAGACATAGAGGCTGCGTTCCGAAAGTCTAGTTGTTGCCCCCGATGGAATACGTCACACAGTCAAGGAAAAATCTGAAGGAGAAGCTGTACGTAGTTGGACAAGGAGAACCAGGTTGCGTAGAAAATCCGTCTCCACTTTCACTCTGCATTTTTTCTTTATTTTTAACATAAGCTAAACAAAAAATGCACGGTACTCTGTGCAGTAGGCTCCACTCTCACAGTTATAATAAAGTTACCTGTTAAAAACGAAATTATATGTCCTGAGTAAAGATGTTTTAAATTTTTTCAAAGGGCACATTTAATCATTACCCACTCAAAGGAAATAACAAAAAAACTGATTTAAAAGAAAATATAATACAATATAATAATGTGAGGAATATACGTGGAGACAAACTTATCTAATTGGCAAAAACAATTTTTTTCAGTTCACAAATAGGGGATTTAAATATATTATATATTTGTGTTATAGTTAAGTTATTCTAAGTTACTATGATGATATTTTGAACTGAAAATATTAGTTCAATATGTTTGTTGTTGATTGGACAGAAGTGACATGAGAAATGAGTTCTAAATCATGTCATGAGATTAAGCGGCTGTTGTGTATTTTATATTTACTGTAAGAGCCATTATGCAGTATGTGTGTGTATAGTTAAATATTTATGTTGGTTTAGAATTTCTTATATTATCCAGGTTTGTAGTTTAAGTTTTGTACAGTTGAGCACTGTTTATGTTTTTTGCAACAGTTTGATGAAGCCGTAAGGCGGTTCTTGATATCAGGTGGGTGGTGAGCCAGCGGGGCTGGTTTAGTGACGCACAAGAAGATTGGTGAGTTTAAGGAGTCTGAAGGAGTTGACTCAAACAAGTTTTGACCGTGTCATTTATGTGAAACGTGCGTGAAATGTTGAGTGACATTAACGTGAAGATGACGGGAAAGTGATGGTTAATATCAGTGCTTGAAACGAATAAAATACCTCACTTCAAGATTAACCCGCCTCCTGTATTCGTGGAACAGTGGGTTATCACGCAGGGTCGGGCCTGGTTAGTACATGGACACGAGTCAGCTGTAGGAAATACTCCTCAGACAAAATCAAGTGGCTGTCATATTGGAACGGAGTGGAACGGCCACTACATTTACGTTGTCCAGGTGCAACTACGAGGTTGTATGGCTCTTAACGTTGCTGTCGCAAAGAATTGGTGTCTGGGTTGTAATTGATGAATATGGAGGCATTTTCTCCTTTCCTTTCATAAAGTTCTGCTGCTTCCTATGCTAAAGAAGGTAAGTTGGGAAGCACTCCTTTCCTTATCCTTCAGAGAATTCGAACAGCTCTTACTATGGCAGCTGCTGAAATACTTCCAGGTCATTTCACTCAGTTAGGAAGGTTCCTAATTAAAATGGACTTTCCAAACACTGCACAACGTCAGCCTATATAGGTGGTGTGTCTGTGGTACAAGAAACGGATAAGAGGGTCACTGAAATTGTTAAAATAAGTACTCTCCATGTTATCATCTAGTAAGGTGAATTTCCAGACAGAACGGTATTGGGGGATCTTTTGGCCTGAGTTTGGGTGAGATGAGAGGTCACAGGGCGGCTGTGGCTGAGAGGTAGAGTGGTCGTCCTCCAACCTAAATTTCGGTAGTTCGATCCCCAGTCTTTCCCATCTGCATGCCGAAGTGTCCTTGGGCAAGATGCTGAACCCTGATTTGGCCCTCATAGAACAACAAAAGTGCTGCTAATAGATGCACTGTCTGAATGTGTATGTGAATGGGTGAATGTAAAACTGTACTGTAAAGTACTTTGAGTGGTCATCAAGACTAGAAAAGCGCTATATAAATACAAAACCATTTACCAAAACCATTTACATAAGCTGCTTTCAGATAAATTGGATTTCCAACAATTTAGAGTTCCGCAAACGCAGATCAGCAGGAGGATAACAGCAGACATTTAGGCTTTAACGAACAGTTGCCAAAGTGCTTGCTCATTGTGAAAACTATTGGGTGTCTGTATAATTTTGTAAAGCGCCGTGAAATAATGTCTGTTATGATTTCGAGCTATATTAATAATATTGAATTAAATTAATTTGCTCTCCCAGTTTTGTCCTTAATTTTTGATTTTAGACTATTCAGTATTGTTTTTTTAATTAGACATTTTATTTAGGGATGGGCGTCTTCAGTAGTCCAGTTATTTAAAATTTAAAAAAAACTTAAATCATGGCACTTCAAAGGTCTTAGCGTCCTTTCTAATAAGGTCCATTGTAAAGTCGATCAACTGTTGGTTCAGAGAGTCCATATCAAAAGATTTTGGAGTAGTGTTGTCCCGAACGGAACATGAAGTCACACTCCCTCTCACGCTCACTTATTTGTTGTGATCCGAGCTTCTCTGTTCTTTGTTTTGACAGCCAGTCCAGCTGTGCGTTTACATTACTCATGTGAGTCCCCTCATGTGAAACCTTTGGCACTCCCCACGTTTATAAAGAAAAACAACTTGAGCTCCAATCATCAGTGACTTAAATCATCATCTGGTGCCTCTGGTTGTGTGTTTACAGGCTGCCTTCATCAGGGTTTAATAAAAATAATTTCATAACACTATTCTTTTCTCCTAAATTCTTTCATCCTTTTACTAACTCTTCCCTTCCTTCCAGTCTGTCTTTGTTTGCTTTTTCTCTCTTTTCTCATCCTACAACCTTTCTCGTCATCCCTGACTGTCTTAAATGAGAAGGATTAGAAGTGAATGCTGGCCCCCTGAGGCCAAGAGCCACATTACAAGGACATGCCCTCTTGAGAACAAAGGGGATAAAATCATTGTGTATAATGGCAGATATGTAGGTTAGGGTTGGGTGGGCATACAAACGGTCAAAAAAGGTATGAAGATACATTACATGAATGAGATTCTCTGCGTTTGGTCTGGGCCAGTTATTATAAGTTCTGATAATTATACTATAAGAAGACAAGATCAACTTATTAGTGAAAGGTCGCAACATCAGAAAATGTCCCTTTTCAAAGAACTATTTTTAATGCTTAATTTTGTCATCAACATCATTTGGTTGGTCTGAAAAAAAGCCTTCACAATATGGGAAAATCTGTATTGTGTGAAAACATTGATATTGATAATAATTCATCCATTCATTCTGTATTTTTCACTCTGCATAAACAATTTCCAAAATAATTTTGACACTAAATCTAAAAATTCAAAACTATATGGATGATCCTGCAAAGAGTTCTTATCACTCCCTTTGCTTCGCTCCACTGCTTCTGCGTCAGTATTGCCAGTGGATTCAGCATCTCCTTCACCCCAGTTCCACCTTTAGACTCTGAAAGGGAGTTATACTTTTTTTTTCATGGCTCTTTTGCTTATGATTGGAAAAGCCAAAGGGCAGCCATGTTCGGTCAACTAAACAGATTGAAAACAAATCCAAACCAAGCCCCGCTGCAGGCCCCTGCTTCTTAACCTAAAACAAACACACGCACACTGACCAGTCTGTACGTGCCTGCTAACAGAAATCCCCCTCTTCCTTCTCTTCCTTCACACATGGCTGCAGTGAGTGAGTGAGACATCCATGACAAAATCTGTGTTTTTCTGACCCTTTACTCCAGAACATTCTCCACAGAGGTGTTGGAGCTTCCAGTGGGACGTGTACTAACCAGCCTTTGACAAGGCAAACAGCTACACAGCAAATATGTGTGAAACAAGATATTCCTCGACAATCTTGCCAAACATCACTCATAAAACAAGAGCAAAAGACGAGGGAGGAGTAGTTCTTGTGGATGGACTGCTGACTGTTCTCTGCTGCTCCGGGTATATATGTATGCAACAAGTAATCCATTATAATTGATTAACTTAAAACAACTGATTTCATAATGGGTTAATTGGGCCTGTTGTAATACACCTGACACTCTGGCGATGTCTCCTGAAGTGGGGGCAGGAAACCAGCCATGTTGTGCCTTTTGTAGCTCACGTAACAAGACCGTCTGCTGAATATTAGCTTTTTAAAAGAGGCAAACACTGTTAATGAAACAGAAGAGACAAGTGTATGACCCAAGTCATCCAAAATGTTGGAACACTTCACATTAAAGCCTTCAAAGAAGACCATAAGCAGCAAAATGTGCAAAGATGATTTAACATATGGCAGAAGTACAACATCACTGTGGTATGAACCTGAGCAAAAAAAACACGTTGGAGCAATTCTACTTCTGTGGACACTTAAGCCTTTTTACATTTTATCAGTGTCTCCGCAACTGTCTGTCCTACGTTGTGTGCGTATGTTCAGCCCAAGTAGAGTGAGCTAATCTAATCAATTGCAGGAAACACATTTCAGGGTCTTGAACCAAACAACTGGACAGGAAACTGGGCTCTAATCTGAGCTGATGGGAAAGACAAACTAGTGGGTTGCAAGAGATACAAACTGCAGCACAGAGGATGATCCCTTACAAAAAGATACAACAGGATGTTTCCTCCAGCTGCAGTTTTTGAATGTGCTGAATAATCCAAATGCCTTGAGTGCTCAAAAAAGGGAAAGGGATCTGCTGAATATATTGATCAATCTATAGAAATTAAAGTATAAATAAATAATCCCACTGATGTTTTCACTTGTGTGTGAACATCTAAATTGTACTTTTTGTTTTTTTCCTTACCCTCAAATGGGCTGTTTATATTTGTATACTTTATATTTACACCTCGAGTGGGTCCTCTCTACAGGGGCCAGCATGTTTTTTTTTAGAGTAGCCCAGATTGGACAAGCTAAACACCTTTTGAGTTTTTATGACAGCTATAGGATTCCACAGGTTCTCTTTCATGTTTGGAAGAGGAGTGTGAGGGGTATTCAGCTGCAACACGCTAACTTTACCACTAGATGTCACTATATTCTCTACACTGGACCTTTACAAAGAGGATTTAGAAAAAAGTAGTAAGTCAAAGAAGCAAAGTCATTCCATTTCATGGTTCTACCGCCCATTATCAAAGTTGTTCTATTTAGAAAAAAGGAGATGTAAAGTTGACCATCAGTTTAACTAAACCATCTCTTTACTTACTGTTCTAAGCCCTTAATGAGAAAGCTCCATCATAGCTTAAAGAGCTCATGGTAGCGTGAATGTGGGTAAGCTAGGACATTGGGAAATGTGGGACACCTCAGCTTCAGTCTGTTAATTTCTTATTCTAACAAAATCACAATCTATTCAACAGGATCTTTATAACAGGTAAGCATGGTTATCATGTGACTAAATCCTTATACTTCATGAGAGTGATATCACAAAAATGTAAAGGGTAAATGTCAATCAGAAGCTCCCCTTGTAAATACATGAAAAGGTTAGTGACATGAAATTAACGTTAAGGATACAAATCTTTCATAAATTAGACAATGTTGCTAATTGTTATCGAATTATGTTTGTGATGTATTCAAGTAAAAAAAATCCAGTGAGTTGTTGAAAATGTTGTATTCTCCAAACATTTCAGTTCTCCCACTTTATCAAATATGATGATAATGTGGGACACCATGCTTTGGGTAATCTGGGGTCATTTAAATTCTCTAAATGGGGAACTTCCTGAAGTAAAGAGATGTAGCATATGGTCTGCAGTTTTCAGTTGTAAGTTAAATACAGTCTGCCTCTGTCTATTCAAACTGATGAATATGAGGGGCAATTTGGGGTTCAGTATCTTGCCAAGGCACACTTGAGCATGCAGGTGTGGAAGACTGGGATTGAACATTGGCCCTTGTGGCTAGAGGACAACCGCTCAACCCACTCAGCCACAACCACCGAAACATTTTAATATTGAGCCTGGCATGCGTAAATCAAGATGATTTTTTAAAGCCCAATACAAATGTCCCAGATTACAAAGTGACCTGTCCCAAATCATCAAATTCAAGCAGAAATATTTTTTTGGGTACAAAGAACACACATAGCTGTATCATGTCTCCTCTGGGTATTCTGTCTTTGGTGTGGTTAGAAAACATTTTAAGGATTACATAATGGCATAATATGTTTATCTAATAATAATGAAAAATCGTAGAAGTCAATGTTGCAAAAAATTTCCTAGATACCTGAATTCACCCTACTTTATAATCCCGGAACATATTTCACTCTCAAAATACAGGTTTACCTATGCTCCTAGTCTCTGTAAACATCACCATACTTTTTTTTTTCTCTCCCCTGCACTTTTCCTCACTGTCCTCATTGCCCAGGTCTCCAGAGCAACAGCATCCAGATCTGACATTACTACTAAATTAGCCTTATAGAAAGCAACAAGTGTATTTCTTGGCCAACATACAAAAATTGTGACCAAATTCAAGTGATAAGAGTCAAACAAGATGCAGACTTAGACATCTGAATGAATCGGACTGTATTGCTTTTCAGATCAAAAAGGTCAACATTAATAAAAGAGCACAGAAGAGCTGAATAAAATGAGTCAAGACAATGCTGTTGTTTGTTCGTGGTGTCTGGACGCTGCATATTTACAATCATTACTGGCAGTCATGCATGGAATACTGAGGTGAACAGATGGGGGAATGCAAAACCACAGAAGCAAGATGTGGAATATGGAAAGAGAGATAAGAAAGCTTTGCAAATATGGGGAAGATTTGAGTCGGATATGAAGAGGGAATGATAATCTATGTGATGAGGGAAACAAAGACAACCATACTCATGTGTGTGAATTACAGTATACAGAATTGCCTGGTATGGTTGGATTCTTACAGTCTTATTACGACTGATAAAATGAATTATACAAAATGTAACTGAGAACAATTTCAAGGTGATTGTGTTTGTGTGTGTGCGTGTCACTCTTTTTCTGCATTGCAATCTTCTACTGTTTGACTCTGTGCATTTCTCCTGAGGCAGAGGAGGACAGTCGAGGAAAGGGCCCCTGAGCTGCTTCAATGTTTTCATAATTTTTTCCTTTTCCTTTTCAACCATCTAAGTTAATTACTGGGTCGAACAAAACAATAATTCCAAAGTGCCCACCCATTATGGCACATTAGACTGTTAATAACACAGTGAACACAGATGGCTGCCACCAAAGTTCAAACTCATCTTCACCTGACACATACATCAAGAGTGTAGTAGCATGAAAGTAGACAACCTAAAAGTAGTCAAAAAGACAGACATTAATTAATTTCTATGTGGCCGAGCCTGAGTCTGTTATTGTGATATTGTGCATTCTGACTTGTTGTTAAAACCTGAGACTTCCTGGCAGTTTTTGTCCAGAACAAATTACACATTAAACAAAATGCATACTCACAAGACTTGTTTATCGCTCTGACTGTCAAGTGAGCCTAGTTGGGAGTCAGAGAGAAAGAAGCCACCCTCTTTTATCCCTCTTTCATCTCATAGGAACTTGACTAATTCCATAATGACATTGGAAGACGGAGGGGAAAGTCCCCAAAGGTGCCGAAAACAGATGCTGTTTGTTTTCTGAATCTGCAGTCAACAACGTTCTAATATAAGAATCCAGGCATGTGATCAGACTAAACCAAAGTTGGACAAGAGCTAGGCAGAACATCTCACTATTCCATCGAACTGACATTATATATATAGAAATGAGATCCATTAATGAAATGAATTGAAAATCATGTCAGTAATACAACAGTCACAAGTGTGCATTTCTTGTTTTGGGCAGGGCAGAGTCAGTCAATACAAGAAACCGTTCAGTAGGTGTTGCAGCTGTGCTCATCTGAAAACCTTGACTTTTCTACACCAACATAAAAACAGAAGGAAGCTCTGTCATCATTTGCTAAACACACCCCCATTCACAAAATGGAACACTCTTCCATGTCCCTCAAGTCGGAGTTTCCAGGCACCAACAGCTTTTACTGAAGCATGTGCAGACAGATGGATGCTTGTTATGTGCAGTATTTAGTAGTACGCTGGCAAAATAACATTTATGTAGAACGCACTGCAAATGTTTTTTTTTCTCCTCAAAGGTATTTGTACATATTACAAAATTAATTTCCCATCACTACAAGTGGATAATGTTGTAGGCTACTGAAAGATCTGATATTTTGGTCGAAAATTAAATACTATATGTTGTCAATGATCAGTTTACTGATACAGTCAATAGCAATGGCCTTGTTCACAGATGATCTCATTACAAACTCGTTTGAAAGACCGTCAACTCAACTGAAATCCCTGACATTTATTGCAGGGCTATTCAATAACAAATTCAGAGGGTTCCAGATAGTGAAAATGTCCTCAAGCAAATGTCTCCACCATCATAATGTCTTATTGATATATATAAGATATATGTAATAGAAAGCTTTTTCAAAAAATGTGCATCTTTAAATAAAGTGCTTGATTTCAGATAATGTAAATTTGTGAACATTTTTTCAATTTTTTTTCTTTTTTTGTCAACTCAATTTCAGTCTCAACCAGTTTTTTATGGTTCCAACTAATTGTTGTAACCGCTTTATCACCTGCTTTTCTTTGTCCTGCCAGGGTTCGAAATCTGGGTTGTAATTGTGTATAGAGTTGTTTCAAATTGATGCTTTTGACAATCGCCACTCTTAGCTAGAGATTTTCCAATACCACTTTTTACCCTCCCGATACTGATTCCAATACCTAAACTTTGCAAATCAGTCAATACTAAGTTAAGTGGTAGTGGTTTTCTCACACACTATCTTTGTGAAATAAAATTAAGAGAGACAAGGCATAAAGAGACATATACAGTACTTGCTTGAGGGGCCAAAGAAATACTCTCTGGCTCCTAGCATTTGCATACACATGGTTTCAATATGCAATCGTTTTGAGGTCTAGTTTAACACCACAGATCTTGTTATTAGATGGCTGAAGTATGTGTTTTCTGGTCTTGTTGATGCAGTGCTCACAAACCCAGACAAAAACACACAAGCACGCATAAAGTTGACTATAACTTTAAGTAACAATTCTGTTATTTACCTACCACTAGAATCTGTTCAGCCCTAAGGGATTGTCTCATGAATAACCACACATACACAAACCCAGCACTAAGCACTTTGCAAAGATCATCTTACCTTCATGATTCTTCTTCCAGTTTTTCCTAGAGGGCATTGGCATGGTTACAGCAGGGCAACCGATTGTAGATGACAACCAACCATTGCCTGGGCCTGTTGGGAGCTGGGTCACTGTTGCTTGCGTTTTGTCAGTGGCTGCAAGCTGAGAGAAGGAAGCGATCCTCTGTAGGATTGAGCCAACACTATCTCTGGTATCACATGCACAATTCTCCAAAGACTGAGTGGCTCTTGGGCTGGAGGGGCTTGACAAGCTGCAAGGGCTAGGTAGGATGGCGACCATCTGAACAGGTTGGGGCCCTGTGAAAACCTCCAGCTTCGGGCTCTGGCTTGGCGTAAGGGGCACTCGGGAGCAACTCATCTCTGGGTCGGGAACTGAGCCCTGTAAAGGTTTTGGATAACATGGGGAGAAAAGCAATAGGGGATTGTGCTGGGATAGGGGCAGAGTGTCAGAAGTACTGTCCAGGCTGTTGAGAGAGGCTGAAGGGCTGGCGGAAGTGGGTGGAGGGCTGGTGTGGTGGGGGATGCCCCCTGTACTCCTTAGAGTAGTTTTGGGGTTCATGGATCCTGCTTGAGCCTTGGCAGGAGATATGGAGGTGCTGCTTACCAAGCTGTCCAAATCCAAGGGAAACTTGTTGAGACGCGGTATCTCTTTGACCTTAGGCTGGGGAGACTTGAGGACCTTGGGGACCACAACAGAAGTGTCATTATGACAATGACCATTCCGGTTGGCATTTGCATTGGCATTACTCAACCCTCGAGACACCTGGCCTCCAGCCACCATTCCTCCTCTTCCATCACAAATTTGGACGTCTAAGGTTGGCATGGAGCCAAGGTTCGTCCCCCGAGGATGTGGAACACCCAGCATCATCCCTGACCCACGGTCCATCTCGGTGTGGAAAACACTCCCATGGGAGGAGAACTTCTTCATTCTATAATTGCTTACCAAGTTGGCCACTCCACCTAGTTGCTGTTGTGGGGGTTGGGTTTGGTGGTACTCTCTCTGAGGTGGAGGGCTAGGATATGACCCTAGTTTGTTAAGAGGCAGGGCAACCCCACCACCCCCAGAGTACTCCAGGCTGGAAGAGGAGCTGTGAAGACTGTCGTTGTCACTACCGGGCCCAGAAAACATGGAGTAGCTTTTAGGATTTAACTTGCTCTGGAAGGATGAGGCTCTGGCCACAGAGGAGCCATTATGGTGGACGGCGGGCTTGTTCATTGTTCCTCGGTTGAAGGAGAAGCTGTTAACTACTGTACGAGACTTGAGAACAGTGCTGGGATTGCAATGCAGGCTTGTGCAGGAGTGGTGGGCTGTAGAGTCTAAGGTGTTGTTGTTGAAGGCTAATGAAGAGGACTGGCCATCTCCACATATCCCCTCAGTGGCTTTATTGTGGTTAAGGAAGAAATGCGAGGAAGGGTGAGAAATGGGTGAGGAGATAGGGGAAGCTGAGGAGAAGGACGGTATGTCATCCACTTCTTCGATTTCAAAGGATCTCTTCAGTGCTGCAGGTGTGAAGAATAAAAAAACACAAGTCATTAGGCAGATTTAACAGTTGAACTAAAACCTGCACACATTATTGTGGATACTATCCAGTTATTGAAGCAGAAGCATTCTGTCAGACAGGGATGAGTGTAGAGATTTAACGGTGTGAAGATTTTGTATCAGGATAAGAGTGAACAAAATGATCACAGTTATCAGTCATATTGCACTGATGTTAAAAAGTGCTGATACACAAACAAACAAATTTTCAAAATTTATATTGACATATTATACATATATTATATCAATATAATGTGTTTTCATTCTTTATTAAAGTTCGACAACTTGTTACGTTAAATGCATACGTCAAGCCTAAATGTCAAGAATCAGAACAAAATATCAGGTTGTTTAAAGAAAGCAACTTGGCCTCGGTAGATGATGGCATTTGTTATCTATGGCCATGGATTATGTGTTCTACAGTATATGTCTGTGTCTCTGCTTATAAGATCTTTTAAAATCTCTCCTTCTCTTCCTTGGTCCTAATTTACCCTGGCCACTTGCATGCACGCATGCACCTTAATATCTCTCCGATACCAATTAAGTTCCGTAACCAAGAAAAAACTGGTGAATAGTAGGCCAGAGATGTAAAGTAAAAGATACGTTTTGAGACACGTCTTCTTACATATGCAGCACACAAGGCGTATTCACACTTGTTGTGAGAGGAGAATATCTCTGAGAAGTCCTCTCCCTGCATTTTTTTTGTTGTCACCTCACCTAGTCTGGCTCTATCAATATAAGCTGGGGGCATTAGACCTGTCTCTCTCTCCATCTAACTTTCACAGCTTTTGGTTTTAAATGATTTTGATGTGAACACTTTAATTTCATTTTCATTTCTTTAAAATCATCAAAACTTATTTTCAGTTATAACGTCTCTCTCCTTTGTACAGCCTTGTACCAAGCTGTGACAAAAAAATGAACGGGTAAATGGCAATAAAGAAGGGGAACACAAGCTTTGGCGACTCCACTACATCATCAATGTTGATAAAGCATAACCATGAAGGACCCAATTTTCAATGACACACTTAGAACAACTTCTCTGGCAGAAACCCAGAACATGACTGATGTGGAATTAAGCTGTGGAAATGTAAATTATTCTGTATTTCTACGACATGTTATTAACCCACACCTCAATATTTATGGCATTTAATTACACTACACTATGAATTCTAACAACACCATTTGATGGGACTCAACCCTGGTCAGTATTCAAGATTGAGGAATATTCAAAGATCCTACAACATAAGTTCGGACAGACTTTTGGTACATGGCAGTCAACTCGAGCCTGCCAGTTATATTACACGTTCATTTGTGCTATGAAGTTTCCATTAGAAGTGAAACAATTGGTCGATCAACAGAGGAGATGAATTTATAAGTTATTACATATCTTACTTGTTATATATGTAAATATGCACACACTGTATATATATATTTACTGTTTGTTTACGTACATTAAATAAAAGGAATGCTCAGTTACATGTTTATTTTTAACATGCAGACAGTTCATCCTAAGTTTTTTAACCTAGTTTTGTTCAATAAATACTTGAGCCAATTGGTCACAGCTTATTCCCTCGGCTCCAGGAAGGCTCGGTAACGGTATGTGTGGTGTGGGGGGTTTGTTAGCTGAGGCTACAAGTGTGAACCTGCTCTCCAAACAAAAGATAAGGAGACCTGCTATCAGGTAATTTCTGGCACACTGTCAAACACTAGGGAAATAATTACGGAGCAGTTATGTGCCCTGTGTATGTGTGTGTGTGTGTCAGATTTTTGTCTATATTTGGCTACACGCCCTCATTTCTCACAGTTGTGCAGAACCTAAACCCCACCTCTTACACAATGCCTTTAACATCTGATAAAGAGAGATGCTCAAACTCAGTCTCTCTCTTACACACACATATGCACACACACACGCACACACATAAACACAGATACTAGTGTGCACTATTATAGGAAGTATGCGTTAGATTATCAGCCTGGCCAATTATCAGTTTGGTTGGATCTGATTTACAAAAAATATATACACTTTCACCAATTAAAATGCCATAACTAAGTTATATGTAGAATGTTTGCAAACAAAAAGGTCATTGGTGAAGGATTTTTAAGGAACATCTGGGGTAAAAGCGCAAAAGTGACAAGGCATTTCATAAAATAGGAGTGAAATGTGTGGCTAAATCAGTCACTTATCTCTTATGCTATAATTCCTGCATGATGCATGTCAGTGGCGATTTTAGCTTGAAATTTCTGGTGGGGCAATTTTGTATGACGTCATGTCACCATCACAAAAATAGAGGTAGCTGATTATTATAAGCAGTAGGCCTATAAAGACCAGTGAGATATACCATGGGCTGCATTTTGAGTGCCAGCAGGGAGCAGAAATCCTATTTCAAATACATTTCACATGCTTTAGCGCTCAACCCGACACAAAGATGTTGCCTATAATCGAGCATTAAAGTAAAATGATTGCAACAAAGTTAAAAGATTAGACAGACACATAGCTCAATAACTTGCATAATTAATTAATTAATTATTATCAACATGAGGCGACATGCACCAGCTTCATATGCACAACAATTTGTGTTTTCTTCCCTTAACTAAAGAAGGCCTTCAACTGTTTAGAGTTGGCAGTCATTGCTAGGTGTCATGGATAATAAAGTTAATTTCTATATTCATTATATATTATATATTCAAATGAACACTTATTAAAACAATGTTTATCTTTTGCTTTCTGATTTGATACACTTTAGATAAGAACCCAGTGTTTTATTTTTCTTCTTTGCCATAAGAGACAGAACACGGTCAGCACAGCTGTGTCCTTCAGGCTCGTCCGTACCTAATAAAATGATAGGAAACATAAAATATGGCATTATTGTAGAGGAAGTGTTACACAAAGTGTGTATCCTTATTTTCAACTACTGATTTTTAATATGGTTTTGGATTAAACTGTGCACTACCAAGACAATGCATGTACTGTATGGAGTTCTTCCACATTATTAGTATTGCATAGCCTATTCTCCAAACACACGCATCCTCATAAACTAACGCTTCTCTCTGCTTGGTGGACTGGATCATGTAGCCTGCCTGCGGGCTAGCCGCCGAGCTAAGCTAACCACCAGGTACACGTCCCTTTGAATCACTACTTACAGATAAATACAATACTAAACTTGAATAACCTCAGAAACGGGACGTCACAAGTCTTTAGCCTCTGCCAGGAAAACAAGCAGAACTTCAAAACTTATTATTCATCCGATGTGAGTGAACCTCTCCACAGACCCGGGTGGTGTCCACTGACGAGGTAGCCTGGTAGCTCAGGTGACGCCGAACGGAGCGTCAGCCTGTTTCCGGCTGACGCTGGAGTCAAGTAGCTTGCTGGGAGACGTTGTAAGGCCCATCTGAATAATCACCACCTTCCAATGTTAACAGTGGCCTTTGTGGTTCACGCTGATTGGTGCTCCCATGGCACTGGTCTGCCGCTTGCCCTGTTGTGCCCACAGCAGAGACGTACGGCAAGCGAAAAGCGTTTCACAAAGCCCAGAGCAGACACGGACGGTGAGAGAAAAGCATTTGACATAGCGAGCACACAGACAGAAACACACACGAATCAAATTACTTCAAAACAAGACTATAATGCTTGTGAGTCAAGTTTATTCACACACACATTCACGCTACTTTGCATATAAAATAAAATAAAATATATTTTTGCTACAAAGTTCAGATATGCAGTATTTAGCTTTCTGCACAACAGCGCCATCTGCCCCTACTGTAGAAACGCCACTGATGCATGTAGTAAAAGATAACATTACCATCACTTTAGAATGATTGTGCAGTTTGCCTTTGTATAATATTGGTAAACATTGAGCTACAGATGGCTGACGGCTATTGGATGGTCAAAGTTTAACAGAAAATCTTCTGTATGCACAGAGGCCCACAAAATGGTCTTGAAAACATTATGCTGAATCTTTTCATGAATAACCTGATCATTATCACCAGTGCAGGAAGAGATCTGTTTTCTAAACTTAAAATTCACTTTTCGAACAAGAACACCTCTCCAGAGGAGTATAACGCCGGGTTCACACCGGACGCGTAAGCGCAGCGCCAAGCCAGAAAAGCCAGCTGGATCCTGCCACTCCCATGTTAAAACTTTGTGCGGGTCACACCGGACATTGAACGCCGCGCCACGTTGAGGCTGCCTAGTGCCGTGCAGCAATCGTTTCGGCGTCGAGTCTATTTTTTCCGCTTGACGTGAGCGTAATCAGCCCAGGAAACACACTGGAAAATGATTTTAAACGATATTGATGACATATTTTATATGATATAAATGATCAAATATGCACATACTTTGTATTACCCTTCTGTTGTCCTGGAGTTTTAATTTTACCAATTTTACCAATCATTACCAATGTCCCCCTCTGCCCATCCACTCCAGCCACAAAAGCAGTCATATAGATAAAAAGAGAGGGGGGGGGCTACGTATTCTCCACATAGGCTTGAGTGGAGAATACGTAATTTACCCTCCACACCCGACATTGAACTGACCAAACAGCTCCGTTCAATGTTGGGTGTGATAACTGCGATATCAAATCAGAAAGCAAGACTTGTGTTTTTTGTGACACAGAAGCAGTTTCTCTGTTTCTGTGTCTCTCCTGCTTAACTTCCTGTTATTGTCTTAGTTCCTGCCCTTGTGACCGTCTGCACCTGTTCTCATGTGTTTCACAAGTGCTCAGTTACCCCTTCCTCTCTTGTGTATAGTCTTTGTGTTTCCTTTTGGCTCGGTCAGCTCATCTGTTTACACATCGTGTTTCAGTTTTAGTTTCAATTATTCATTTAACTGTTAATTCTTTGCTGACTGCTTAATACCTGAAACCTTAAGCTTTAGTTCTGTTTCTTTTTTGCATTAAATTATCATTTAACGACCAAGCTTCTGTGCCCACATTTGGGTCCTTTCAGCGGAGCGTTTGCACATCAGGGTTATTTTTGGATATATCAGATTGGCATGTGGCACGGTTGGTTGATTGGACAAATATATAGTTTAGCTGCAAAATGACTGAGTCCATTGTGGGTTGATTTATTGTGCGATTGTTTGGCCAATTTGTCATTTTATTTGGCTGATATAAGGCTGCTATCCTCAGGAATTAATTCAACTGTTGAACACAGATAAACAAATATGTAATATTTAAATATACAGTTAGTTATATTCAGTTTTAAAGCATGATCATAATGGGATGAGTTTCTGCAGCTGGAACACAACAGGATGTTGGCAGTAGGTAAAGTGAAAGAAAATTAAGAAAAACCTATCGTCATTGCAGAACTACAGAGTAAGACATTTCACAGTGACTGGGTTTGGAAAATTTATGCTCCAGTAATAGTAAGGGAGTAGTAATTCTAGTTGATAAATAAGAGTTTAATATACTTTTTTTACTGATGATGATGATGAAGATCATTGGCGGGTGGTCAATAGAGGGCGCTGCCCTCGCTTGTGGACAGTGTGTTTATTTTTTTTTTAAACTTTAGATAACTTATTTAAGTATTTGTGTGTTTAAAATTCACAATAACGTGTGTTGTATAAAATACAAATAAATATGTTTAGTGGAAATGTGTGGATAAACGATCAGGGCACACAGTCTATGGTTCAGGGGCGCTGGAAATGTCGCCCATAAAGCAGAGATGAGTAGCCAATAAGGGACTGTTGCAGGGGAAGATATGCGTATAGCAAAGTAAATTTGGCCGATCAAACATCATCGAAAATAATATGCGAAAGGTGATTCTAGTGGCACCCAAGCTCAGTGTTGATGGTGGAGGAAGAGATATGAAACATTTATCAGAGAAAATAAAGAAACATGATTCTACGAGGGCGCACATGGGAAATACAATGAAGCCAGCTATGTTAGGCACAACTAACATCGCTGCGGAGCAGGCCACAGGATCTGGGTGAGAAAACTCAATGAATATTTTATTAAGTCTTAATAGTGATTGTATATTAGTACTGTATATGTTTCAGGAATGAGTACTTAGTAAACACTAGTAACCAGACTCAGTCTGTAGTCAAATGATTCATACTCTACTTACTATCTGTGCACAAGGGTAACAACTAATAATAATTTACAGTATTTATCAATCGGCTGATTATTATTATTCCTTCTTTCTTTGATATGTAAAAATGTAAAATAAATAGGTATTTGACAAGGTTTAAAACTGTAGCAAACCCGTAAACTACAAAAAACAAAGGTCTGTCGACATCTTGAGTGATATTCCTTAAGACTTGAGCTTGATGTTTGATCATTACTGAATTCCCTGAGTAGGTTGTTTACTGATAATAAGTCTAACCTACCATACACAGTCTCATACAATATAGGCTCCATTTTAAATATTAGCTCATGCTAAGTTGACGATTATGTGGCCAGTGGGCAAAACTGGCAGATCATGAAGATGAAGGTTGAGTTCAAGTTTACTAAGGGGTCAAATGTATAATTATAAAAAAGATACAAAATCTGAAAGAAAACTATTTTTTTCAGCATAATCCCCTAAGAAAAACCCAGTGTAAACTTTTCTTGGAGGATTTAAATTGTGAAATACCACAAACACAAACCATCTCAACTTTGAAGAATGAAGTCAAGACAATCAAGAACAAATGAAGCAGGAATGACTGAGGTTAAAATATAGGATTGAGCGTCTATATCAGGGGTGTCCAAACTACGGCCCGCGGGTCAACTGCGGCCCGCCATCCATTTTTAATTGGCCCGCATCAATGTCTAAAAATATATATATATTTTTTTAAAGTCAAAATTTAGTAGCTCTCAAATGGCACTTACTTAAAGCACTTTGTTTTGATTTATGGGCCCAGGCTTCTTCGACAGGGGAGAGGCCGGTGCATGCTTCTGCGTTTTCAGAGACACGCAAGAAGGGTACGCAAGAGCCCCTTGCGTGCCCCTTCTTTCGTGCTTGCGTGCGTTCACCAATTTTTGTAACTATACGAAAAAGCTACGCAAGCCTCACGCAGCCCGCAAGGCTGTGATTGGTCCGCTAACTACATCCTTTCCAGAGTCATATTTCCGGTTTCATGCACCATAATACCGGCAGAAACCAAGGAAGATTTAGAAGAACGAATATGGACCAAATAGAAGAGCACTTGGCAGAAGAGATCTGAAAGTATGACCACTTGTATAACCCGTCACTGACTAAATACAAGGACACGCAGATGACCTGCAATTCCTGGAAGGAGATCTCGGGCTGACGTCGGTTTGCAGGTCGACAAGTATACGAATCTGTGAAGAATGATCAGGGACAAATTTGTCCTTCAGAAAAAGTAATAAACAGTCGACAAAGACTGCCAAACACAAAGAAGGTGTCTCTAAGGTTGTCTTCGACAAAAAACTTTACTCCACCTAGTGGTCTGGCGTTGAATTGCTTTGCTGACTTGCTAGCTGTCCCTCAGAACGCCACCACGCCACGCCCCCCACCCTGAGCGACGCGAGTGTCAACAGTCCACTCCAGGGCAGGGGGGCGTGGCGGCGTGAGTGGCCCAGTCCTTGGTATTTTTTTCTGTATGTGGCCCTCCGGACAAAAAGTTTGGACACCCCTGGTCTATATGCTTATACCATTATGCCTTTTACTTACAGCCACTTGGCACAGTGGACCCACTCTTCCAGATATTGGCTATCACTAGGCCTGTCACGATAACACATTTTTCTGTGCGATTAATTGCCCCAGAAATTATTGCGATAAGCGATAATATTGCCGTTTTGACACCATTTTCAACTTATATAATGATAATGGCATAACAATGCAAGTACACCCTTTCGAAGATCAATAAACTTTTATTTTTAAAGAACACTGGAACTGGACATCTGGAAGACATTTAAGAAAGACTTTTTTATTGCCAAATATATGAACTGTTTGAAGTAGATTATAAATATAAATAAATACAAAAACTTAAAACTATGAATAATATATGAACTGTTAACAAAAGTTTACACTATACTTAAATAAATAAAAATAAATACAAAACAGACACACTCTGACTCTGACTTGGTGCCTGAGCCAATTGAGACCCCTTGTCTCCGCGGAGACCCCTGTGTCAGACCGCTCGGAGACCCCCGTGTCTCCGCGGCTGGGGCTGTCGCAGGCAGGCTTCCGCCCGCCTTCGTCCCCCCGAACGCTTTTGTGAAACCTTTCTCGCCGTGGTCTCCGTTCTATCCGCCCCGAGCCTTTCCAAGCCGACCCGGAGCTGTCGCGGTGCACCACGGAGGAAATGCGCCCGGCGGGGGCCAGCCAGCGCTTGGGAGAGGGCTCGCGAGGAGATCCTCCCACACCTGCACGGGAGCCCTGACGCACGCGGGGCGCGGGCAGCGCGGAGACAAGAGTCTGTCCACCGGCAGCCGCGGCCGACTGCCGGATGGGATCTGCATCGATCTCATTTTTAGCCTTATGCGAGCGGAGTTGACGGACATCCGTCATAGCGACGGAAAACTTTAATCCCTGAATTTATTGCAGCCTGCAAAAAATTATCGCTCATTTTAATTTATCGCGCAATTAATTGATTTATTGCATATCGCGACAGGCCTAGCTATCACTCCATTTCTCTTTCCTGTAGTGCTCATTACCATCATACTGCCATATATTAACATAATTTGGATGAAAACTGCAAAGATCCTCCTTTTTAACACCTTCCTGAACACAGCCTCTCACATATGGCTTTAATCTGGCATATCAATTTTTATTTCTCACACTATAGGAAAGTATGGGTGCGGAGGAGTACAAACAATGCTTGGGGACTTCAATGCAGGTCGAATTTAAGATTTTGAAACTGTATGTACAACAAATGTGGAACCACAAACACATGGGATGAAACGCATCACATACTCAAAGGTAAGGTTATTTTATGGAACCAAATTCTAATACTACATTCATATTCATAAGTTAAGGCCGATATATGCTTCTCCGTTTTGACTGACACAGACTGACACGGACAGAGGAACGCCCTCTTCGAGCGCCTCGGAGAGCTTTTCGTGTACCTCTGATTTTTCTAACTGTCCGTGGGCATTTCGAGAGCCTAGGGACAGCCTTTGGCTGTGATTGGTCCGCTAACAAATTCATTTCCGCACAACGTAATTTCTGGAATCTCACATTTCCGGACCTCAAACTTGTTTCATAAAATAAGTTACAAGCAAGTCCTCTTCCATGTCAAGCAGCTCCAGCTGCATCAACGGCCTTTGTCTGTTAGTTGCCATCGTTCACTGTGTGTGAGGAAAGCCGGGAGGAGGTAAATAAACAAACATGGACTTCTTCTACGTTCATAGAGGTAGGCTTCTCTAAGCTCGTCTTCAGTAGCGCCACCTACTGTTCTGGCAGTGAATTATTTTCAGCACCCAGCGTTCGGAGAAGCACAAATGAAAAAGAGTCCGTGGGATCCGTGCGTCCCTCCGCGCGCAACGGAGTCGGAGTAGCATATTTCGGCCTTTACACCTACTGTCCACACTCCTCAAACCTTTTCTGCTCCTACAGTGAAGAGGTCTTTCAACCTCAAAAATCTATTCTTTTACTTTTCACCATGGCAGTTTTTCATTCATATTAATTTCTGTAACTAATCAACCACCTGCACTGTTGACAAGCTGCCTTCTGTTTACAACTGTTTAGTCATTTGTACTAAAGGTTTTCCTCTTTATTGTGTTGAAAGCTGAAATGTATCAGTGGTCGAGGATCTTAACACAGTATAACTGTGTCAAACTATCATATAGTAAGAGAACCAGTATGAATTCAGAGGATGGGAGGCCTAGCCTATCTGATGTACATACACAACGTAAGGGGATGCTGAGTCTGGGCATGTCTATGACTACCCCCCTCCCTGCTTTGTCACACACACACAAACACACACAAACAGGCTCCCCACCCCCTACCCAGCACATTCCACAAGCTTTTCTGACGGACAAAGCAACATGTGCACTGACACGTGTGAACACGCACAGCACACACAAAATCACAAAGACTAATAAGGGAAAAATTTAATTGTAAAAAAGTTAGATCTGAACAATTCATTGAAATTTTATTGAAATTGCAGTATTGCAATATCCATATGTGAAGATACCAGGCAAACAAATAACTTTCTCCAGACATAATGGAACATGCAGACCCTATCAAAAATTAACAAATCCTTACTTAACATTTTTTTCAGTGAAAATTGAAATTTCCACAAAATGGGGCCTCATGCCGATCACAGCATTTGTCAAAACTAATTGCTAAATGTTTTTTGTCCTATTAAAAACCAATTGGATACATTCACAAAAATACACTCTCATCACTCTTTAAAAGCCACAAACGAACACACACACACATTAAAACAACTTCCACTTACTAAAAGCACATCTGGAAGACACATTCCAAGAAGCATATGCAATGAAAATGATAGACTGAAAATAACAGTGGCTGAGGAAACACACACACACACACACACACACACACACACATAGTGCTTAAATCACTGGATTTCAGATGTCTGACTTGTACACTAGTTATAAATTTGGACACTATATACGTTCCTCTGGGAGGAAAACTATCCCGACAACAAAATAGTAAAAATCAAGTTTGCACATACAGTGCAAAGACAGTAACTGAGAGCATTGGTAGACCATCAAATGATGAGGTTGGAGTTGAACTGAAAAGGGTATGTTCATTGCATATCAGCTAATTTCTCTAATAATCTTCTTCTAATAGAGCTTCATATTATATGACTACAACATGTGCAAGTTTAGTGCACAGGTAGAGGTAGGCACTGTGGTCCAGGTGATGCGTGGATTAGTCTGTCAGCTCATTCCTGTTAGCTATTTATCACCAGTTAAGGTAACTGTTCAGAGCCCAGGGCAAGATGGTTGTCAGTGGATTTTTTATCAATTCAGTTCATTTGAGATAATTGTTTTCAGCCCAGAATCATTATGTTTTCCCCGTTAATGGTTTTGTCTCTGTTCTCTTATTGGTCCATGAGAACTGAGCGGTTGTTTTTTTAAGGACCTGACAACTCCAGACATGTCGAGTACCAGGCAACCTGCACTGATGTCTTGCCAAACTCTTATCCATTATGGGAGAATGACTTGGCCACAAGCCACATAATTTGTGACCTTTATGTGTGTGTGTGTGTGTGTGTGTGTGTGTGCGTGTGTGGGTGTACAATCCTTTTTATTACCCCTTTAGGACCTTGCCAGCATAAGCCCTAACTTTGTCAGGACTGGAAACCTCATTGGGACCAAAGCTTTGTCCTAATGAGGCAAAACACCATTTCTCAGGTCCTGATAAATTTTACAGGTAAGACATGAATTGGTCATGGTTAAGGTTATGGCAATGGCTTTGACTAGGCTGTCAACAAGAAACGGAAGTCAATGCAAAGTCTTATTAAGGATAGCTGTGCAACTTGTGAGCGTGTCTGAGAGATATCATGGGCAAACACTTGTACCTGAGCCCAAGGGAAAGTGTTTGTACAAAATGTGAGTCATGTTAACTACAACCACTATTGC
Source organism: Limanda limanda (assembly GCF_963576545.1). Taxonomy (NCBI): domain Eukaryota; kingdom Metazoa; phylum Chordata; class Actinopteri; order Pleuronectiformes; family Pleuronectidae; genus Limanda; species Limanda limanda. Next base: position 636,568 of record NC_083652.1, read on the forward strand.
ATTCTCTTATGTTATTCTTTTTATCTTATAATTAAAGGTGTTCACAGTTGAACAGAACACACAGTGGGTGTCTCAGGCTGTTGTGCTCCATTGCGTTAATGCAGCCTGGAATGTCAGAGGGGGACCAGAACTTGTCATGGGCAAAAACAGTGTGCGTGTGTGTGTGTGTGTGTGTGGTCACTGGGTCAGTAAGTCATGGGACCCTCTCTGATCTTTGCAGGCTTCGTGCCCTACGGAAGCCCAGTACCAGGATGTGGCAGGGATGGGAGGGACAGCTCTTATCCTGCCTGACCTTCTCTAATCTCCCATGTCATCCAAAAACACAAACCCTCCTTCTCTCCCTTCCTTCAAGTGCACTCTCTCCATTGCCTTGATTTAGTCTGCTCCTGCACACACATCATGTTTGTCCTCACCATTATGACGGATTTGAAAATTGTCCTCACATTCTCATTAAATTTAGTATGACTTTCAGAATAAGCTGTGTAGAAATGCTATTTTTTGACATGTTAGTGTTAATATACAATATCACCCTTTAATACCGTGAATTAGGGCTGAACGATTTGGGGAAATAATCTAATTCATGTGCGGCTGGTCGTGCAGCGAAACGGAGGCACCAGGCCTCAGCAGGAACACCCCCATGCTGAAAACTTCCGTCTCGCAGATGTGCATGTAGGTGACCGGCGGGCTCTGGAGCCCCGCCGCCCCGGAGCTCGGCTTGCTTTTCCGGGGAGGGATTTCAGGTCCGCCGTCCGCACCGCGGTCACCAGCGAGATAAGCTCGCTCTATGTTTCCGCCACGTGAAGACTTGAGGCACCTGTAGGTGATGCAGGTCTGCTTCGCTATCTTCTGGATCAGCGGAGTTTTGTTGTCCTGCGACATTCTGGCTGCGGGTGATGATCGCAAATGCAATTAATCGTTCAGCCCTACCGTGAATTCAAAAATTCATCGGTAAAGATATTTCTCATCCACAAGTGAAAAGGAACTGGGACTCTGTTGTTTTAACAAAGTGACTCATACAAAGCAAAGTAGCACATTAAAAGTCTTCAAACAGCAAAGCAGTGGTTTGAGTCGGACAAACTGTCCATTACGCTAACCATAAACAAGCAGTAACAGAAACCAGAGAGCATCACTACTTATTCTAGAAATATCCGTTTTTTGTTGTGTCTGTCGCTTCCATATCTCAAGAGCAGTTGATCCTAAAGGCTTCACGCTTGTGTATTACACATATGTGTGTATATGGACACATGATACATTCCATATTTGAATGAACAGGAAAACAGTGCTTTGTAGCAGCGGCGGCTGGAACTCATCAACAATAATGACGTTGATAATCACGACAACAGCACGTTCATGACAAATGGCACACCCAAGACAACAGATTTTCAAGTTCTTTGTGCAGCAGTGGTGGCCTTGGGGTTCGCAGGCCCACAACCAGTCTTTTTTTTGCCTTGACTCAATTAATTCAGGCCACTGTTACAGTTTCAGAAAGACAGCAGCCAACAGCATTACCAAGGGTCAGGCAAAGAGCCCATTCAACACAGGCCAGTTTAGAATGAGCACTGCATTAGTTTATGCATCTCAAGACTCTCACTTATTGGATGTACACAGATAATTCTGATCGGCTCTTCAACAAGAAGAATTAAGCCGCTTCCAGACATGCACTGAACTATGAAAATTCAAAAGGCCTGAATGCGTGAACGAAGAGTTTGATAGTCCACAGACTGATACCGGTGTGAGGACACAGCAGGATGTCTTCCGCAGGAGTTACCTCTCGCTAGCAGACGTGTGGATGAAGTTTCTAACAGAAGACAGATATTAAACCAATTTTTTAAAAATCTAAAAGAAAACAAATATCAAAGGATGAAAATGCAGTGCCATACGTAGAAGACCCAGACTAAGATGTCAAGAGAGTTTTTGGTGATGAGGGCTGACACAGGTGTTGTTAATTCGATGTGCCGTAAACAAAAACACATGATTATTTCCTGCCGCCACCTGCTGCACAACCGATTACCTAAACGCTCTGCAGATATCTTTGCTGTTGTGAACACGTCTCACCCGAGAATCTCCCACTGTGTTGTGCATGTGTGAAAATCTGGAGCCAATTCTCTGGACATCCTACAGTGACTACTTTACATAAGAATAAAGGTTTTGAATGTCAGCATCATTAATGGTTCACTTTTACAATGTGAAACAAATCCTCTGCAGACAGGCATACACAAAAATGCACCTTTTTAGTTATGCTTCTTAAAGCATGCCTTACATATGCCTAGAGATCATGGCACTGATTAATAAACAAGAAGATGAGACATCCATTTCAGCTTCAAAAGTCAGAGCTGCTGATGTTCCTATGACAGTGGTTTCAATTGGTAGACACAAACAGTCATGCAAAAGCAACTACGGCTGTGGCCGAAGGCTCCACCAATTTGTGTAGAGGCACAAATCAAACACATGTCTAAACAAAAGAACATAAGAGAACAAGAATAAAAGAAGTGGGGAAAGCTTTCGTTGTCCTGTCCCTGAAGGGTCCCAGGACATGATGGATTACACTGAGGAAGAACAATATCCGCTCATTCCTCTCCTTCTCTCACTGAACATACTCCGAAGAAGCAAACATGAGTGTGTGTATTTGTGTGTGTGTGTGTGTGTGTGTGTGTGTGCTTTTCAAATGTTGTTTTTGCTTAATTTACCTGACCTTATTGTTGCAATGTAAAATTGTACTCATTACTGTACTTTGGTCAGTTCTTTTCAGAGACCATGTTTAAGACCATCATCTCAAATGTTTTAGTATGCTATGTGATTAGTCTGACCCTTACTTTTTATTGATTCTGCATCAGTCATGAAGACCACAAGTCCACTTGCCTTGTTTTAAGTATGTGCACAAACTAACCAAACTACAAAATGAACTGTGATGAAAGAGGAGGATGATGGGACGAGAAGACAGAGTGATGCCAGAGGCAGGGCAGCGTGGTTCTACTGCTCCATTAGCCCTCTATAACCTGGCTCTCCCATACCTTTTGGACTTTCTTCATCCCTACACCCCAGAGCCCTGCTGCGCGTCTCCCTGTCCCCACATTCAAACTTAGCACCCTGTGTGCCAGAGCCTTCAGCTGCTCTGCATCACAAATCTGGAAAACTTACACCTCACACCTGCCTTCTGGATTCTACTGGACAGCTCAACTCTATCTAGGCCCTTTTCAGACCTGATATTTACAACTGCCTGAAGGGATCTGATCACAAGAATATGTCATGAATGTGTCTCCTGTGATCACTTTTGATAAGATCTCTCTTCTCTGCTCTATATGTAAATACAAATGTATCAGTTCTGTTCACAAAGACCAAATAATGTTGTGTGTACGTGTGTGTGTGTCTGTATACGGAATAGTATTCAAGAGAGAGAGAGCAGAACCAGAATGGGCTGAACCAATCAATCTGTACTACAAAACTAAATTGTACTCATTGAAAAAGCTAGAAAATAAACATGCCATTCTAAGTTAATACTGTGGGGCTGACCACAAATATGGCAGACATGTAAAAGTACTTTCAGTGCATTATGAAACTGTAGCAGGTCAGAGGATGTGAACTTGGTTCTTTTGTGCTGCCCAGGACACATTTGATTTCACATAGCTGAAAGAATGTGGCTACATGTGGCCTGAGTGATCATATCTCAAATGTGTCCACTTGTGATCAGATCTCTTAGAACGATGTTTATACCAGGTCTGAATATCTAATATACTGCAGATGCCCCACCCCCGAACTTAGGCATTGCTTAAAGTGAATGCTCTAAATTGACTGCAAATATACTAGTATACTTTATACTTTAGTTAGATGAAATTATTAAAAAAAGTACCGTTATATACATTTTTTATACAGTTGGTTGCCAATAGTCTGAGAATTTTGGTACGCACTGTGATTTTATGTTTTTATGTACTAAGATCAAGTCAACGCAAGTAGCGTCTCAGTTTGACAGACAGATCTGACAGAGACAAATAGTGTTCAGAGCACACATAAAAAATGGCAGAATTAACTGCTTCTAAACACACACTCACACACAACATTGACTAACACTCATTTCCTGGAGACTTACTCTAACATTAACTTTAAGTATACTACTTGCCTAACTCTAACAATACCCAAACCTATGAGAATGTCTTCACCTTAAACTGCAATGACTTGTGGAAAAAAAGTCCCTATTCTGTAACTGTGTAAATAGATTTAGGCCCCCTGAACATTAGTAATACCTGGACCACACACGCAGACACACACACAAACACACGTATACACATATACACACACACACACCCCCAGTCTGTATTCACGGAAATCTTTTCAAGGGTATGCTTACACTGTGTTATTAGTTATTTTTTCTTAGCTGTCTAGGCTGTTTAACATCCGACTCCAGTTATTATAATGTTGGTCTCACTCAAATACATACACCAAACATTCTAAGGTGATGCAAATGCTTTCTTGCTTATACAAGGATGGTTGGATAGCGGGTCCATGACAAAAACAAAATATTGTAAACCGTTCAGATTTCCACATTTAAGATACTATGCTGCTTCAATGCAAATGCGGTACATTAGTGATGTGCCGGGACTTTTACAGGTTTTGTAAGTGCAGAAGAATTACATCTTCACCCCAAACCACCATCCCAATGTGTGATTCAGCTATTTCTGAGAGCCGGAACACAGCATACTTGCTACTGTTACAGAAGTAGGATACCAGCAAGTCTCTTAAACAAATAATGATAACTTCCCTTTTCAGTGTTTTTTTAATTTAAATCATTAATTTAAATCATTTATTTGTATATACTATTTAAGATCCACTATGGATTATGATTGTGGATCGCGTGTCGGAGGTCGCAATGGTGGATCCAGTTCGGTGGATTCTGTATCGTGCCAGCTGATCGTCGTTGTAATGGAGGATCCTTTGTCGCGTTGGCATCGGATGATGAGGGACCACGACCGAGGCGGCAGCTGATAATGGATTCTAACTGGCGGCGGTGGACAATGACTGTGGATTACAGTGGATCTCATCCTGATGCTGGATCGTGGTCTTGCTGGCTGCTGGCCAGAGACTGTGATTGCAGCGGGACTGCCTGACACATAGTATTGAAAAATGTTTAGCCTCATGGATGCTGCTAAAAATGATGTTTTCTTACACCTGACATCTATTGCACTTCTGTCCGTCCTGAGAGAGGGATCCCTCACATGTGGCTCTCTCTGAGGTTTCTACATATTTTTACCTGTGAAAAGGGTTTTTAGTAGTTTTTCCTTACTCTTGCTGAGGGTTAAGGACAGAGGATGTCACACAATGTTAAAGCCCCATGAGACGAATTGTTATTTGTGAATGTGGGCTATACAAATAAAACTTGATTGATTGATCCACTAAACTGGTGGTAATTTTCCAGAGCAATTCAAGATTAACTTCAAACCAAATTCACAGATCCACTTTTATTTAACTAGTCAATCCTCAGATCTTCATCCCCTAGATGTCTTTACAAGCAGATGTAAATTTTCAATTACATTCTGGCACAGAACTGTTCTTCTATAAAATGTTGTAAAAAAACAAAAAAAAAGCTTAAAAGACCATTTAACTGCTGCCTTATAGCTGTCCTTTTATATCTATTGTCTTTAAAGATATGATTTTTTTTTAACTATAGTTCAGGATTCAATACATAAAATGCATAAAAATCCTACCTCCCAACAAACATTCACACTCAGGTGTACATTTGAATGCATCTGCACACCTGTCCAGATCACATTCTGCCTCCCCCTGCACTGAATATTATTATTTGTCATGGGAAAATGTTTCTGTGCTAAATAAACAGAAACAAAAAGCTCTGTCTCTCAACCCACTCTCTCAATCTGCTCTTGAACATCTCCAACAGCTGGCTTATACTGTAAAAACCCTTTATACAGGTGAAATCACTTGCTTCTCTAACCACACTTGTTCTAATCTAGACAGGTGCAAAAATTTAAATGTAAAAATAATACAAAATTTCAGGATGAAAAAGCGGTGTGTCCTAGAAGACACTGATGAAGATGTCGGAAGAGCTTGTGGATATACGTGCTGGTAACGATGTCACCATGTTATTAGCAGCCATGTTGCCTACGCCTGAAACATGTGAAGGTTTCCGAAACCTTTTGATTTAGAATAAATATTGGTGCCATTTTTTCAGAAAATATCAAACATCTTTGATATTTGCGATTAGTAGTTTGAAAAGTATGTAGTAAGAAAGGAGCAGTGTTTTTTTAAGTGAGCAGGAACCCACAATAGGCAATGACACCAAGTTGCCCTGAAGCGTCACCAACAGGACATCGCATACTTGTTTTTAGAAACAAAACACGGATGCCTACATCTGTAAATAATATTCCTTTGTCAGGTGGACATTAGAAATAGCAGACAAACCTGTAGAATTGATGCAACGCCATAAGTATGTGACGGTAGGGTTATTACGTTTTTCAGTCCAAAACACTGAACTATTAATTGCAACCAGCTGACTATGCTGTAAGTCCACCTTGTTTCTCTCCTTAAGTCACTATTGATCACGTGAGTTTCATGCATGTACCTGGGAGCACTGTATGAGTATAATTGAGCATAGTTTCACTTCCCAACAATATTTACCGTGACCAGATAGTGGTTATAAAACATGTCACTACCTTAAACATCTCCAGCATGAATATGGCACGTTAGCTTCTAATATCTTAAATACTGTAAATGCTACAGAAATGAAACATGGCACACAGTTGTTGAAATGCTCTAGATAGTCAAACGCTGTTGCAAAAGCACCCCCCCTGTGTCCATTTATTGTTGTTTTATTTGTCTCATGCTTCAACACATATATTTCCTTCTTGTTAATGTTAAAGTTGCTTTTACTACAACAACATCCTTGCTTGAAAATCAATCACCAGACGACAGCAGCAGCAACAACAAACACAGCTTTTTCTTCAGTAAATACTGATGTTCTACCTCTGATGTTTGGGTGTATTTTTGGCTTTAACTGGTCAAGCACTGCCTACCTTGTTTGTCCATACAGAGACATTGATTGAAAAAAAATCTACCAGTGAATGAAGCGACTTTATACACTAACTGGTCACAAGGAATTCTTGAACAAGGATTTACCATCACCGTCAGTTCTACTAATTACATTCCTGCAGTTGTTTTTTCCATTAATCAATTGTTTGGTCTGTGAAGTTTCCAACACATTGTCCATATCCTACGGTTACATCTTAGCTTTTACTAATTTGCAGCCCTAAACCATTCTTTCACAGAAGAAGATGCTCTGTGGAATAATCTAGTTTTAAGACGGCAACAACAAATCAAATGTTGATTGCAGGGGTTGTTTTCCCCCGAATAATTATGGTACAACGTGTTTTTGCGCTCATGCCAGCAAACAAATGGTTATTTTAGAACTTAACAAGAGAGTAAACCGTTTCAGGCTATGTTATTTAACGATCCAGTCCTGATTACGACCGCGTTGTCTCTCTGAACAGAGGTACAAGAGCCCAGAGCTACATCCCCACGTTTGCTTTCATTACGCGCCGCAGTAAAGCAATCTAATATTACAGCACATACCTTCGAAATCTGATAAAATCCCCTCGAGGTGCTCATTCACCGAAAGCTCCGACATTGTGTCTGTGGGCAGGAGGGTGCGTGGTGTCGCTGCAGATCAGGGGAGGAAACAGCAAACAGCAGAAAAATAAGATTGCCTGGGTTAGAATAACTAATGTATAGGGACGGAGTCGACTGATCTGCGTTCCAAGTGTCTCCTCCGTGTAGTGTGCGTCCTCAGCGCAGCTGAAGCTCCACAGTGGATGTGTAGCCCAAATACCCGGGGGGGAGGGCAGGGGTGGGGGCCAAAGGCTGGTGGGTGGAGCAGCATGCAACACCTGGAAAATATCCTCAGTCAAATTTCTCTTGTCTTTGCTTTCCTTCCTCCCCCAGGCGTGTTCTCCTCTGGCCAAAGGTTTCAGATAGACCTTTACCTGCACCCTGTTAATCCTGTCGCATGGATAGGAGAGTTTAAAAATAAATGAACACATGCAGTCATCCTAATGTTTAGAAACTAGAGAAAAGAAAATTCAACCACTGTCCAACAAGTTTCCTCTACTTTGCCATGTGACAAAACAAACTTTAAACAAGAGAAAAAAATCACTGGCTTCCAGTCAGATTCTTCTAAAAGTTACACAGCACATTGATCAACGCTTCCATTTTGGAAGCAAAATAATTCAATATAGACAATGAACGGGAAAGTTATTTAAAAAGGAATCTGTTATATATTACTTGTCATGCGCACTCCTGTCTCTTGGCACCACACATGAACAAAGCTATCATATAGTTTATTGTATAATTGATGCCTTTTTACAGTTCCGCCTCATTCAGTGTATCTGAACACTGTCAAACCAGCTGCCAAAACCACTTCTGGGTAAGTCAGCAGCTCTCTCTTTTTACATTACACGATAGTAGCTCATTTATACTGAACCAAACAAGATGTCCTGACGTGTGTACAAGACAACAGTGTTGGTGACCGATCCTGCAATGACAGCTCTCCCTTTAAACAGTAGATGATCTAGGGCTCTGTGATTACCTCTGAAACCCGTGTTTATACCTTTTACAGACCAGCAAGGTTGAAGGAAGGTGCAACATTCCCACCTGGAACAGGCTGTGTAAAAGTGCCTAGAGTGTGTTTGCTTTCAGGTAACCAGCCAAACCCCAAGCTGAAGGCAACACACACACACACACACACACACAAACACAGACAGACACACACACTCACAAGTCTCTGTGCAGACCATGAAAAGCCACTGTGACGTTAATCCTCCCTGGTTCAGAGCCAGAGGGCTAATGAGAGCCCACTATCACCTACCCTACCCCCACACTCTACCCTAATAGGAGTGTGTGTGCGTGTGATAGTACGTGTGTGTGTGTGTGTGTGTGTGTGTGTGTTGCCTTCAGAGAGAGAGAGAGAGAGAGGTTAAGGTAGTGAAATCATTTTTAGGTTGATTATGAGGTTGCATATTTTGGGAAAAAATATTGATGTGTGTATTTTAGGGCACATAGGAAAACTTTGCTATATGTGTGTTATATGATGCTTTCTGACATGCTCCGAACTCCAGAGATCCTCAGAACATTCTCCAGAGGGGCTGTATGTGCAAACACATATGTTCACACGCAATGTGAGATCCTCCAAACGACTGACCGCCACCAAATGGGGGTGTTGATGACATTTATGACACGCAAAAAAAACAACAGATAAAACAAGTATCAGGATGAAAACGCACATGTAGAAGACGCCAACTAAGATGCATAGGGAGCTTTTGTGATAAGGGCCAACGCTGATGTCAAAGTGCTGTAATTAAAGTAATCTCTTTAGGGGAATTAATACATTACTTCGTGCCTGTGCCTGCTATGCCACCTCTCACCTGAATACTCCGGAGATTTCTGTGTTGTTATCAACATGAGCGGATAATCTCTCACTGAGTTGTGCATGTGTGAAAAGGCAATCTAGGTCTGGATCCCATTCTACAGACATATTCCGGAGACCATATCTGAAAATGCCTTGAGTCTACTGGTCTGTGTGTTTGTGTGTGTGTGTGTGTGTGTGTGTGTGTGTGTGTGTGTGTGTCTGTGTGGCTATGGTGGCCTTGAAGATTCAGTCACATGGGTTTTGCTCTTCGCTCAGTTTTTCTCTCTCAATCTCTTGGGCTTGATAATTGCCCCGATTCCTGTAATATTTTTGATAGTTTCAGACCATTTGTGTGTTTACTGTACACATGTACCCTTGCCCTTGCTCTGACTCGCCTAAAGGAATCTTCTTTACAGTGCTGCATGACTGCTGTAGATTGTCAGGGCCAAAGAATTTAGGTCCCACATACCAGAGTAATTTACAGAGAAAGTCTCATAGACATGATGGAATATGATACATGAAGCATAACATTACCTTGAAGGAAAACTCCCCTCATCTTTTTTACAACCTAAATTGTAAAAAGGAGTAATATTTTACCGTTCTTGTCATTATCATATGTATATTACAACACTTCATCCACCATTCATTGCAGAGTGTAAATGCTGGAACACCACTCTACAGTATGTGTACAAAGGCAAAGAAATGCTCAGGTTTTATTGTTTTAACGAGTACACACAGCATTTCCCACCTTATCAAAATATCCAAATCTGAATTGTTCATTTCTGAATTCTTACTACAGTATACTATAGTATTTGTCTCCATTCATGTCTTTGCTGGCACATTACCGGATACCTTAGTGTATTACCACCACCTGTTGGACTGTGTGGAGCATCATGGATGTACGTATGTGTGCCTGCATTAGACAAACAAACCAGGGACCCACTCAGAAAAACAGTTCCATAGCACTTTTATGAGTCACCTTATCGAAACCATGATCGAAGGAATAACTGGAAAGTAGACCAATACTTTACTCTTACAATTCAAGCACCAGAGTTCTGACTGCAACTGCATTACTTAATCACTTGATATCAATACTTCAACTGTACTGCAATCCTGTTTACAATGTATATGATTGATATTTTCATATGTGTGCACCACTATAATAGATGCACACTGTGGGCTGTTAGCTTTGAGATGACTCTGCTGCTCCCTGTGGTTATGGTCAGAGGTGTCAAGTAACAAAGTACAAATACTTCGTTACCTTACTTAAGTAGAAATTTTGGGTATCTATACTTACTGGAGTATTTATTTTTCAGACGAGTCTTTACTTCTACTCCTTACATTTTCATGCAAATATCTGTACTTTCTACTCCTTACATTTTAAAAATAGCCTCGTTACTCCTATTTCATTTTGGCTTGTTTTCATTCCGGAGGAGAGAGGAGAGTTTGAGTTGGGTGCCCGCCGCACGCGCAGGATGACGGGTTGCCAACCCACACAACCCCCTGGCCCTGGGGCTCAGCGTGAGACCCTAAGCACCTGTGGGGGGGGGGGGGGGGGGGGGATCAGGCTGTACTGATCCTTCCGCAGGTTCACCTACGGCAGGGGTGTCCAAACTACGGCCCACGGGCCAACTGCGGCCCGCCATCCATTTTTAATTGGCCCGCATCAAGGTCTAAAAATATAATATATAAAAAATAAAAATTTAGTAGCAGTTAAATGAAAGGGCTCGCAATCATCTGAGGAAGAGGACTTCTTTTCCTCCTTATAGAAGACCAGCCCTCTTGAAACGACCCAGCAGTTGGATGCGTACCTGGGGTACCCAGGAAACAAAGTAGATGTACTGAAGTCCTTCCCAGCTGTGTGCCAGCTATCACTTAAGTTTAATACGGCAAATTCGGCTGAAGTTTGACTTTTTGCACTATTACAACACTTATTGGCAACTAGTTATCATGTCTTCCGCTCCATAATAGAACATTATGGTCATTATGGCCTTTAGAAAAATGTTTTTTTGGAGGAGGTGGGGTAGTGCACTATAGGCCCCTGAGATGTGGCTTAAGAGTTTGTCCTTAATGGGGAAAAAATTCCCCTTACATTACTTTTACTTTTATACTTTAAGTAGTTTTGAAACCAGTACTTTTACACTTTTACGTATAGTACAGGTCCTGGGGAAGATTTGTATGCGTTTCATTTACCGGAGAATATCTCAACTGTTATAGACTAATATGACCCCACTAAACAACGTGGGATGTGTGCTAAAATCTCTATCCGGGACGAAAGTCCTGAAAATGACCACTATAGGTGACACTATTATCACACTACAGGTGAATGGGACTTTTTTCCCCCTTTATATATATCCTCATCAATTTCTACCAGGTTAATGTTCATAATAAAATAAATACTTTTTGTATTACACTTTGTCTAAAAAATATTAAAATATGCAAATGAGGCGATATCTCATTATATATGCGTACATAAACCCTCGAAGCTACAGATTTTCTGAGGTGATCACAATGTTCACAATGACCATGATTATAAGGTCATAGAAGAGTGTAAGCATTCTGATTTGATATAAATAAAATGGCTAAAAAAAGTTACAACTATTACCTATTACATACAACTAGCAACATACAGGAATTGCCAGTTATTTATTAACCTAAACTTTAAAAGCTTACATTTCCTAGCTGTTCTAAATATTGCTGTCATCACGTCATCACCTCCAACTTTTCTTTCAACAAAAGTTTACTTGGCAGCCATAGTGACCTGAGGTCATAGCAGAGCACATGGCTGTCAAGCAAGGTGCCTCCCAGCACTACATGCGCTGACTGGGTGTGATACAACCAGCAAAATTTCAACTAAACTTGCAGCTCCGAACACTGTCCACAAACCAGACAACTCTTCTCTGATTCTCAATTTCAACTGTCCACAGCTAACAGAGAGCAATACAAATGGCGGAAACATTCTTGGTCAAATGTCTCAAACCATCAACAGACATGGAGACATTTGACGACCTGCGCATTGCTTCGTTCGATAGTAATGTCCTCAAGATGGACTTTGAGAGGACTGCTTGCACCTCAACTAATGCAAGAAAACATATACAAAGAGCCTATTATCAACAGCAGCTTTGGGTCCAAGCACCATTTACAGACGCCACCTCAATCTTAAATGCAGATGCTCATGGTTTTGTAAGAAAGGGCAGTTTATTAGTCCCTGAGATTGTAATCTCAAAACCTGAAGGTTTGCCAGATCCCTGCTCATGTGGCAAATGTGCACACAAGAATGGATGTCCCTGTCGCGTAGCTGGTATCCGTTGTTGCAAGTACTGCAAATGCAAGGGAGGCAATAGTTGTAAAAAATCCTATCACTGAATGAGCTCTCATCATCATCCCCATACCTGGACTACTACCAGTACCTGGACCTGAAGTGTTACCTTGCAACACAGGGAATAAACCTGCTGTTTCGTATTTTTCACTTTAAGTTAACGTTCCAATGATAACAGCAACACACACACAGCATCCACCCTGGACATCTACAGAGACACAATTAGAAATATCAAACCACAATTCTTACACTTTAAACATTGTGATCACCTAAGAAAATCTGTAGCTTCAAGAGATTATATGTACACATATTTAATGAGATATTGCCTAATTTGTAGGGATGAGCGAGTACAGCATTATCTGTATCTGTATCTGTTAACCATATGAATTATCCGTATCCGTATCCGTACTCGGAGTGGGCGGGACCTAACCCGGAAGTGGGTGTGATTTATCCCGGAAGTGGGCTGGTTCAACATAACTTTCTTTTTTAACTTTGAAATTTTTTTATGATTTTTTTTAAATTTATTTCCACACCAGGTGTGTGTGTGTGTGTGTGTGAGTGAGATGCGAGGGACGTTCACTGTCTCCCGGAGAAACGAACACTCTGTGTCCCTGTTAGAAGAATTGTATGTAAGTTATCATGTTTTGAATGTACTGCTGATGCAAAGTGTCTGACTCAGAGGTGCAGTCTAACACCTCTTGGTGCAACAACATGCCTTGCAAAAAACAGTCTTGCCCTCTGATTGAACTTCTCTTTCCTGTTCTAACTGTGCTCTAACTGAACTTCTGCTTTTCAGTCCTTAAGCGGAAGTATGCGAGACAGAGAAACGCGCCTCTGAAAGATGTGCAGTTAAGCTATGTCTAGTATGCAAATGTAACCCCACCTATAACTTGTAACTGAGCTTTCGAATAAATATGCTGTGCATGGGAAGTACCATCGAAGTTGGCTGCAACCCACACAGAGGTCCGGACTTCCCTTGCAAGTAAAAGACAAGTACTTGTTTATGTGTGGTGTTTGATTTGTGAATTCTTACAGTTTTTGATACATGTCTGGGTGAAATTCCCTCGACAGTCCCCAGCACAGAATGACGCAATCCACATTCATTCACAAGTCACACAGACTGGCCTTGCTATTTTCACCTTACATTAACACTTAAAGTTTAGTGCAGTGTAATTGTTTGCCGTGATAATTAAATGCCAGTGTGATAATAAATGACAATTTCAAACCATACAAACTGTCATGTTGTACTGTATTTAATAGAGGTTTACTTTACTGTAAAGTAAGTGTAAATGTAAAGTGAAAACAACAAAACCAGTCACCATGACCCGTGAACAAATACAATTCACGTCTTTCCATACTAAAAACACAGAGCGTTCACTTCTCCGGGAGACAGTGAACGTCTCGTGAAATTTTTTCCAAAGACTCGTACCCGAAGACCCAGTCGGGAAATGAACGAATCATTTCTGCTTCCTTGACTGAGCCTATGGAACAGTCCCGATGCGCAGTGAACCTGAGTGACTGAGAGACAGAGAGCTGTTCTGTGAGTGAGTGAGCAGAGCCGTGTGTGACGGGAGGAGCGCTGTGACGCTGTGTGAGGATTTTCATTCAGTCCGAGCACAGATAATGACTCAGATTACTCGTATAATAATCGTACTCCGCAAAAGTGCTTTATCCGTACCGGATACTCGTTTCAGCCGAGTATCCGGCTCATCTCTACTAATTTGCATATATTATTTAATTTTTGAGACAAAGTGTAATACAAAAAGTATTTCTCTTAATATGAACATTAATCTGGTAGAAATTGATGAGGATATCTATAAAGGAAAAAAAAAGTCCCATTCACCTGTAGTGTGATTATAGTGTCACCTATAGTGGTCATTTTCAGGACTTTTGTCCCGGATAGAGACTTTGGCACACATCCCACGTTGTTCAGTGGGGTCATATTAGTCTAAAACAGTTGAGATATTCTCTGCTAAATGAAGCACATACAAATCTTCCCCAGGACCTAGACTAATGAGCGCTCATCATCATCCCCATACCTGGACTCCTACCAATACCTGGACCTGAAGTGTTACCTTGCAATACAGGGAATAAACCTGCTGTTTTGTATTTTTCACTTTAAGTGAACGTTCCAATGATAATAGCAAGGTTGGATATAAAATGTTTGTATATCAATTAAATGCTTGTTTTCTTTCTTTTAAAAAAGTCCCGTGTTTGTATACAATTGTATTTAAAATTCCACCCCCCCCCCCCACACACACACACAGCATCCACCCTGGACATCTACAGAGACACAATTATAAATATCAAACCAGAATTCTTACACTGTAAACATTGTGATCTCCTAAGAAAATATGTAGCTTCAAGAGTTTATAAGTACGCATATTTAATGAGATATTGCCTAATTTGCATATTTAATTTAATTTTTGAGACAAAGTGTAATACAAAAAGTATTTCTCTTAATATGAAGATTAATCTGGTAGAAATTGATGAGGATATCTATAAAGGGGGAAAAAAGTCCCATTCACCTGTAGTGTAATAATAGAGTCACCTATAGTGGTCATTTTCAGGACTTTCGTCCCGGATAGAGATTTTGGCACACATCCCACGTTGTTCCGTGGGGTAATATTAGTCTATAACAGTTGAGATATTCTCCGAAGTGAAATGAAGCGCATAAAAATCTTAGTAAGTAAAAAGCTTGAGTTGATACTTCAACTTCTACAGAAGTATTTTTAAACCCTAGTGTCTATACTTCTACTTAAGTAATGAATGTGAATACTTTTGACACCTCTGGTTATGGTGCTCTTTAACATTTGGTAGAATTGAGAGAGATGGAGCTTGAGGCTGAGCTTTTTTCCCTCTCATCCCCAAGCCTGTCAGACTGGCCTAGGGTGTTAAGTGTTTTGGGCACTGTTGTGACATCGACGGGAGCATTGGAACGGTGAGAGTCCAGTAGCTGAACTGGGCAGCGTGTTGTGTGCGTATTCGACCCACAGGAGGTTCTTTGACCAGGAAGAAGGATTGTGGGAGACCCCACACCTCAAAGCAGTCTCCATCTCTTGGTTCATTCTTTCGGACTGGCCATTGGATTGTGGGTGGAACCCCGAGGATAGGCTGACCGTAGCTCCCAACAGGCTCAGATTCAGATTTATAAAATATCAGGATATCGTCCAGGTATACGAACACAAAGATATTGAGGAAATCCCGGAGAACATCATTGACCATGGCCTGGAAGACAGCAGGAGCATTAGTAAGACCAAATGGCATAACAAGACATTCGTAATGTCCACTGGGTGTGTTGAATGCAGTCTTCTATTCTTCCCCATCCCTGATACGAACCCGGGGATAGGCGTTTCGGAGGTCAAGCTTCGTGAAGACTGTCGCCCCTTGCAATAGTTCGAATGCAGATGAGATAAGTGGGAGGGGGTACCTGTTCTTAATGGTGATGTCGTTTAGACCTCGGTAATCAATGCAGGGCTGGAGGGTCTTGTCCTTCTTATCCACAAAGAAGAATCCGCTCCTGCAGGGGATGATGAAGGACGGATAATTCCAGCAGCCAGTGAGTCATTGATATATTTTTCCATGGCCTTGGTCTCAGGAGAAGACAGGGAGAATAATCGCCCTCTGGGTGGTGAGGTTCCAGAAAGGAGATCGATGGCGCAGTCATACGGGCGGTGTGGGGGAAGCGAAGTGGCCCGTGCTTTTGTTACACGCCCTGTAAAGCCAAGTATTCAGATGGAACTCCTTTAAGATCTGTAACATAGTTAGAATGAGAGGAACCGGAGGCAAGTGACGACGCAGATCTGAGGCAGACAGCAGTAGTAACTCCACTGGAGAAGGGAACCGGAAGCCCAGTCAATGTGAGGATTATGTCACTTTAGCCAGGGGTGCCCCAGGATAATTGGTTGTTGAGGTGCATGAATCAGGGGAAGCGTGAGAAGCTCTGTGTGGTTACCTGACATGCCCAGGCGAAGAGGAATGGTGCGGTGGGTTACTGTGCATAAGAGACGGCCATCCAGAGCAGTGGCTTTGATGGACTGGCTCAGGGGCTCCTGCTCAATGCCCAGCTGTTCAGCAAGTGCACGGTCCAGGAGGTTGGTGTCGGCCCCAGAGTCAATTAGGACAGAGACAGTGTTAACCTGTCCTTTGCAGAAGAGCTGGGCCTGGATAAGGGGCCGAGAGGGCTATTCAGAACTAGTAATGTGGCTCACCAGCGCCATCAGAGTCTCTGGTGAGCCCGGTCTTTTACCGGGCAAGATGACACATAATGACCTCCCTGCCCACAGTACATGCAGCAGTTCTCCACAAGGCGTTCCACTGATGACAGCCGGGTCCTGCCGAGTTGCATCGGTTCCGTGGGTGCGCTTCGAACGCTGGTGATCGATGCAGATGAGGAGTCTGGAGATGGTGAGGATGCACGGCTACGTTGACTGCTCGTCCCCCCTCTGTCTCGTTTCCGTTCCTGAAGGCGCCCTTGGATGCGGATAGCAGTAGCAATGAGCGTGTCCAAATCAGCCGGGGGATCCCGTGCCGCCAGCTCATCTTTGATGACGTCAGAGAGACCGTTGTGGAAGGCGTCCCTCAGCGCGGAGGAATTCCACTCGCTCTCCGCGGCGATAGTCCGGAAGTCAATGGAATAATCCACCACTCGCCGAGTCCCCTGGTCAGTTTGAGAAGCCCCCGAGCAGCCTCTCGGCCGGGAGTAGCATGGTCAAACACCTTCCGGAGACCATCGGAGAAGGCTGAGACGGAAGAGCAGATCGCCGACTGTTTCTCCCACTCGGCGGTTCCCCACTCCCGTGCCTGTCCCGAGAGCTGGTTGATCATACAAGCCACTCTTGATCTCTCGGTGGGATAAGGGAGGGGCTGTAATTCAAAAGTCAATGAGCAGAGTGTTAGGAAGGACCGTAAGGTACCCGGAGCTCTGGAGAACCGGTCGGGAGCGTTGAGATGAGGTTCCGAGCCGGAGGACTGGCTGGCTGTGAAACAGCCGGTGGTTGACAGATTTGAACCAACTGCTGGAACTGATCGTTGAGGACCTCCAGATGTTGGTCGTGGCGTGTGGAAGCTGCTTGGAAGGCCTCTGCCATGGAGGTGAGTTGTCGCTCCTGTTGGTACAGCGCACTCGCGTCTGCAGTCAACTCGCTGCAGAGTCTCTCAGCGTCGGCTGGGTTCATTTTTAGCCAGATCGTTCTGTCAAGGCTGGCAGAATGGCAGGCGTGAACCCAATAGCAACAACACTGAAGCAGAGTGGGAATGAGCAAAGTTCTTGGTTTATTAAACGTAGCAGGGGTCAGGAGCCAGGCAGTCAGTCAGATACAAACAAATCCGACAATTAGCAAGCAAGACGGAATCCAGGATAGACCGAGCACAGGTCAGGAACCAGGCAGTCGGTCGATTCAAACAAATCCGACGAGGAGCAAGCAAAAGGGTTTGCAGGGAAAAAGCAGGCAGGTCACGATGGGTATCAGGCAGGAGATGAGTCAGGAGGGAAAACACTGGAAGGTCAGGCACGAACACACTAAACCAGGGGTGTCCAAACTACGGCCCGCGGGCCAACTGCGGCCCGCCATCCATTTTTAATTGGCCCGCATCAATGTCTAAAAATATAATGTATAAAAGAAACTCAAAATTTAGTAGCGCTCAAATGGCACTTACTTAAATAATTTGTTTTGCTTTATGGGGCCAGGCTTCGTCGACAGGAGAGAGGCCGGTGCATGCTTCTGCCTTTTCGTGCTTGCGGGCGTTCACCAATTTTTGTAACTATATGACAAAGCTACGCAAGCCTCACGCAGCCCGCAAGGCTGTGATTGGTCCGCTAACTACATCCTTTCCAGAGTCATATTTCCGGTTTCATGCACCATAATACCGGCAGAAACCAAGGAAGATTTAGAAGAACGGATATGGACCAAATAGAAGAGCACTTGGCAGAAGAGATCTGAAAGTATGACCACTTGTATAACCCGTCACTGACTAAATACAAGGACACGCAGATGACCTGCAATTCCTGGAAGGAGATTACATGTCATTTTTTATCTCGGCTGACGTCGATTTGCAGGTCGACGAAAGATCAGGGACAAATTTGTCCTCCAGAAAAAGTAATAAACAGTCGACAAAGAAGGTGTCTCTAAGGTTTTCTTCGACAAAAAACGTTACTCCACCTAGTGGTCTGGCGGTGAATTGCTTTGCTGACTTGCTAGCTGTCCCTCAGAACGCCGCCACGTCCCCCCGCCCTGAGCGACGCGACTGTCAACAGTCCACTCCAGGGCAGGGGTGCGTGGCGGCGTGAGTGGCCCAGTCCTTCGTATTTTTTTCTGTATGTGGCCCTCGGGACAAAAAGTTTGGACACCCCTGCACTAAACAATCTGGCAGAGGACAAAGGAAACAGGCAGGCAGATATACTGGGGGGGAACTAATGAGTAGATTGAAGACAGGTGCGTCTGTGGGTGGAGCCGGTGAAGGGATCAGTGGAATGAGGAAGTGCAGAGCAGGAGGGGAGTGGCTGAGCTCTGAAATAACACATGGATTAGTATGCAAAAATAATGATAAGACAAAAGAAAATATATTTATACGTGACAGTAGTGGAGAGGAGGAAAGAGAAGGTTTACTCACGTTCATGACAAGATTATGTTTTTTGACTCTATGCACATCAGTAATGAACCATGATAGACCTATATTAAACAATTGTTGTGCAATAGGAGTAGACTTGACGTTGGCTAATTATTAATAATCATGAAATAGGATTATTAAAATAATAAAAATTATCTATCAAAAATAATTAAATTATTAATTGAAGATGATCAGTAATCAAATAACAATAAAACCACTAATGAGAAAATAGGAATTATCAATTAGAAAGTACAAGCTATCAATTAACAATGATAAGGTTATCAACCAAGAATAATGAAAATAATTAGTCTAAAACAATAAAATTATCAATTTAAGAATAATACTATCTATATTAATAATTGAGAAAGGGGGGCACCACCCTGGTTACCAGGGACCAACAAATCAAGCTATAATTATCAGTCTCATAATGATAAATGTCAAATTAATAATGTCAATATTTTAATATTAACGATTACTTAATAAACAGTGAAGGCTTCTAAGTTCGAGCACAGGCAATCATAATCCAGCTGTATTCACACACTTATGCACAAATAATCACAGACTACAGATACTTTAATTACAAAAGTATTTATTAAAAAGGGGAAATAAAGTTATAATGTTATTCAATGATTTATCATTTTAACAAGCTCCGATATTTCAAAGATAAACACAGCAGCAGCACTTATCACAATTCAGAAAATACATGGACAACCTACGGTCTACCTACGTATGTCTGTCTGTGTGTGTGTGTGTCTGTGTCAAAGTGTCTCTCTGTGTGTGTGTGTGTGTGAAATAAAGTTAGTGTTATTTAATGATTCATCATCTTAACAAACTCCCATATTTCAAAGATCACAACAGCAGCAGCATTTATCACGATTTAGAAGACACATGTATCCACCTATGTGTATCTGCGTGTGTATGCATCTGTCTGTGTCTATCAAAGTGTCTGTGTGGGTGTGTCTATGTGTGTGTATGTGAAATAAAGTTAGTGTTATTTAATGATTTATCATTTTAACAAACTCCCATATTTCAAAGATAACAACAGCAGCTTATCACAATTTAGAACACGCATGTAACCTCTGGTCCATCTATGTGTCTCTGTGTGTGTGTATCTGTCTGTGTCTATCAATGTGTGTGTGTGTGTGTGTGTGCGAGAGAGAGAGAAAAAGAAGGGGGGTGGCGATGACGCGTAGTGACATCACATCTAAGATGGAGGCCGATCATGATTCGTGGAATCAAGGCCTAAAAACTCTCAAAATGGCGGATTGACTACAAAACCAGATGGCGGAGCCGTTATGAATTTAGAGCCAGGATGGGAGGAGAGAGAGAGCGGAGGCGTGGCAATAATAGACTCAAAATGGTGGGTTAACTTGCGTTATTCAAGATGGAGTCTATGTTAATGACACCATGTGGCCGGAGCGCACACTGGTGGTCGTCACATGAATTACACAAAGGAAATTTTAGACAAAGAGAATTCTTATCTCTGCTTGGCTTTGGGGGCCAAATGGTTTCCAGATGTGTTCAGCCTCTCTAAGCATAGATTTAACTATGTGACATGACCTGTATTATAAATACAGGTCAGAAGGGTGTATAGGTCGGTTTAGAAGGAGAGAGAGAGAGAGAGAGAGAGACATGTAAGGAGAGTTCAAAGAAGCTCTTAAAAATACACGCCTGAGATGAGTTAACTGTGATTCACCCCTCAGCCCTCAAGCGAGCGTTGTGGGCCGAGGTTCTGATCGGTGAAATCACTGCAGACTCACACAGACGTTAACAGTGCGGGCGGAGGCTTTCCTCGCGGCCTCAAGCACTAACACAAAACCCGGAAATGAACCGGAAGTAGCGGCTCGTCGTAGCCGGCTAAAACAATGAGACTCAGCGGTCTCGCAACAAATACAATCAAATATTAAATAATATGCTACGTATCAAAACTAACATCTGCCCAGATAATCAAGTCTCTTACTGTACCACCCTCGCGGTGTGTCTGCACCTCGGCGCGAATGTGTCGGGGGCCAGTGAATCACGTAGTCTCTCTCACGAGCGGAGCTCCTGGCTCGGCCGCTGGACCGGAAAAGGAAGCGAATTATTCGTGCTGCCTTGACGGAATGAAACTTCGTCTTCTTCTGTAACAGCGGAGAACGTGCTGTTTTACAGGAACGGAGTGGATTGCCTCTTACGTCGCGCTTCTGCAGGGGACGGCTGGTTTGAAGCCGTTTGTAGATTGTTGGAAAAAGGAAAGTCTATAGAAGTGTCGGAGTCCGTCCAGCGGGGCACTTCCTGTTTCGATGTCTAATCGCCTCCTTAGTTACTGAGTCGTGTGGTTAGACCTCTTGAGGTCAGAAAACAACTTGAGCAGCGTGGAAAAGAGGAGGACAAAGAGAGTCTCTTAAAAATACCGAGTTAACTAGTAGAACCCCGGAGGGGTTCTGTTGTTGCTTGGGCATCTGAGTGAAGAGAGGGAGAAGTCTGTGAGTTCAGCCCTTTTAAGTCATGTCTCAGGTGACTCCCCCCTGGGAGGAGGGGTCAGGGGTCAGTGTGGCCCTCCAGCCAATTGAGTTGTCAGGATTTGGCCCCCAGGGGCGGGCTTACCGTGGGGGACCAGGACGTGATCTTTTGCCACATGGAGATAAGGGCCCATGCTGGATTTTTAAATGTAAGGGGTTACCCGAGCCTGGCCTAAGGTTTTACGACCCTTTGTTCTAAGTCGGATCACTGGGCCTTGCCCAACACAATCAAAACCATTTTTGTCTGAGAGGACAAAAACAATGTGTTATTCTTTAAGGCTCTATTTAGGGGCCTCTTCTGATCAAAATCTACATGATTCCACCGGCTAGATAATGGAAAAAAATGTAAGATTATACCACAGTCATGCAGACAACACACAAAATACACATAACCATACTACCAGGGGACTATAATTCCATACCTACATTGACTAAACTGATTAAACAAATAGATGATAATTTAAACAAAATAAAACTAAGGTAATTTTTTTTGGAGATAGAGAAGAACGAAAAGTCAGGACTGGATGATTATGGATAGTGTAAATGGTCTGGGGCTTGTTTTATAACCGTTTTGTACACAAAAAACACAAAAAGATTAGTACGCCACTTCTTACGCAAATGCTGCGATTTATAAAAACAAACTTGATGGGAGAATGTGTGCACTTGTACTCTAACTCTGACCCATGCGTGCGAACATTTAAAAGAGGGGAAAATGACGATGCAGCGTTAGGTTGTGAATTGAAGCCAGATTATTGATCCACTTCATCATTAACATTAAAACCAACAGCGTTATTTGTACAAAGGAAACATAACTGTTCCATAATAACCTTCAATTAAAAAATATTTTACACCTCTTACACTACATTATGTTCAGATTCCATTAAACAGTGGAGTTGCAGAGCCGAGTCATAAATAGTTTTTAATAATATTTTCTAACACTGAATCATCAAGGGCGAGTGTATGTCTAATCTCTGCATGAACGTTACTGTGCCAACAGGCGCACAGAGCGCACTGGAGATCACTTACAAAAAATAAAAATAAACCATTCACTTTCAAACTTCCATTTCCAAATAATATCCAAGAGTGGTGGTTAGGATCCCACATGTGAAGTTATATACATGTATATATTTTAGGGCTGTCAGTTTAACGCGTTATTAACGGCATTAACGCAAACCCATTTTAACGCCTTCAATTTTTTTAACGCAGAGCTGCAGCTGCAGCTTCAGTATCTGTGTTCGCCTCCAGTCTGACCTGCTCTCGCTTTTTATTTTAATATTTCGCCAACTAAAATATATATTTTTAAGCTATTGTAGCGTCCCTGCTTACACAGGACATGGAACTTCTTCGTGGTTTAGTAACTTGTATTATCCTCTACACAAACATGCGCTCTTACTCCGTCACTCGCTCACATCAACAACACTTCACTTCCTCATTGATCCCCAATCCCCAAACAACCCCATCCTATTGGTCCAAACAGTCACATGTCCCACCCCGACCCCTTCACTGACCCTCAGACATCAGAACGCTCCTTCAACACAGGGTTTTACTGAACATACGTCAAAACCAAACATAAACATAAACCCAGTCCGTTACACTATTAGGCTGCAACTATAGGTTTTTATTTATTTTAAAAAAGGGTACTTATTTCATACATTTTCCACAAATATGGGGAGGACTCAAATAGCCCTATAAAGTCCTTTGTTTAATTTATTTCAAAGTAGGCGGACACTTGCCTGTGTATTTTGTTTGTTTGTTATTTTGTTGCTTGTCTGTTTGAGTAGCTGGCTGAAAGCAAATAAGTAGTACGCTAACCTTTTATTGGTAACCTAACTGTTACGGTTCATTTTTTCTGTATATATATATATACAGTGGTGGCCAAAATTATTATTATAATAACCTTTTTTTGCCTCCAAAACATGATTTAATTTCATAATGTGCAGATGGTTGCTCTGAGCACAAACAAATAACCGATGAAGTGGGTCCTACTGTTTTTATCCACTTTTAACTTTAATATTTGGTATGTCCACCTTTTGCAGCAATTACAGCAGCACATCTCTCTGGCATAGTGTCAATATATTTCCTGAGAACTTCAACACTAATTTTATCCCATGCCTTCTGCAACTCAAGCCAAAGGCTTTCCTTTGAATGTACAGCCGTGGCCAAAAGTTTTGAGAAAATATACACAAATATATATTTTCACAAAGTCTGCTGCCTCAGTTTTTATAATGGCAATTTGCATATACTCAATAATGTTATAAAGAGTGATCAGATGAATTGCAATTAATTGCAAAGTCCCTCTTTGCCAAAAAAATGAACTTTTTCCCCAAAAAAACATTTCCACTGCATTTCAGCCCTGCCACAGAAGGACCAGCTGACATCATGTCAGTGCTTCTCTTGTTAACAAAGTGGATAGTGTTGAAGGGGACAAGTCTGGAGATCACTCTGTCTTCTGATTTAGACAGAATAGCTGACTGGAAGCTTGAAAAGGAGGGTGGTGCTTGAAATCATTGTTCTTCCTCTGTAAGCCATGGTTACCTGCAAGGAAACACGTGCAGTCATCATTGCTTTGCACAAAAAGGGCTTCAGAGGCCAGGATATTGCTGCTATTAAGATTGCACCTAAATCTACCATTTATTTGATCATCAAGGACTTCAAGGAGAGAGGTGCAATTGTAGTGAAAAAGGCTTCAGGGCGCCCAAGAAGTGCCAGGACCGTCTCCTAAAGTTGATTCAGCTGCAGGATCGGGGCACCACTAGTAAAGAGGTTGGTCAGGAATGGCAGCAGGCAGGTGTGAGTGCATCTGCACGCACAGTGAGGCGAAGACTTTTGGAGGATGGCCTGGTGTTAAGAAGGGCAGCAAAGAAGCCATTTATCTTCAGGAAAAACATCAGGGACAGACTGATATTCTGTCAATGGTACAGGGATTGGACTGCTGAGGTCTGGGGTAAAGTCATTTTCTCTGATAAATCCCCTTACCGATTGTTTGGGGCATCTGGAAAAAAGATTGTCTGGAGAAGAAAAGGTGAGCGCTACCATCAGTCCTGTGTCGTGCCAACAGTGAAGCATCCTGAGACCATTCATGTGTGGGGTTGCTTCTCAGCCAAGGGAGTGGGCTCACTAACAATTTTGCCAAAGAACACAGCCATGAATAAAGAATGGTACCAAAACATCCTCAGAGAGCTACTTCTCCCAGCCATCCAAGAACAGTTTGGTGACGAACAAGGCCTTTTCCAGCATGATGGAGCACCGAGCCATATGGCAAAAGATAAAACTAAGTGCCTGGGGGAACAAAACATCAACATTTTGGGTCCATGGCTAGGAAACTCCCCAGACCTTAATCCAATTGAGAATTTGTGTTCAATCCTCAAGAGGCGGATGGACATACAAAATCTGACAAAGTCCAAGCATTGATTATGCAAGAATGGGCTTCCATCAGTCAGGATGTGGCACAGAAGTTAATTGGCAGCATGCCAGGGTGGATTGCAGAGATCTTGAAAAAGAAGGGTCAGCACTGCAAATATTGAGTCTTTGCATAAACTTAATGTAATTGTCAACAAAATCCTTTGACACTTATGAAATGCTTGTAATTATACTTCAGTATACCATAGTAACATCTGATAAAAAGATCTGAAAACATTGAAGCAACACACTTTGTGAAAACCAATACTTGTGACATTCTCAAAACCTTTGGCCACGGCTGTACAATAGATCTGTCCAGTTTATTTTCCAACTCGCCCCAAATTTGCTCGATGGGGTTCAGGTCCGGACTTTGAGGGGGCCAGTCCATCATTTTCAATGTTACAGCAGATTCCTTCTGTCGCAGGTAGTTCCGGCAGTTAGAAGAATGTTTAGGGTCATTGTCCTCTCGGAAAATAAATCCAGGCCAAATAAGACGACTCCCAGATGGTACTCCGTGCCTCACCAGAATGTTGTGGTATACTTTCTTGGTATACTTTCTCATCCATTGTGCCATCAATTTTCACTAAGTCATCTGTTCCTGAGGCTGAAATGGCACCCCACACAATAAAACTACCCCCTTTGTATTTAACTGTTGGCAAGAGACACTCATTTTTATATCTTTCCCCCACCCTCCGTCGAACATACACTCTTCGCTTGTTGCCAAACAACACTTTATACCAATCTTCCTTTGTCAATTTCTGGTGTTCTTTTGCAAATTTCAGGCATTTCACTCCATTTCTCTCTCTCAGTAATGGTGTCTTTGCTGCTATTCTGCCAACACGTCCTTCTTCTCCCAGTTTCCGTCGCACAGTTCTTGAAGACACTGTTGCACCATCAGTCATTGTGGTGTTGATCTCATCACGCAGTTCTCGTGAGGTCTTTCTTCGGTCCTTCGGACTGAGAATTTTGAGATGCTTCACTTGTCTTTTAGAAAGTTTCTTTTTTCTACCTCTCCCCTTTCGGTTCTGGTGTGAATTGGTGGCATCATGGCGGTCTAAAGTGTACTTTACAGTGCTTGGACTGCATCTCAAGTCCTTGGCTATGCAGCGGTAGCTCCAGCCAGCATCAAAAAGGGCCTTAATTCGAGCCCGTTGCTCACTCCTTAGCTCCATCTTCACCTTAGCCAGAGCAACATGTGCTTCAAGACTACTTCTAGAGGCTTTTTATTTATACCAATTGGTGGTGTGGCCTCTGTGACAAAACCCTGGTGTTACCAATCACTTAATGAGCAGGATAGGCTCTTGCGTCACCAGCAATTTAACCATGATCACACCTGACAATGATTACACAAGTAATTTGGCTTCTTCTGTGAAGGAACATGATTGTGTGACATTGACAGTGAAACAGGCCGAGCTTGTTTTTTGTAAGGAAAATGACCTAAATCTCCTTATGATGGCTCTATTCTATGGTTTATAGAGCATAATTGATGACTTTGTAGATATTTCATTCGATTAATGGGTATTTTAATGGACAATTCAACAAAACAACTGAACCCTCTTAAATAGGCCAAGTGTTCTAATAATATTGGCCACCACTGCATATATTTATATGCAAATATTGCTGTGACAATCGTGCGTGAGGGATGCATCGGCTGTGATAGAGGAATGTGCGAATGGAAGGATCTAGAGGAAACAGTTTTATAAATCTGAATATGTTTTTGCATATGGCTTTTTCTGCGCACAAACACTTTAGTATAAATCCTATGCACTGTTTTATAAATGAGGCCCCTGCTCTCTGTCCCCTGTTAGTCAAAACTAAACATGGAGAAGCAGTGCTCCCAGAAAACCTCTTGTGTGCTGCAACTCTTAGTTCTTTTAAATCAATGCTGAAGACTCTCCTGTTTGCCAATTCCTTTTATTAAATCAAATAATTACTTAATTATTACACTGTACTGTTACCTTCATTCCTTTATTCATCTTATTTATTATTCTCTATCTCTTTTAAATGATTCTATTTTGTATAAAAGGGACATGCATTAACTCAGATAACGGATAATTGGAAAGAAGAGATTGACAAGGACAAAAACGTGTGTTGTTTGCTTCATTATGTAACGGGGTTAATTCTTGGTGACATGTTAATTTACCTGACGGGAAGGCGGAGTCTATTTAGGGACGCCGTTGCGCCCCCCCCTCTCCCTCTCTCTCTCTCCCCACTGCCGGTCCTGAGTGTGTGTGTGTGTGAGTAACTGCAGCATGAGCTCAGCAGGTGCGGACCCGAATTGTTTGTGGCGAGCTCAGCGTGCAGCCGTGTCTGTGTGCGTGTGTGCTACGGTGTCGGCGACGATGTGGATACACGCGGGGCCTGCTTTAACTGTTTTTAAACATTTTGATAAACTTGTTTCAATTGTGTGACCTAACTATAACATGTTTGTTTTATAGGGCTGCTTCAGCAGAATAGTAACGGTCACTGTTTTTTCCCAACTTTTTATTTCATTTAGATTATTTGGCTTTGTTTAATTTTAGTTTCTTTCTGGTTATTTGGTTGATTATTGGTTTCTTTGTTTTATTTTATTTTATTTTGTTTTATGGCAATGTGCAATATTTATGGTTGACTGGGACTGTGCACTCCGGGTGTAAGAACTTGAATAATAGTGAGTTATTGGCTCCATCCATTAGAGACCCTCTTTTGTCCTTTTGTTTTAATGCATGATGTTTTAGCGTTTTATAATTGGGTGTGGAGCCTTTCATTTTTCTCCTATTAATCGGTTATTTATATCAAGTCCAGGCCAGTCCTTCAACATTTGCACATGTCACTGTCTTTTAAATAATTTGCACCTATTTGAATAAATTGTATATTTCTGAAATCTCAGCCTCCCGTCCTGGTTATTCTGGATAGATGCGGTGAACCAAATTGACATTTAACTGACACCTGTAAACCATTTTAAACACTACAGAATTGGCGTTGTTGGCAGGGTCGCAGGCTGAATATACAATTTTCCTGTTTATTTTCAATATCTGGTTATTGTGTTTGTTTTTTTTGTTTTTGTTTTGGGCCTATTGATTAGTAGAAACTAGGCCAGAGCGGGACAAAACAATGGCTGGTCTACAGGTGAAGAGGACCACCGGCTTATTTGAAGATCTTTCCACATACTGACTGTCCATTGGGAGGATGGAAGAAGTACAGTATCACAGTTACCTGAACCACTTCCAGGGTTATCCACTTCCTCCCCTAATGTGGTCCCAGCAGGCAGCCTAGCCTCTGATGCAGCCAACCTTCGGTATGTTTATGTACCTAGAGAGCGTAAATGTGCCAAGTTCACTGGTAAAATGTCAGTTGATCTGTTAACAGTTGATCAATGGATTGAGGAGGTACGTAGATGTCTAGAGGTTAGGCATATGCCAGTACCTGAACAGTTGCTGTTTATCACTGACCATTTAGATGGAGGTGCCAAGTCAGAGATAAATTTTCACTCTCGTGCCGACAGAAATACTCCTGAAAAAATCTTTCGGATTTTAAGAGAAAACTTAAGAGTTGCGCTCAGTCCTATGTTGCGGCCCAGTTACAGTTTTTCCAAAGTACTCAGCGAGAGGGTGAATTTTTGCGTGATTACTCGCATGCCCTTAAATCTTTAATGGATTTAGCTATACATAAAACTCCTGGTGGTATCCCCAACTCTGATGTCCTGTTGCGTGATCAGTTTGTTGAACATGTGCCTGATGATATGTTGCGTAGAGAGTTGAAGCAGCATGTGGTCCAACAACCAAGTATTCCTTTGTAGACCTTCGGGCTATTGCTATTAGGTGGGCAGAAACAAGTAGACAGGGAGGTAAACTTAGACCTTGGGTCTACTTTTGTGAGACACACTCCCAGGCAGTGAATGGTTCTGAGGGTAGCACAAATGCAGTAACTGCTAGCTCTAACGATGAAATGGCAGAGATAAAAGAGTGCCTTCGCAAACAACAAGCTCAATTGGATACTATTATGAAGCATGTCACTGCCCAGTCCTCTCAGCCTACTCAGAGCCATGTAGCCCCGACCCAAGCTAAGCCGTTACGATTTCCAACAGATGGCAAATTAATTTGTCACCGTTGTAATAGAGCAAGCCACATAGCCAGGTTCTGTAGGGTAAACCTAACTGCTACTACGACCCGTGAAGGATCTGTTTCTGAAGTGGGGGTGCACAGACAGGTAAGGGGAGGGGGTTCTGATCTAGTCAGGAAACTAGACCCCTCTGGTGCAGAGAGCCAAGCATCAGAAAAGGTTTTTTTAAGGGCTCACCTGAACACCAAATGGATGATCACTCTCAACTTATAGGAGATTGCCCAGTTGTGCAAATGGTAACCACGATCAGAGAAAGCTTCTTTGAGAAACACTTTAGGTCACAGGATGTCGGGCTTCTAAAGAAATGTCACTGGTTACGTCTTAGGGCAGCCAATGGACTCAAAATCCCTTATCTAGGATATATGGAGCTCAATGTCACTGTTTTGGGTAAAACCCTCTCACAAATAGGCGTGCTAGTTGTAAAGGACCCCCTAGATGAGCCCCCACCACAGCAACAGGCAGTATCTGGCCTCTTGGGAATGAACAACATTCGCCACTGTTACCATCTGCTTTTAGAACTGTATGGATCTCGTCTTTTTGAGTCACCTGTCCTACGAGCTGCTAGTAAGGAGTGGAAAGAAACTATTTCTATGTGTCATCGCATTGAGGCTTTATACACACAGGAGTTCTTGGGTATAGCCAAAGTCCATGGTCGAGCTGTTCGCATGGATACGCACTTCCTGTCCTTGCACTTTTAACACCACCCTCCCATCAGTGCTCCTGGAACCCCTAACAAAAGGAAATCCTCTCTGAGCAGGTGCCCTTGTATCTGCAGCCCTTCTTTTTGTCCTAGAGGGCAAGGTTGAAATTCCTGTAGTCAATGTGGGAACTGAAGATGTCTGGCTGCAACCTCATACACAGCTGGGTGAGCTGCATGTGGTCGACCTGCCAAAATCAAAGAGCTCTATCCTTATCAGTGAAATAGACGACCAGAACACGCTAGCAGTGATTCAGGAGGTGACTGCAGTGAGCCCCCCGTCCCTTGATCTGTCTAAGCTGTCATGGCCTAACCTTTCCTCTGAGCAGACAAAACAATGCACAGAGCTTTTGCAGAAGAATATCACAGTTTTTAGTCAAGGGGAGGGAGACCTGGGATGTACCACGCTGGTAGAGCATGAAATTCCTATAGTGGATGACGCCCCAGTTAGGCAACGCTATCGCAGGCTCCCGCCGTCACAGTATGAGCAAGTCAAAACTCACATTCAGGAGTTGTTGGATAGAGGGGTTGTAAGTGCAAGCTGCAGCCCATACTCCTCGCCGGTCGTGGTAGTTTTTAAAAAAACTGGAGAAATTCGCATGTATGTGGACTATAGGTTGCTCAATGCCAAAACAAGGAAGGATGCTTATCCGCTTCCCTGAATCGAAGAATCTTTGGATGCCCTCACAGGCGCTCAGTGGTTTTCAACATTGGATCTGGCAAGCGGGTACACCCAAGTCCCCATGGCAGAAAAGGACAAAGCTAAGACTGCTTTTTGCACCCCTTTCAGACTGTTTGAGTTTAATCGAATGCCGTTTGGATTGTGCAATGCTCCTAGTACGTTTCAAAGGTTGATGGAGAGGATCTTTGGAGACCAAAGTTTTCAGTCTTTGCTTTTATACCTGGACGATATTGTTATTTTTTCACAAACTTTTGACCAGCATCTCCAACGTCTCGAGTTGGTACTTACTTGTCTCAAACAGCACCATCTGAAATTGAAGCTAAGTAAATGTCACTTTTTTCAATCTGAGGTCAAATACCTGGGTCATGTCATCTCAGCATCTGGCGTTGCCACTGACCCTTCTAAGATTAGTGCAGTGGCTGAATGGGCACAACTCACTACTTGTATAGTCAATACATGGCCTGAGACCGCCGTCCTTCTTCCCAACAAAAAATAATCCGGCATCGGAAGGAGAAGACGAGTCCTTGATATAGTCCTCCATAGCTTGAGTCTCTGTGGTTGACAGGGAGAAGATCCTTCCTCGTGGAGGGAAGGTCCCTGGAAGGAGATCAATAGCACAGTCAAAAGGCCTATGTGGGGGCAGGGCAGTTGCTCTCCTCTGGTGCAGCTGCTTCCCAGCAGCACCAGAGTCCACAAGTGCCTGCAGAGGGTGTTGTTGGTGCTCCCAGGAAATGGTGACAGGAAGTTGCATGCACGAATTAGAGTCTGAAGGAGTAAAAGTCGTCCCTGTCACAGTTCTCCTCTTACTGGAGGGGGCAGGGCTTTTCCCGCAAGCACGGGACACGATGAGCGGAAAAGGTTAGGACCTCCACAGTAGAGGAAGCATCTCTCCCTCATCCTACGGTTCTGTTCTGCCTTGGAAAGGCGGGTTCCGCCAAGCTGCATCGGCTCTTCAGATGAAGGTGGGTCACTGAGGCCCTCGAGGCCACTGTGGCGAACTGAGGGTTGAAGCAGTGGCTCCAGAACTGGAACGGCTATACGGCTCTCGTTCACGACGCCTCTCTCGCAAACGGTTGTCGATACGGATAGTCTGGTCAATGAGGGACTCCAGATCCGAAACCGGATCTTTAGCTGCCAGCTCATCCTTGATCCCGCCAGCGAGCCCCTGCCGGAACACCGCCATCAGGGCCTCCTCGTTCCACTTACATTCAGCTGCCAAGGTTCGGAAGAGCACGGCATACTCAGCAACACTAGCGCTGCCTTGGCGCAGCTGGAAAAGGCGGTTAGCTGCATCTCTACCTCCTAATGGATGGTCAAACACCCGACGCATCTCACCCGTGAAGGTGCTGAAGTCATCACAGGAATGTCCCTGCTGTTCCCAAACAGCTGTGGCCCATGCCAAGGCTTTTCCGGTCAGGAGAGTTATGACGTAGGCGATGCAAGCTCGATCAGTACGGACGGAGGAGGCTTGAAGTTCAAAAGTGAGAGAGCATTGGGTTAGGAACGCCCGGCAGTCCCTGTGGTTGCCGTCGTACCTCTCGGGAGCAGGTAGTCGTGGTTCTGCAGGTGGACGTGGATCACGTGTTGGCACTGGATTTTCAGAGGGGGCCGGTGGTGGCAAGTGAGCCAGTACATCCATCAGAGTCTGTTGAAGGTCCTGCAGGGTTTGTTATTGGCGAGTGAAGGCAGACTCATGGTGGGTTAGGCGAGCCTCGTGACGAGACACCGTGGCATCATGACTGACCACTGCCGCAGAGTTGATCTGCTGTCGTCGGTGTCCGTGGGGACTGAGTTGATAGGAAAGCCCTTGTCTCTGCTGAGTCTGGTTCCATGGCCCGAGTCTTGCTGTAAGGATCGTCTGGATTCGATCTTGGGTCTCCCGTGTGAGAGGCGGATTGCCTACCATGAGGGGGGATGACTCAGATGCAGAGATAGACACGGACGAGTTGTTTGTAGGGAAAAAAAGGTATCTTTACTTAGTTCAGGCAGAGGCATCCATCTGGTTTTAACAGTAAGTAAGAATACTACCAGACAACTAAAAAACACAGTCTGGTATAACAGAGTAAACTTAGGATGTCCAAAAACAGGTAACAAAAAAGATCTCAAGACAAAAAAGGTTCAACAAAGGAATAGTATATAAACAAGAGGTTCTCTGATTAACTCACGTACTTAACTCAAGGTTGTCAATTCCAAGACTCGGCAATCACAAAGAGAATCAGGTGACTTATAAAGGCTGGCAGATAACGCACAGGTAAACACAATGAAACAATCAAATCACAACACATGTGACAGGAAAAAAGGAACACTGAGGACCCCACATGGTCATTTAAGGGTACCGCAGTCCAAAAACCCTGACATAGAGGCCAGTCTGAAAGCAGCTTTGCCATCACCCATTGGCAGTGGAATGATTGGATGAAGATTGGGCCGATGTTTTTGTCATACATATGAATGGTCTTTCTGCCTATGCAAATTAGGACATATTCAAGAAGTGTGGAGCTCATGTGCATATTCAAATTCATTTTCAGAGAAACCTGTAACACAAACAATGTTACTTTTCATGGGTACTTTAATTGTGTAAAGTGTTTCATTTTGATAGGAGTAAAGGAAAAAAATAGCCCCTTTGGGGTGTATTGTTGCCTGGCCTTATTGGCACAGATAGATAGATAGATAGATAGATAGATAGATAGATAGATTACTTTATTCATCCCCGAAGGGAAATTAAGTCGTCATAGCAGCCGGTATATTTGATTACAATAAAATACAATACAATAGAATAAAATAAAAGGGGGTAGAAAGAATAAAAACAGAAACACAAGATAAATAGGTAGATAAGGTGCAGTGGCAAGATGATGGCAATAGTACTGATGATATGATGGTAATGTTATTGTTATACAGTATATAAAAATAGTACAGTATATATAGTATATAATATAACATAATTTATATTTATATATGATAGTAATTATACCAATATAATAGCCGTATATAGTAATAATGGCAGCAACAGTATATATAATAATAATAGTAAATATAATAATAATAACATGTACACATGTATAAATATGTGTATATACAAGAATATACAAAGAGTATGATATAATATGATATGATATATAGTAGAGGTATAAATATAAGTATTTGACTATACAATAGATAATATAATAAACTATGAGTGTAAGAATATGTAGACAGAGCGTGCAAAAGACAATATTATTGTATAAAATGATATATAATATCAATATGGTTTATATTAACACATATCACATATGATGTGAAGTAAGTGTATATGGAGCTGAGTGTTGTACAGGGTACACAGTGCAAGGAGACAGGTATATTTAGTGCAGTTCTGTGATGGTGGCTCTGACAGAGGTAGATGAGTTGTACAGTCTTATTGGGGTTGGGAGGAACGATTTCCTGTATCGTTCCTTAGAGCAGCGGGGTTGAATGAGTCTGTGGCTGAAGCTGCTCCTTAGCAAGTCCAGTGTTTTGTGGAGGGGGTGAGAGGGATTGTCCATGATTGCCAGCAGTTTTGCCAGCATCCTGTCCTCCACCACCTCCTCCAGGGTCACAAGCTTAGAGCCAACCACAGACTCTGCCTTCCTTATGAGTTTTCTCAGTCTGTTGGCGTCCTTTGCCTTGATGCCCGCACCCCAGGACACCACAGCAAAGAAGATGGTGCTCGCCACAACAGACTTATAGAACATCTGCAGCATCTTGTTGCAGACATTGAAGGACCTGAGCCTCCTCAGGAAGTAAAGCCGGCTCAGTCCCTTCTTGTAGACGGCCTCTGTGTTGGTGGACCAGTCCAGTTTATTGTCCAGAGTGACACCCAGGTACTTGTATGCAGCTACCACCTCCACAACCGTCCCTCCGATGCAGACAGGAGAGGGCAGGGGCTTGTTCCTCCTGAAGTCCACCACCATCTCCCTCTTCTTCGCCACGTTGAGCTGCATGCGGTTCTCCCCACTCAACTTCACAAAGCGGTCAACCAGGTCCCTGTACTCAGCCTCCCTCCCGCCCTCAACACACCCCACAATGGCTGTGTCATCAGAGAACTTCTGCAGATGACACAACTCAGTGCAGTGCTTAAAGTCAGCAGTGTACGTGGTGAAGAGGAAGTACAGTACAGTTCCCTGGGGGGCCCCGATGTTACTGATCAGACGATCAGACACACAGTTCTGTAATCTCACAAACTGCGGTCTGCCCGTCAGATAGTCATCGACCCAAGTGATGAGGGAAGCACTCACCTGCATGCCCTCCAGTTTGGCCTTCAGCAGTCTGGGCTGGATGGTGTTGAAGGCGCTGGAGAAGTCGAAGAACATGATCCGGACTGAGGTGTTGGGTCTGTCCAGGGAGGAATAAGCCTTCTGCAGCAGGTAGATGATTGCATCATCAACCCCAACATGGGGCTGATATGCAAACTGCAGGGGATCTTGTGATGGGCACACCAGCGGTCTGAGGTGTGCCAGGACCAGTCTTTTCATGACCTTCATGATGTGAGAGGTCAGTGCCACCGGCCTGTAGTCCTCCAGTGCAGCAGGACGTATTTATTTGGGCACTGGGACCAGGCAGGATGTTTTCCAGAGCACTGGCACTCTCTGAAGGTGTAGGCTCAGGAGGGTCCGCTGGGGGTGGGGGGGTTGGAGTTGAACCTATTGAACAACGTGTTCAGCTCGTTTGCACGTCGTTCATTCCCAGCTGCTCCCCCACCTCTCCTCTGGAAGCCGGTGATCTCCTTCATCCCACTCCAGACGTCCCTGGTGTTGTTGTCCTCCAGTTTGTGCTCCAGTTTTCTTCTGAAGTCGTCCTTGCTCTCCCTGATGCTGCGCTTGAGCTCCCTTTGTACACGTTTGAGTTCTGCTCTGTCCCGTGATATAAAGGCCCTC
Source organism: Limanda limanda (assembly GCF_963576545.1). Lineage (NCBI taxonomy): Eukaryota > Metazoa > Chordata > Actinopteri > Pleuronectiformes > Pleuronectidae > Limanda > Limanda limanda. The sequence continues at coordinate 672,168 of NC_083652.1, forward strand.
TTCTTCTCATTGAGAAGGGCCTTCAGGTTGCTTGTTACCCATGGCTTGTTATTTGGGTAACAGCGAACCTCTTTAGTGGGGATGGTGTTGTCTATGCAGAACCCTATGTACTCAGAGACACAGTCAGTCAGGCCATCAATGTCCTCACCATGCGGCTCATACAGAGCATCCCAGTCTGTGGCCTCCAGCGCTCCTCGCAGTGTTTCCACTGGGTGCTGCTGAACCACAGGCTTGTATGATGGTGAGAGCAGGACTAGGTTGTGGTCTGACCTGCCCAGTGGTGGCAGGGCAGTGGAGCTGTATGCATCTTTAACATTTGCATACAGCAGGTCCAAAGTGTTATTTTCACGGGTGGCACATTTGACAAACTGGAAGAAGGTTGGGAGTGTGGATGAGAGGGAAGCATGATTGAAGTCACCTGTGATGAAGATGAAGGCCCCGGGGTGTTGTGTCTGTAATCCCGCAGTCACAGTGTGGATGACGTCACACACTGCTTCCGAGTTCCCGGATGGAGGAATGTAAACAGTGATGGCGAAAACACTGGTACCTCCCTCGGCAAATAATATGGGTGAAGTCCGACGGCGATGAGCTCGATGTCCGGGCTGCAGACACGCTGTTTAACGGTGACGTGCCCGGGGTTGCACCACCTGTTGTTCACGAGCACGGCGAGGCCCCCTCCTTTCTTCTTGCCGGTCGCTGTGGTGTCTCTGTCGGCTCGAACCGTCTGGAAGCCGGGAATGGTGACGTTGGAGCCCGGTATCTGCTTGTGCAGCCACGTTTCCGTGAGACACACAATACTGGACTCCCTGTACTCCCTCTGTGTCCTGATGAGCGCTTCCAGTTCGTCCACTTTATTTGCCAGCGATCTCACGTTTCCAGTGATGACTGCAGGGATGAAGGGCTTAAACTTCCTCTTCTCCATCCTCCGTTTAATCCCCGCTCTGCAGCCCCGCCGTCTCCTCTTTAGCTCCTCCGGGATGGTGGGTCTCTCTCCGGCCAAGAGGGTGGTGTGCCTCAGGGCCATCAGCTGGTCCCGGGTGTAAACAATGCCGGCGTGTGTTGCAGGCATGCACCCAGTGATCCGAAGAGACCGAAGTGCGGTTAAAAGTTATAAAAGTGTCCGATCAGTTGCAAAAGCACCTCGTCCTTGTGCAGTACGAAGATGCACAGAGCAGTGCAAAAATAAATATAAAAAACAAACAGAAAACGTCATAAAAACACAAGAAACCGACAGTAATACCAGGAGCTGCTACGACAGGCTCCCGTTAGTACGGCGCCATCTCGGATTGATGAGAATTTCAACATATTTCCTCAACTAGCATTTTTTAGGACTTTAAGTATGTTGTTCTGGACACCTCATAGAAATGATCTATGCTGAAAAAAATTATTTTACAATCAGTCGGTCGTAAAACGCTACTTTGCCTGGACTATTTATGTGCATAAGTCATATGTGGTTTTCCTCATGTTATTTATGGGTTTGCCTGCTTCCTACCTGTTTTTTACTGTTTGCTTTGATCGGACCTGTGTATGTAAGGGTCTCTGCATTTCTATCTCAATTTGTATCAGGGCCATTGCCCTTTGTGGCTTCTGACAAACAGTCATGCATGTGAAAATACATCTGTACATGTCACTGTTTATGGTGTTAATGCTTCATCTTAACACTCTATCCTAGAAGAACATGAAACTATCATGTAGAAGTTACATGTGCACACATGTATGTGTCTTCATGGCTGGGTTGTACTTATCACAGACACACGTGCACTGAAAATAATCACTCAATTGTACGTATGTGTGACCGTTGTGTGTGTTAAAACATGATGAATTGTACTTTCTATAGTTAGTGTGTAACACATGGCTGAAGCAGAACTATAGTATTTGGATGTCTGCTTGAAGATGGCTCAGTTATTTTCTGGGTCGATTTTAAGGCGTCAGCCTTCAGGCTCAATAAACTCTTTAAGAGATCAGGCACTCTATGCAAAAACACACACACAAATTCACAGTGAGAATTTGCAAGTTTTAATTCAGAATTACAGGAACTCACCACGTCTTTATCACTCTGTTATATCATGAAATCTTAAACTGTAAAAACTTGAAGTAAAAAACACCTAACAGCTTAAATAACTTAATTATCTTCAAATATTTCTATAACCATGCCGTTGGTGTTAATTCAACACTCTTTGTAATAGAAAAATAGAGATTTGTCATGAAGCTTCCACTGAAGCAATTGTTTGGAAAGTTTGGAAGTGGCTTATTAGACAAACTGGTGCAATTCCCATTCAGAACCTGCCTGTTTGAAATGGGCTGTTTACTTGGCCTGTAGTCATTTTTGTTGCAGATTTCTTTCTGAAACCGTAACAGTACAGTCCAGTAATTCAGCCGCAGCAGCTGCTGATCTAGGTCCAAATAACCCTGCTGCACAAAGAGCTGTTCACCTGTTAATTCTGTCAAGCTCAACTCAGTACACACAACCCCATGTTGGAGAATAACTTGTTCCAGAGAAAGACAAATGAATTCTGGAATAAGTAGAAAGATAATGTTTTTCTTTTTTAACAAAACACATACAATTAACATATAGCCAGTGGTGGAATGTAACAAAGTATTTTTACTTCGTTACTGTACTTAAGTAAATTTTAGGTATCTGCACTTTACTTAAGTAAAAATAATTGTAACTGTCAGCAAAACCGGCCAGTTTATGCAGACTGTTTTATTCTTTTATTTTAGGGTTGGGATATATATTGTTCTTATGTTCAACTACGGTTTGGGTTATTTTCAGTTTTATTTCGTCGTCTTTTACACGTAGCGACTCCCCTCGCATAATTACCTGCAGCAAAGGAGCGGACGGTTTTATTCGACACACCTGATCCCTCGTTTCCGCCCCAGAGCAATAAAATGCCTGCCGTGAGCCCGGAACAGATAGGAGCGGAAACCAAACCGGACGCCAGCTTCGTGGAACTTCTCGGACCTAAGAACCATCCAAACACCAATAGCTTAACACCCCTCGCCAAGCGGAACGAGGTAAGGAAGCTGGTCCCATTCACTTTGCTGCGGGTAGTGCGGAAGGGAGTCGCTGTCACTCTAACGAGTCAGATGTGTCTCACGTGGCGATTTGTTTGTTCATTGTATTTTAATGTTCGTATTTGGTTTTAATGATTAAAATCTTTGTAACTTGCAACTGTCATTACAGTTTTACGGTGCTACTACGGCAAGCCAGATGCAAAAATAAAGAGCCGTGTACATCAGTCAAGAGACTCAGAAGTTTGTGTGGAGAAGCGGGGGGCCGTTACAGTAAAACTCGTGGCTACACCGAAACGTCTTCCTGACTCGTGTCGTCACCCGAAGACACAAAACTTACACATCGACCGTCAGGCAAGACCGGATTGCGCATCACAGCGCACGCACTATAGTTGCTCTGAGAGACATGTGTATGGAAGTTGAATGAAGCTTTTCACATGTAAATACAAAAATGTTGTGGACTTTCCTGCTGTGTCAAAACTGATCACGAAATAATAATGATGATGATTATAACAACCAATGGTAAATATGTGTCATGTTGCAACATTATTTATTGTTTGTTTGAGGAGCGTAATCACTGTTTAAATTGCCTAGGATAGCTTGCTCAGCATATTTATAACGCATCCTCTTTTGTTTGTGCCTGTCAAGCCTTTTTTCCTTTGCTTATAATATTTATGTTGCATCCGTTTTGTACTGAAACTCTTGAGTATTCAACTGTTTGTAAATGTCTGGTCAAAGAAATAGCAGTTACTAAATTAAAGCGACTACTGGCAGAGGTTCCATTCAGGCACACTGCACATCACACCTAAAGATTAAGGTCCGAAAGTCAAATTAACAACGCAAGTAAAATAAAATGTCACTTAAAGCAGCAGCAACAAGTAAATCAGTTCCCATGCATCAAGACAGACCAGGCTCACGGCAAAAAATAATTCCTGAGAACATCCGAGAGCCGCATGAAAATACTTTTTATAAGGCCTATGAGTCCTGGAAATTGTCAGCAAGAGAAGTTCGGACTGAATTGAAAAACTACTGCTCTCCAGATGACCTCGACAAAATCCAACACAACATTACCACAAAACGTGACGCGGTGCATCATCACTATGAGCCACTCGTACGCAACCAAACCTCCACTTCAGATATCGTTGGTAAAATGGACACCTGCTCTGCTCTGACCGAAGAAATCCTTGCTCTTGTGAGTAATCGCAGAGACATCATCGATAGCAACTATAACGAACGAATTGAGAAGGAGAGAGTGAGAATAGTGCTGAGTAAGGAAGAGCATGGCTCCATCTTTGGACTTACCAATACTGAAACCGCATTTTCAGAAACATCACAGAACTCAGACCAATCAAATGCAATTTCCACAAGCTCTAGCAAACGACAAGATGCAGAAGCAGAACTCGCAGCCAAGCAAGCGGAGGTAAAGGCAACAAAAGACATTCTAGCTCAGCAATCCAAGCTCAGAATACTGGAAGATGAATGGAAACTTGAAGAGGCGGCCATGTTGACTGAATTGGAGCGGAAAAGGACAGAGAGACAATCAAAGCTAGAAGAGGAAAGAAGGAACCTGCAGCAGCTTAAGGCAGAGAAAGAAGTCCAGGTAGCAGCTGCTAGAGTAAGAGCATATAACAGTTTCGAAGATGTCCACCAAGATGGGATGAACCATGAATCAGTCGCTGCTCACCAGGAGACCAGATATGAAGCTCGGCTAAATTCAAATGAGTTACCATCTCAACCTCGACTAGCACCTTTGCGAGCAACAATATCTGAAGATACTGTCTCTCTGGCCCAAGCAATAGCAAGCGCACTAAGCATAAATCGCTTGCCTGTACCTGAGCCAGAAACATTTAATGGCGATCCTTTGAAGTTCACTGATTGGAAGATGTCTTTTACAACCCTTATCGATCAGAAACCTCTCTCACCAAGCGAGAAGATGTATTATCTAAAGATCTACCTCGTCGGAGAAGCCCGCAGAGCAGTGGAAGGGTTCTTCTATAGGAACGCTGAGGACGCATATACAGGCGCCTGGAAAGTACTACATGAGAGATACGGAAACCCTTTCCTTGTTCAAAAGGCCTTCAGAGACAAGCTCGCCAGATGGCCCAAAATCAGTTCGACTGATCCTTTAGCACTGAGAGATTTTACAGACTTTCTCCAAGGCTGCTCAGAGGCAATCCCACACGTTAAAGGTTTGACCATCTTGAACGATTGCGAAGAAAACCACAAGCTACTTCAAAAACTACCTGACTGGATTGTACGAAAGTGGGGCCGAATCGTCGACGATAACCTGTATAAATCGGGGGATTACCCCGATTTCAAAAGTTTCACAGCGTTCCTGAACAAAGAGGCCCAGATATCTTGCAACCCTATCACCTCCCCACATTGGATGAACTTTAAACCCACAGTCGAGAAGGAAGCCAGATCCCTCAATACAACTGCCCAATTAAAGTACACCACCCGAGATGCACCTGAAACGGCCGATTATAGGGGAAGACCCCCATGTGTGGTCTGCAAAGATGAAACGCATGGCATCGTCAGGTGCCCTTCTTTCTCTGCGAAATCTATGGAAGACAAAAAGGCATTCATCCACGAAAACCGCCTCTGTTTTGGTTGCCTAAGGAAGGGACACATCAATAAAGACTGTAGAGGGCGACATTCATGTAATGCCTGTGGTCGTAGGCATCCCACTTGCCTGCATGAGGAGTAGTTGAAAGGACCAGGGGACGCGACAAATAGTTTAAACCTGTGGCATATAGATAAATATCGCGTACATAACACTTCTTGATATTTTAATTGAAAGGGCCATTAGATATCTTTAGAAATCCTGTATAGCACAGTCGGGTGAAATGTTTATATCAGGATTTGGTGGGAGTGTAACTGTCAGCAAAACCGGCCAGTTTATGCAGACTGTTTTATTCTTTTATTTTAGGGTTGGGATATATATTGTTCTTATGTTCAACTACGGTTTGGGTTATTTTCAGTTTTATTTCGTCGTCTTTTACACGTAGCGACTCCCCTCGCATAATTACCTGCAGCAAAGGAGCGGACGGTTTTATTCGACACACCTGATCCCTCGTTTCCGCCCCAGTGCAATAAAATACCTGCCGTGAGCCCGGAACAGATAGGAGCGGAAACCAAACCGGACGCCAGCTTCGTGGAACTTCTCGGACCTAAGAACCATCCAAACACCAATAGCTTAACACCCCTCGCCAAGCGGAACGAGGTAAGGAAGCTGGTCCCATTCACTTTGCTGCGGGTAGTGCGGAAGGGAGTCGCTGTCACTCTAACGAGTCAGATGTGTCTCACGTGGCGATTTGTTTGTTCATTGTATTTTAATGTTCGTATTTGGTTTTAATGATTAAAATCTTTGTAACTTGCAACTGTCATTACAGTTTTACGGTGCTACTACGGCAAGCCAGATGCAAAAATAAAGAGCCGTGTACATCAGTCAAGAGACTCAGAAGTTTGTGTGGAGAAGCGGGGGGCCGTTACAATAATAGTGCATACTTTTTACTTTTACTCCGTTACATTTTGCAGCTATTATCTATACTTTTACTCCGCTACATTTCTACAATATGTGTCGTTACTCGTTACATTTTATGAACACAGTTTCGCCAAAATGTTGCCGTGACGGAGCGGCTCCGCCAGCGCTCCACACACGCACACACAGTCACACACGCAGCCAAACACACGCCAACAAACATTTCCACTCTTCCTGTTAAAGTTCGTAGTTGATCACTATCTAACCATCAGCTACCCTGTTAAGCGCTGGGCCGACGGAGGGTGCACACTCCACTCAGCTCCGCATCTGGGTTACACACACACACACACACACACACACACACACACACACACACACACACACACACACACACACACACACACACACACACACACACACACACAGTGGCCGGTAAGCAGCCGTCCGGACCACTCTGTGAAGAAGGAGGAGGAGACGTTTCTTTAGTTTTAACGCCGCCACTTTATTTATTGACTGTCCACCGGAGCAACACTCTCATCACCTCTAGATGGTCGTTCACTTCTTGTATTCACACACTTCTTGCGCCTTTCCCACAATACCCAGGTGCCGGGCTGCTGTGCTGTCGGTCACTCTTGTTTTTCTCAATGTTATAATTATTACTATTATGCAAAAATCCACCTTTCCACGCCTGAAAATAAACCAAATTTAGCACATACACATTTGCCACTAGTCCTCAACTGGATTTGTGTGCCAATAGGCAAAAAAGAGGGAGATAAACACAAGTCACAAACATACATGGGCTTCACTGTGTCAGGCAGCCATGAAAACAATTTTGCAACGGTAAGTGCACGAGCTGGCGCACAAATACACACACACACACACACACTTCTCTACAGTGCTCAATAGCAGACACACGGACCAATAGCTGATAGACAGATGACAAGTTACATCTAATCTTGGAATCTATTATTTTTCATAATTCATGGTACAAAAAAAACACTGACATTTAAAACATTGAAAATTCATAGCAAATGTAATTGCTATAACTCAGCAATTTTCATCAAATTATAGGCCCAGTTGAGCAGAAACTGTCATACACTTTGTCAGTGGTGATTTTAGCCTGAAATTTCTGGTGGGGCAATTTTGTATGACGTCATGTCACCGTCACAAAAATAGAGGTAGCTGATTATTATAAGCAGTAGGCCTATATAGACCAGTAAGATATACCATGGGCTGCATTTTGAGTGCCAGCAGGGAGCAGAAATCCTATTTCAAATACATTTCACATGCTCTAGCGCTCAGCCCGACACAAAGATGTTGCCTATAATACAGCATTAAAGTAAAATGATTGCAACGGAGTAAAAAGATTAGACAGACATATAGCTCAAATAACTTGCATTATTTATTAATTTATTATAATCAACATGAGGATGACATGCACCAGCTTCATCTGCACAACACTTTGTGTTTTCCTCCCTAACTAAAGATGGTCTGCAACTGTTTAGAGTCATTGCTAAGTGTCATGGATAATAGAGTTAATTTCTATATTCATTATATATTTTATATATTCCAATGAACACTTATTAGAACAATGGTTATCTTTTGCTTTCTGATTTGATACACTTGAATAGAAAAGAACCCAGTGTTTTATTTTTCTTCTTTGCCATAAGAAACAGAACACGCTCAGCTCAGCTGTGTCCTTCAGGCTCGTCCGTACCTAATAAAATGATAGGAAACCTAAAAGTATGGCATTATTGTTGACGCTGGAGTCGAGTAGCTTGCTGGGAGACGTCGTAGGGCCCATCTGAATAATCCCCAGTCTTCCAATGTTAACTGTGGCCTGTGTGGTTCACGCTGATTGGTGCTCCCATGGCACAGGTCTGACGCTTGCCCCGTTGTGCCCACAGCAGAGACGTACGGCAAGAGGGAAGCGTTTCACAAAGCCCAGAGCAGAGACGGACAGAAAAGTGTTTGACATAGCGAGCACACAGACAGAAACACACACGAGCACACAGACAAAAACACACACGAATCAAATTACTTCAAAACAAGACTATAATGCTTGTGAGTCAAGTTTATTCACACACACATTCACGCTACTTTGCATATAAAATAAAATAAAACATATTTTTGCCACAAAGTTCAGATATGCAGTATTTAGCTTTCTGCACAACAGCGCCACCTGCCCCTAATGTTGAAACGCCACTGCACCTTGTTGACACTGCATCCTCAGACTGTCTTTCCAAGAACATGTCAAATGTTCTTGAAAATGAATACAATGTAAAATAAAATCAGAAATTCAGCTCAAAGACAGACTTTTTCAAAATGTTTGGAAATTGATCATCATGCCACCAATTGCAGTGAATTGGAATACAACATCAGAATACAACTATATAAACACAACGTAAATGGGATTAAATGTTTCTTAAAATCAGGCGTCCCTCCGAGGTGGTCACTCCACCCGCTGTTGAGAGCCACAGTGAAGAAAACAATACTTTTAAAAAACGATCAGTTCCTTGGTTTGAGCCAGGCAGTCTTTATATGTTTGAACAGTGCCTTTATCAGTCGCAACAGAAGCTGGAAAGTGTAGTTTAAGACAGTGCAGTATCTCCTGAAGCCAAACCAAAGTTTCAGGGAAAGCCAAAACGGCAGGTCCGTCTGAGGCACTGTGGCCAATGACGGCCGACGAAGGAGCAGGGCCTCTAGGAAGGCAAATAAACAAATTAAGTAATTAAGATGACAAAATCAGAATTTGAGGATTTAACGTGACGCACCACCCTGTCAAGCCAAGGCACAGTCACAGCAACCCAGAGGGTGGGAGTCTCCCCAGCTGTACTGAATCCAGCTATAGTATTACATAAACAGTCAGCTGGAGTAAGTTAAACAAGAGACGGCAGACAACGTTACTTACCAAGCTGACGCACTACTGCACCCTGAAGGTCCCAGGCGGAGCGATCCCACGCCAGCAGTCAGTCGCACTGCGTTTGAGAGGGATATAAAGAGAGGCGGTGGCCGCGGCTACAGAAGTAGCTCTTCCACGCTATCCAAGACCCGGCTGAGAGGAGCTGAAACGGAGGGAGGGCAAGAAAAACAGGCCTGCCTCCTTCAATAGGGGGCGCATGACGTCGCCTAACGACCGGCGCATCACAACAACAGGTAGAGCGCCCCGCAGCGGCAGGGAGGGAGCGCGCATCTGGCTACACCACGATGCCCCTAAAAGTCTTTCACACGTACTCCAGACTGCTGCGCTTCGACGACCGCGAGACAATACACGTGAGTCAGTGAGCTCCAGGACCAGTGCTCCCCCTCCACTGCCTGAGTCAGTGAGCTCCAAGACCCCCCTCCGGACCCCTCCATCTGACACTTCTCCTCTCATCTTATCTCCTCCTCTTCTTCTCCCTAGGCCGGTGCCCTTTCCGACAGTACATGCCCAGCAAGCCGGAAAAATACGGGATCAAGTCGTGGGTGGCCTGCGATGCAAAATCCAGCTACACTTGGAAGATGCAAGTTTACACCGGAAAGCTGAGCGGCGGACACCGAAAACTGAACCAGAGGTTGCGGGTAGTGCTCGATATCATGGAGGGACTCCACGGTCGCAATTACTCAAGAAAAAGCTCCTGGAGAGTTTCGGAAGAACAAGCCCATAATCCCGACTGCTCGCGGTCAAGGGAAGAGAGGTGTTCTCATCCAAGTTCGCATTCACGCCCTTTGTGACTCTGGTGTCCTACATCTCAAAGAAAAACAGGGACGTGGTGCTCCTGAGCACCAGCATGCGGTTGTGAAGTCTGTGAAAGCAGCGGCACGCAGAGCTCTTGACCATGACATCGATGACGACGCTCGACCCGGGAGTCCGGCCATAGTTGCTGCCGCTTTGTAAGGAAAAATGTGCTTACCTAAAAACTCACTCCAACTCTAGAAAAAAATGATTAAATGCCGTTTTTACTGTAGGCTGATAACAACAAAAGTTTGTGATGTAATTAGTGCTGCACGGCGCTTCAGCGTCCGATGTGAACAGCCAAGCACCTGGGCGCTAGGGATTCAGCATCTTGTGTAAACCTGGCGTAATCCTCTGGTACAGGTGAAGGTGCTCTGAAGCACCTCTGAGCCCACAACAGCAATGCTACATACCTTATGTTTACACTCAATTTACTGACTAAAAAAAGTAAGTTGTCTTGGGGAAAATGTGAATCCTTGTAGAAATAGTTAATCTGAAACTCTGCAATGCACAAAAACAAGCTGGTCCTAGCACTCTCAGTGCCAATGGCAAACAGTAACAGTAAGGTAAAGAGCAGGCACGTGCACAGATAGACCCCTAGTGGTGCTCAAGCACTGGCCCTTTTGCCCTGTAGGAGAAAAGTGCCCTTCTGCTGGAGCCCAATTTTTTCTTCATTCATCAATATTTAAGAATGAAAATTACTCTCTCTGTCATCAATTCCAAATTAGACAAGTTCACTAGTTTTGTTTCATTTAAAATCGTAATTATTGAAATGATAGGTAGATCTTAAGTTGAGCTACATTCTGCAGTCTGGTGAGGTATATTGTGGTATATTATTAGTGTAATGCTGCTAATACTTCAACTCTGTCAGAAAACAGTAAACAAAAATGTGTGTGTACTGTGTTGTCAGCTTTATAGAGATTATGTAAATCACTCTTAGCTATTATGCACAACATTGATTTATCTCATTTACAAAATTTGCATCATAGTAAAGAAAAGAGAGACTCCAAAAGCAGAAGGACAGGGAACTGCAGCAAGCAGCTCAGGGTAGCAGCTCTCTTTTATATTGGATCAGGCCATCAACTAGTAAAACAAATGAGGGAGAATCAGTAAGTTTTTTGATTTATTATTATTATTTTTAATTTGATAAATAATTTGGCGATGGGTGCCCTTTTTTTTTTGGTTTGAGCACCTGCCCCCCAAAATGTCTGTGCACGTGCCTGGTAAAGAGTAAGGAAGCAATAATGGAGAATAAAAAAAACTGACAAGCAAACCGGGATGTAATTTCCATTCATTGATCTTAAGAGCTGGGTGTATGTGTGTCTCATCAACAGCACTTGCTCAGCAATGTGTGGGCTGCCTAATTAGTGTGTGTGTCTGTGTGTCAAGGACCCCCAGAATGTTGTTTTCCTCATTTGTGGTGACAAATAGCCAGCCTGTGGAGAAGTTGACCCTAACATCACATTTGGGCGTGATAGATGGGCACAGTTGCAGGATACTGTTTCTTATCCGAAGAAATGACCAGGTGGCATACTCTCTCTTCCCAGCACCATCTGGATGAGGCTGCCTGGATGTGAGGATATTACTGGAAGCGTATAGAGTGGCTGAAATGACTTATCCTGTAATTTTTTTCTCAGGAGAGACTTCGATTAAACGTTTTAACAACATTTATTGACATGCACACATTTACTTATGTGAATGTTATAGTCTTTGGGCATTTTGAGTGCCTCTACCTGATTGCATCAAGATTAGATGGGGGTGAAGCAGAATATAGAACAGGAATTCTCCCCAAAAGGAAAGAGAAGGGAAAGAAAGTGAAAATTGTGGATGACTTTGACGAAGAAGCGAAGTTGATAAATGATTCTTACGTTGTAAATGTAGGATTCTAAGCAATAACAGTAGAAATAATTCATACCTCGAATTATTTCTACGATAAATTGACGTATATTTAAATGAATAAATAAACGTATATTTATCATAAAAATGTATCGAGGTGATATAGCTCTTGTTAAATGCAACTGCAGCCCAAGTGATAAAGAAGACATATGAGATAAAGGTCTGGGAGACCAAACGAATTAAAGATCATAAATGAAAGAAATTAAGGTGATCAAAAAGATAACAAGGTGCATACGTGATATGGGGTCTAAAATGTAGAACATAACAAAAGTTCAGCAAAGAATGAATTAGAATGAATGGTCATTCAACCAACAACTCCAAAGACCAAATTATATAAAATCCAACAAAAATAATTAAATGATACAGCGACCGAAAGGAAATTAAGTTCAGTAATGACAAACAGAAATAAAAATAGAATGCTGAGTGCGTAATCTAAATGTAAAACTTAATAAAAAGGTCAGCGAAGGAACAAACTTAAATAAAAGTTCATTAGACCGAACGAATATTAAGGTCTAAGGACCAAATAATAAAAAAAATTCCAACAGAAGTTATATATTATTATATTGGGCGGCTGCTGTGGCTGAGGGGTGAAGTGGTCGTCCTCCAACCTGAAGGTCAGCGGTTCAATCCCCAGTCTGAACCATCTGCATGCCGAAGTGTCCTTGGGCAAGATGCTGAACCATGAATTGCCCCCCGTAGAATAACAAAGTGCTGCAAGTAGATGCACTGTATGAATGTGTGTGTGAATGGGTGAATGAGAAACTGTACTGTAAAGCGCTTTGAGTGGTCATCATCTGACTAGGAAAGCGCTATACAAATACAAATCCATTTACCATTTACCATATAATGGCACAGGGACCAACAGAAATTAAAGTCAGCTTGACGAACAAAAAGGTCCTTGTGATCCAAAAATAAACTATCGTACTGCAATGCATACATCACGTCCTTGCAAGGTCCAAAAACCATGCATAGGCACGTTGATTGAGGGATGGATAATGTCAAACGAAATAAAGGGTCAGCAAGGGAACAAACTCATTTAAAGGTAATTTGACCGAAAGAAAATTAAAGTCAGCATGACAAACAGAAATTAAGCTTCTGAGGCCAAACAGATGGGGTCATGAAGAACGTGAATGCAACCAGTGTGGAAAATAACCAAAGTGAAGATCTGAAGAAAGTGCATTTTTTGAAAACAGAAAGTTGCATATATTATTAGCACGACAAGTGAGCCAGTGAGCAGATAATATAATAAACCACCACCAGACTTACTGATATCAGGGTTTCAGAAATCTTTGATATGAATGGACAGGGTAATGTCGGGGTGAATAAAAGAGTTGAAGGCAGAAGAAATCCATAAGCCAATAAGAATTCTGCATCAAGAACTGACAGCATCCCGTGTAGGGCAGAGAGTTTAATAGGCTGTCTGCAATCAGGACAAGTAGGGGAAACTCTAGAGATGCCCTTTAAATGATAATTTAACTGCTGGATTGGAATATAAACTGGGAAAAGAAGGGTCATGACATCTTGCATTGAAAAGAATCCCTGGTTCTAGTCAATGAACCAAGGAGATTTAAAGTGCCAGACCTCCATAAAATAACAAATGAAGGCACAAACTATGTTTATGTGAATGGGTTTAAGAAGTATATAAAAAGAAGCATACAACAATGCAAATGTGCTCACGGCAAAAAAACCGTAGGTCTCTTGGGAAGAAGCTGCTAATCCTGTCCTCATGTAAATACTGGCTGATTCAAATATTGAATAAAACAAGTTGCTAGAACATGGAAAGGAGGAACTTGGATAGATAGGGCGGAGGCTTGTGAACAGATGCGTTGAAATGTGTTGACATTGAGCAGGAGCAATAATAAAATATTACATTGTAAATACTGTTTTTTTCTCCAATATCTGACTTGTGTACAGATTGGTAACAGCTAATCTGGTTAATGCAAAACATCAGTATAGGGAAAATATAATGAACCTGCTTACAATGATTCACTATGCAAGTGTTTTTGTAGGTGTGTTGTAATGTGATTACTGGGTATTGTCATAAAATAGGTTTCAGGAAATCAGATATGGATCAAACCAGCCTTACACAACCTAATGAGAAATGTTCATACTTTCTGCGTGTACGCAATATCGCTGCCGGATTCGTGACACCTGCGACAATAAATGAGACAATTTAATACATTTGATAAATGCGTTAGTACATTTATTTATTGTTGCCTATCAATACTTTTTTTTTGTTTTACCATATAATGCATTTTGTAAAACAGGTGTGTGTTAAAATTTTCTAGGACAGCAAGGCCTTCATTTGTGCGTACGCATGGTCTGAGGAAGTTCTGAAGTTCAAAAAGAGATAGCTAACATATACTGCATACTGCACAAACTAACCTAAAAAAATAAAGTTAGAAATCAAAATAATATATACCAAAATAATCAGCCAATTGATAAAGAATGTAAATTATAACTAGTTGTTGCCCTTGTGCACAGATGGTAAGTGGAGTATGCATAATTAGACTACAGACGGAGTCTGGTTACTAGTGTTTACGAAGTACACATTCCTGAAACATATACAGTACTACTCACTGCATGAAAAGAAGCGTTCGTGTCAATCTGTGTCGCAGAGAAGTGTTGGCACATCCTTCGGTTAACGACTTTCACACGTATCTGCAGGCAGCAAAGGAAACGCTCAGGGTTCCTGCAGTTGTCAAGCCTGTGAGCTGTTGAGATTTGACCCCCCCTGCTCCAACTCCTAGAGGACGCTTTCACATGCAAATGACAATGCTCTGAGCTTCACAAATGCAAATCAGTTTCCCTGAGAGCAGATAACACCAATGTGTAAGAGGCACCAACAAACTATCTGGCTGAGTAAACCAGGCTTAAAATAAATATTAAACCTGAAATTTTAAATTGTTCTTAAGTAAGTAAGTGTGCTATAATGAATTATATTGTATACCACGAACAAAGGTCAATGCAGTCAAAAGAAATGAAACAATGCACTTTATTTCAAATTTTTATTGTCATCCAAAACAATCCTAAATCTCAACAACTGTACAGAGTGGCATGATTACAGTCACTTTTTCAATTGTGCTGGTTAAATGCACAGAGGAAGTGTAAACCACACCTCTACCAGCAAATAAATGATGCTGGGTATGATCATCTGTGTCCTGTAAGCTCCAAACTTCTACTGGCTTTCCATAAAAATATCTGTCCTCCCAAAATACTGGCATCAAATTCACATGTCAATGGCAAACTAAGCTGTTCCATGAATTATAAATGGTACCTTTTCACCACTACTTTCAAAATTGCTATGAAACATTCATTGATTTAATGATTTATTTTTTCAGTGTAATATTTAATCCCCCATGGACTGCACAGTGACAAAACACAGCAGCCGGCTGTTTGGATACAACATACATCTCCACTCAGTTTGATTATTATTTTAAATATAAAGGAGACACAATCTAGAGCTTAAATTCCTTCATAATTTGAACTTCAATTGTCTAATTGTTGTTATTAAACTTTCTCAGTATTCCATTAAAACAGTCAACACTTTTATCCAAAGCGACTTACAATAAGTGCATTCAACTATAAGGTTACGAACACATAACAGCGTGAATCATGTGTGTAAATGTACTAAACACCACAAAAAATAAACCTGGCCTCAGTCAAATACTTATCCCATATGAAGTAACCGCTGCTCACGTCACCCGCTCGCGTCATCAGCTGATGGACTCGTCCAATCAGAGCCTCGTAAACGCCGTGAGGCAGCGTCGAGTGTCCCGCAGACAGGAAGCGGGTCGTGTTTAGCTTGTCCCGTACGAGTGACTCTGTTTTCGGGGTAAATAACTTGCTGAAGTCGACACGACGCTGTTCCCTGGAGGAGAAGATGAGTGCGTGTGTAAGCAGAGCCGCGGGCCCGGTGTGGACGAGTCGAGGCGGAGAAGACGGATGCACAGTCCCTGAGTTACGGTGTGCTAGAGACGCCATGCTAACCACTAAGCTAACTGGTACATCTGAAAGCATGTCCGCCACTCTTTGGGATAGCGAGAAAGTTGCTAAAATACGAATACAGCATCTAGTGCTGGAGCAGATCGTCTAAAGTGCAGAAAATTAAGCCATTGAATGTAAGTAACTGTTTATGAATTGTTTTGGTGTTTTTTTGCTGTGGATCTTCCAACGGTGATGCAGCGCGGCTATTTCCGTTCATTAATAATAAAGTCATGTTACATGTGTTGTTTTCCAGCTGCCTGTCCATGACGTACAAAGACACACTATGAGCCAGTATGATCCGACCAGACCTTACATCAGCATTGAGGAGTTGTCGGAGAAGAAAGAGGGTAAGGTTATATTCATTAAATAATTTTCCAGTTACATGTAAAGGTGTATGTTGTCATTGAACTGTGCTAATTTTACTGAATGTGTTTACAGCTGATTGAAGCGGGACAGATGACATGGATCCATCCTTCCACAGCCAGGAGCGCACCGACCTGTGTCCCACACTTCATATAAGACTGGAAGCTACACTGATCTCACAGCTACACACCACAGACGTCTACACACTGGAGAAGATTCAGACAGAGTCCCACAAAGAAGTCATGTCCCAGAGGCTGCAGAGAAACATTTCAAGCCTCATCTGAGTTTTTGTACAATATTTTTGCTGTATGTAAATAAAGCTTTCACTCCACATATACCTTGTTCACATTTGTTCCCTGTACAATATGTTCACCTATAACATCAAGCATCACATGAATGTTTAGTTTTAATTAACTGCAGTGCTTTTTTTATAAATAATAATAAATATTTATATATACATTTTTATTATAAATATTGTGTGGGAGGGGCTTACCCCACGTGCGGAATGCTGTGACCCCACGTGTGCACTGCAATGACCCATAAGGTGACCAATAGCAACACTTCTACCAGCCAATCACGAGTGACATTAGTTTCAAGGGTCTGTGGTTTCCTCCAATGGTGAGTAGAGAGAGGTTCTAGCCAGCGGCTGGACTCCGATTCATATGCTAATTAGATCACACGTCGCGATCGGTCCGCGAGGCTCAGCGAGCCCCCCCGCGGCTCTCTCCTTTGTTCTCCAAATCCCCCTTAAGGTTCGCAAACGCCGATAGACCCACCTTGTCTTCACTGGCGAACGCCGAGGTAACATCATGGAAACAGTTGGTTACAGCAGGGGATTAGGCCTGTCCGTAGAGGTTCACTGTGACAATAATACTGCTTTTCGTCTAGTGACTAATAATCACTATTAAGACTAAATAAAAGGAGGTGCCATATACCGCTGGATATCTTATGAGGTGAACTATTTTCACCTCTTCATTCGATGTTATTTGTGTCTTGCATGGCTGGCTTCATTGTATTTTCGATGTGTGCCCTCGTAAACTCATGTTTCTTTATTTTTTCAGATAAATGTTTCATATCTCTTACTCCAGTAACATTCAATGCAGTTTCTGTTCCAGCCTATATGCGCATCTTGCCCTGCAACAGTCCCCTATTGGCTACTCGTATCTGATTCATGGGCAACATTTCAAGCACCCCTGAACCATAGACTTTGTGCCCTGATCATTTTCCACACATTTCCACTGAACATATTTATTTATATTTTATACAACATACGTTATTTTAAACACATAAATACTTAAATAAGGTATGATAATTAATATTAGATTTTTTTAATAAAAGAAAACTACAACAATAAACACACTCACCACAAGGGAGGGCGGTGCCCTAGCGCCCTCTATTGGCCAGCCACCACTGAGTGCTGTCCACATTATAACAGGTGGTTTTTCAAGGGGGTGACACTTACGCTGGTGATAGTGCTGTTCGCAGTTGCTTTACTACAGGCCAGTGCCGTTCACAGAACCACGTGATTACAGAACTGTTCCCGGTTCAGGACAAGACAAAAGAAAAAAATGACTGTCTATACGCAGTGTCTTCAGCATCTACCAAAGATCACAATTAAAAACACTCATGTTCGCTGCTATTGGTAAGGTTATGCTACCGCTATCGCGATCCATGTCTTTCCAGCAGAAACAGTTAAGCTCACCCCTCAAATCCGGCAGTTGAGAGACACCATTTTGTGCACTGGCCGTATTAACAGCCACTCATTCACCCAGCAACCAACAGTCACACGAACAAGTTAAAATATTAACATTGTTGTTTTTTATCAAGGATTTACGTGAGTGCTGCATGTCGAAGGGAAAGGGTGCCGGTTATATTCAAACGTTTTTTGGGCCTCTAAAATCAAGAAAAGTGGGTTGAGAACAGTTTGGAATGGGTACCTGTAAGCGAACTACTAGTGTACGACGTGTCAATGCTTCTTAATGTATCTTTAATAATCATTGCTATTCAGATCAGAAATTTAAGATGATTCATTCCAGAACATAATGGCCAAAAACAGATCCTCTTTACTGATAATATTTCTTTCATGTTCACTGTGGTGCGTTCAGAGTAAAGAGAGAGAGAAGGAGAGGATGAGGACGCTGTCAGGTCAGGGAGAGCAGGTGACATTGAGGTGATTGAGACAAGGAACCAATGTCTATGATTATAACCAAATAAGGACATCATACAAGTCTAAAAGGTATATAAAGACTTGGCCTACATGTTTTTGTATTAGGGGGCTGGCAATTTGTATCTGTTCAAAATGTACCTTAAAGGGATATTTTATATTAAAGATGGATGACTTCCTGTTTGATTCATTTTAACCACCACATCAAACATGTTACCAGGTTTTTAAGTTTCCAATTATCCATAGTCCATCAAAAACAACTTCCTGTTTTAAAGTTATATTTCACCACTCAAAAAGGTAAACTTTTTCCCCAATAGAATGCAATACATTCAAACTGTTCAAGAATCTGAAGCCAAAATGTCCATTCTATGAGACCGGGAGTGGGCTGAAAGAATTACCTGTCACAGGGGAGAAGACTAGAGAAGGGGAGGCTATATAAGGGCTGGGTGTAATGACTATCGATTCAATTCTAATGTTCCAACATAGTCCCTTGCATATTACATTACACTACATTTCATTTAGCTGACGCTTTTATCCAAAGCGACTTACAATAAGTGCATTCAACCCTGAGGGTACAAACCAAGAACAACAAGAATCAAGACAGTAAAATTTCTTCGAAATAAAGCAAAACTACAGAGTGCTATAAGTAAGTGCCATTTTAGTGCTACCAAAGTGTTAGTTTTCAAAAGTGGTTAGTGTGTTTTTTTTTTTTTTTTTTTTTTTTATTCAAGGTACAGTCGGAAGAGGTGTGTTTTTAGTTTTCGGCGAAAGATGTGTAAACTTTCAGATGTCCGGATGTCGAGTGGGAGCTCATTCCACCATTTAGGAGCTAGGACAGCAAACAGTCGTGATTTTGATGAGTGTTTAGCTCGCAGTGAAGGAGGAACGAGTCGTTTAGCTGAAGCAGAGCGGAGAGAACGTGCTGGTGTGTAGTGTTTGACCATGTCCTGGATGTAAACTGGACCTGATCTGTTTACAGCATGGTATGCGAGTACTAGTGTTTTGAACCGGATGCGGGCAGTCACTGGTAGCCAGTGTAGGGAGCGGAGGAGCGGAGTAGTGCGAGTGAATTTAGGTTGGTTAAAAACCAGTCGAGCTGCTGCATTCTGGATGAGCTGCAAAGGTCGGATGGCAGTAGCAGGTAGACCTGCCAGGAGGGAGTTACAGTAGTCGAGGCGTGAGATGACCAGGGCCTGGACCAGAACCTGCACCGCCTTCTGAGTGAGAAGGGGGCGTATTCTCCGGATGTTGTAAAGCATGAATCTACAGGACCGCGTTGTTGCAGTAATGTTGGCAGAAAGGGAGAGTTGGCAGTCGAGTGTCACACCCAGGTTCCTAGCAGTCTGAGTGGGGGTCAGCACGGAGTTGTCAAAGTTAATAGTCAGGTCATGGGTGGGAGAGTTTGTCCCTGGAAGGAAAAGTATTTCAGTCTTGTCAAGATTAATCTTCAGGTGGTGAGCGGTCATCCACTGAGAGATGTCAGTCAGACAGGCAGAGATTCGAGCTGCTACCTGTGTTTCTGATCGGGGAAAAGACAGGATTAGTTGGGTGTCATCAGCATAGCTATGGTAGGAAAAGCCATGTGAGTGAATGACAGAGCCGAGAGTGTTGGTGTACAAAGAAAAGAGGAGAGGACCCAGGACCGAACCTTGAGGGACCCCAGTAGTGAGAGGACAAGGTTCAGAAACAGATCCTCTCCAAGTTACCCGATAAGTGCGTTCGTTGAGGTAGGAAGAGAGCAGGGAGAGGGCAGAGCCTGAGATACCCAGGTCCTGAAGGGATGAGATCAGGATCTGGTGGTTCACTGTGTCAAATGCAGCAGAGAGGTCTAGAAGGATAAGGACAGAGGAGAGAGAATCTGCTCTAGCAGTGTGAAGCTGCTCAGAGACAGCAAGGAGGGCAGTCTCAGTTGAGTGACCTGCCTTGAAACCAGACTGGCGAGGGTCAAGAAGATTATTGTGGTTCAGATAGGAGGAGAGTTGATTAAAGATTGCACGCTCGAGAGTTTTGGAAACAAAGGGAAGAAGAGAGACAGGTCTGTAGTTATTTACTGCAGACGGGTCGAGGGTGGGTTTCTTCAGGAGAGGATTTACTCTTGCCTCCTTCAGAGAATTAGGGAAACAGCCATTTGAGAGGGAAGTGTTGATAAGATGAGTAAGAAAAGGAAGAAGGTCAGGAGCAATAGACTGGAGAATGTGAGAAGGGATGGGGTCAAGGGGGCAGGTGGTCGGGCGGGCAGAGGTTACCAAGGTCAGAACTTGATTGGGAGACAGAGGGGTGAAAGAGGAGAGCGAAGGGGATGAAGATGAAGTTGATGGAGGTGTGGTTCTAGAAGGAGGATCAGAAAAAGAAGATCGTATGTCATCAATCTTTTTTGTAAAGTAGTTGACAAAGTGGCTTGGTAGAAGGGAGGAGGGAGGAGGGGGACTGGGGGGGTCGAGGAGGTTTGAAAAGATGGAGAAGAGTTTTTTGGGGTTAGAAAATGAGGATTGAATAGTAGTTTGGTAAAAAGTGCTTTTGGCTGTGGAGATAGAGGCAGAAAAAGAGGAGAGAAGAGACTGATAGGCGAGCAGGTCGTCCAGGTGTTTAGATTTCCGCCATTTCCTTTCTGATGCTCGCATAGTGGCTCTGTCGGCACGCACCGAGTCAGTCAACCACGGAGCTGGGGAGGACTGGCGGACCTGTCGTGACATAAGAGGGCAGAGAGAGTCAAGAGAGGAGGACAGAGTAGAAAGGAGAATGTCTGTGGCAGAGTTAGGATGCATGAGTGAGAAGGAGTCAGTGGAAGGGAGAGCTGACAAAACACGGGATGCTAGAGAGGCAGGAGAGAGGGAACGAATGTTGCGACGGACAGGTACAGACTCTGTTGATGTGGTAGGGTTGTTGTTTTGAGACAGTGGGAGAGAGTAGGAGATAAAGAAGTGGTCGGAGACGTGAAGTGGAGTTACAGTGAGGTTAGATGTTGAGCATTTCCTGGTGAAAATATAGTCAAGGTGGTTACCGGCTTTGTGAGTAGGAGGGGAAGGACTGAGTGAGAGAGCAAAAGAAGACATTAAAAGTAAAAGATCAGATGACTTGTCTGTCTGGATGTTAAAGTCACCCAGGAGGATGAGTGCAGGGCCGTTTTCTGGTAAGTTTGAAAGGAGAGTGTCTAATTCCTCCAAGAAATCTCCCAAAGAACCTGGTGGACGGTAGAGAACAACAATAGTTAATTGTACCGGATGAGAAACTGTCACAGCATGAAATTCAAAAGACGTTGGGGTAAAAAGTGGAAGCGAGTAGAGAGAAGAGGACCATTTGCGGGAAATTAGTAAACCTGTGCCACCACCCCTACCAGTGGGTCTGGGTGTGTGGGTGAAGGAGAAGGCCGAGGAGAGAGCAGCTGGGGTGGAGGTGTTGTCCGGTGTGATCCAAGTCTCAGTGAGAGCAAGGAAGTCAAGCGATTGCTGTGTAGCAAAGCCCGAGATGAAGTCTGCCTTGCGGGTAGCTGACTGGCAGTTCCATAGGCCCCCTGTGACAAGGTGTTGGGTATGTGTGGAACGGGTGGGATAGATAAGAGAGGAAAGGTTACGGTGTCTGTGTGACCGAGTGCAAGGCCTATAGTATCTACGAGTAGAAATTCGCACGGAAAGTTTACACATATTCAAAATAAAATGCAGTTTTTATACTCAGCCTCCCCCTCAGCCTCCCCCGAAGACTCCAACGAAAGACTCCTTTGTATATGTGAAAAAGAATGCTCAAAAAGTGTATGTGCATGTGTGAGTCTTCAATCTTCTTTTGAAGAGAGGCTACTCGCACATAGTCAAGTTGGAATCTGGTCTTTACCACCAGTTATGCCTCCAATAGCATACAGAGTTTAGTGACAGGCCTGTCCAGGTAGCCTGTCTTGGTTCTCAATTGCACAGAGCGGACCAGACCTCTCTTTTCAGGATAGGTCTTGGTTACTTTTCCTATAAGTCAGGAACCACGTGGAGCAATAGGATCCCGGATGAGTACTATGTCGCCTACATCGAAGCTCCTTTGTGGTTTTGTCCATTTTTGTCTCTCCTTAAGCAGAGGAAGATACTCTGTCACCCACCACTTGCAGAACAGATCGGACAAATACTTGACCTGTTTCCCTTCGTCTTTTGATGTACAAATCACTCTCCTGAAATAGTCCAGGAGGAAGAACTTTAACAGTATGATATGGGTGGGAGTGAGTGCTTCTAAGTCGTTTGGATCATCAGAAAGCTTTGTAATTGGACGGTCATTAAGAATGGCCTCAACCTCACAGAGAATGGTATGAAAGTGCTTGTCATCCAGAGACTGCTGTTTGAGAATTGAATACAGCACTTTCCTAGCTGTTTATGTTATGCTACAGCTGGATTCAGCTAACCCTCTAGGTTGCTGTGGCTGTACCTTGGCTTGACAGGGTGGTGCGTATTGTCCCATTAATCAAAGCATTCTGTTTTTGTCCTTTTAAGTACTAAAAGCACTACTTGTTTATTCGCCTTCCTAGAGACCCTGCTCATTCGTCAGCCGTCATTGGCCATCACTCCTCAGATGGACCTGCTGTTTTGGCTTTACTGGAAATTGCACTGGCTTAAACAACACTTTTATGAACTGATGCGGCTGATAGCGGCACGGTTCGAACAGTTAAAGAGTGCCTGGCTCGGACCAGGTGTCATTTTTAAAAGTATTGTCTCGTTCACTGTGGCTCTCCACGCTACACCTCCACGGCGCCTGGAGTGACCACCTCGGCGGGATGCCTTGATTTTAGTAACATATAATCTTATTTACCTAGTTTATATTGGTTTGTATTTTGTTGTTTTGTATGTGTGGTTTGTTTATTCGTATGGAGTTAACACTGACATGTTTTAATTATCTTTTTATTGTTGTTCAGGTGCTGTGGGCCTGAAGCGCAACCCAATCCCTGGTGGTGGGGTTTTTCTTCACAACCCGTTTCGTTGGTTTGCAGTGTCACGGGTGGTTAGTTTATTAATCCTTCCCCTTTTTCTTTGGTTCTCGTCGCCGTGGTAAGTCACAGCCCTGTGTGATTGTGTCAGAAGTGTTTGCTTTCAAATGTTAATTGGTATTGTGTTTGTTTGTTTCATTGTGCTTTTGTTTGCATTTATTTGAGTTGTATTAATGTTCTTTTGTACTAGTTAAACACGTCTCTTGCCCCGTGATTCAAACGAACCTGTGCTGTTGCACTTACAATACTTTAGTATTTCCTGCAGGTGAAATTCCCCAGGTGACAAGCTGCAATTCTTTCCTTAGCATCTTGTCAACTTTTACAGCCAAGACAGCAGCTGTAAGTTTGAGTCTGGGTATTGTACTTTGTTTAAATGGTTCAACTCCGGATTTTCCGAACATGAAAGCAAGGTTTCCTTCGTCCGAACCATTCTCCAACCTCAGGGAGGACACAGTCCCCTAGCCTTATTCACTTACATCAGAAAAATTATGCAACTGTGCATGCTTGAGTTGACCAAAATCCTTGGACTTTATGCATCTATTCAACTTCAGCACTGACACGCAATATAGATTTGACAGCTAATTTGACCATAGCTGTAAGAAAGCTTGGGATATCTTATCATCCCAGCCTTTTTCTTTTACACATTTCCTGCAGCATTAGTTCTGGAGGAAGGGTAAATGGTGCCAGAAATCCAAGATGGTCATAGATGAAACTAATGACTGACAAAATGCCCCATCTTGTGTGAGGACGTTCTTCAACTGCAATCTTGAATGTGAATAATTATCAATATTATAATATTATTAATATTAAGGAAATGATTCCTGTCTAAACCTTGTAAGGACGCCAGACAGGAAATTGGTTAGTAATTGATTGTTCAGGGATGTTTCTTTAAAACTTGATCAACAGTCAAACACTACCCTCAAGGTTTTCTTCCTGGGATGATAAACCCAATGATGCGTAATTTACCATACTTTGCCATCAGTACAGTTCAACTGATGTTGATGTACCTTTTCAGCATAACAATTTTTAATAACATCAGTGAGAAAGTACGTACATCTTGTTGATACTCCCTGCTACGTTTAGATTTCCTTTTCAAACTCATGGCACGTTGTTCAGCAATGGCATGATTGTTTGTCAGGATGACATTGTCAATCTTGAAAAGCAGGTTGGTGCAGTAGTGGTTCTCTATTAGTAGAATGGATTCCTCCATTATCTGTGGAATTATCTGTGGTTTGTTTGACGTGACAGTGATCTCATTTACTTAGCCTCCGCTAGCAGTCCCTCGACTTGTCCCATACAGCCGCGAGCCCAGGGCGGCTGGGTGACTGTCCAGAGGGGGCATAGTGCTATCTTGAAAAAGCCCACAATTAAAAACCCACCAGCTCACGCTTCAAACAGATTCTCTCCACTCAAGGACGGACCCCTGTTGATGAGCAAACTCTGATCATTGGCGACACAGTCCTGAGAAACATGAGGTTAGTGACACCAACGACCATAGTAGATTGCATGCCAGGGGCCAGAGAAGGCCTCATTGAATCAAAGCTGAAGCTGCTGGCTAAAGTTAAAAGTAAATTCAGTAATATCGTAATTCACATCGACAGCAACGACTCCCGGCTTTGTATGTCGGAGGTCGGAAGTTAATGTTGAGTCAGTGTGTCCTATTGCAAAAACGATGTCGGACACTGTAGTTTTCTCTGGACCTCTTCCTAACACAACAGGTGATGTTTAGCCACATGTTGTCTTTTAAACGCTGGCTGTCAAGGTGGTGTCCTCTAAACGGTGTTGGCTTTGTAGATTGTGGGGTCCGCCCCCGCGCCCCCACTCTTTGCTCAGAGAGACACACACAGTGACATCAGAGCTTGTTCATGTGAAGCAGCCGGTATACTTAGCGGCTTCTTAACAGTGTAAACACCAATTTTCTCAGGTCACAGCTGCTCAGAGATATATATAAATGCAACAAACTATAGTTTTTATATAATTAATATACTTATATATAAAGGCAAATTTAATTTGGGGGAAGAAAGGTGCAAAATGTCTCTTTTGATAGTCAAGGTTGCCTACCCCTGGTCTAGCAGGACAGTGGACATCATTTTTGACCCAGGATTTCCCTTAAAATTCACCAAGGCGAGCACCAAGGCTGGCCAGATTTCTATGAGGCTGAACAGCAAGCAGTTGGATATGGGTTAATTGGGTTGGATTACTAGATCATGGTATCATGCCAGTGAAGCTATCAAAGGCTTTCATTTTAGCCTGCATCCTTGGAATTGACTCAGTTGATGGAGACATCCTGATGACAACGTTTCTCAACTTCCTCCCTCCTGTTGAGAGATCAGCTGTTGAGAAAGCTCTCCAGGGCACAATGGAGGAAAGTGATGAAGCTGATTTTTTTTGACTTTTTACAAGGATGGGTTCCCATTTCTTACCTACAAAGGACTACATGCAGCCTCCCATCGAAACATTGGCTAATAAAGCCATTCTCCAAAATCCAAAGTACATTGTGGATTGCTTTGCTACACCAATGGCCCTTATACAACTGAATCTGTTGGATAAAGACAGTGTGTTATCTCTGTATGAGTCAAAGAAGGCCACTGGGAAAAGAGTGTTTTAACTATTGGAAACAACAAAGGTGGTGCTGTGTCAGAGAGAACAGACAACCTTTAACCATCTCGAACACTATGTGAAAAATGCTGAACAAACTAAAGCTGAAAAAATTCTTCATTTCTGCACTAGTTCTTCTGTCATACTTTGTTGACAAAATTATAGTAAGCTTTAATCCTGAAAGTGGACTCACCAGGAGACCTTCGGAGGTACCTTTGAAGTTCGATGTACTTACAGATCTTATCCTAAATTGAATACTGAATATGTTAACATCTGGTCCAGTAACTACTTTGAAATGGACATCCTTTGAACTGTAGAGCTGAAATTGTCAGGCATAATTCTGACAGGTGTAATTCTTTAATGTAATATTATATTTAATTTAATATTTTTGTTTGCCTGTTTTTTATTATTTATATTTTTATGTTTGTTTTGTCATTGAGACGTCTGAGGCACTGAGCCATGTGATGAGCAGTCTGTAATCCTATTTTCTGTTGATACAATAGTACATCACTATCGATCCCCAAGGACATTTTATTTTTTTTATATCGTTTGAAAATGATTGCAGCTTTCACTTCTGTCAGTTTGACCCTGAACCAGCTTCGAAGCTAGTGTTAATAACGAAAGATACAAATTTTTCATCACTGGTAGAATTGTTGATGTTAAGGTATTAGTTATACCTTTATTCAGTGAAATAAATGTTTTGAACATTGATGTTGAAGACACTTATGTGAGATGCTGTTTACAGAAAAACCAATGTGACTTGTCTGAACCATGGCCTGAAAAGACCTGCCTCTAACTGTAACCCATAATATTGTCAATTTGCCTTTAGAATGGCGACAGAATATTTTCAACATATGACTTTCATTTCCTACTGTTTTAAATTAGCAAATTTCACTTTTTAGAAACGAAATGTTTTTTCCATTAAACTGATTTTACAATGTGTAATTATTTTATATTTTTACGTTCTTAATTGGTCTTACTTAATTGGCACATTTTTGGATTGGCAGATTCAGGGATGCAGGCCATGATTTCATACGAAAATACAGAATAATCATTACGAATATCTCCACAATCCAAGATCAACCAATTCTGCGGTTATTTTTGACCCCTTTTTGACATTACATTGCAGGGGTTGTTTATGCACAGATATCCTTACTGTTTACATGTCACTTGATGTTTGCACGTTTGCACAACTTGTTTTTGGTAGTAAAGTCCTACTAATTGTCTAACAGACTATTTTGTTTCCATGTTCCTAAGCAAACACCATCACTAAGACATATGGTCACAAAAGGTAGGAGAAATATCGACAAAGTAGTATTTGAGTCATCTTATGGTTTATAACATTTTAAGGAGACTGGTGCTTACAGAAACTGGTTGGTGTATATTGAAACAGTTCATGAACAATGCATTAGAATATTATTCAAAAAAACTTTCAAATGGTAACATTTTTGTGGAACCAGCCCATCTCTACGGTGGCCCTGAAAGCTCAACGCACAGCAATTTAAGATATCACTCAAAACACCAGCAAAGTAAGAAAACATCTTCATCAATTTCACAACACTACACAACACATTACAGAAACGCGCAGCAAATACAAGAACGCGCAGCAAAAACACGAACGCGAAGCAAATACACGCACGCGCAGCAAATACACGAACGCGCAGCAAATACAGAAACACGCAGCAAATAGAAGAAACGACACCTAAAAGTGACGGACAAACCGGATGTTGTTGCTGCAGCTGTGTGGACTTTCTAAAGCCGTGTACCATCCAATACTGGAAACTTAACTAAACTGTAAGTTTTGGTTTATTGTCATAAATAATCAACTTTATTACTGTAAACTGTTAACCCCCCGAGACGTAAACGTAGCTCTCAAGTAGCATGTCTTTCGGAGGAATGCCTCCTCAATTGTTTGAGCTAGAGACATGCCGTTTTTTCCTGTTACTCTGAAGAAACAGCGCTAAAAGCAAGCCCCTGTTTATGAGTAATTTACAGTACTTAGCATTAATATTCTTCCTTTCCTCCAGGCATTGTATTGTCCATATTGTGGAACCCAATTTGTTGGACGAGGTGGACGTTTTTGTGGCTCCTGTGGCAGCAACATTAAGTTTTTGGCACCTTTTGTAGAAGATGGTAAGCTCTTCACTAGTATTTGAGTTTAAATGTCTTCTTTGTGCATGATGTGGTACTGTGTTAATGAATGATGTAGACTTACTTTTGTAAGTCATGCCTGGGAAAAAATTATCATTCTTGTATGCTAAACTTCCCTCTTTTAGGTTAAAGGTAAATTAAGAGTCTTTCTCAGGCCAACCTAAATGGAACAGGGCAATAATTAATTATATTAATTACTATGTGTTTGCCCTGCAATGACATGTTAAAATGGCTGCTGTGTAAAGGGCCTGTTGTGAAAGGCTCTTTACACCATCGGTAAACCCACACAGGTGACAAAAGCATGCATGTAGGTTTCGGTGTCCTGACTTTTAAGCTTAATATGCTTAAATACAAAACAATAATGGGATGTTTACATCATTGTTAAAGATGGTAATATTGAAGATGAAGTTATCATTGTCAGTTAGACTTTGATGCTGGTAATATGACATGCCAGTTGAAGTTGTGCACACATTGAGCAGACTACTAGCACTTCGGTCCGTCCTGGGAGAGGCATCCCTCACGTGTGGGTCTCTGAAGTTTCTACGTATTTTTACCTGTTAAAAGGGTTTTTAGTAGTTTTTCCTTACTCTTGCTGAGGGTTAAGGACAGAGGATGTCACACCTTGTAAAGCCCTATGAGACAAATTGTGATTGGTGAATATCTCATCTTCTCATCGTCATCCGCTTATCCGGGGTCGGGTCGCGGGGGAGCAGCTCAAGCAGGGGGCCCCAGACTTCCCTTTCCCGGGCCACATTGACCAGCTCTGACGGGGGGATCCCGAGGCGTTCCCAGGCCAGTGTTGAGATATAATCTCTCCACCTAGTCCTGGGTCTTCCCCGAGGTCTCCTCCCCACTGGACGTGCCTGAAACACCTCCCAAGGGAGGCGCCCAGTGGGCATCCTTACCAGATGCCCGAACCACCTCAGCTGACTCCTTTCTAAGTAAAGGAGCAGCGGCTCTAATCCGAGTCCCTCACGGATGACTGAGCTTCTCACCCTATCTCTAAGGGAGACGCCAGCCACCCTTCTGAGAAAACTCATCTCGGCCGCTTGTACCCGCGATCTCGTCCTTTCGGTCATCACCCAGCCCTCATGACCATAGGTGAGGATAGGAACGAAGATCGACCGGTAGATCGAGAGCTTTGCCTTGCGGCTCAGCTCTCTTTTCGTTACAACGGTGCGGTAAAGCGAACGCAATACCGCCCCCGCTGCTCCGATTCTCCGGCCAATCTCACGCTCCATAGTACCCTCACTCGCGAACAAGACCCCGAGGTACTTGAACTCCTTCACTTGGGCTAAGGACTCATTTCCTACCCGGAGTAAGCAATCCATCGGTTTCCTGCTAAGAGTCATGGCCTCAGATTTAGCGGTGCTGATCCTCATCCCAGCCGCTTCACACTCGGCCGCCAGCCGATCCAGTGAGTGCTGAAGGTCACAAGCCGATGATCCAATGAGGACCACATCATCCGCAAAAAGCAGTGACGAGATCCTCAGACCACCGAACTGCAACCCCTCCCCACCACGACTACGCCTCGATATCCTGTCCATGTATATCACAAACAGGATTGGTGACAAGGCGCAGCCCTGGCGGAGACCAGCACCCACTGAGAACGAAACTGACTGGCTGCCGAGGACCCGAACACAGCTCTCGCTTTGGGAGTACAGGGATTGGATGGCCCTGAGGAGAGACCCCCTTACCCCATACTCCCGCAGCACCTCCCACAGTTTCTCCCGGGGGACCCGGTCATACGCCTTCTCCAGATCCACAAAACACAAGTGGACCGGATGGGCATACTCCCAGGCCCCCTCCAGGATCCTTGCGAGAGTGAAGAGCTGGTCCGTAGTTCCACGTCCGGGACGAAAACCGCATTGCACCATGGGTGAATATGAGCTATACAAATTAAATTTGATTGATTGACTCAATACTTTACATTATATGTGTCTATCAAACAGTTTATACATTAACGTATGTGCTATGTGACCATGTTTAGTAAATATTAGATTGAATTTTCACTAGTGTTAATTTGAACACAATGTGTGTGATGCCTAAAGCAGATCAAGTGTATAGTGAGATGCGCTGCAACTTCTACTGGGTCCCGCACTGAGACTTTGCTAACACCCTTGGTATACTGGTCCTATATGACAAATTCCTCACGTGACGATAAACCCATTTAATTTAAGTATGAAAATTATTTCTTTCTTTCCAAAGAGAACTCAGATGCTGTTACACAAAAACCAAAAAATACCATTCCATACCAAACCTACATTTAAAATATACAAAGCAAAAAGGTGAATTTATCTGATAAATACCAAAAAGTGCCTTGTGGTAGAAGCAAATATGACCTTGTTTGACTGAAAGAGCTGTTGTCAACCTATTAATTAACTTGTGGCTCATTTCTGTCAACAGAAATTTTGTTTACATTTTAGGACAGCTGAAAAACAGACTTAGTTTGAATTATAATTCTTATTTAGCATTTTTGCCTTCCTTTTGGAGGGTTAATGATCAATTTGCAATGACTTGACTTAAAGCGTTTTGATTTCTGACTGGCCTTAGGTTTGACGGAAGAGAATGTGGATTCCTAGTGTCCCAGGAAGCCCTACACCAGTTCGATGACTTACTGCCAGCTCCGCACAGTCTGTGTGGTGATGTTGATCTCCAAAGTAATTTTGCAGGCTTGGAGAGACAGAGTGGGCTTGCTCTACCAGTCAACTGGACAACTGCTGTTGTGAATTACATATTATTTAAGAATATGTCTGGACTTTAGAATCTTCAGCTCCTGGTTCTGCAACATAATTTGACTGGTAGACATACACGTGTTATGTAAATAAATTATTATAAAAATTAAGTAACATCCAACAGGCTTGTGTATTTGTTCTGTAACGTCAGTTTTTTCGTAAATATTAGGGTTTGTCAACACAATGAATGTACCACACATGGAAAACCCTGTGGTCTTTAATGAAAACTGTAACATGTAAAAATAAAACAGTTCTTCAAGACGTTGAACAGTGTAACAGTACACTCAAAATGTTTAACCTGAATGTCCCTGGTTTAATGAAATGGCTTGAAAGTTGGTTAACTAACAAATTGCAAGCTAAAAACTCAGACTGATATGAACATGTCTGCATTGCTTCACTGGACAGAACATAAGTGGCACATTTGCAGCATTTGAATATAATAGTTAATCATTAACTTTGGTGAACCACGGTTTGGGCTTTAAGGAAGCACAAACCCAGGGGCATTTTGTATTCCAAAATCCATGGCTTCTTGAAAGTCTTCATAGCTTTGTAAGATCGGAATCTTAATTGTATTTGAGCATACGTTCGCCATAGGAAAGCGTGAGGTCTTTTGAAAAAGTATCTGTGGCTGTATAGTTGCAGGAGGAACTTCCCTCAGCCCGGTGAGAAATGTTTGTGGATGAGGCCTCTCTCCGTGACTTCATCCGATATGGGTCCTGGGCCTGAAGGGAAAATAGAACAGGGTCATTAGGAATGCAGAGACAAAACTAATAAGAAAAACACAAATTTATCCGTCACAAGAAAGAAAAAAAACGGTGAACTGTTTGATACACACATATACTGTAAAGTATTGAGTCAATCAATCAATCAAATTTAATTTGTATAGCCCATATTCACCAATCACAATTTGTCTCATAGGGCTTTACAAGGTGTGACATCCTCTGTCCTTAACCCTCAGCAAGAGTAAGGAAAACTACTAAAAACCCTTTTAATAGGTAAAAATACGTAGAAACCTCAGAGAGCCACATGTGAGGGATGCCTCTCCCAGTACGGACAGAAGTGCTAGTAGTCTGCTCAATGTGTGCACAACTTCAACTGGCATGTCATATAACCAGCATCAAAGTCTAACTGACAATGATAACTTCATCTTCAATATTACCATCTTTAACAATGATGTAAACATCCCATTATTGTTTTGTATTTAAGCATATTAAGCTTAAAAGTCAGGACACCGAAACCTACATGCATGCTTTTGTCACCTGTGTGGGTTTACCGATGGTGTAAAGAGCCTTTCACAACAGGCCCTTTACACAGCAGCCATTTTAACATGTCATTGCAGGGCAAACACATAGTAATTAATATAATTAATTATTGCCCTGTTCCATTTAGGTTGGCCTGAGAAAGACTCTTAATTTACCTTTAACCTAAAAGAGGGAAGTTTAGCATACAAGAATGATAATTTTTTCCCAGGCATGACTTACAAAAGCAAGTCTACATCATTCATTAACACAGTACCACATCATGCACAAAGAAGACATTTAAACTCAAATACTAGTGAAGAGCTTACCATCTTCTACAAAAGGTGCCAAAAGCGTAATGTTGCTGCCACAGGAGCCACAAAAACGTCCACCTCGTCCAACAAATTGGGTTCCACAATATGGACAATACAATGCCTGGAGACAAGGAAGAATATGAATGCTAAGTACTGTAAATTACTCATAAACAGGGGCTTGCTTTTAGCGCTGTTTCTTCAGAGTAACAGGAAAAAACGGCATGTCTCTAGCTCAAACAATTGAGGAGGCATTCCTCCGAAAGACATGCTACTTGAGATCGTTTATGTCTCGGGGGGTTAACAGTTTACAGTAATAAAGTTGATTATGTATGACAATAAACCAAAACTTACAGTTTAGTTAAGTTTCCAGTATTGGATGGCACACGGCTGCAACAACAACATCCGGTTTGTCCGTCACTTTTAGGTGTCCTCTGGAAACACTTCCGATGTCGTTTCTTCTATTTGCTGCGCGTTTCTGTATTTGCTGCGCGTTCGTGTATTTGCTGCGCGTTTCTGTAATGTGTTGTGTGATGTTGTGAAATTGATGGAGATGTTTTCTTACTTTACTGGTGTTTTGACAACTTGTATGTGTTTTCTTAAATTGCTGTGCGTTGAGCTTTCAGGGCCACCGTACATCTCACTGGACACAACAAAACAGAGTGCCCTTGATTCACTGGACACTGTACTTTTTATTTACAGAGGTGCACTAATAGCATCTCTTAGGTGCATATGTAGAGATATTGCATAATTCATACATATCTTGACCACATTGTATTGTCAGCCGAAACACAAATTAATTTTTGCAAAGTTGAAAATGTTCATCTTCAACAGGGAAAGGAATTCTCTTTTCTGGTAAAGTTCCAGCAATTCATACATAAAATTGGGCCAACCACTGGGGGACGTTTAGGTTTCTTGATGGCCTGATGGTGTCTATGTTCCAAACCTGAGCAGTGTCATCCAAGTCAACCTGTTAAAATAATATTTAACAATAATCTTTGCGTCAGAGTCCTGACGCCTTACCACCCTTCATGTTAAGAATGACGTTAGAAACATCTTCTAAATTCAGATCTTTATCCAGCTCAAGTTTTTTATCTTCAGAGATACAAGGAATTTCTATCCCATCTAGGAAACTGTTCTGATTACCTGAATTTATTGGATATTCAGATTGATAGAGGGTCTTATAGAACGAGACAAAAGTATTGTTAATTTCAAATGGATCTGAAGTCATTACCCCATGTTCATTCCTAATTGCATTTATGGCTCTTTCTGAGTTAAGTTTTTTAATTTGCCAGGCTAACACTTTCCCGGGTTTTTCACCCTTGTCGTAAAAAGTTTGCTTAAGCCTTATTAGACTGTTCTCAGCTTTTAGTGTGGAAAGCTCCTCATTTCAGCTTCAAGTGCAAATAATTCTTGTTTTGTTTCTACTGAATTATCAATGCTACTGACTCTCTCTAACTCTCTGATTTTTTTGTCCAACTCGTTCATTTTTTGTTTAAATTTGTTAAATTTGGAACTAGTGAAACTAATCATTTTCCCTCTAATATATGCTTTGAAAGCCTCCCACCTGATGACTGCAGATGTTTTGTCCGTATTTATAGCAAAGTAAATATCTATGTGTTCCCCCTCAAATTAGAACTTGAGGAACCTTTGGTTAATTGTGAGTCCTTATAAAATAGTGAGGTGGGGGAATGATCTGATAGAACAATGCTATCATATATGCAGTTAGCTATATTGGGTAGTAGAGAAGTAGAGATTAAAAAATAATCTATGCGGGAGAAGGTTTTAAATGATGAGGAGTAACAGGAGTATTCCTTTTTATTTGGGTTTTGAATCGTCCAAGGGTCACAGAGGTTCAGATCTTTTATAACTGTTTTATTTTCTTTCTACTTTGAGAATGAGAGGTGTCCAACCCAGATGAGCGATCAAGCCTTGGGTCAAGCGTGCAGTTAAAATAGCCTGTCATCAATATTTTACCTGAAAGGGAGGCAATCAATAAAAATAAATTCTCAAAAAATTAGGGATTGTCAACATTTGGTCCATAGATATTAACCAAATTGATGTCTTCTTTCAAGAGAGTGCCCTGTACCACCAAATATCTACCAGCTGTATCAAAGATAGTATTATTCACTTGAAATGGCACCGATTTGTGAATTAACACCATAAACACTCTAGTGTGAGAGGAGAAACATGATGCCAGTACCTGGCCTGGCCATCTCCTTCTCACCTTCAGTAAGTCCTCCCTCAGCAGATGAGTCTCTTGGATAAAAGCAATAGATGAATCAAGCTGTTTAAGCCTAGTAATAACCTGTTTCAACTAAGTCATTTTAACCATCCCCCTTACATTCCAAGAAGTGAATTTTAGATGTTTGTTTGTAGTTATCTTAAACTAATGATAAACCAGATTGTCACAATATTGTTTGCTCTATATTGTAATAAACCTGTTACTTCATTGTGCGAACCACAGTGTGCCATTGTACAAGGATGCATTGTAAAAAAAACAAAATAACACAGACATACAAGAAAAAAAAAGACATTCTGCCAAACCCAAATCCCCTCAGCCGTCATCCCGAACAGGACAGCCCCACGTACCCGCCCCACGTACCAGCCCCCCCTCCCCCTGACCTTTGGATGTGGTTAAGTGCACATACCGATCCATTGCGAACAAGGGAGCAGTCAAACTAAACCAGCGGTGTGCTACTATAAAACACCAACAAAACGAGACTTCTGTGTCTCCCGGTAAAAATAAAAATAAATAGAAATAGTTTCCACGGCCCGAACTTTTATGAAGTAAACAAAGTATCCTCTCTTACCATGCAAGTCTAGAGGAGCTTGAAAGACACATGACATTTACTATGGAGACCGTCTACCTCTCTGTTAATTTAAATGAAAAATATCATAGAAAAGCTATTATCATAATAATAATAATAATAAATGGCGCTTGTCATTAATGAGAGTCTCCATAGTTCCTTTTTACCGCTTCTGTGCGTCTTCTGCGCGTTGTATGCCCTGGACAAAGTTCTCAGCGTCTGCTGCGGAGATTAACCTACGTGTTTGTCCATTGATCGTCAGACGAAGTTTGGCCGGGTACACTATTCCATAGCGAATGTTCAGGGATCTCAGTCGTTGGTTTACCCCATCGAAACGCCTCCTATGCCGGTGCAGCTCCCCCGATAAGTCCGGAAAAAACATGACTTCTTGTCCTCCTCAAAGAACCTTGGCCCTGGCTGCTCGCATAACTCGGACTGCATCTTGAAAGTTCAGAAACTTCATAATAAGGACGTTCGGTGAGAAGGTTCGATCAGATTGTTTCCGACCGGGGAGTCTGTGTGCTCTCTCGATGACCGGTGGTGTAGGAAAGGCTGCAGGTCCCAGTGCTTCAGGTAGCCATTTCTCGAGGAAAGCAACTTCGTCATTATTTTCCACTTTTTCGGGCAGGTTAACCAGCCTGAGGTTGGCTCTCCGCGAGCGGTTTTCGAGCCCGTCGACCTTGTTTTTGAGGAGAGCCACTTGTTTAGTCTTGCCTTTCTCTGAGTTAACTGTATCCTCGACCTCGCTAATGCGATTCTCTGCTTCATCCATACGCCCGGAAAAGTCCCGCACATCCCTCTGGACATCTTGAATTGCCTTAAGGTTTCCATCAATTTTTTGTCATTTCCTATCAAGTCCAGCTTTTGAATGACATCAAAGTTATGAACCGATTCAGCAGCTGCTACTTCTGACGGGAGGATACCGTTAGGGCTCGTGTTACCTGTTGAGCCAGCAGGGCTCTAGCTTGGTTGCTAGTTTGGTTGTTGTCATCCCCCTCGGTTGGGAAAAAGTTCGCTTTAGCGGGGTACTTTGCCTTTTTCGTCGGCATCTTAGCGAGCATGTACACTGGAGAGGTGTATCAAACGATTGGTGTTCGTGTCCGTGATCTTAAAGGATAATGTCCAGGAGTTTAATCGAAAATTGCCAGGAGCTCACAAAAAACACGTGTGCCTAGTTCGCTGCCATAACCACGCCCCCCATTACATTACATTTCATTTAGCTGACGCTTTTATCTAAAGCGACTTACAATAAGTGCATTCAACCAGGATAACCAGAAATATTTTCATTGTCTCAGAAGAAAACTCCACCAATATTCAATTCTTTGATTGGCAGTATTGGCTCCTTTCAAGTAACTATCAAGGGTGCCGTCTTTGTAAGTGGGGACAAGGAAACGCTGAAAGCCTCGAACATAGCCATTTTGTGTTCCAAGATGGCCTCTCACAACTCTGGGGCAGCCCCCTTAATGCTGCACAGGCTATTTTCCTTGAAACACCATCGATACTTCCATTGTCACAAATGCCATATGGCTTTAGTTTGTAGTGCAGCCAGATGTAGTTTGGTCCTCCAAACAAGTACCTTGTTTGTCTGAGCCTGCTTGACACTCTTCTGGGTCCAGCTCCTTTAATATCAGTCTTACATCCTCTTTTCTCACAGAAAATGTTCTCTGCACTTCGTATACATTCAAGATTCAAGATTTTTATTGTCAAATGAACAGAGATAACATGAAGCAGTCACTGTCAATGAAATACTTGGGTCACAGGCTCTCTTTAAGCAATGCTCAGTAATTTCAACCCAAAAAAATATAATAAAAATAGAAATAGTATA
The DNA here is from genome assembly GCF_963576545.1 of Limanda limanda. NCBI lineage: Eukaryota > Metazoa > Chordata > Actinopteri > Pleuronectiformes > Pleuronectidae > Limanda > Limanda limanda. The sequence goes on from NC_083652.1 coordinate 709,408, forward strand.
AAATAGAATAACAATGAAATAGAATATCAAAAATTTAAAATAAAATTAAAATATATACATCTTAATATATATCTTTACAGATGAATGTTCAATTTGTGCAGTAGTACAAATATTCAAAGATGCTTATTATGGTGCTGGTGCAAATATGCAAATATTCCAGGGTACTGGTCTGGTGGGGTTATTGCAGTTCAAAGGAGTTTAAAAGTCTTATGGCCTGGGGGATGAAACTGTCTCTGAGCCTGGTGGTGCGGGCCCGGATGCTGCGGTACCGTCGGCCAGACGGCAGCAAGCAGAAATGCTTATGGCAAGGGTGAAGGGGGTCTTTAATAATCCGGTTGCTCTTCCTCCTGCACCGCTGGGTGTAGAGGTCCTCCATGGATGGCAGCTCCGTCCTGGTGATGTGTTGAGCAGACTTCACCACCCTCTGTAAAGCCTTACGGTTCAGGGCGGTGCAGCTGCCGTACCAGGCGGTGATGCAGCCAGTCAGGATGCTCTCTATGGTGCACCTGTAGAAGTTGCACAGGATCCTGGAGTCCATGTGGAGCCTCCGCAGCCTGCGGAGGAAGACGAGCCGCTGTCTGGCCGTCCTCCTGATGGAGTCTGTGTGATGGTTCCAGGTCAGGTCATCACTGATGTGGACCTTGAGGAACTTGAAGCTGCTGACTTGCTCCACCGGGGTCCCGTTGATAAAGAGGGGGGCGTGTTCCACTCCTTGTCCCTTCCTGTAATCCACGATCAGCTCCTTAGTTTTGCCGACGTTGAGAAGGAGGTTGTTGTCCTGGCACCAAGATGTTGGGGCTCTGACCTCCTCTCTGTAGGCTTTCTCATCGTCGCCGGTGATCAGGCCTATGTCAGTGGTGTTGTCAGCAAACTTAATGATGGTGTTGGAGCTGTGGGTGGCCACGCAGTCATGCGTGAACAGGGAGTAGAGGAGAGGACTGAGCACACAGCCCTGGGGGGCACCGGTGTTGAGAGTCAGGGTGGAGGATGTGGAGCTGCCGATCCGCACCGCCTGTGGTCTGCCCGTCAGGAAGTTCAGGATCCACTCACGGAGGGCGATGTTGAGCCCAAGGTCTCTGAGCTTGGTGACGAGCTTCAGGGGCACAATGGTGTTGAATGCTGAACTGTAGTCGACGAACAGCATCCTCACATATGTGTCCCTCTGGTCCAGGTCGGAGAGGGCAGTGTGGAGGGTGAGGGAGATGGCTTCTGCAGTCGACCTATTTGGCTTGTAGGCAAACTGCAGAGGGTCTCGAGTGTCAGGAAGGGAGGAGGTGATGAAGGGTTGGACCAGCCGCTCAAAGCACTTCATTATGATGGACGTAAGTGCTACTGGGCGGTAGTCATTCAGGCAGAGGGTTTTAGTTTTCTTGGGAACAGGGACAATGATGGTCTTCTTGAAACATGCGTGGACTACAGACTGGAGCAGAGACATGTTGAAGATATCTGTGAACACATCTGCCAGCTGATCTGCACACACCTTGAGAGCTCGGCCAGGGATGCCATCAGGTCCAGGTGCCTTGCGTGTGTTGATCCGGTTGAGAGATCTCCACACGTCTGCCCTGGATATGACGGGGGGGGCAGCGGTCCTCCTGGACCTCTTCGATCTCCACAGCCGGGGGGCTGCTCTCAAAGCAGGCGTAAAAAGTATTCAGATCCTCTGGGAGAGATGCAGACACATCATCAGCACTGCTGGTCTTAGCTTTGTAGTCTGTGATGGTTCTCAGTCCGGCCCACATGTTCCTAGTGTAGGAGCCCTTGTAGTGGGACTCCAATTTGTCCCTGTACAGTCTCATAGCACTGCTAATAGCACTCCGGAGCACGTACCTGGACTTCCTGTATTCCTACAGATCCCCTGAGATGTAGGCAACGGTCCTTGCTTTGAGTTTAGCATGGACGTCACAATTAATCCAGGGCTTCTGATTTGGAAATGTTCGTACAGAAATCCTGGGTACGACGTCATCGATGCATTTGCTGATGTAAATGGTAAATGGATTTGTATTTATATAGCGCTTTTCTAGTCTGATGAAGACCACTCAATGCGCTTTACAGTACAGTTTCACATTCACCCATTCACACACACATTCATACAGTACATCTACTTGCAGCACTTTGTTATTCTATGGGGGGCTATTTAGGGTTCAGCATCTTGCCCAAGGACAGTTCGGCATGCAGATGGTTCAGACTGGGGATCGAACCACCGACCTTCAGGTTGGAGGACGACCACTCTACCCCTCAGCCACAGCCGCGTCCGTGTACGTGTTGATGTCATCATCCTGGAACACGCATTACTCCGTCGTGCTGAAGCAGTCCTGAAGAGCCGAGTCTGATTGGTCGGACCACCGCTGAATGGTCCGAGTCACCGGTCTGTCAGGCCTGAGTTTCTGCCTATAGGAAGGCAGCAGCAGAACTGAAACGTGATCCGATCTTCGAATGGGGGGCGGGGGAGGGCCTTATAAGCACCCCGGAAGGGAGTGTAAACATAGTCCAGCGTGTTAGCTCCGCGCGTCGGACAGCTGATTTGCTGGTAGTATCTCGGCAGGACTTTCCTCATCTTGGCGTTGTTAAAATCCCCGGCCACAATAAACGCAGCCTCGGGCCATGATGTCTCTATCCTGTCGATAACCGCATGCAGCTCGTCCAGCGCCAGGTTGGTGTCGGCGTGTGGCGGAATGTAAACAACTGTTATGACCGATGTAAACTCCCGCGGGATGTAATAAGGCCGGCATCTGATCATGAGGTGCTCCAGGTCCGGAGAACAGCCCGAAGAAATAATCTCCACATCCGAGCACCACAGATTGTTCACCATGAAGCAGACACCTCCTCCCTTGCTCTTCCCAGAGTTAATTGTCCGATCCTGGCGATGAATGGAGACCCCCTCGGGAACAATGGCGGAGTCAGGGATCGATGAGTCGAGCCAAGCCCCCGTGAAAACCATCACGTTACAAAACTTGATGTCCCGTTGAAAAGCCATCCTGCTACGAAGTTCATCCAGCTTGTTATCCAGGGACTGAACATTATCCAGAAGAATGCTTGGTAGAGGAGGCCGGCTCTCACTTTTCCTCAGCTGGACCAGGACGCCTGCTCGGGACCCTCGTTTCCTTCGTCGCCTTCGTGTTCCAGGTATTGCAGGTAAACAGCGCCATTGGAATTCTCCTTTGTTTGTTGTTGGTGGCGATGAAAAAGTGTTTTTTACCGTTAACCCGATGGACAGAAGTTGTTCTCTATCATATGTGATGATAGGGCTCGCTTTACTGGATTGCACAATGCAAAATAAAGTAGAATAAATAACAATAAGATAGAAAAAAGAGCAAGGCTGTGGGAGAGCGCAAGACACGGCAAGACACGGCAGCCATCCTCGGCGCCATCATCATCAGTACGGGTGGTACATCCACCCGTACCCATGAAGCTGTGAGGTTTCGTACTAGAACTGGGAACCAATAGCACATCTCGCAGACAGATTTCTACTGGTCCATGAATACCTGCTAAGGGGAAGACAGGGAATAGAGACATCCTCTGGGTGGACTCGTCCCCGGCAGAAGGTCAATGGAACAGTCATAGGGTCTGTGAGGAGGAATGGAGGTGGCTCAGGCCTTGCTAAAGACCTTCTTAAGGTCTGGATAGTTCTTAGTGACATATGCATGGCACACAGAATGGATTCAGGCTTGGCATGAGTAGCAAAACAATCCTTGACACACTTAGTTCCCCACTGCACCACCCGACCTGTCTCCCAGTATATGGTAAATGGATTTGTATTTATATAGCACTTTTCTAGTCTGATGAAGACCACTCAAAGCGCTTTACAGTACAGTTTCACATTCACCCATTCACACACACATTCATACAGTGCATCTACTTGCAGCACTTTGTTATTCTATTGGGGGCTTTTTGAGGGTTCAGCATCTTGCCCAAGGACACTTCGGCATGCAGATGGTTCAGACTGGGGATCGAACCGCCGACCTTCAGGTTGGAGGACGACCACTCTACCCCTCAGTTGTGGTGATCAGAGAATGCTACCTTGACTGGCTGAGATTGGTGCGTGACTTGCCATAGTAAGCGTCTATCCAATCGCTGGCAGACATTGAGTGGGGAAGCAGTTTTGTCTGGAGTCCGAGTTTCTCAGCCAGTTCATGATCCATGAGGTTAGCGTCGGGACCTGAATCCACTAACACTGGCAACTCCAGAGAAAAAGAGGGAGAGGACACAGTTACAAGTACCTTGGGACGTGAGGAATTAAAGTTATTATGGGTTTGGCTCACCAAAGCCCTAGTCAATGGAGCCTGATCTTTTGGCGGACACAAGGCTGTACGCAGTAGAAGCATTTGCCTTCCTGGAGGCGACGTCTGCATTCTTCCACCCACAGACGTGTGCGCCCTAGTTGCATAGGTTCTATGGTCTCCTCCTGGATAGGTGTATGGTTAGCGGAGCGGGTGGCTGTGGTCACAGGAGAAGACCCAGGATCTGGCGTAGGTCGACGTAGAGTAGGAGGAAACGATGCAGTTCTAGATCTCTCTCTCTCACAGTCCAACAGCCTCTTATCGATGCCTGGAGATATACGTTGAAAAGTACTAGTGAGAGTCTTAGTAAAATCCAGTAGGTTCTCACACACCGGCGATATGTGGCTCCATTCTGCATAAGCCCACGTCTCTGCCCGTCTGCTTTGATGAGAAATTATGAAGGCGATACGGTTGCAGTCGGTGAAAAAACTGCAGCCTGCAGCTCAAAATGGAGTTCACTCTTAAGCAGCGGGTGAGATTCGCCTAAAATGCCTGTCTGAGGAGTACCGAAAGTAAATTGAAAGCTATTCTTGAACCATTTGGAGTACATGCATGATCTTGGTCTCTTTGAAAGGTAACATTCTGAACTTTCCCCCCCAACAGTCAGAATCAGTCTAAGTGCTACTGACATTGAGTAATAGCAGTTGGAACACAGTGAAGTAGAAGGTTTTTATTTCCGCCTGAATATTTTTTGTTAAACAGATGCCTGCAGATGACTCTAGCTGGGACTTATGAGCTGGAAAACACACTGGGACCCTAGCATGAAGTCTTGACTAGCCCAGGTTCAAATTTGATAACAATACCACAGAAAATGAATATTTCACAGATTTTTTCCTACTAGGCTAAAAAGGCTACTTTTACACTCAAAATCATACTTTGATATAAAGGAGGCAAAACCGGTCATATGGTTTACAATTTATACAAATAAACATCTTTCATGTTGTTTACATCTTGATGCTGGCTGCGCTGAGATTAAGCAACAGCTGACTGTGGCTATTCTTTGATGTAATAGTGTGTTTTGGACTGATTATGTTACTGGATTGGATCGTCTTTTCGTTGGAATGTTAGCGATCTGCGGATTAATATGATGCTTCTTAGGTGAGTGACGTCGACTTTGTGATTGGTTTTTTTGTGTTAGTGTCTTGACTGAGACGTTAATTGTACCGGCTGTGGTGATCGGATCTTGAAATGGTTTACATCAGTCGAATCGGAAGAATCTTAGCTTTCTAATAATATGTTGCATCAGTATCTAGCGGTACGAGGCAGGTCTGAAAATAACAATGTTTGGCACCGGCCCGCCCGTGAGCAGTCACTGGAGTCGCCAGAGAATCTCTCCAGATGGGAGAGTCTTAGGAAGGATAGGAATCCTCGGCAGCTGTGGAGCAGGAGGCAGCCACGGCAGACCTTGGTCTACTCTCTGCTTCGCCGGGAACATGAGAACATGAGTTTCATGGAGTTGGTGAACATACTGAGGATGGTAAGTTGCTCCCCAAACGACGTTAGCATCTGGGTATGCTGGTTACTGGTTTCTGCAAGGTTTTCCTGGGCATGTTTCATGATCCGGTCTCCGTTCAAAGCAGAGAGACTGAGGCAGGTGTAAGAATGTGAAAAAAGGTCTTTAATGACAAATAGTTGGGTAACCGGCAGGTAAAGTAGACAGAGGAATGTCTGAAATGTCAGAAATCTGAACACAAGGGAAAAGAAAACCGGTAAATAAACTCGAGAGCAGGCAAAAAACACGCTATGAAAAAATACTGCCGTTAAAAGCACGAAAAGCACTACAATGCTGGCGGAATGTTCTGGCTGAGTAGTGGAGTGAAGAACATGCTATTATTGTCAGGTTGATCAGCTGGAGATTGAAGTCAGGGGAGCGTAGTCTGCAGCCACTGGGAGACTAGTCACTCCCCTGCAAACAAAACTAAAACAAAAGTCCAAACCCTCACAAACCTAATACAAACCCTTTTCATTTATTTCGTTTTAGTAATTAATGAAAGTTTAGTCAGACCACTGACGTTCAAATGTTTATTGCATTACTAGAACAGGTTTAGTGTTTGACGTCTAGGCCCCAACTTAATCACTCCCCCATATGATTACACAGGAATGATAAGAGTGATGAGCAAATACAGGTGGATGCTGGGGTGGTGTAGGGACTGAAGTAACTGGTAGCAATACTGCAGCAGCAGTGCAAGCAAGGGGATGATGTGAAATGTCTCTCTGCTTAGGTAGACCACCTGATAAGTTGGGTGTGTATGATAGATGGTTGTGGAGAGTGAGGTATGTCACATGATTGGAGCAGCTCAGCTCGAGTTGGCTGCATGAACAAGCTTGCAGACGTCGCTCCATATATCGATTTCTTTTATTTCCTTAGTATTAACCCTCAGACCCTCAGAAGAAATTAGGTCTGAAAAATGCACACACACAAACACTGAGATAAAGTGGGTTTTCAGCAGTGGTGTATAAAGTACTTTAAGGGGACATATTATGTCCATTTTACCACAGTTAATATGGTTCCTTGGGGTCTTAATGAAATGTCTGTAACATATTTTGGTCAAAATACCACAAGGATCATTTAAAACAGCACCCTTTTTACCCTGTCTAAAACAGCCCTCCTCAGATTGACCGGTTTTGAGTGCCCTCGCAGTCACTCAAGCATGACGTTTCTGACATAGAGAAACCATAACAAATCGTGGGAGTTGTTTTTTTCCAGAGTTTTTGGGACGGTAGACATGCCAGATACCCAAATAAACGTGTAAAGGCACTACAGAAGTGGAATTTCCATAAAGTGTTCCCTTTAAAAGCCATACTTAAGTTAAGGACAGATATCTTACCTGAAAGTGACTCCGGTAAAAGTAAAAGTCACCCGTAAGAAAATGTCTTTGACCTACTTTGATGAGAATCTTTTCTCATCAGAGGGAATGATAAACCTTTATCAGCTGTGTGAGCCAAAAATAACCAAACTGACACGTAGGAGCAACATGGTCATTGTACCACAGACTGTCTGCATTTTCCTATGGTTCTATACTTAAGATACTCATATTGATTTACTGTGTGTGTTAGTTACTTTTATCCTTCCGTAGTAGGTTTATCAAATTAAATATTTATTTTTATTGTTGGATGGATAGTTTACAGATTCACTTTGTGATATGGACCAATCACAGACATGGACAAGTGAATGTCCATGTCTGTGATTGCTGATACGCAGTAAACACTCCTGTTTGCTGTGCTCGGATCTTGATGAGGAAAACCTGGGTTGACTTAACGAGTAGACCGCTTAGCCTGACTGCGATGGTTAGGTTAAGTTCAGCTGGATCTCGGAAAGCTATCCAGGGTATGTTGAACTCGCTTCATATTACAGACCCCAGATCAGTGAATCTGTTTGTGTGTTTGTGTTTGATTGTTAATGGTTGAATTTGGGCTTTTTAGGACTAGAAAAGTCATACAGAAATGCAATGCATCTAAAATCGTTCAACATTTACATACACACACAAACAGTTAATTGGGCAGATGTATTTAGATCTGCATGTGGTTATTTGCACATTTTAACTTTAGTCATATGTATATAATTTAATCACGGAAAGGTAAACACTGCGGACGTGTGTCTTGCGGCCTTAACATGAATGAGAAGCTTTTCATACAGTCAAAAGCAATGTGGATAACAGATACTGTATCAATCAAAATATACATTTTTTGATCAATTCAGTGCAGAATGGTTCACTGATGTTTCTGCTTTGAAGACATTATTTTTTGATGCCACATTAAATGTATCCACTGGCTTGAGAGGGTTAAATTATATTACTTCATTCACATTTTAAACACTAAATAAAGCGTTGAAATAAAACAATCACAGTCCACAGATATGATGGTGACTTATTGACAGTGTACTCCACCAAGTAAAAATTGTCTTGATATGTTTATAAAAAAAAAGATTCATGGTTAGTGTCAGATTAGCAACATTTATTTTAAAAGAAGTAGAAGTAGAAATTGTTTATTGTAGCTTGGGCTAGATTGTTGCAGCTTTGGCTATTTGGTCTATCATCTTGATGGTTTCTCCTCTACGTCCTTGCTGAGATCAGAGAATGCAGTAATATCATGAAAGAATAAATCAAATTGGGAACAAAATCTCAGGAGAATTAAGTTGGTGGAGGAAATAAAGACAAACATATCCAGACCCATATTGCCCTAACTTTCACATACTAAAATACATTGTAGTTGTGTGCATAAGGTTAAATTTTTTTTTGACATGAGCTGCAATTATCAATTTAAACGCTGAATAAAGTGTCAAGTATTTGACTAAAATTACTCCTCAGACCTGTTCTTACCAAATTACTTGGACAGAACCAATGGCTAGTAAATGGTACAAAAACTAAATTAATTTAAAGTAAAACCCAGTAAAATAAAAGGTTATCCTATTCTTCATGCAGCCTTTGTTAACCTCAGTAGGATGACACCCCTATCCAGAATTCCACCTGATTTCAGATGATTGTTGACACCAGTGCCATTTGGATTGGGTCAAGCTAAATGTATCTTTGTGTGTGTGTGTGAGAGAGAGCAAATGCAAAAATAAAGAGAAATACTTCATTCTTCGTTCTCAAACAAAACCTCCATTATTCCAGCCCTAAAGGCTTTTTACACAGCAAGAGTACCAGGGTGCTAAACAGCTGGGTACTAGAAAAATATTAACTAGATGGAGCCACCATTCCATCGGTGACTATTCAGCTAGTGCATCAACTTGAGTTAATGGATGGATGTTCTGTATGCCATACTGACAGTGATCTTTGACTATATTATATGGAATAAATGCTACATTTGTTAAATTAAAAATATTTATAAGGTTTCAAATACAGATTAAATATTAAACTAGAGTTTAAGTACCTATTCAGAACTGTAATTAACATTTGACCTGAGAGATCTGATCACAATGTTAAGTACATCTGTTCACACATGGCTTAAAAATGCATCCTGATTGTGTCGCATGTGACCACTTGTTCAGATCATCAGATCTCACCTCTAAGCTCTATATGCAAATAATCATGCCCATCATTTGTGTTCGCAAAGACCAAATTATGATTTTTTATACATCTAACTTAATATACAGATCTGTCCCATGACACACTGTTTGTGCATGTGTGACAAAGTTGTGTGTGTTTATGCTTGTGTGTGTGAGTGAGTCAGCATATGCAAGAGCTAGAAGCCGTTTTCACAAATGTCATGTGCAGGATCTACGGAGAATTGGGTCTGGTCTTTCTCCAGATTGCCTGTCACACATGCACAATGGAGCAGGGGGGGGGGGTCTATTTCGACCTCACTCAGACCGGCACAACGGTCTTTTGCCTTGAATGATGCCCTCATCTCCCTATCCTTGAGAACATATATCAACAATGTCACGTGAGTAACCTCAGGGGGCCGGCCCGCTGCCCATAAAGCTCCCCGATGAGCGCGGCCGCCTCCTCTTTGCTTCACTTGCCTCATCCGAGACCGGCAGGTAAGGGATATATTTTGGGACTCCACTTTTATCAATCCGCCACTTTTGTGCAGGCGCCTTGTGTCCGTGAGGATGGTATGTGGTTTTCCCCTTTTCTAATAGCGAGGCAGAGGGTTACACGGCTCATTTTAAACTCTGCTCTTTGTTTCCGGCAGCTTAATTTGCTGCACCTGGTAGTAGCTACTCTTGTTTGCAGCTTCAGGTAAGTGTTGTTTATCTCATGCTGTTTGTTACCATACAGAGTTTTCTCTTCAGGGAGTGTGTAGAAAGAAAGTTTGGAAGTGTGATCACTAAATTATCCCCTGCCCCCCGCACGAAGCCCTTCCTCTCGTAACTCGCTGTCCGCAGTGAGTGGGGTTTCTCCAATCCCCCTTGTGCATTGTGCACAGTGAGTAGGGGATGTGACTTTTAAGTCAACCTTTTCGCGTTTATTTGCCTTTCAAAAATAAACAAATAAACAGTATTTGAGGCCAGGTAGTTTCACCTTATAACCTCTGTGTTCCCTATATTAAATACAGTTGGTTCTTAGTCATCACCTCCTATTAGGTGCTAATTTTATTTTCCTTAAGCCCTATGGCACATCTGATGGATGATATTGAGAACCATGTGTGGCAGCAGTGGAACTGCCTGTGGAGGAGCGTGTTTAAAGAGCCAGATGGGGGGAGCAGTCTCTTTGTGCTGGGGCCATGCAGCCTCTACCAGCCTGAGGCTCCTGCTCCAGTGGATGGGATTTCAGCCAGCATCACTCTGTCCCAGCAATCAGTTACTCAACCTGTGGCTGGGGACTATTTAGAGGCAGATCTGGTTGGCACAGACAACTCTCCCCGAGAATATCAGGAAAGAACTGACCAATATGCCAGTGTGTTAGATAAGGCTGAACGGTCTCGGCGTACCAGAGAGTCTGTACAGCGCACGTTTATAGTGGCTGTGACTACCAGGTATAAACCTAAGGGCTCCCAGCCTGACCACCAATCATCATCCTGGGCTCGTAAGGAGCCATGGGTGAATGGCAGGTGACAGGCTACAGGATTCATAGCCTCTGGCGACTCCACAAACAGCCTTCACAACATTGACGAGGAGGCCATCCCTGTTTTCAGGCAGAGATGCACCCCAGAGGAAGCGCCCCCCCAGAGGTTCAGGACCTCAGGGTGGTACCGCCTAAGGGTAGGGGGACGCCCGCCGAAAATTTAATTCCCAGCTATGCCTGTGCAGCTGGGAAGAAACTGTATCAGACCCATGGGTGCTTGTTACAGTTTCGAAAGGGTACAGAAATCCTTCCCTACCTGGACAACTGGTTAATCCATCTCTTGGCTAAGTTGTAGAGGATACCCAGAGGGTGATCTCGCATGTCCTTGGGTTTCAAGGTAAATGCGACAAAAGCAACCTCGAGTCAAGGCAGCAGGTGACTTTTCTGGGACTTTGTTTGGATTCCCTTACGATGTCTGCATCCCTAACCTCTCAGAGGGTGAGGAGGATTCTAGCCTCCCTGGAATCATTCCCTCTTGGCAGGCAGCTAGAATTGATACATTTTCAGAGGATGCTGGGGATGATTTCAGCCGCAGCAGTCGTTGTTCCTTTGGGCCTCCTCATGGCCCGGCCAATGTAGAGGTGGCTGAATGCCTTCAAGCTCGACCTGAAGCTGGGCAGACTTGTGAAACTTTGTGTGAAACGTGCATGTCTCCAAGCCTTACACCCATGGGCAGACCGGGTGCTCCTGCTCCAAGGTGTCCCCCTTGGGAACATTCCATCGAGGAGGACAGTGGTGACGATAGATGCTTCCCTCACAGGTTGGGGAGCAGTCTGGAAAGGCAGAATGGTGCACAGTTTGTGGATACCCCCTTAGGGCGGCGAACACATCAATGTTCTGGAGTTGAGTGCGGTTCATCTTGCTCTGAAGGCTCTCCTTTCCTCCATCCAGGGCAGGCATGTCTTGATAAGAACAGACAGTTCTTTAACTGTGTATCATATAAATCCCCAGGGAAGCATAAAGTCCCTGCGTTGCCACCAGGTGGCACAGAAACTCCGGTTTTGGGCCTTTCATCATCTGGCTTCACTCAAAGCAATCTTTATCCCAGGGATTGAAAATCAAGCAGCAGACCTCCTTACCAGGACTGGTCCTCCCCCAGGAGAGTGGAGGCTTCATCCAGAAGTTGTATCCCTCTTATGGAATCTGTTGCACGGCTCAGGCTGATCTACTTGCATCAGCAGAGACAACCCACTGCAGGATGTGGTTCTCTCTGAAAGGCCAGGGAGGTCCTCTAGGCCTAGATTCACTATCTCAAGAATGGCCGGAAGGGTTGTTGTACGCTTTTCCTCCATTCCCTCTGATACCCCAGGCACTCAACCGAACGCCTCAGACAAATACAAGGTGCTATTAATAGCCCCCACGTGGCCAGGGAGGCATTGGTTCCTGACGCTCCTTCGCCTGGTTCACAGCCAACCATGGGGACTGGCAGTCAGGGCAAACCTCCTCTCACAGGCAGAAGGTCAGATATGTTACCTCAGATCAGACATCCTGCAGCTTTGTGATTGGCCCCTTCTCAGTACCTCTCTCAGGGGTTGGATGAGGCTGTCCTGAGGACCATAGACAATACCCAGGCTCCCTCTACTCGGGCTAAATATGGCCAAAAATGGAAGGTGTTTTCTACATGGTGTCACAACAGACAAGAAAATCCAGCCACTTGTCCTATTGAGCTGGTTCTCCGCTTCCTTCAGTTACTTTTGGATTCGACCAATTGTAGGAAAACATCATCAGGATTTAAAGTTTTTAGCAGCATTGATGAGGGTAAACATTTTGAAGGATAACTTCAGTACTATATGTCAAGCAGTCCTGCTGCAATCATAGTCTATGGTCAGCAGCCAGCAAGATCATGATCCACCATCAAGATGGGATCCACTTTAGTTCACAGTCATTGTCCTCTGCAGCTTATTAGGATCCATCATCAGCCGCCGCCTCAGTCGTGGCTGGTCCAACCCTTCATCACCTCCTCCCTCCCTGTCACTCTGGACCCTCTGCAGTTTGTCTACAAGCCAAATAGGTCGACTGCAGATGCCATCTCCCTCACCCTCCACACTGCCCTCTCCCACCTGGACCAGAGGGACACATATGTGAGAATGCTGTTCGTCGACTACAGTTCAGCATTCAATACCATTGTGCCCCTGAAGCTCGTCACCAAGCTCAGAGACCTTGGGCTCAACATCGCCCTCCGTGAGTGGATCCTGAACTTCCTGACGGGCAGGCCACAGGCAGTGCGGATCGGCAGCTCCACATCCTCCACCCTGACTCTCAACACCGGTGCCCCCCAGGGCTGTGTGCTCAGTCCTCTCCTGTACTCCCTGTTCACGCATGACTGCGTGGCCACCCACAGCTCCAACACCATCATTAAGTTTGCTGACGACACCACTGTCATAGGCCTGATCACCGGCGACGATGAGAAAGCCTACAGAGAGGAGGTCAGAGCCCTGACAACTTGGTGCCAGGACAACAACCTCCTTCTCAACGTCGGCAAAACTAAGGAGCTGATTGTGGATTACAGGAAGGGACAAGGAGTGGAACACGCCCCCCTCTTCATCAAAGGGACCCCGGTGGAGCGAGTCAGCACCTTCAGGTTCCTCTGGGTCCACATCACTGATGACCTGACCTGGAACCATCACACAGACTCCATCAGGAAGACGGCCAGGCAGCGGCTCTTCTTCCTCCGCAGGCTGCGGAGGCTACACATGGACTCCAGGATCCTGTGCAACTTCTACAGGTGCACCATAGAGAGCATCCTGACTGGCTGCATCACCGCCTGGTACGGCAGCTGCACCGCACTAAACCGTAAGGCTCTACAGAGGGTGGTGAAGCCTGCTCAACACATCACCAGGACGGAGCTGCCATCCATGGAGGACCTCTACACCCAGCGGTGCAGAAGGAAGAGCAGCCGGATTATAAAAGACCCCCTCCATCCCAGCCATAAACATTTCTGCCTGCTGCCGTCTGGCCGACGGTACCGCAGCATCCGGGCCCGCACCACCAGGCTCAGAGACAGTTTCATCCCCCAGGCCATAAGACTTTTAAACTCCTCTGAACTGCAATAACCCCACCAAATCAGCACCCTGGAATATTTGCATATTTGCACCAGCACCATAACAAGCATATTTGAATATTTGCACTACTGCACAAATTGAACATTCATCTGTAAAGATATATATTTAGATGTATATATTTTATTTTCTATTTTAAATTTTTGATATTCTATTTAATTGTTATTCTATTTTATTCTTTTTTTATACTATTTTATACTATTTCTATTTTTATTTTATTTTTTGGGGTTGAAATTAATGAGCATTACTTAAAGAGAGTGTGTAACCCAAGCATTTCATTGACAGTGACTACTTCATGTTATCTCTGTTCATTTGACAATAAAAAATCTTGAATCTTGAACAAAGGATCCGCCATTACCACTACGATCAGCCCGCACGATATAGAATCCACCATACTGGATCCACCATTGCGACCTCTGATGCGCGATCCACAAATTGTAATCCATGGTGCGGCCACATTTGTGGCCCTGCATCTGCGGGCGATAAGGCACGGAAACTCCGGGGAAGGGGTCAAGTTAGTAACATGTACTGATGATATATGAATTAATTTGATGTGATGAAGATGGAGAAGAGGAAGGAGAAGCTGGAAAAAGAAGCTCCGTGTGTCATGTGTCATAAATTCCCTTTGCACCTTAGCGTTATTAGGGTTTTTTGCCTTGTAATCAATGATACAATGATACAGGCTGAGATTGAGGGTACACTGATGCTCAAGGTAAACCTGACTGGCTACTGGTTTGTATGGTAGTACGATGAAAACCATGTGGCCCACTCAGTAGATCAGACATCAATACCTCTATGCATTTTTAAACTAAACGCTTCCTATTTTAGAACATAGGACAAGTTACGTTCTGCCGCACTAATTAGCTCTAACTATAAGCCTTATCAAAAAAGGTTTTAAGCCTACTCTTAAACGAACAGACGGTGTCTGCCTCCCGAACTGAAAGTGAGAGATTATTCCACAGGAGTGGGGCTTGATGGCTGAAAGCTCTGGCTCCTACTCTACTTTTAGAGACTTTAGGGACGACAAGTAAGCCTGAATTCTGCGAGCGGAGTGCTCTAGTGGGTTGATAAGGTACTAACAGCTCTTTAAGGTAAAAAGGCTCCATATTATTAAGGGCCTTGAAGGTGAGGAGGAGGATTTTAAATTCTATTCTAGATTTAACCGGAAGCCGGTGTAGAGATGCTAATACTGGAAAAATGTGCTCTCTTTTCTTGGTTCTTGTCAGGACAGGTGCTGCGGCATTTTGGACAAGCTGCAGAGTCTTTAACGACTTACTGCTGGAGCCTGATAATAATGAATTACAATAGTCCAGGTTGATGTAACATGCATCTTTTTGCGAAAAAGGACATGTCTGATTTTTGAGATATTACGCAAGTGGAAAAAGGCGGTCTTGGAAATTTGTTTTAAGTGAAAATTAAAGGACAAATCAGGATCAAAGATAAGTATAACTGGGTGTCATCCGCATAGCAGTGAAAATTTACAGAGTGTGTTCTGATAATGTTTCCTAGTGGAAGCATATATAATGAGAATAAAATTGGGCCGAGCACAGAGCCCTGTTGAACACCATGGTTAACTTTGGTGCGCACAGATGACTCATCATTAATTTGTACAAATTGGTAGCAATCAGAAAAATAAGATTTAAACCAGTTTAGGGCGGTCCCATTAATGTTAACTTACTGTTTTAGTCTCTGTTATAAAATGTGATGGTCAATTGTGTTGAATGCTGCACTGAGATCTAACAGAACGAGGACAGACACAAGTCCCTAGTCATTAGTGACTTTTGCCAAGGCTGTTGTTGGTTTAGAACCTGAGATTATTTTGGTAAACTGATCACGGGTGATCAGAGAGAAGCTGTCTAAATAATGGGTAGGATTCTCAGCCATTTCTGAGATCTCTGTTGTTGGGAGGTATTAGTGCAAATTGAGGGCAGGAGATGGTTGATTTTATTTCTAATAGTTAGAATTTTATCATTAAAAAAGGTCATAAAGATATTGCTATTTAGGGATCGAGGAATACTCGGTTCGGTGGAGGTGTGACTCTCTGTCAGCCTGGCTACAGTGCTGAAGAGAAACCTGGGGTTGTTTTTATTCTCTTCTATTAGTTTTGAATAGTAGGCAGCTCTTGCTTTGTGGAGGGCCTTTTTATATTCTTTAACACTACTCTTCCAGTCTAGGAGATTTTCAACACTGTTGCTGGAGCGCCACTTCCTTTCTAGTTGTCTTGATATTTGTTTCAAATCATTTGTCTTGGAATTATACCACGGAGCTAATTTACTATGTTTGACATGTTTCTTTTTTAGAGGCGCTATTGAGTCTAATGTTAAGCGTAATGAGTGTGCAGAGCTATCTCAATGGAGCTCGGGTTTTTAAGAATTTGTTGTTAATGTCGACGGATAAT
Organism: Limanda limanda; assembly: GCF_963576545.1. Taxonomy (NCBI): domain Eukaryota; kingdom Metazoa; phylum Chordata; class Actinopteri; order Pleuronectiformes; family Pleuronectidae; genus Limanda; species Limanda limanda. The sequence goes on from NC_083652.1 coordinate 725,651, forward strand.
ATGGGTTTAAATGTAATCAGAATTATTTCCTTAAATTTAGCTACAGCACTATCAGGTAGACATCTAGAAAATTAGTTTTTTATCAGGGGCATATATTCAGATAATGAAAAATCAAAGGTTATTAAATTATGGTCTGATAGAATAGGATTGCGCGGTAGTACTGTTAAATGTTCACTTGCGACACCGGATGATAATACAAGGTCAAGTGTGTGGTTACAACAATGAGTAGGTTGGTGTACACACTGACTGAAACCAATTGAGTCTCGTATTGAAATGAATGCTACACTAAGGCTATCTTTATTATTGTCAACATGAATATTAAAGTCACCAACAATAATAATTTTATCGGTCTTTAGGACTAGGTTTGATAAAACCAAGGGAATTCTGTTAGAAATTCAGTATAAGCCCCAGGAGCACGGTAAACTACAGCAAATATGATTGGCTGTTTGTGTTTCCTGGACTGGCGTGTAAGACTAAGAACAAGACATTCAAATGAGTTGTAGCTGAGTTAAGGTTTGGGATTAATTGATAGACTGGAGTTAAAAATAGCAGCAACTCCACCTCCTCGTCCGAGTTCTCTGGGAACGTCTGAATTTATATGACTGGGGGGAGTAGATTCATTTAGACTGACATATTCATCAGGATGCAGCCACGTCTCAGTAAGGGACAATAAATCTATGTTGTAATCAGAGACTTTTTCATTAACTAAAATAGCCTTTGAGGACAGTGATCTTATGTTTAAAAAACCACATTTGAAAGTCTTAGTTTCCTGTGTTGTTCCAGAGGCTGTGTTAATTTGTATTAGATTATTGTGTGGAGTTCTCACTCTGTTATTGTTTAATTTAAATAATTTAGTCGGACGATGGACAGACACAATCTCTATGGGGTTGTATGACTGATCCAGAGGGAGAGCAGAGAAGTGTTTAGCACTGCAGCTCTGCTTCCTGGTCCCAACTCTGGGTTGTCATGTGATAGACTGGGTAATATTCCTAGATAAGAGAGATGCTCCATCCCAAGTGGGATGAACGGCGTCTCTCCTAACAAGACCAGGTTTCCTCCAAAAAGTTTGCCAATTATGTACAAAGCCCACACCATTTACAGGACACCACCACGACAGCCAGCGTTTAAAAGACAACATGCGACTAAACATGTCATCACCTGTTGTTTTTGCAAAAGCACACACCGACTCAACATTAACTTTAGTGACCTCCGACATACGAAGCCGGGAGTCGTTGCTGCTGACATGAATTATGATTTCACTGTGTTTATGTTTAGTTTTAGCCAGCAGCTTCAGTTTGGATTCGATGTCGCCGGCTCTGGCCCCTGGGATACAATTAACTACAGCTAACGGGGGTTCTAAGCTGCTGAGCTTCTAAGTTGCTAAGTCTCGCCTCCATCGCTACCAACACACTGCATTTATTACATGTACCACTACTGTTAAGGGAGGCAGAGGAGTAAGTAAACATAAGACACTCGGAGCAAGAGAGAGCAGTGGAGCAAAAGAAGAGAGATAAGACATCGCTGCTGTATAACTACGAGGGTGAGTTTTAAACAGAACCCAGAATCACTAAGCACCAGAGAGTAGGGGCTGGTATGTGTGGGTGTTTAACTATAGACCGGTGATTTTAGCCAGTAATACAGAGAGACAGCTGTGTTTAGCAGAGGAGCTAGTTCAGAGAGCGACCACCACCAGCGGCAAGTAAACAGGAAGTGACGAAATGACGCAGCACGCTTACCGTTGTTTGTGTTTTGGTGGTAAAAAAGTCGGCAACCGGTGTTTAAACAGTGTTTGTCCCATTGGATCTTTACCGCTATCGCTGAGGCCTTTTCTGGGCAGAACATACCAGTCCCAGATTCCTTGGTAGCTCATTCAACCAGGAGTGTGGTCACTTCCTGGGCCGCTTTGAAGGAGTCCCTCTTACAACAGCAACATGGAGCGCTCCCTGTACGATCTCTAGGTTCTACAGGATCAACGTCGCTTCCCCCACACCATTGGCTTCCGCGCTGCTGCTCTTAGCTAATGGGCGAGGATGTGAGGCGTCTGACCCTGAGGATACTAGTCGTCCAAGGTAATGACCGTGGTGACAGTCTGAGTGAGGTCGAAATAGATTAATAGATTAAGTTATGACTTTTACTATGAATCTATGACGCCGAACAATGCTGGTCCTGCTAAAGAACCTCCATCGCTGATGATCCATCCCAGCCCGTCACACCCTGCTGCCACATTAAGTCATCAGAAAAGCTGCCCAAGTACAACGGGGTGACACTACTAGAACCGTACCTCTCCCAATTTCGAATAGCAGGATCGCACAGCGGCTTGGGCAAAGAAGAGGCTGCCACACACTTGGCCCTGGCATTGGAAGGAAAGGCATTAAAAGTGCTGCTTGACCTCACCCCAGCAGGACAGCAGGACCTCCATGCCCTGACCACAGCACTGCAAAGGCAATTCAGGTGGCAGCCCCTCACCGATCAGAGCAGAGAGCAACTGGCCAGCTGCCACCATCAGGTTGGATAGGTCCTGGGTGCTTTCACCGCAGATGTGCAGCTGTATGCCCATCATGATAACCCCCAATTTGATGCCACTACCTAAGAGAAGCTGGTTCTTGACGCCTTCCTGCAGGGACTCACACCTGAGAGGTTGTGCTAGCATGTCCGCCTTGCCATGCCCCGTTCTCTTTGCGAGGCCCTTCATGAAGCTGGACAAGCAGAAGGGATGCTTTCCACACAGTCTACCCAGCAGAGAGCCCCTCCTCCCCGACGACACGTCAAGGCGGCCATCGTTGATGATGAAGAGGAAGAACCTGAGGAGGTGTGTCTAGTCCGGCCTCTACCGCAGCAGCCCCTCGGCTGATGTCAGGCGATGTTAGTTTGTGGCGGAAGATGTGTAGACTTTCAAAGTTCAAAGCGAGTATGTGAACAATTACGCTCACAACACATCTGGTAGTTTATCCCCGGCCCTAGGTGTGCAGACAAACACATGCACAGAAACAGGAGACAGAACCAAAAACACACATGGTAAACATAATAGAGTAAAAACTAGGAAATGAGGAGGGACTAAATCCTTATTAGGTGGGTCATAATAACTCCTCTGTGATATAATTATCCTATACTACAGTCCTCGCATGGTTCACACACAGACTAAATGCTGTCTTTAATGACATATAATGTCAATACATTCATTATTATCAATTGAACTGAGGTAAAAATAGTATTTCAGTTTTTACTAGACAGAGTTTCTAACAGATAAAGCATTGATTCTTTATATTGGTTATAATTTGTCCAATTTAAAGAATCTTTGGTCACAGTAATAACTTTTGTCAGGACAATACGTTGCAGGAAAAATAGTGCAACAACACCGAACCAACACAGAACCGAACACTTGTTTCAATAATTTGAAACAAGGGACGTGTGGAGAAGACACACTTGTTTAATCTAGCACTGTATTACAGAAATAAAATCTTCAGATGCAAAACCTTTTGTTCAAATGACCCATATTGCAGATATGCCTGAGGGGGCCAGTAGGAGAAAAGGTCTCTTTCATTTGCACTGCTTGATTATGAACACTGCCCAGGGATATTGCTGAACTTTAGATGATTCTGCCTGAATGGACTCTATGGCTTTAATAGCCTAAACAAACTTACCTTAGTGCTGTTTCCTCCAACACATTCCTAGCTCCGCTCAGCACTGAAGTGCTGAAGTGGAGCACAGTCTTTTTTTAATTCCAATTCTGAAGAATTTCATTAAATCAGCAGGGAGATCGTAAGTCAAATGCTTTACTTTCAAATAGCAAGCTCCATAAGTCCCCATAACAACTAGTGTTGGTTATTTGTGAGCAGTCAAACTCCAGAGAATGTGTGAAAGCTAACATTGTATGTGTTGATATTTTGAGTTCATCAACAAAGTCTGTTTGTTATTCCAGTATGTTCAGTGTGTTGTCACTTTCTCTCTGGCTTTGTGTGTGTCTGTATGCAATATACACATGGTGTCAGGGCCGGCCCTGGCAATGTTGGCGACCTAGGCGAGATTTCAGATTGGCGCCCCCCAACATACACACGCAAATTGTCATGCATCCCCAATAACTTTTGGACTGTATACAGATGCACATACAGGCAGACAAAATTGTAAGCTTTAAAAAATAATAACAAAATATATAATAAAAAATATAAAAAGAGTCTAAAATCTGCTGTACTGACAGCATATCATGTCATGTCGATAAGAATAAACATTAATGATGTCCACAATCGGGGTGATTCTAACCTCTATATTGTTCTTTCTTCTCCTCCTCTACTTTGCGGCTTTCTGAATTGTGCACCTGATGATTAAATCCTTTTTTGACTCATCTTTGAGTCTAACTGCAGTCTAACATCGAAGCATGTATGTCAGGGACACACCTGAGGCGGAAGCGCAAATTCTCGTGCGAGCAGCCGCCTGGCTTCCCGGCACTACGCTGCCGGTGCGAAAAGCATTGGCCGCGGAAAGGAGGCGAACAGCTTTTCAAGGAAAGGAGGCGAACAGCTTTTTTTCTCTCTCTCTCTCTCTCTCTCTCTCTCTCTCTCTCTCTCTCTCTCTCTCTCTCTCTCTCTCTCTCTCTCTCTCTCTCTCTCTCTCTCTCTCTCTCTCTCTCTCTCTCTCTCTCTCTCTCTCTCTCTCTCTCTCTCTCTCTCTCTCTCTCTCTCTCTCTCTCTCTCTCTCTCTCTCTCTCTCTCTCTCTCTCTCTCTCTCTCTCTCTCTCTCTCTCTCTCTCTCTCTCTCTCTCTCTCTCTCTCTCTCTCTCTCTCTCTCTCTCTCTCTCTCTCTCTCTGAGAATACATGATTAATCGAATAGTTCACCTAGAAATTAAAATGCACTCATTATTGTCACGGGTATGGTGAGGACCCAAATGCAGCACAGGCAGACGAGATCTTAATTGGTAATGAACTTTATTTTTCACTGCAGTCTAAAACAGTTCTTAACAGTGGCAGGGTGAAAAGTCTTTGTTCCCAGTGATCTTCAGCGAGATCCGGCAAGGAGTGAGTCTGGTGTTGCTGAGTGGAGGCAAGGTCCACAGCAGGAGGATTACCTAGATGCAGACAGGTTCAGTGGTGAGCTAGGTAGCAGGCCGGAGCAGGTAGCAGGCAGGTAGCAGGCCGGAGAGAGAAATGCTGGAGGTCAGGCATTTACGCAAGACAATCTGGCACTGAAGCAGAGACAGGAGCAGGCTTATATGCAGCCAGGGCTGTCACAGGTGTGGAGAGTTGGCCTGATGAGGGGGCGTGGCTAACAGGTAGAGTGGAGCAGAGACAGAGGAGTGGAAAAATACCAGCAGACAGGAGATGAGCAGACATCACTATTCATCTTCCAAACAAAACTGTTAACAGGTAGGCTTATTCCTTCTGCCTACCTGCACAGTGGAATTATAATTCTAAGTGATGACCAGATGTTTTTTTCTTCAGCCATCGATCTAATGGTGTTGTTTATTGCAGAGGTGTGCACAACATGCTGCTCTCCGTGAGAGTCATGTTCAGAGAGAGATAGGGTGGTAACATCCCCCTTATAAGGTAGTGGTGTCATCAGTCACACGTGACTCCATGCCATATGAGGCGCAACAGCGCCTCCTCCTGAACAAATACAGTTTCATGCATTCATACACTTATCCACTCTCAACAAAAACAATGGTCATTTACACTGTGTTTTAAGCCTAAATGTCGGCCTCTAACGAGGTGCATTCAGGGACCGTCGAAAATGTTAATGACTGCTAGCTTAGCCACTTACTGTGGACTCTTAGGTGTAAAACACAGTATAAAATATAGATATCATTTTGAGTCAAATTTGTCTTTTGTATTTGCATAATACGCCCCTCCTTGCTCCTCCTGGTGTCCCTTGCTAGCCCGCTCTTTAACCAGAGCAGCCAGCTACTTCGATGACTGCGTCCGGGATGTGTTGTTCAGCCCGGTCTCTGTGATGATAGTCACAAAATTAGCCATAATTCTCATTCTGATCGCATTCATCATGTTTGTAACATAGTTGGCGTAGGCAAAGAAAATATTTTGGATTGCCTGGGCCCTGTGATATGAAGCAGGATTTACGGTTATCATTGTAACGTCAGGTTAGGTTCAGGGGTTAGTTTCAAGTCCTAAGAAGCTTGTCTACTTCATATCGTGAAGCATTAATCACCATGGTCGTGAAGCATAAATCACCATGGTAACTTCTGCTGAATGGCTGACTTGCTTCAGAGCAGGTTATGTTGGAGAGAAGAGATCAACCTGTATAAAATCTCTGCCCATTGACCAATCATCCCTGTGAAACATGACATCACTGTTCTTCGAGGATCCCGTAGAGTAAAATAATATAATTTTTAAAAAGAGGATCCTGTGGAGCTCGGTGTGGATGGTTTGCGTGTCTGAGGAGAACAAGGTTCTTCAGAGACTGCCAATTCTTTGGCCTACTCAAAGTTCATCCGGATGTCGGAAAGATATCCTGGGTATGTTGAACTCACTTTGTTGTACAGGCCCCAGGTCTGTACAGGTTAGCCTTTATCCTAGTGCCTAGCCAAGCTCGCTTCCCCCGCTTTTGTTTCCTTTCTCTGCTGCCTGCTTCCTTGCGCTGGTGGGATTGTAATGTTGGTGGTCTCTGGGGTACGTAGGATCTTCGGGGGAATAAAATAAGTGAAAACTGATGTTAACATAAGCTTTTCCAGCCTGACTGTCTTAAATTGTTGCACCTCACCTCGCAGGTAATCTGATCAGATCAAAGATATTGACAAAGAGTTTATGGGAAAATACATTTTTCTTCCTGATTTTTTTCATTTGCTTTCTCATAAAGAGGCAGCAATATTAAAATAAGACAGTTTCATAACCAGTTAGTAACTCCTTGTTGGGTTTTAACTTTAACCAATAACATTTGAAATACAATTATTTGAACCCTATTATTTAGATCAATAATTAATTATCATTTGGAATAAATAATGAGTTGCTCTCAAACATGCACTGAACTCCAGAGGACCTCCGGACATTAGATGCTGTATGTGACAATGCAAAGTTTCTCTGACCAGCCCCATCGGAGGATGTCTCATTTTTCACTATTGATATCTGTATAATGTTTGATGTACTGGCTTATCCACTTGAATGCATTGCTACCCAGATGCTGGTGTCATCTTTATATTTGTGCCTTCTTGCCCTCGGCAGTGTCAAGCAGAATCATTAGAATAGCAAAATACAAAGTATTGATTTTGTCATTTATGAAATGCTGAAATCACATATTGATTTTCCACCGTGTTGCAGAGAGTTGCTGTTTTTTTAGATGCTTAACTTTGGATATTAGGTGAAGCAAAAGCAAACTGGTTTCAGTTCCAAGCAATGTATACTTTACTATCCTGTCATCAAATTAATCTTACTGTGAATTTGGATTGTTAAACAATGAGATGTCATTTACTTTTCAACCTTATTATAGTTTTGTATAGTCATTGCACCTTGAAATGCAGGGGCAATGGATTCAAACAGCTGAATAACGAATAACTTTAAAGCTTTTAGTTTTATTACGGTGGCTCTATTAATTGTTTAAAAATTGTGATCTTAATTCACAGCCATATGCGAAATCATTGCTAAATAACAACACCTCTGCTGCATTTTCATTAGGGACTTTAGCTGCATCAAATCAAGGCTCCATTCTGCCTCAATCAATGACAACACACTAGACGAAAAGCAGTGTTATTGTTACAGGAAACCTCTTCGGACAGGCCTAATCCCCTGCTGTAACCTATTGTTTCCATGATGTTACCTCGGCGTTAGCCAGTGACAATAAGCTGAGTCAATCGGCGTTTGCGAACCTTATGGGGGATATGGAGAACAAAGGAGAGAGCCGCCGGGGGGCTCGCAGAGCCTCGCGGACCGATCGCGACGTGTGATCTAATTAGCATATGAATCGGAGTCCAGCCGCTGGCAAGAACCTCTCTCTACTCACCATTGGAAGAAACCACAGACCCTTGAAACTAATGTCACTCGTGATTGGCTGGTAGAAGTGTTGCTATTGGTCACCCTGGGTCATTGCAGTGCACACTTGGGGTCACAGCATTCCGTACGTGGGGTAAGCCCCTCCCACACAATATTAATAATAAAAATGTATATATTAATATTTATTATTATTTATTAGTAAGCCTTTACCAAAAGCACTGCAGTTAATTAAAACTAAACATTCATGTGATGCTTGATGTTATAGGTGAACATATTGTACAGGGAACAAATGTGAACAAGGTATATGTGGAGTCAAAGCTTTATTTACATACAGCAAAAATATTGTACAAAAAGTCAGGTGAGGCTTGAAATGTTTCTCTGCAGCCTCTGGGTCATGACTTCTTTGTGGGACTTTGTCTGAATCTTCTCCAGTGTGTAGACGTCTGTGGTGTGTAGCTGTGAGATCCAGTGTAACTTCCAGTCTTATATGAAGTGTTTCACACAGGTCGGTGCGCTCCTGGCTGTGGAAGGATGGATCCATGTCATCTGTCCCGCTTCAATCAGCTGTAAACACATTCAGTAAAATTAGCACAGTTCAATGACAACATACACCTTTACATGTAACTGGAAAATTATTTAATGAATATAACCTTACCCTCTTTCTTCTCCGCCAACTCCTCAATGCTGATGTAAGGTCTGGTCGGATCATACTGGCTCATAGTGTGTCTTTGTACGTCATGGACAGGCAGCTGGAAAACAACATGAGTAACATGAGTTTATTATTAATAAACGGAAATAGCCGCGCTGCATCACCGTTGGAAGATCCACAGCAGGAAAACACCAAAACAATTCATAAACAGTTACTTACATTCAATGGCTTAATTTTCTGCACTTTAAATCCGGACTTTCAGCGTCTCAGCCTAACGCCTCTTTGTTTGTGTGTGGGGGGGGGGGTTGAGGCTGTGAAAACATAAGAGAAAAAAGTCACGTTGATGAAAAAACTTAACGAGAACAAACTGTTACATCTAAGTCATTCATACATATTTACACATGCACTATATCTGCTCAAGCACTCGGTGCTGTATTCGTATTTTAGCAACTTTCTCGCTATCCCAAAGTTGCTGGCATGCTTTTCAGATGTACCAGTTAGCTTCGTAGTTAGCATGGCGGCTCCTAGCTTAGCCCTTACCTTAACTCAGGGACTGTGCGTCCGTCTTCTCCACCTCCTCCGCCTCGACTCGTCCACACCGGGCCCGCGGCTCTGCTTCCCACGCACTCATCTTCTCCTCCAGGGAAAAGCGTCGTGTCGACTTCAGCAAGTTATTTACCCCGAAAACAGAGTCACTCGTACGGAACAAACTTAACACAAGCCAGAGTTTCATATCTGCGGGAGACTCGACGCTGCACGGCGTTTACGAGGCTGTGATTGGACGAGCCCATCAGCTGATGACGCGAGCGGGTGACGTGAGGTTTTCACAGTAAATCTCCACAACTCTCCTTGTAATCTTAAAGCAGCGGTTACTTCATATGGGATGAGTATGTGACTGAGGCCCAGTTTATTTTTTCTGGTGTTTAGTAAATTTACACACATGATTCACGCTGTTCTGTGTTCGTAACCTTATAGTTGAATGCACTTATTGTAAGTCGCTTTGGATAAAAGTGTTGACTGTTTTAATGGAATACTGAGAAAGTTTAATAACAACAATTAGACAATTGAAGTTCAAATTATGAAGGAATTTCAGCTCTATATTGTGTCTTCTTTATATTTAAAATAATAATCAAACTGAGTGGAGATGTATGTTGTATCCAAACAGCCGGCTGCTGTGTTTTGTCACTGTGCAGTCCATGGGGGATTAAATATTACACTGAAAAAATAAATCATTAAATCAATGAATGTTTCATAGCAATTTTGAAAGTAGTGATGAAAAGGTAGCATTTATAATTCATGGAAAACAGCTTAGTTTGCCATTGACATGTGAATTTGATGCCAGTATTTTGGGAGGACAGATATTTTTATGGAAAGCCAGTAGAAGTTTGGAGCTTACAGGACACAGATGATCATACCCAGCATCATTTCTTTGCTGGTAGAGGTGTGGTTAACAAATCCTCTGTGCATTTAACCAGCACAATTGAAAAAGTGACTGTAATCATGCCACTCTGTACAGTTGTTGAGATTCAGGATTGTTTTGGATGACAATAAAAATTTGAAATAAAGTGCATTGTTTAATTTGACAGCATTGAACTTTGTTCGTGGTATACAATGTAATTCATTATAGCACACTTACTTATTTAAGAACAATTTAAAATTTCAGGTTTTATATATATTTTCAGCCTGGTTCACTCTGCCAGATAGTTTAGTTTACTCTTAGAAAAAGGTGTTATCTGCTCTGAGGGGAACTATCCTGATTTGCATTTGTGAAGCTCAGAGCATTGTCATTTGCATGTGAAAGCCTCCTCTAGGCGTAGGAGTAGGGGGGTCACCTCACAACAGCTGTGATTAAAATGCATGAATGTGTCTCCTGTGACCACATTGCATGAATCATGTAAGTCATTTATGTTTGCATCAACAAAATTATGTTTTAACCCAGTTGGAGTTTACAGATGTGTCCAAGGAGGACATGGAGGACTACGGCAGGACATTGTGGTAAGACTTGGCGATGTGATTTATTTGCGTTAAAAAAAAGTAGCGCGTTAAGGTTTCCAGATTAGGTTCTGTCTCCTGAAGAGTCTGTTGACGTCACTCTCCAAGATGGAAAGTGTCGTCACTGTGATGGGGGGGGGGGGCTCTGAGGTGGGAAGTTGTGTAAAGGCGCAGTCCTTTGCTGTGGTGGAGGTGCAGTTGATGGGCTGGAGAATGGTGTCAAGGGGGATGGTGTCAGGACTGTCCCACTGTCTATCAAAGCGACAGTAAAACTCATTCAGGTCGTTGACAAGGCGTGAGAAGTTAGTGGACTGGGGGGCTCTAGGCTTGCAGTTTGTAATCCGCCTTAGCCCTTTCCAGACAGGCATTTTCAGAGTCATTGGCTGCGAACTGGTGTTGAAGTTTCTCAGAGTACAGTCGCTTAGCTTCTCTCACCTCCTTGCTAAACCTGTATTTCGACTCTATAAATCTGACTCCACTCCTGAACGCCTCTTCCTTCTCCAACCTTAACTTTTTGAGTTTGGCTGTGAACCAGGGTTTGTCATTATTAGTGATGTTCCGTTCGTGAACGATTCGTTGATTTTGAACGAATCCTTACAAGGACCCTGGGCCTCGGGCTCCGCGCTCCCGGCTCCGTATCATGACAGTTTGGATGATTTGAAATGGTAATTTATTATCACACTAGCATTTAATTATCACGGCAAACAATTACACTGCACTGAACTCTAAGTAAAGTACAAAAAAGTGAACGGGGTAAACAAATCCTTTCTGTCGGGAGCCGGGAGCCCCCCCCTCCCCCCTTTGAAATGAACGAATGACTCGAAAAAATATTCGTTCATTTTACTGAACGAGATTCAAAGAACCGAATCGGTAAAATGATCCGAACTTCCCATCACTAGTCATTATTGTAAATCACCCTGGTGCGTGATGGAACACAGCTCTCCTCATAGAAGCTGATATAGGAAGTCACATCCTCTGTGTACTCATCCAGACTATTAGTAGCAGCCCTGAACACCTCACAATATGTACAGTCCAAGCACGCCTGAAGATCCTCCACAGCTTCACTGGTCCACTGCTTTGAAGTCCTCACAACTTGTTGCAGAGTTCTAGTTTCTGCCTGTAGACCATGACGTAGTCCGAGAGTCCCAGTGCAGCCCGGGGGACGGCGTGATAAGCACAGCTAACTCCACCTGAATTATTAATTTAATGTCATCCATCTTCAAGAACTTCTCCGCTGTCTGCTCCGTTCAATGTCGGGTGTCGAGGGTAAATTACGTATTCTCCACTCAAGCTTATGTGGAGAGTACGTAGACACCCCCCCCCCCCCCTCTCTCTTTTTTTTTTTTTGAACTTAAGTTTTTATTGAACTTTTCTTAGGCATGGTACATGGCAAATTAAACACGTTTCGTTATACAGGAACAAGTAGTATATGGTTGACAATTAACTCTAATAACAGACTTCGCACACATTGTCTCAAAAATAGGCAGCTATTACAAAACACAGTGAGTACATAATGATATCCACTCATACCTTCATTGCATATCTGCATTGCATATCTGCACACCCCACCATACATTATATAGCATACATCATATAGACATGTTGCTGAGGCATATATTATTACAGGATCCCACTTGGGAGAAACACAGCAAAGCAATAAAACCAGAGTCCTAGTGGGGATCATTATCTACTTTTATGTAATTCCAAAACCTGTCCCAAGGGGTCACCCCCTCCTTCCTGTCATCACTCAATCTACTAAGCATACATTCATAGGATGCAGTTTCAGTCATTGCACATACCCATTCTTTCACCTGTGGAATTTCTGGCGCCTTCCATGTCTTAAGATAACTCGGCAAGCTGTTGTTGTACCCACCGAAATTGCAGAAAAATTACATTTGGTTATATTTGGTAATTGAGACTTGTCCCCCAATAAAGAGAGCTCTGGACTTAGGGGAATCTCTGCTCCAAGCCAGTTACTTAAAATATTTAGAATCTGAGTCCAGAAAGGTCTAATCAAGACGCATTCCCACATACAGTGGAGGAAAGTACCAGTTTCCTCCTTGCATTTCCAGCACAGATCATCACCCAATAGTTTCATCCTATACAGTCTGGATGGTGTGAAATAGTATTTATGTAATACATTATATTGTGTAAGTTTTCCCCTTGCCTCTCTCACATATTTACCACAATCAGCCACAATTACTGCCCATCTATCACTATTAATCTCTCCACCAAGGTCCCTCTGCCAAATCATCTTTAACTGGTCAGAGTCAGTGCCGAGAGAAGAATTAGCAATTTTATAAAATTGTGAGGCTTTTCGTTTCCTGAGTGGAAGTTTCATATAATCGCTCATCATATTATCCGTAATATTGTATGGTTTCGAGGTAATGCAACTCCTCATTTGCAAAAATTTCCAAAAATGATCTTTTCCTACCAAATCAAATTTCTGCAACAGCTTATCATATGACAAAAACACTCCATCTTCAAATAGATCATTAATGGTGTTTAAACCTCTAGAGTGCCACTGTTTCCAATACACGGGTTTCTTCCCAATGCAGACATCGGGATTATCCCACAATGATGAATATCTTTGTAGAGTATGTGTAAGTTTAAACATTTTATGTACTTTACTCCAAACATCCCTTGAATGTAAAAGTATTGGATTTGTGATGTTAGACCTTCTTTGTGACAATACTTCTATAGGTTGGAAAGGCGAGCATATCTCCTTTTTTACCTTCATCCAAGCTGTCTCACCCTCTGCAGCCTGCCAGTACCTTGCTATTTTAGCCATCTCAAAAGCTAAATAATACAATCTAAGATCTGGAAGGCCCAACCCTCCCTTCTCTTTATGTGCACATAACTTTCTCAATTTAATTCGTGGTCTTTTTCCATCCCATAAAAAATGTTTTATTATATCATCCAATTGTCTAAAGATGGTGGATGGTATATTGATAGGTAACATCATTGCCACATAACTGAATTGCGGGGCAATTATCATTTTTATAACAGTAATTTTTCCCCATAATGTCAGTTTTAGTTTCCCCCACTTATCAAGGTTTATTTTCATCTTTTGAAGTAAAGGGTCAAAGTTAAGTGCACTATTTCGTCTATATCCTCATGAAGTTTGATGCCAAGATACTTCATTCCCTGTCGTACCCATCTAAAATTAAACTTCTCCACCATAGATGAAATACATGACTTGGAGAGAGGCATTGCCTCGGATTTGCTCCAGTTGATGGAGTAGCCTGAAAATTTTGAAAAAGATTGGATGGTGTCCATCAGATGTGGCAGCGAAGTCAGAGGTTCGGATACTACTGCTAAGATGTCATCAGCATATACTTATAATTTATGTTCATTGTCTCCTCCCCTTACACCTCTTATTCCAGGGTGTGCTCTAACAGACACCGCTAAAATCTCTAAAAAGATGATAAACAGTAATGGACTCAATGAACATCCCTGTCTAGTTCCCCGGGTCAGATTAAAGAAGGGAGAGATTATAACATTTGTCATCACTGCCGCCTTGGGTTCTTTATACAGCATTTTTATCCATTTAATGAAGTTGGAGTTGAAACCAAAATGAGATAGGGTGGAGAACAGAAATTGCCACTCCACCCTATCAAATGCCTTTTCTGTGTCAAGGGAGATGGCAGCTATAGGAGTATTTTGGGATTTACCCAGCCACATAAGGTGTAGCAAGAGTCTAACATTATCAGTTGAAGTTCTATTTTTCATAAAACCAACCTGACTGGAATGAATGATGCTCGGTAAAACCAATTGTAAACGTGTCGCTAAGATTTTTGTGAGAATCTTACAATCAAGATTGAGCAGACTGATAGGTCTGAAATTGGAGGGATCTGCTGCATTTTACCGGTTTTGGGAATTAGTGAGATTACCGCTTCATTAAAAGTTGGAGCTACACGACCCTTATCAAATATCTCTTGATATACCCTCTGTAAAACCGGTATAACAATATCTGCAAATGTTTTATAATATTCTACTGGGAGCCCGTCATAACCCGGTGACTTCCCATTTTTCATTGAAAAAATTGCCTTCCTTATTTCATCCTCAGTTATAGGTGTTTCCAAACCAACTGCCTCCTGAGGTGGGAGCTTGGGTACGTCTATTTTAAGGAGAAACTGTTCCATATCTTCCTGTGGGGCACTAGGAGACATGGAGGATGTATATAACTTCTCATAATATTGTTGAAATATTCTATTTATATCTTTAGCATCAAAAAATTGTGCACTCCCCTGTTTTATAACTGGTATGGTATTAGCAAAGATTTTTTCCTTCAACTGTCTGGCTAATAATTTCCCCATTTTTTCCCCACCTTCATAAAAGTTTGTTTTCAGTCTATTAAGAGCATATTCTGCTTTTTTATTATAAATATCATGTAAAGAGTATTTAAGCTTACAAAGTTCTTGAAATTTCCCATTAGAAAAGTGTTTCAACAGGTCTAATTCCTTCTCTTTTATCTCCTTCTCCAAATCTTTAATCCTGGTAACATTCTCTCTTTTCTTTTTAGCGGCTTGTGCTATAAATTTCCCTCTCATATATGCCTTTGAGGCTTCCCACACTGTAGTTATATCTTCAGTGCTACCAATATTGATTTCAAAAAAGCTTTTCAAATCTTCTCCTATTGTCTTTTTAAAAGTTGAGTCCGACATTAAGCCAATGTTTAGTCTCCATCTACCTCTCCTTTCAGTTTTTAGATTGGCCTTAATAAACAACTCGACCTGTGCATGATCTGTAAGGGAGATTGCTTTTATGTCACAGTTAGCCACATTATCTGCAAAGGAAGTACTTATCAGAAAAAAATCAATTCTAGAATAAGTTTTGTGGCAGTGGGAGAAGAAAGTAAAATCCTTCACATTTGGATTTATCAGCCTCCATATATCCATTAGTCCTACATCTCTACTCAACATATACAAGGCTTCTCTCTCCTTGGTCATGAGGGGAGGTCTGAATGAGCTCCTATCCAGTACTGAATCCAAAACTTCATTGAAATCCCCAGCTAGAACAATTTCACCCTCAGTATCTCCCAGTATTTTATTTACCGCGTGGAAAAAGTTGGGATCTCCGCTATTAGGTGCATATATGTTGCATAATACAAGAGGCACCCCCTCAACCACTGCTTCCACACAGATAATCCTTCCCTCTGCATCTTTAGTTTGTTTTAACAAAATTAAACTTACATTCTTGTGAACCAAAATCAAAACACCATTACGTTTACTTGAAAATGAGCTATGGAATATATGTCCTACCCATCCCACTTTAAATTTCTCCGCCTCCAGACCCTACATGTGGGTCTCCTGTATCAGCACAATGTCTGCCTGATTATTTTTCAAAAATGATAATATCTTCCTCCTTTTAATAGGGCTGCCACGTCCATTTATATTCCAAGAAATAAACTTAACTGGTCTACTAGTCATGTTTTTTCATTCAAAAATAAAATTAATATAATAATAAAATCAATAGGAAACAAAAAAAGAAAGGAGGAAGATGAGATAAGTACTCTGTAGTAGGGTCAGGAACCTCAATTCCGTGACCATTCTCTGGCAAATATGTTTTGACGACTGATTTGACATCTATACAACATTTATAAAATATTTAGCCCCCATGTCCCGCGCAAAAATGTCGGCATTTTTCGCTAGAGGGCCGAATCCAAAATGGCAGCCGGCACTATCTTGTAAAGGTTACTTTTTTACCAGAGCACCTAGAATAATGTATGAATACACTTTTTGTGGTAAATTGGCCATAAGGATTGTGTTTCTGACATAATTTTTACATTTAGACATCATCTTGACCCCGAAATCCAAGATGGCCACCATCTGGTAGAGCGAAAACGTAATTTTTGTTACACAAATTAACTTTTTAACCAGAGCACCTAGAATAATGTATGAGGACACTTTTTGTGGTAAATTGACCATAAAGATTGTGATTCTGACATCATTTTGACATTAAGACTTCCTGTTGACCCCAAAATCCAAGATGGCCACCACAAGAGCAGGTTGTGTGTAGCGGACAGGGCGACAATGACCATCCAGCAACTCCCATCCATGTCCGATTGGCAACGGGTGGTGCTTCAGGGAGGGATGGCGTACTAGATATGTCAAGTAGTTGGCACGGAGGCAAGTGTTGACTGCACAAGCCTCAACCATGGTGCTACTCTTGTGGTCACCATAGATGACATGTTTTGTGAACTTGAATAGCTCCTGTAACACCTCCTCCTCAGCAGAATCAATGACAACAGGTCCACTATAGCCTGACTCTCGCAGCACTGCGTAAGTGGAGAAGAGGATAGTGTCTGCCTCAGATTGGTCAAAGCAGTAGTTCTGCATCGGTTGCTGGGTTGACAAGTTAGTACAGTGGGAGCCCACAGAGCAAACAATATCTGCATCAACAGTTTGTGCAATGTTGGTCAGGTAGCTGCAAGTCAATTTTTGTAGACACCCCTCTTTACTAACACTACAAAGCAGCGTGTTAAATGCTCTGGCAGAGGGAAATGGATCATCTAATTTCATGTAGGTATTGAGGATATGTGACTTACCCTGTGCCCGCTTTTCTCGGTAACTTTCGAAAAATGGAAGCGAGAAAACACCAAAAAATGTACATTTACACAAGAGCAGTGCTGCAAGAGTCAGGCTATAGTGGACCTGTTGTCATTACGCCAACACTTGCCTCCATGCCAACTACTTGACATATCTAGTACGCCATCCCTCCCTGAAGCACCACCCCTTGCCAATCGAACATGGATGGGAGTTGCTTGATGGTCATTGTCGCCCTGTCCGCTACACACAACCTGCTCTTCCAACTCATCTACCTGCATCAAGGCCAGTCGAAGACAGCGAGGAAGATGAGAGCGAGAATGATTGTGATGAGAAGAAAAATAATGATGTGCAGAGTAGGCGATGGGATTCATCGGCTAGTGGTGATTTAGATTCTAGTGAGGCAGAATGCTCTGATTTGGACTAATCTTATATATCAATGTCCTTATTATTCACCAGTTACATTGTGAGAATAATGTGTAGAATTTAACAACATGAAAGCATCCTGTAACCCTAACCCTAATTAACAATTTTATGTCTTTTTTTAATGACCAAAACGTAAAATTATTGGGGTACAATGATTTCTCATTGGCATGTTTCAAGTGTTTTTCGTTTGTTTCTTAAGTTACAGTTATTAAATAAAAGTTATTTCTGATATTCTTTGTTTTTGTCCTTCCATAATTAGTAATGTATAAAGGCCATACATCACCCATCTCCTGGAGACCTGGGGGCTGATTTGTGTATAAAACTTTACATTTTTGCTCTCTCGGATGGTGGCCATCTTGGATTTTGGGGTCAACAGGATGTCTTAATGTCAAAATGATGTCAGAATCACAATCTTTAAGGTCAATTTACCAAAAAAGTGTCCTCATACATTATTCTAGGTGCTCTGGTTAAAAAGTTAATTTGTGTAGCAAAAATTACGTTTTCACTCTACCAGATAGTGGCCATCTTGGATTTCGGGGTCAAGATGATGTCTAAATGTAAAAATTATGTCAGAATCACAATCCTTATGGTCAATATGCCATAAAAAGTGTATTCATACATTATTCTAGGTGCTCTTGTAAAAAAGTAACTTTAACAAGATAGTGCCGGCTGCCATTTTGGATTCGGCCCTCTAGCGAAAAATGCCGACATTTTTGCGAGGGACATGGGGGCTAAATTTTTTATAAATGTTGTATAGATGTCAAATCAGTCGTCAAAACATATTTGCCAGAGAATGGTCACGGAATTGAGGTTCCTGACCCTACTACTGTGCTTTAAATGTATGTCTGCAACCATTCGTAATAGAAAATGTTACCATTTTTGGCTCCTTATAATAACCACTCATTACCCTGTACCTGCCTGTTTTTGAACACATATAACAAAACCACAGTATAACAATGCCAACTGGGCTTGCACATAAAGTTCAAACTAAAAGTGTCCGGCTGCTACAACTCAGCCGGAGTCCGAGTGCTGAACGCTCCTCGCTGCTGAAAAAAGAAAAAAGAAAAAGAAAAGAAAAGTAAAAGGATAACATGCGTAAGGTCCGTGGGATTAACGCCGCTCCCATGAAGACCGGTCCGTTTCAGGAAAAGTCTCTTGTTGGCCTGCACATGGTTCACTTCAGTTCAGTACAAAACGCATAATCTCACATCGGGTACAAACAGCAACTATCCCCTCTCCATTCATCTCAGTCCATAGCTCCTCCCGATCATTGCTCATTAATGACTTTCTTCGCGGCTTCGACAGTGTTGCAGCTCACGTTTTTTCCTCTCCATTTAAAGTGCAACGTTGCGGGGAAAGCCAGTGTGTATCTAATGTTGAGCTTGTGTAATTTGCGCTTCACCGGTGTGAACGCTCTCCTCTTCTGCGCCAGCTCTCTAGACATGTCCGGAAACATAGATAGGCGACATTTTTCCCAGACGAATCCTCGCTTCACCTTGGCTGCATAGATCACGGCATCCCTCGCGGATTGCCTCAAGAAGCGGATCAGCACCGGCCTTGGAGGCTGATCTGTACTCGGCATCGGTGCCAGTTGCCTGTGCACCCTCTCTATCTCCGTCTCCCCGTCAGTTTCAACACCGAGTCCCTCCGCCAGAATCTTTCGAACACAATCAAGCAGCGTCCCATTAGTACCAAGGGTCTCCCTTAGTCCCACCAACCTCACATTATTCCGTCTGCTGTGGTTTTCAAGGGCTTGTACTCGGTTCCATAGTTGTTCCGTCTGTTTATCCTTGCTCCCCTTGTCCTTCAGCAGCTGCTCCGATGTCTCCTCCAGGCGTGCGATGCGCACCTCGGCCTCTCCCAGCCTCTCCTGCATGGCCGTCACAGTGTTATTCAGCTCCGCAGTTGTTTGTTTAATAGAGGAAACGTCGATTGCAACGTTTTGCAGCGTGTCGTTCATCTTTGAAATTTCTGCAATTAGTGTTTGCAACTTATCCGATGTGTCCATGGTTGTAAGGGGAGCGTCAGCGGCCTCGAGGTCGACTTCATGCGCCGGGCTTTTCCGGGTAGACGAGCGTGGAGGGTTTCTGAAATATTTCGATGTCGCCATGTCTTCTCATCCTTTCCCTGACTGAGAGTATTCTATTTGAGCAATTAGAGTTCTCAGGGTGAGCGTTAGATTACTTAAATATATGCGTTTTACATTAATAACTCCAAAAATAGCATGTGCAGGACAGGAGCCACCCTAACATGCGACCATCCCGGATGCTGCACTCACGTGACTCCCCCCTCTCTCTTTTTATCTTTATGACTGTTTGTGTGTCTGTATGGATGGGCAGAGGGGGACATTTAATAATGTGATTGGTAAAATTGGTCAAATTAAAACTCCAGGATAACAGAAGGGGAATACAAACTATAAGATGCATATTTTATCATTTATATCATATAAAATATGTCATCAATGTAACAGGGTTAATTCATGTTGACGTGTTAATTTACCTGACTGGAAGGCTGAGTCTATTTAGGGACGCCGTCGCGCTCCCCCTCTCTCTCTCTACTGCCAGTCCTGAGTGTGTGTGTGAGTAACGGCAGCGTGAGCGCAACAGGTGCGGGTGCGAATTGTTCGTGGCGAGCTCCGCGTGCAGCCGTGTCTGTGTGCGGGAGTGTGTGACGGTGTCGGTGACGACGTGGATACACGCGGTCCCTGCTTTATTTTAAAGAATTAAAGGTACGAAATAATGATGTGTTTTATGTTTGTAACTGTTTTTAAACATTAAGATTAACTTGTTTAAATTGTGTGACCTAACTACATGTTTGTTTTATAGGGCTAACTCAGCAGAATAGTTACGGTCACTGTTTTTTCCCAACTTTATATTTCATTTTGATTATTTGGCCTTGTTTAATATTAGTTTCTTTCTGGTTATTTGGTTTGATCATTGGTTTCTTTGTTTTATTTTATTTTCTTTCTGGTTATATGGTTTGATTATTGGTTTCTTTGTTTTATTCTATTTTATTTTATTTTATGGCAATGTGCAATATTTATGGTTGACTGGGACTGTACACTCCGTGTGTAAGGACTGGAATAACAGTGAGTTATTGGCTCCATCAATTAGAGACCCTCTTTTGTCTTTTTGTTTGATTATATCGCTTGCAGTGTGTTTTAAAGTTTGCTGTGTTTGTTTTAATGCATGATGTTTTAGCGTTTTATAATTGGGTCTGGAGCCTTTAATTTCTCTTCTTCTAATCTGTTATTTATATCAAGTCCAGGCCAGTCCTTCAACCTTTGCACATGTCAATGTCTTTTAAATAATTTGCAGCTATTAAATAAATTGTATATTTCTGAAATCTCAGCCTCCCGTCCTGGTTATACTGGATAGATGTGGTGAACCAAATTCACATTTAACTGTCACCTGTAAACCATTTAAATCACTACATCAATATCATAAAATCATTTTTCACTGTGTTTCCTGCAGCGATACGCTCGCGTCAAGCGCAAAACATAGACTCAACGCCGAAACGATCGCTGCACGGTGCGAGGCAGCCTTGGTGCAGCGCGGGGCTTCAGCCTCTGCTGGGGCCGGCACAAAGGATTAACATGGGAGTGGATGGGAGCCAGCTGTTATTTAAGGCTTGGCGCTGCGCTTACGTGACGCTTACGTGTCCTGTGATAGCCGGCGTAACAGTGATTTGGGGAGTTCAGGGGTGAGATTTACTTTGTTAAAGTCACCGAGGACAATCACTAAAGAGTCTGGGTTAGTCCGCTCCACACACAGTATCTGATCGGCCAGCATGCCCTGGGCCTCCTGCACGTTAGCCTGCGGTGAGATGTAAACACCTACCAGAACGAACTCACGGGCGGGAGTGGTGTCAGGCGTGTTCGTTTATCCTTAAATATGAGAGAAGCCGATTCAAGGGTTTGGTTCAATCAAGTGTTTTATTAAAGATACAATGAAAAGTTATTCATAGCTATGGACAATTATCACAGCCTATGCTAATTAAGTTAGCAGTAGGAAGTTAATAATGGCCCCGAACAGAAGGGGTTTGATATAATTATAACAGTAGATTTTATGTGATTGGTTATAAAATATTGGAGGGGTGTCACCGAAATCACTTTGGATCTCCCTTATTGGTCCAGCCGCAGTCCCACGCCTCTTGTCCCCGAATCCAGGAAGTGACATAGAAGCAGCTCTCCGTCATGCTCCTACGCTACTCTGCCGGTTGCTAGACAACTCTTTCCAGCCAGTCTGATGTTGTGTCATAACCTAGCCTTGAGTAGAAAAAATGTCATGCTCCAGCCATCTCGACTGCACCAAATTAACCATAACAAACTCTCTCGTCTCTCTCTTATCCAGACAGCTGTGAGACTGACCATCGTTGTGACGCACACACATTTCTAGCTAATTCCAAATATTAAATATGATAAGAGAAAGGTTTAAATTAATGATTTGTATAAGGTATTATACCTGACTCAAACTGCTCCTACCCCCACCCTCCTTTCATTGGTTTTGAGTTCAGTTTCCATAATCCCCTTCATAGTCTAGGTCCTGGGAAAGATTTGTATGCGCTTCATTTACTGGAGAATATCTCAACTGTTATAGACTAATATGACCCCACTGAACAACGTGGGATGTGTGCCAAAATCTCTATCCGGGACGAAAGTCCTGAAAATTACCACTATAGGTGACACTATTATTACACTACAGGTGAATGGGACTTTTTTTCCCCCTTTATAGATACCCTCATCAATTTCTACCAGATTAATCTTCATATTAAGAGAAATACTTTTTGTATTACACTTTGTCTCAAAAATAAAATAAAATATGCAAATTAGGCAATATCTCATTAAATATGCGTACTTATAAACTCTTGAAGCTACAGATTTTCTTAGGTGATCACAATGTTTACAGTGTAAGAATTCTGGTTTGATATTTCTAATTGTGTCTCTGTAGATGTCCAGGGTGGATGCTGTGTGTGTGTTGCTGTTATCATTGGAACGTTAACTTAAAGTGAAAAATACAAAACAGCAGGTTTATTCCCTGTGTTGCAAGGTAACACTTCAGGTCCAGGTACTGGTACTAGTCCAGGTATGGGGATGATGATGAGAGCTCATTCAGTGATAGGATTTTTTACAACTATTGCCTCCCTTGCATTTGCAGAACTTGCAACAACGGATACCAGCTACGCGACAGGGACATCCATTCTTGTGTGCACATTTGCCACATGAGCAGGCACTAGACGAAAAGCAGTATTATTGTCACAGGAAATCTCTTGGGACAGGCTTAATCCCCTGCATTTACCTACGGTTTCCATGACGTTACCTCGGCGTTAGCCAGTGACAATAAGCTGAGGGAAGCGGCGTTTGCGGACCTTATGGGGGATATGGAGAACAAAGGAGAGAGCCGCGGGGGGGCTCGCTGAGCCGCACGGACCGATCGCGACGTGTGATCTATTTAGCATATGAATCGGAGTCAAGCCGCTGGCAAGAGCCTCTCTCTACTCACCATTGGAGGAAACCACAAACCCTTGAAACGAAATGTCACTCGTGATTGGCTGGTAGAAGTGTTGCTATTGGTCACCCTATGGGTCATTGCAGTGCACCGTAGGGGCACAGCATTCCACACGTGGGGTAAGCCCCTCCCACACAATATTAATAATAAAATTGTATATATAGTGGTTACTAATAATGTATATATTAATATTTATTATTATTTATTAGTAAGCCTTTACCCAAAGCACTGCAGTTAATTAAAACTAAACATTCATGTGATGCTTGGTGTTATAGGTGAACATATTGTACAGGGAACATATGTGAACAAGGTATATGTGGAGTCAAAGCTATATTTACATACAGCACAAATATTGTACAAAAACTCAGGTGAAGCTTGAAATGTCTCTCTGCAGCCTCTGGGTCATGACTTCTTTGTGGGACTCTGCCTGAATCTTCTCCAGTGTGTAGACGTCTGTGGTGTGTAGCTGTGAGATCCAGTGTAGCTTCCAGTCCTATATGAAGTGTGGCACACAGGTCAGTGCGCTCCTGGCTGTGGAAGGATGGATCCATGTCATCTGTCCCGCTTCAATCAGCTGTAAACACATTCAGTAAAATTAGCACAGTTCGATAACAACATACACCTTTACATGTAACTGGAAAATTATTTAATGAATATCACCTTACCCTCTTTCTCCTCCGACAACTCCTCAACTCCTCAATGCTGATGTAAGGTCTGGTCGGATCATACTGGCTCATAGTGTGTCTTACTAGGTCATGGACAGGCAGCTGGAAAACAACACGAGTAACATGAGTTTATTATTAATAAACGGAAATAGCCGCGCTGCTTCACCTGTCATTGGACGAGCCCATCAGCTGATGACGCGAGCGGATGACGTGAGGTTTTCACAGTAAATCTCCACAACTGTCCTTGTCTTCTTAAAGCAGCGGTTAAAACAGCTTCTAAATTGCACCTTCATATGGGATGAGTATGTGACTGAGGCCCAGTTTATTTTTTCTGGTGTTTAGTAAATTTACATACATGATTCACGCTGTTCTGTGTTGGTAACCTCATAGTTGAATGCACTTATTGTAAGTCGCTTTGGATAAAAGTGTTGACTGTTTTAATGGAATACTGAGAAAGTTTAATAACAACAATTAGACAATTGAAGTTCAAATTATGAAGTTATTTCAGCTCTATATTGTGTCTTCTTTATATTTAAATCAATAATAATCAAACTGAGTGGAGATGTATGTTGTAGCCAAACAGGCAGCTGCTGTGTTTTGTCACTGTGCAGTCCACGGGGCAATAAATATTACACTGAAAAAATAAATCATTAAATCAATGAATGTTTCGTAGCAATTTTTAAAGTAGTGGTGAAAAGGTAGCATTTATAATTCATGAAGTTTGGAGCTTACAGGGCACAGACATATCATACCCAGCATCATTTCTTCCTGTTGAGCAGATTGCTGGTAGAGGTGTGGTTAACAAATCCTCTGTGCATTTAACCAGCACAATTGAAAAAGTGACTGTAATCATGCCACTCTGTACAGTGGTTGAGATTCAGGATTGTTTTGGATGACAATACAATTTATAAATAAAGTGCATTGTTTTATTTGACAGCATTGACCTTTGTTTGTGGTACACAATGTAATTCATTATAGCACACTTACTTATTTAAGAACAATTTAAAATTTCAGGTTTTATTTCAAGCCTGGTTCACTCTGCCAGATAGTTTAGTTTACTCTTAGAAAAAGGTGTTATCTGCTCTGAGGGGAACTATCCTGATTTGCATTTGTGAAGCTCAGAGCATTGTCATTTGCATGTGAAAGCCTCCTCTAGGCGTAGGAGCAGGGGGGTCACCTCACAACAGATATCAGGCTTGAAAACTGCAGGAAACAGGAGAGTTTTCTTTGCAGCCTGCAGATTCGTGTGAAAAGCTGTAAACCCGAAAATGCGCCAACAATTTCCATGACACTTAATGACACAAATTCTTCTTTTCATGCAGTGAGGGATCTGGCAAACCTTCAGGTTTTGAGATTACAATCTCAGGGACTAATAAACTGCCCTTTCTTACAAAACCATGAGCATCTGCATTTAAGATTGAGGTGGCGTCTGTAAATGGTGCTTGGACCCAAAGCTGCTGTTGATAATAGGCTCTTTGTATATGTTTTCTTGCATTAGTTGAGGTGCAAAAAGTCCTCTCAAAGTCCATCTTGAGGACATTACTATCGAACGGGCAATAAGCAGGTCGTCAAATGTCTCCATGTCTGTTGATGGTTTGAGACATTTGACCAAGAATGTTTCCGCCATTTGTATTGCACTCTCTGTTAGCTGTGGACAGTTGAAATTGAGAATCAGAGAAGAGTTGCCTGGTTTGTGGAACGTGTTCGGAGCTGCAAGTTTAGTTGAAATTTTGCTGGTTGTATCACACCCAGTCAGCGCATGTAGTGCTGGGAGGCACCTTGCTTGACAGCCATGTGCTCTGCTATGACCTCAGGTCACTATGGCTGCCAAGTAAACTTTTGTTGAAAGAAAAGTTGGAGGTGATGACGTGATGACAGCAATATTTAGAACAGCTAGGAAATGTAAGCTTTTAAAGTGTAGGTTAATAAATAACTGGCAATTCCTGTATGTTGCTAGTTGTATGTAATAGGTAATAGTTAGTAACTTTTTTTAGCCATTTTATTTATATGAAATCAGAATGCTTACACTTTTCTATGACCTTATAATCATGGTCATTGTGAACATTGTGATCACCTCAGAAAATCTGTAGCTTCAAGGGTTTATGTACGAATATATAATGAGATATCGCCTAATTTGCATATTTTAATATTATTTTTTAGACAAAGTGTAATACAAAAAGTATTTATTTTAATATGAACATTAACCTGGTAGAAATTGATGGATATATATAAAGGGGAAAAAAAGTCCCATTCACCTGTAGTGTGATAATAGTGTCACCTATAGTGGTCATTTTCAGGACTTTCGTCCCGGATAGAGATTTTAGCACACATCCCACGTTGTTTAGTGGGGTCATATTAGTCTATAACAGTTGAGATATTCTCCAGTAAATGAAACGCATACAAATCTTCCCCAGGACCTGTACTATCACTCACAGACCCCCAAAGAAGCCAAGATTTTAAATTCTCAACAGTAGAAGGGTTTACAGTTGATAAAAAATATTCCAGATCAGGAGAGCAGTCACTGCATGAAAAGAAGAGTTTGTGTCATTATGTGTCGCAGGAAATTGTTGGCGCATTTTTCGGTTAACGGCTTTTCACAGGAATCTGCCGGCAGCAAAGGAAACTCTCAGGAATTGAAGCAGGTTTACAAGTTTCCTGCAGTTTTCAAGCCTGATAATGTTGGGAGGTGACCCCCCTGCTCCTACACGCCTAGGGGAGGCTTTCACATGCAAATGACAATGCTCTGAGCTTCACAAATGCAAATCAGGATAGTTTCCCTCTGAGCAGATAACACCTTTTTCTAACAGGCACCAACATAAACTGGTTGAGTACACCAGGCTTAAAATAAATATAAAACCTGAAATTGTAAATTGTTCTTAAGTAAGTAAGTGCTATAATGAATTACATTGTATACCACGAACAAAGGTCAATCCTGTAAAAAAAAAAGAAACAATGCACTTTATTTCAAAATTGTATTGTTATCCAAAACTCAATCCTAAATCTCAACCACTGTACAGAGTGGCATGTTTACAGTCACTTTTTCAATTGTGCTGGTTAAATGCACAGAGGATGTGTTAACCACACATCTACCAGAAATCCGCTCAACAGGAAGAAATGATGCTGGGTATGATGTGTCTGTGCCCTGTAAGCTCCAAACTTCTACTGGCTTTCCATAAAAATATCTGTCCTCCCAAAATACTGGCAAATATAGCACCATATTCACATGTCAATGGCAAACTAAGCTGTTTGCCATGAATTACAAATGCTTCGTTTTCACCACTACTTTCAAAATTGCTACGAAACATTCATTGACTCACTGATTTATTTTTTCAGTGTAATATTTAATCCCCCATGGGCTGCACAGTGACAAAACACAGCTGCTGCCTGTTTGGCTACAACATACATCTCTGCTCAGTTTGATTATTATTTTAAATATAAAGAAGAAACAATATAGAGCTGAAATAATTTGAACTTCAATTGTCTTATTGTTGTTATTAAACTTTCTCAGTATTCCTATGTAGAGGTGAGGGGGCTGGGAGAGCACCCTGAACACCTGCACCAGAGAGGATCAATCAGCGCAGGTGAGAGCTGTTAGCTGATTGGTCCTCCCACTTTAAAAAGGCAGCCACTTCGCTGCCTCAGGGCGCCTCAGAGACTAGAGACCTGAGAGGAGCCGGACTGAAGCTGCAAAGCTTGTCACTTTGAGTGTGTTAGAGTTTATATGTTTTGATCATGTGTGTGGTGTCGAATAAATATGTTAAAAGTGAATCATTTCGTCTCTGGCTGTGTGTTGGAGAGCCCCGTGGCATGCACCACTGCCACATCCATTAAAACACTCAACACTTTTATCCAAAGCGTATGTACATTTACTTAACACCAGAGAGAATAAACTGGGCCTCAGTCACATACTCATCCCATATGAAGGTGCAATTTAAAAGCTGTTTTAACCGCTGCTTTAAGATTGAAAGGACAGTTGTGAAGATTTATTGTGAATACCTCACGTCACTCGCTCTCGTCATCACCTGATGGGCTCGTCCAATCACAGCCTCATGAAGGCATAGTCTGTATTCCGCAGACATGAAGCGGCTCTTGTTAGCATGGTCGGAATGAGTGACTCTCAGCGACGCTGTTTCCCTGGAGGGGAAGATGAGTGCGTGGGAAAGCAGAGCCGCGGGCCAGGTGTGGACGAGTCGAGGCGGAGAAGACGGGCGCACAGGCCCTAAGTTACGGTGAGAGCTATAAGCTACATAGCAGCCATGCTAACTCGTAGGTCTGACCACAGATATCTCTATGGGTCTTACAAGCATGTCCGCAACTTTGGGATAGCGAGAAAGTTGTTAAAATATGAATAGAGCATCGAGTGCTTGAGCAGAACTAGTGCATGTGTAAATATGTACGAATTACTTAAATATAACAGTTTGTTCTCGTTAAGTTTTTTCATCAACGTTACTTTTATATTTTTTGGAAAGTCTCCACCTCTGATGCAAATGGCGACGCCACGAACCGGAGCGACGGTAAAATTAAAGAAGTACATTCTCCAGGTTCACTTTATCTGATCCATTTCATCATTGTGTTTTCACAGCCTGAGGCCCCCCCCCCCACACACACACAACGAGGCGGTCACTGCGCGTTAGGCCGAGACTCGCAGAAAGTCTGGATTTAAAGTAAATAATAAATTCATGTTACTCATGTTGTTTTCCAGCCGCCTGTACTATGACATACAAAGACCCACTATGAGACAGTATGAATCCAACCGGACCTTGCATCAGCATTGAGGAGTTCAGGAGTCGTCAGAGAAGAAAGAGGGTAAGGTTAGATTCATTAAATAATTTTCCAGTTACATGCAAAGGTGTATGTTGTCATTGAACTGTGCTAATTGTACTGATTGTGTTTAAAGCTGATTGAAGCGGGACACATGACATGGATCCATCCGTCCACAGCCAGGAGCTCACCTTCCTTATAAGTCCATATAAGACTGGAAGCTACACTGGATCTCACAGCCACACACATCACACTGGAGAAGATTCAGGCAGAGTCCCACAAAGAACTCATGACCCAGAGGCTGCAGAGAGACATTTCAAGCTTCACCTGAGTTTTTCACTGGCTAGGCCAGTTGTGTTTGTACAATATTTGTGCTGTAGGTAAAAAAAGCTTTGACTCCACATATACCTTTTTCACGTTTGTTCCCTGTACAATATGTTCACCTATTACATCAAGCATCACATGAATGAATGTATAGTCTTAATTAACTGCAGTGCTTTTGGTAAAGGCTTGCTAATAAATAATAATAAATATTAATATATACATTATTAGTAGCAACTATATATACATTTTTATTATTAATAATGTGTGGGAGGGGTTTACCCCACGTGTGGAATGCAATGACCCAGGGTGACCAATAGCGACACTTCTACCAGCCAATCACGAGTGATTTTTCGTTTCAAGGGTCTGTGGTTTCCTCCAATGGTGATTCGAGAGAGGCTCTTGCCAGCGGCTTGACTCAGATTCATATGCTAATTAGATTACACGTCGCTTCGCGAACCCCCCCTGCGGCTCTCCGCTTTGTTCTCCAGATCCCCCCACACGGTCCAGTTACGCCGCTTCCCTTAGGTTATTGTCGCTGGCGAACACGGATGTCACGTCATGGAAACCGTAGATAAATGCAGGGGATTAGGTGTGTCCCAAGAGATTTCCTGTGACAGTAATTCTGCTTTTCGTCCAGTGAGTGTTGTTGGATCACTGTCACATCGTTGCACCAGCCAGAGTTAGTGTAGAAGCAGATTCCTCCACCCTTTGTCTTGCCGGAGAGCTCTGTGTCGCGGTCTGCTCGGTAGAGTTGGAAGCCAGCCAGCTGCAGCGCAGAGTCCGGTACAGATCCACACAGCCACGTCTCCGTGAAGCACAGAACGGAGTGTGGCACTCGACGTTTTGAGGGAACAATAAGATGAAGTTTTAGTTGAACTAGTGACAAGTTGCCAGCAACGCCACCCAAGGAATTTCACCTGGAGAGTTAGATTAACCTTAAAGTTAAAGCACACAAGTTCACTACTAATGAAAGCTTGAGACTGGGTCCAGCGTACAATTTCAATTCCTTTTAATTAATATATATATAATCTTTAAACATGACTTCACAATAAAATGTGTTCAACTTAAACCAACTCAATAAATGCAAACAAAAGAAAACTAACGGAGAAATTAAATCAAAAGTAATGGAGATTTATCCAAACTGATAAATCCAAATAATTAAGTAAAGCAATTTAGCCAAACCAAAATAACTAAGAAAACGAATTAAACCAAAAACATGCAAAGCAAACCACAACAAACAAAAGCAAACTAACAGAGAAATTAAATCAAAAGTAATGGAGATTTATCCAAACTGATAAATCCAAATAATTAAGTAAAGCAATTTAGCCAAACCAAAATAACTAAGGAAACGAATTAAACCAAAAACATGCAAAGCAAACCACAACACACAAATAATATCATCAATAAGATCAGTTAGAAGTCGGTCAAAAACATGCAGAGCAAACCACCACACACAAATAATATCATCAATAAGATCAGTTAAAAGTCGGTTAACTGAATAGATTAAGATGAGACTAAAGATGAGGCAGCAGTCACCATACTCGGTGGCAGGTACAGCACAGTAGGAGATGCAGAGTAGGATGGATGTGTTGGCTATATAAGCCAGTGGGCAAAACAGCAGCCGGCCAACAGCAGCGTGAAGAGGGGGGGGAGAGAAACGTGCTGGCAGAAACCGCACACACACACGTCAACCCTGCCATAGAAAAATACATTTATTCTAGAGGCTGAACAACAACTGGGGTAACTTGAGTTAGCGTCATCTTATCCACATACCGTCAGGAGTTGAATGAACATCAAAGGAGAGGAAGGGGATCACTTGTGTCGAGCAGCACAATTACGTGCACTCGATCGATCAGCTGATCACTCCCCGCTGCAACCGGCAGAGGAGGAAAACACTCGCATGCCCTACAATTGGGGCCGATACGGGAGAAGGAAGACCCGGCCAATGAACTGCCTGAGGGATAGAAGCCAATGTTGAGGACTTGGGCAAAGTTTAGAAGGTACACAGACGCAAACAACTACTACATACCAAACAACGGCGAGCTGCACGACTCAGCTGAAAAGGCGATCAGGAGAGGCAGCCAGGTGCGGTGATAACAGGAGGCGGGGCAGTCTGTGGCCCCAAGGCAAGAGGGCTCCCAGTGCACAACCACTCACCTTTATAGACAGCGCAACCAACCGTGATAGGCCGGTACTGCAGCACTAATTAAAGGCGCATCCTGCTACAGGAGGATGAGGAGAAGTCCCTGTTTTTACTAACTAGTAGCTGGAATTTGTCCAGCTTGTTGCACAGTGAGCGCATGTTGGAGAGGAATATTCCTGGAAGCGATGTGCGAAGTCCCCGCCGGCGGAGACGCACAAGCGCGCCGGCCTGTTTACCTCTCCTCCACAGCTTCACCGTGAAATAAATTATCTGGAGTCATGTCCCTAATGTGCATGAGCATCTCTCTGGTGAAAGAGCTCCCGTTTTTTAGGCAAAAAACTGAATTAACTAACAAGACAAGACAAAACAACGCGCACCAAAAAAACGAGGCGCCATCTTGTCCTACATGATCTGTTCCATTAGCATTAATGAAATGGCAAAAGAAGGTACATGTGATATTTTTCTCCTTTTGGCATAATGTAAAACCTCAGCCATAAAGCCTTGTTTCTGTTATGTACACACTGCTTGTCTGCTTTTCTGGGGTCATACAATTCACAGCATTATAGTTTGCAGCATTGTGTGCATCTTCTTATTCTGACGTTTACCTTTTAGAACACATAATAATTATACTACAGCTTTCATGTATCTTGAGGGGAAATGAAGCTCAAAGCCAACATTATATAAGGTGTTAATATTAACGCTGCTATTGTGAAGAACATGTGTGGGAGGGAATGATAATGCAGCTCTTTTCACTGAGGTAAAGGAAGCCAAAGACTCACTTTCTTCATCTTTCTCTCTCTCTCACACACACGCTCGCGCCCGCACACACACACACACGCTGTTCGTACCTGGCATTAACATGTATCTTGAGACAACAAAACAATACAGACTGGGTCCAAACTGTTCGACACATCTTGATAGGCTTTTTGAAATGTTCTCAGTTCATGAACAAAGCCAGTTTATGTGATTTGAGAATGTGACTGAATCATCACTTCCACTTATGCAAAGGGCATCATCTGAGTGGGTGGTCGTTTAGTGTGGCAGAGGTAGTTTATAATGTTAAAGGAATGTGGTCTGAGTTATCAGGGAGTGATTGTTTTTCTTACTCACAACTCTAAATTATAGGGGTTGGAAATTATGCATAATAATTACGGCGCCCTGCTGTTAGTTGTCTGCTTAACTTCATCTGAGCTAATCCAAGACATTGAACGTGACCTATCGGTCGAGTTTGTTGTGTCAGTGCCTTTTGGAGATATTTTCAAGCACATATAAACTGAATAATTGTTGAACCGCTAATCAGCCAGCTAATGAATTAGCCTTGTTTTCGAGCAAAATACTGAGCTGTGCTGGTGATGTCAATAGGAGCATATGCTGCTCACTAAAGTTATTGCTGCAACATCCGCAGGAAGCCTTCCACACATCAGATAGAAGTTAGGGTGTGATGATCAGGGTTTCTTTGGACCCCAGCGCAGAGACAGAAAACAGCAATAGTCAGAGTGGAGGTTCAAAAGCCTTATTATCCGATCCAACAGAGTATAAGATGATGTTGGGAGGAAGTGGGGAGCGAGTGATTTGCTCATAAAATCCAGTCGGGAGATCAGAAGGCAGGTGAGCAGGAGAGCGGATCCTGGAGAAAGAAGGAAGAAGACTGTCAAAAAACAGGCAGAATGTCACAGGGAATAAACTCTAAGAACACTATTCAGAGCAGCTAAGCACATGTACTACCACTGTGGTATCGTGGACGAACTGGCGATGACTTGGAGGACGGCCAGGGTAGATGTCCTGCTGCTGATCAGAGGAATGAGCTGGAGGTGCGGTGGTGATGTTTCCCTGGCATGCCTCGCCGAGTCATCAGGCACACATGGCACACACCTGTGGAGGAGAGAGAGACAAGGGAGGCAGAGATAAACTGGGGAACACAGAGGAGCTGTGACATAGAGTTTAGACTTTGGAACAGAAGGCGCCTGTCTATGGTTGGATAATAAGCTCCACTACGTGTGCTGCTATGGAATGTCAATGTAACACTAATGGTGCAGTTTGCTGCCTAACTTAAGTAATAATGGCATTCGTTTATTGTTTCAGAAATAATGTTAAAAACACTCCAGATGTTGCAGTGTCTTATTGGTTGAGTTGGAGTTTGTTATTGAGGCTGTACAACAGAGTAACTCGGATTATACTCCAGAAACAGGTTTATTCTGATCAGATGAAACATGAACATTTAAAGTCAGATCTGCTTATTAAAAGCAGTTGTGCAAAAGCACTGTAATGTTGCATTAAACACTCTCTGTAAAGTATAAGTTTTGATATTTGATGTGACATTTGAGTTAGAACTAAGCCTGTTGTCACATTATTTTTAAAGTAAGGGCTTCTTCAGCACACTATGGAGTGGTCAGCGATATATTCAGAAGCACCTATTTGAGGTACTTTTCTAGGAGTTAAAAAAAAAATACAGTGGCACCTGCCTAAATAAATAGCCAGCATTTATTAAAGGGCTGTCGCACACAAGAGGATTTTAACCTCTTTAACGATTTATAAATGTGGGAGACCACATACATAATGATAGATGTAACCATTTTTTATCTAATGATCTTCAGAACGCACACTCTGGACGATTTGGCCACACACTTGCAGTTTGCAGGAGGAGGAGGACTGGCAGTGTGTTCTGTTTTGCAGTGAAAAAAATTAATTAATAAAAACTATGGATATAACCTCATGGCTGAGGTATTTTTTGGTTTAGTTTTATGTTTTTAGTAGCAGCTGTACGAATATGCAACATGTGGTTGGGGACGCTTCCCAGTCAGCTCACTCTCTCACTCTCATTGTTCTGAGTTTCGGTCAGAGCAGATTATTGTAAATCAGTTTACGATTCGATATCAGGGAGGCTCAAACTGTTTCAACAGCTTGAAATACATGCAGTTTGAAAGTTCAATTTCACTTTAGCTTTGCCTTGTACTGTTTCTAAAGATGGAAATGTCAATGTCTTTTCATATCTTTTTCCTTCCTTGACCAACCAACTCAGGTCAAGGAGCAAAACAACCAACAGTAGCAATGCAGAGCTCATAAAAAATAATGAAACAAATAAATTAAAACAAATGTTAATCTATCCATGTAGTGTGATTTTTTCTTGTGAAGAAGACCAGTTCTCTAGGTTAACAAGACAGTCGCATGCACATCCGCCAGGAATCCTCTGCAAGTCTGTTTCAAGTCCAACGGCGATCAGGTTAAAAAAAAAACTTCATAAGCAGGGGAATACCAGATCTGTAACAAATATCATTCAAAAACTTAAATGAATGAATCTAGAGTATCTTCAACACATACAATGCTGGCCCTTTCATGCTATGCCGCAGCAGAACAGGCATTCCTTCTAATTGTCCTTTGATTTATTCATCTCAACTTGTAATCCAATTGATTTTTTTTCTTAATTAATGTCTCATCCAGACATTCTACAGTTTAAAGGACATACTCAGATAAAAGAAGAGCCTGATGATATATTCTACCAAGACTGTTGACCAAATGCATTGACTCCATGTTAAGGCCAGGCTTCGGACGTAGATGCAGAGACAGAGGCTGAGGCAGAAGTAATGTCAAAATAGAGTTTTATTGGAAAGTCCAATAAGTAAGCAGGCAGATGGACAGGCAGGTAAGCAGGTAGGCAGGCAGGCAGGCAGGCAGGCAGGCAGAATCCTGGAGCTGGAGTCAGGGCAATAATCCAGCTGCTGGTCCTGAGCAGGAAGACAGGGCAAAGTCAGATCACAGGAATAACAGGACGTTACAAAATCTAATAGGAGCGATTAGCGACCACTATAACTGACATGAACAGAGTCTATTGTCCGGCGCAGACTGAGAGCAGTAGTGGAGCTTTTGAAGGCAGCTGCTCAATCAAGACCCCACCTACACACACCGAGAGAGAGAGAGGGAAAGAGAGAGCCTAGTAGGCAGGTGAGGCAGAGGGCATAACAGTACCTCCCCCTCTACGGGCGCCACCTGGCGCCCTAAGGAAGCGGTCAGGGTGATCCCGGCGAAAGTCAGTGATTAGTGAGGGGTCAAGGATGTCCCTCCGGGGAACCCAACAGCGTTCCTCTGGACCATAACCCTCCCAGTCCACCAAGTAGCGAAAGCCACGCCGCATACGCCGCATGTCCAGGATGCGACGCACCGTGTAAACAGGACCACCGTCCAACATCCGGGGGGGAGGGGGGCAGCATCAGGGGGAGATAGGAGACTGGACTGAACAGGTTTCAACTGTGACACATGAAAAGTGGGGTGAACCCGACGAAAGGAGACAGGGAGCTTCCGCAGGACAGCACAGGGGTTCACAACAGCCTCCACCTCAAATGGACCAACATACCGAGGGGCAAGCTTCCTAGAGTCCTCTTGAAGAGGAAGATCCCTGGAGTGTAGCCATACTCTGTCCCCTGGAGCATAAGCGGGCGCAGGGGTGCGGCGACGGTTGGCCTGGGCCTGAGTCCTGGAGGAAGCACGGAGCAGGGCAGCACGAGCGCGCCTCCAAGTGCTACGGCAGCGCCGCATATTGTCCTGGACCGAAGGGACGGTGATCTCGGCCTCCTGATCTGGAAACAGTGGGGGTTCATAGCCCAGAGAACAGAGGAAGGGAGACATACCGGAGGAGGCTTTAGGGAGTGTGTTGTGGGCGTACTCCACCCAGGGAAGCCGAGCACTCCAAGACGATGGCTCCGCAGCGGAGACGCAATGGAGTGCCGCCTCCATCTCCTGATTGGCCCGCTCAGACTGGCCGTTGGATTGAGGGTGATATCCCGACGTCAGGCTGGCTGTCGCTCCAAGGGCTGTGCAGAAAGCCTTCCACACCTGAGAAGTAAATTGCGGCCCTCTGTCGGAGACGATGTCTGATGGCAGCCCATGGATGCGGAATACATTCTGCACCAATAGGTCCGCTGTCTCCCGAGCAGAGGGTAGTTTGGGCAAGGCAATGAAATGGGCAGCCTGAGAGAAACGGTCGATTACAGTTAGGACCACAGTGTTAACTCCAGACGGGGGAAGACCGGTTACAAAGTCCAGGGCAATGTGGGACCACGGACGACCGGGGATTGGCAGCGGGCGGAGCAAACCAGAACTGCGCTTGGTGGAGGTCTTATTCCGGCAACAGACATTGCAGGCTGCTACGAATGAGCGAGTATCCGTGTCCATGGTCGGCCACCAGAAGCGTCGCTTGAGGAACGAGATGGTACGGTGGATCCCCGGATGACAGGTAAGGCGGGAGGAGTGTGCCCACTGCAAGACCTGAGAGCGGACAGAGTCAGGGACGAAGAGACAGTTAGGGGGACCAGTACCTGGATTGGGCTGTGTGGTCTGAGCCTGACGGACCGTAGCTTCGACCTCCCAAGTGAGGACAGCAACGATGCAGGACGGGGGAATGATGGTCTCTGGTTTAGCGGGTCCCTCCTCCACCGTAAACTGCCGAGACAGGGCATCCGGCTTCACGTTCCTGGAACCCGGGCGGTAAGTCAGGGTGAAATTGAACCTACCCAAGAACAGGGCCCACCTGGCCTGGCGGGAGTTTAGACGCTTGGCAGTCTGAATATAGGACAGGTTCTGGTGGTCGGTCCACACAATGAAGGGGTGCTCCGCACCCTCGAGCCAATGTCGCCACTCCTCCAATGCCAACACCACAGCTAGTAGCTCTCGATTGCCAACATCATAATTCCTCTCCGGGGGATCAAGCTTGTGGGAGAAGAAGGCACAAGGATGCATCTTGTTATCATCAGGAGAGCGTTGGGAGAGTATACCACCTACCCCAGTCTCCGACGCATCCACCTCCACAACGAACTGCCGTGACCGGTCAGGGTAGATAAGGATGGGAGAGGAGACGAACAGGCGCTTGAGGTCGGAGAAGGCCGCCTCAGCCTTAGCAGTCCAGCAGAATGGGACTGAGGAGGAGGTGAGCGCCGTCAGAGGAGCTGCTATGGTGCTATAGTTCCTCACAAACCTCCTATAGAAATTGGTAAAGCCGTTGAAGCGCTGCAGCTGCTTGCGATGCGTAGGAGTGGGCCAGTCCGCGACAGCAGAGACTTTGACAGGATCCATCCGGAGCTCCCCCTGAGAGATGACGAAACCAAGAAAGGATGTAGTGGTGGCATGAAACTCACATTTCTCGGTCTTGACATACAGTTTGTTCTTCAGGAGTCGCTGCAGCACTGTGCGAACAGGCTCCTGATGATCCTGAAGAGAGCGGGAGTAGATAAGAATATCATCCAGGTAAACAAAAACAAAACGACCTAGCATGTCACGGAGCACATCATTCACTAGAGCTTGGAAGACTGCTGGTGCATTTGAAAGACCAAAAGGCATAACTAGGTATTCAAAATGACCTAACGGGGTATTGAAAGCAGTTTTCCATTCATCCCCCTTCCTGATGCGCACCAGATGGTAGGCGTTGCGCAGGCCCAGGGTGGTGAAGATGGAGGCTCCTTGAAGAGGGACAAAGGCAGAGTCAATGGGAGGCAGAGGATACTTGTTTTTGACTGTAATGTTGTTGAGCCCTCTATAGTCAATACAAGGTCTTAAGGTGCCGTCCTTCTTCCCGACAAAGAAAAATCCAGCCCCCACTGGAGAGGATGATGGACGGATGATCCCAGCCGTCAGGCACTCCTGAATGTACTTCTCCATGACCAGCTGTTCTGGACGATTGAGGTTGTACAGTTGGCTGCTGGGATGAGGGGCCCCAGGCAGAAGCTCAATGGCACAGTCATACGGCCAATGAGGAGGAAGAGAGAGAGCCTGCTCCTTGCTGAAGACTGGGGCGAGGTCATGATAAACTTGGGGAACCGAGGACAGGGAATCCCAGGAGTAGGGGAACGTGCGGAGCGTCGATAATATGAAAACGGATCTTCTCCTGGTGATTTCCAGATAGATGTAAGTGTAAGGGGACAGTTCTACGGTCAATCCTGGCCAGTAGCAAACCATTTAGGGCCTTGGTATCCAGTGGAACATCAAGGAGCTCCGTTTCGATGCCCAACTGCTGACAAACCCTACTATCAATGAAACTCATCAGCCCCTGAATCAATTAGGGCCGTGAATGGGAATGCTCTCCCTCGCCAAGAGGGAGGCATCGAGCTGCGGACGGTCAGGGGGAGAGGGACTCACAACACGACTCGACAGTAACTCTCCTTCTACTGCCGAGCCGGACCTTTTACCGGGCGGATGGGGCAGTTAGCAATGAAATGACCAGCTCGGCCACAGTACAGGCAGGACTGGGTCTTCATTCTGCGGTTCTTCTCTCCGGAAGACAGACGGAGACCGTCTATTTGCATGGGCTCTGGTTCGGAAATCTCCGGCATTTCTCGGCAGGACCCGGAAGTCAGCTGTGCAGAGCGACAGTAATCTCGGGAAACAGCGGAGTCAGCACGCCACAGGAGGAGTTGATCGCTGGTTTTAATGGCGAGTTGGATTACCTCATTCATCGTCTTGAACTCTCCCCGGAGTGCAATCTCCCTCCCAATGTCCCGATTTAAGCCATTTTGGAACGCCGTGATCAGTGCGGCCTCGTTCCAGCCTGACTCAACCGCCAAACCTTGGAAGTGAATAACAAACTCCCGGACTGTCAGGCCTCCCTGCCGGATCCTTGAGAGCTGCTGCCCGGCTTGCTGGCCCCGTATCGGGTGATCAAACATCCGCTTGAGCTCTGTAGCGAAGGCATCAGCAGACCTGGCCAGCGGAGAGTCTTGCTCGAAGAGGGCATTATAAAAGCTGAGCGGACAGCCCTCTAATAAATTAACCAGGTAAGCGATCTTAGCATTATCACTAGCATATCTAATGGGCTGTGCATTGAAGGCTAACTGGCATTGGGTGAGAAACTGGCGACAGGTGTTGGGATCACCAGAGTACTTAGCTGGTGGAGGAATCCTGGGTTCCAGGGCAGCAGAGGCAGGTTGTGCAGCTGGAGGGGCTTGTTGAACCGGAGCAGAGACCCGAGCGGCGGGGGCAGGATCCGTGTCCAGCCGAATGATGAGAGCAGACAGGGCAGTGGTGATCTTATCCAACTTGTCTCTGATGTCCTCCAGAGCCTTGTCGTGGTGACCCAGATGTGCTCCTTGGTGAGCCATTGCCTTTCTGAGAGACTCAGCTTGCTCTGCCAAGTCCATTGTGGCCGGACTATACTGTTAAGGCCAGGCTTCGGACGTAGAGGCAGAGACAGAGGCTGAGGCAGAAGTAATGTCAAAATAGAGTTTTATTGGAAAGTCCAATAAGTAAGCAGGCAGATGGACAGGCAGGTAGGCAGGCAGGCAGGCAGGCAGACAGGCAGGCAGGCAGGCAGAATCCTGGAGCTGGAGTCAGGGCAATAATCCAGCTGCTGGTCCTGAGCAGGAAGACAGGGCAAAGTCAGATCACAGGAATAACAGGACGTTACAAAATCTAATAGGAACGATTAGCGACCGCTATAACTGACGTGAACAGAGTCTATAGTCCGGCGCAGACTGAGAGCAGTAGTGGAGCTTTTGAAGGCAGCTGCTCAATCAAGACCCCACTCCAGCACACCAGGTTCTCATTAGAAATCAGCCACGCCACCTACACACACCGAGAGAGAGAGAGAGAGAGAGGGAAAGAGAGAGCCTAGTAGGCAGGTGAGGCAGAGGGCATAACACTCCAGCTATGTTAGTTAACACAGTATGTGGATAAACACTCAACGGAGAATAAAGCACACAAAAATGTAACCCTCTGCGAAACTTTGACTTCACACACCTTAGCCGTTGGTAAAAATCCCCAAAAATTGTCGACAGAGTTTACCCGTGTTTACAGCCCCCCGACACCAGCGTTGGCTCTTATTCAATTCAATTCAATTTTATTTGTATAGCGCCAAATCATAATATACATTATCTCAATGCACTTTAGAGAAACCCAACAGTTCCCACAATAAGGGAGCACTTTGACGGCCGTGGAGATGAAAACTGTCCCTCATTAACTGGGAGAATTCTCTAGCATAACCAGACTCAATGTGGATGGCCATCTGAATCGATAGGTTGGGTGAGCAGGGAAAAATGGGGACATCAATCCAAGATGCAACAAGGCCATGGGGATGGTGGGGAGTCTTGTGTGTCTCCGTGACCCTGAAGACTATACCGGCCGGGATTATACCTAAAGAATGACACTAGCTTTCTCAAACAATCCAAGGTGTTCAGCCAGTCACAGGAAAATGTGGGAAAAGGCATCATCATGCAGGCGGTGAAAAAGCTCTAGTATCCCTGTAGGGGGGCTAAAAAGATGAATCACTGGATATGCTGAGAGGCGGTACTGTGATAAAGTAACTCAGAACTCATCTCCAGTGGAACCTCAAGCTCTCCCTCCAACGTCAACAGCTGCAAAGTTCCATAGTCTTCCGGTCTTTTACCAAATGATGGCGTGAAAAGGGGGAAGTGAATGTATGGACCAAAAAGACTGCCTCCGTGACCCTGAAGACTATACCGGCGGGGTTTATACCCCTGGCAGGTACTACCAAGCCAGGCAGTTTTCAGGTTAGAGGCCAGTCTAAAAGCAGCTTTTCCATCACCCATTGGCAGTTGGATGATTGGATGAAGATTGGGCCGATGTATTTGTCATACATATGAATGGTGTTTCTGCCTATGCAAATTAGGACATATTCAATTAGTGTATAGCTCATGTGCATATTCAAATTTAGTTCGAAAGAAACTTGTAACACAAAAAAAGTTACTTTTCATGTATACTTTTACCATGTAAAGTTTTATTGTGGTAGGAGTAAAGGAAAACATTTTGCCTATTTGGGTGTATTTTGGGCATATTTTATTAGTGTAAAGCATTTTCAAAGAAACTTGTAATACAAACAAACTAGGATGTCTTAGGACTTTTAGTATGTTATTCTGGACACCTCATAGAACTGATCTATGCTGAAAATAATTAGTTTACAATTAGTTCGATTTTTGGCTCCAAAATGAGTTACTTTGCCTGGACTATTAGTACATGATGGGAGTTCCCCCAGCTGTCTAAACTTACAGCAGCATAACTAAGGGATGGTTCAGGACTCACCTGATCCAGCCCTAACTATACACTTTATCAAAAAGGAACATTTATGTTTAACCTT
Organism: Limanda limanda; assembly: GCF_963576545.1. NCBI lineage: Eukaryota > Metazoa > Chordata > Actinopteri > Pleuronectiformes > Pleuronectidae > Limanda > Limanda limanda. The sequence goes on from NC_083652.1 coordinate 766,667, forward strand.
GAATTTAGAGATGGTGTCTGAATCCAGAGTGGGAGCTGGTTCCACAGGACAGGAGCCTGGTAGCTGAAGGCTCTACCTCCCATTCTACTCTTACAGACTCTTGGAACTACATGAGAGCCTGTATTTTGGGAGCGAAGTGATCTATTTGGATAATATGGTGTTATGAGCTCTTTGATATATGATGGTGCTTGATTGTGTGCAATAGTAGTAGACTTGACGTTGGCTTATTATTAATAATCATCGAATATGATAATAAAATTAATAAAAAATATTTATTAAAAATGATAAAGCTATCAATTAAGAATAATCAAATCATCAATTAGAAATGATACGGTTATCAATTAAGAATAGTAAAATAATTAATGAAAACAATAAAATTATCAATTAAGAATAATATAATCTGTAATTATTATTTATCGACGGGGTACCACCCTGGTTTCAGGGACCAACAGTCAATCTGTAAGGATCATCTCAGTTTATAAAAGTTCAATTACTAATCTCAATATTTAATAATGATTGTATAATGAACAATGAAGGGTTTTAAGTTCGAGCACAGGCTATCATAATCCAGCTGCATTCACATACATATGCACAAATAATCACAAGATACAGACACTTTAATTACAAAAGGATTTATTAAAAAGGTAATAAAGTTAATGTTATTCAATGATTCCTCTTTAAACAAAACTCCACAATATCACAGATAACAACAGCAGCACTTATCATAATTTAGAACACACATGTAATACCGATGGTATATTTACATGTGTGTGTTTGTCCCTGTCTGTGTCTCTATGTGTGTGTGTGTGTGTGAGAGAGAAAGGGGGAGTGGCGATGACGTCATGACGCAGTCACGTGGTGAAGTAGTCTGGCTGAATTCACGATGGTGGTACACTCGCGTGATCCAAAATGGAGGCGAAGTCAAGATGGTGGTAGGTCACGTGAGTTTACAAAGGACTTGAGAACAAAGAGATTCTGATTTATCTCGTGGTTTTGGCGCGCAGAATGGCGTCGAGATGCGTTCAGGCTCTCTAGGTCTCGGAATGTATATATGTAACGTGAATATGTGTGTGATGGCAAGGGTTAGTTGTGGGAGAGAAAAGAGAGAGAAAAAGGCAAATATGCAGTAATACTGATCAGAAGAGATCTCAAAACATGCCAGAGACAAGTTTACAGTGACTTTACCACTCTGTACCCAAGCGGGCGGTGTGCACTGATCTTTTTGATCGGTAAAGTCTCAGCAAACTTGGTCGGACGATAACAAAGGAAACCGGAAGTGCTGGTTCATTCACTCTGCCCTGACAATAAAGCCTCTTACTGTGACTCTCGCAGTGTTTCATGCGTGTTTGGTGCGGATTTCCTGGAAGTCCAGTGGATGATGCGTGGACTCTCAAGCTCTTTCTGTGATCTCGGCCTGCGAGTGAACCTTCTGTGCCGATCTTTTCAAGTTAAAGTAACAAAAATAGTTCTATCAAAATAGAAGCGTTGACTTAAGATAAAACAGAAAAGAAAATGAAAATAAAACAAACGTCTGTGTTATTGCTCCCTTTAGAAATTGTGTCATCCGGAGGGACCTGGAGAGGTCTTGTTGAATTCTTCAGAGCAGGGAAAAGCAACAATTTTGGTGAGCTCAGCTATTTTATTTACCTGAGAGGTGCCTGCCCCCTCGAGGAGTGGGTCATGGGCTTATGTTGGCTATCAGCCAATGGAATGTCAGGGTTCTACTCTCAGGGGGCGGGGCTTCGCCCTCAGTGGGCGTCTAGAAACACCATGGGGGGACCCTGGAGATGCCTCCCCCACCAGGAGAGGACTCCAGGCTGGCTGTGGAATGTTGTGTAGGCCCTGTTTACGAGACTTTGTGTAACCTCTGCCCCATTGTCTGCACTTGGCCCTAACAATTGTTAAGGGCTTTGTATGTTAGGAGCAGGATCTTGAATTATATTTTGAATTTTACAGGGAGCCAATACAGAGAAACCAAAACAGAAGTATGGGCGGCTGTGGCTGAGGGGTAGAGTGGTCTTCTTCCAACCTGAAGGTCGGCGGTTCGATCCCCAGTCTGAACCATCTGCATGCCGAAGTGTCCTTGGGCAAGATGCTGAACCAGGGGTGGACTGGCCATCTGGCATACCGGGCATAGTCCCGGTGGGCCGTTGACCCAATGTGGGCCGGTCTGGTCCGCTATGTTGTTTTTTTTTTTTTTTCTCTCTTCTTCCTCTCTAAATTCCCTCCAATTGGGCCGGCCAATTGGCTACAGAGGGCTAGCAGTGTGTTGCCAGCATCGACACACATTATTGGTCTATTGTTTGTCATTGTCAATCAATCATGGGCTGACAGGTTCAGAGAGCCCTGACAGTGCTGTCAATCACAACACAAACCAGGGTGGGGCGGGACCTCATGGCATTGGTGGGGGGAGTCGCGGGACGGGCTGCTGCTGAGACAGAAACTTAAAATGGATAATAAGAGTAAAAAACGCATCGGTAAAAAAACTGAAGTCTCTGGAGGTGGAGGCTGCTAAATGTGCCAAACTGACGGACCTATGTGGTGCCGGGTTCACCAGCCCAGCAGCAGCAGGTGCGCCGGGAGACGAGCGAGGAGGACTCGACAATGATGAGCGAGTGGAGGCAGACATGTGAGCGCGCATTTTCAATTTTCAATATTTTCTCCAAACTGGCTCGTTACTTGAGCAGCAGAGGTTGGCGTCGCACGCCTCTACCCACGGCGCACCCCTCTCTCTCTCTCTCTCTCTCTCTCTCTCACTCGCTGCCCCCTCCCTCCTGAGATGTGCAGGTCCCGGTGGCGTGTTTGCCGTCGGGGGGGGTTGGTCTATCCCTCTGGTCTATACTTCCTCTAGAATAGGATAAGAGATAGTGTCTTATTTTGTGTGCCTAGATCTGGTTTCCCTTTGCTGAGTTATCATAAGGGGCATTGTGTATCACTCTTGCTACTGATGAGAGGTCCATGTTTAGTGATATTTACAGAATGTTTTAGTGGTTATACTGTGGTTTATTAATGTTCTTGGGCAGACACAAGAGGCACTTGTTTATAGTTAATTCTTTGTTGTCTCTAGATGCACTGGTCCATTACTATTTGAACCTCAGCATCTAGGGTTCAAAATTGGTAAAATTATACATTATATGCATATTGTTGTTGTAATTTTTCAGTCAGTTGAGATAAATCTTGAGGAGAAACATTTTGGGTTGTTTTGTGTCTGTATAGGCCGACTATAAAAAGCACTTTGCATTTTTAATTTTAGTACTTGTACTTTTACTTTTGATACTTAAGTACATTTCAACACCAGATACTTTTGATACTTAAGTACTTTTAATATGAGCTACTTTAAGACTTTTACTCAAGTCATTTTCTGACGGGTGACTTTTACTTTTACCAAAGTCACTTTCAGGTAAGATATCTGTACTTTTACTCAAGTATGGCTTTCAAGTACTTTGTACACCACTGCTCAGAAGCACCCTCTCACCTGACAAATTGGAGGCATTTATGTTGATGGCCACAGAGAAAGACATTCTCATGGCCTTGGACTCTGACTTGGTGATAGACAGACTTGCAGAGAAGAGTGAGCTGCTTAAAAAGCTGCTCCACTGATAAGGTGAGAAATATTTAATATTATCACACATTGTCATTGTTAATCATTTATAATCATTATGGATGTAGTAATTCATAATTTGTCATTTTAATAATTCTTTTCAGAAGTTTATTGTGCTTATGTGTTGATCCTTAATGGTGTGATCAGGTACACTAAATGATCAATTATTCTCCATTACAGGTTGTTGGGTTAGGGTTAGGGTTTCTGCACCTTACAACATACATCACACCTTATTTTCACACATCCAAACACTGTTAACACCACTGACGCGTAACATATTTTACACATCCCACTACGTAGTTAGAGCTATCTTGATTTGGAGTTAAATAAATTTACTTTTGGCTTGAGAGGTTTGTGTGTGGCCTCCCTTCTTGTTGCCATCTTTGAGCTAGGTGGTAACAGTAGTATGCATGAGAGAAGACGCCGCGAGATTTGTGGACTTCTATGTGGTGTCCGCTGATAATGTAGTGGGCTGGTCTGGACAGACAATGCAAGGGCTGAATTTTTGTCCCAGTCCACCCCTGTGCTGAACCCAGAATGGACCCCCATAGAATAACAAAGTGCTGCATGTAGATGCACCGTATGAAAGTGTGTGTGAATGGGTGAATGTGAAACTGTACTGTAAAGCGCTTTGAGTGGTCATCATCAGACTAGAAAAGCACTATATAAATACAAATCCATCAGAAGTAATATGATTTCTCCTTCTAGTTCCTGTCAGCACTCATGATGAAGCATTTTGGAACAACTGAAGGCTTTTTATAGCCTGGGTGCCAGACGAACTTAGCCCCGCCCACAACATTTGTTGTTCGGGAAGTTCGGTCTGGCATCGCTCCGTTGGGGAGAAACTATGCTCGTACAGAAGCTGGTCGATCCAATCAAATCGTCAGGGCGGGCTTTATACGATGATTGACAGATGATCTACAGTGACGTAATCAACCACGTCACCAGAGAGCGCTGCCTGCAGAGCTGAGATGTGTCAATGCTGCCATCGAGTCTGTTTCAGCAGACATCGACAGCGCATTCATTTTGAAAGAGGAACAGAGGAACGCGATCAAGGCATTTGTAGATCGAACAGATGTTTTTGCCGTCCTCCTACGGGATTCATAAAAAGTTTAATTTATCAGCTGGCCCCGATGCTGCGGCCACACAAGCAGTCATATAAATAAAAAGAGAGTGGGGGGGGGGGCGCTACGCTCCTCAGCACATGAGACAAAAAGACACATAGGTTGGGACGCTGTTAATGTTGGAGCAACAAGGAAGTGTATGCTTGAAAAAAACGATTAACTGCCATTTCTCCTCCTCGCTGTTCTCCTGCAGAGCCATGACAGCGGAGCTCCGCAGCGCGGCGTGCGAATCAGCAGCTCCGTGGAGTTCTGGTAGCGACGGATCTCTCTCAGAGCCTCGGGACCGGCGGGTCGCGGTCCCGGGCCGGTAGCGAGGCTCTGAGAGAGATCCGTTGCGGGCTTCTTAACGCCGCCGGCGGCCGGGGCTCTCACGAGCAGCCCTGCTTCCTGGGGGCTCATATCAGACTCATATTCTGACTAGAATAATGAGTCTGACAACGTCAGGCTAGGCTTTTTACAGACTTACTGGGTCATTCTGATCCTCCGCAGATAATACAGAGGAACTTCAGAGTCATGTTCATGTCTGAAAGCAGCTCTTGTTATCCGCTTTTGGCAGATTTCATTCAGCTGAACTTTAACAACAATTTTTTATCTAGTAATGGGCTGCTGTGGCTGAGGGGTAGAGTGGACGTCCTCCATCTGCATGCCGAAGTATCCTTGAGCAAGATGCTGAACCCCGAATTGCCCCTTATAGAACAACAAAGTGCTGCTCATAGATGCACTGTATGAATATGTGTGTGAATGGGTGAATGTAAAACTGTACTGTAAAGTATGGGGTGCCGTTTGTCAAGCAGCTCACGCTGAAAATAACAGCAACATTTTGTCACATTTAGCTTCAAACCATGTTTAAAAAACTGGTGTGAATTTTTGAGAGTCACTTTTTTGCACATTTACAACAATATTTGTCAACTTGGAGATATTTTAAATATTTAAATCCAAATGTTAAATGTAACACTTAAATGTTAAACGTTAAATCTAAATGCTAAATCTAAATGTTAAATTTAAATCTAAATGTTAAATTTAAATCTAAATGTTAAATCTAAATGTTAAATTTAAATCTAAATGTTAAATTTAAATCTAATTGTTAAATTTAAATCTAAATGTTAAATCTGAATCTAAATCTAAATGTTAAATCTAAATCTAAATCTAAATGTTAAATCTAAATGTTTCGGGTGAAACTAAATATTTAGCCAATATGCAAATTCAAATGCCGGTTACAGGAAGTAGTAACAAAATAAAAGCTCGAGGAAGTCAGAGTGTGTTTATTACGGAGCCCCCCAGGGGACACGGGGGAAAATGAGGACAGCAAAATGACTTTTGCGAGATCCCGAGAAAGTTTAGGACAATGTACTTCCGGGTATCTCATAATAATGACATATTAAGTCATTATTATGAGATACGGGTTGTGGGCGGGGTGCCACAGAGCAGGGAAGCCGAGGCTGAGCGGCTGCGGGGACAGTCGCCCTACTCGCGGAAGTGGGCGACTGTGCATCGATACAGAGACATAACAGGATCGCTCCATGTTTTCTGCTCCGTTCATTGTCTTAGCGATGTCCTGTGTGTGTCTGTGTCTGCTTCCGCCTCACGTCCCTCTGTCCCCCGCTCACAAACACCAGCGCTGTTTACAAGTTATTAGTACACCTACAGGACTGATGTTATGATCTCATACTATCTCATAATAATGAGATACTGACTGCAGGGTCTGTCATGGGAGACTGTGTGTGTGTTTGTGTTTGGGCTGTGTGCGTGTGTGTGTGTGTTGGGGGGGTGTATGCTTGTCTCTGTTCCTCTTCACTAAAACTGATAATCACATGTATTTTTTAGTTATTATCCGATGATGACCGATCATGACTTCGGATCGCTCCGTCACTTTAACGCTGACAGTCCTGACTGCGCGTCACGTTCTGCTTGTGTTGTGTGGAGCGGGGGACTACGTGCACACAGTGTTTAAACATGTGTTTCATGAGCTCAAACAAACACAAAGTAAACATCAGTCCTGTAGGTGTCCTAATAACTTGTGATCAGTGCTGGTGTTTATTGTTAAAGTGTAAAGTGAGCAGGGGACAGAGGGAAGTGAGGCGGAAGCAGACTCCGACACACACAGGGTGACCAGACTTTTAATGAGCGTCTGTTCTGATCCTGGAGCAGCGCTGGTTATAATTATTCAGCGGCAGCACATTGCTAAGACAATGAATGGAGCAGAAAACATGGATCGATCCTGTTATGTCTCTGTATCAATGCACAGTCGCCCACTTCCGCGAGTAAGGCGACTGTCCCCGCAGCCGCTCAGCCCTGCTCTGTGGCGCCCCGCCCACAACCCGTATCTCATAATAATGACTTAATATGTCATTATTATGAGATACCCGGATGTACATTGTCCTAAAATTTCTCGGGATCTCGCAAAAGTCATTTTGCTGTCCTCATTTTCCCCCGTGTCCCCTGGGGGGCTCCGTAATAAACACACTCTGACTTCCTCGAGCTTTTATTTTGTTACTACTTCCTGTAACCGGCATTTGAATTTGCATATTAGCTAAATATTTAGTTTCACCCGAAACATTTAGATTTAACATTTAGATTTAGATTTAAATTTAACATTTAGATTTAAATTTAACATTTAGATTTAACATTTAACATTTAAGTGTTACATTTAACATTTGGATTTAAATATTTAAAATATCTCCAAGTTGACAAATATTGTTGTAAATGTGCAAAAAAGTGACTCTCAAAAATTCACACCTGTTTTTTAAACATGGTTTGAAGCTAAATGTGACAAAATGTTGCTGTTATTTTCAGCGTGAGCTGCTTGACAAACGGCACCCCATAGTAAAGAGCTTTGAGTGGTCATAAAGACTAGAAAAGCGCTATATAAATACAAAAAACATTTAACCATTTACTCAGCATGGTTGATTCTCTATGACGCTAACGAGCGACGTGAGGTTTTCACAGTAAAACTTCTAAGATGTTGAAGTATATTCTGGTCGGCCGAGAGGTTGATGTGTTGTAGAAGCTTGATGATGAAGGAAAGGAACGCGGACCCAGTACTTACAAGTATAATGATGTTTATTACACAAAAGTAGTACAGGTCAGGACAAGCTCTAGAGACTTGGAGAAATCACACAGCCAAACGATGAAGTCTGCCTTTGCAGGAGTCAAGCACACATTATATAGAGAGGTTGCGACCCAAGGCAAAACAACATCTCAAATGTCGTGGTTCAGCCGGACACAACTGCATGTGTCCAAGCATACAACGCAAATGAAATGGTGAATCCATAAAAACATGCCTCGTGCAGAAAGACAAAGACCCATGTCTTTGATCCATGACCCAAGGCTTATCCATTAACAGGTCAGAGATCATTCCCTAGAGACGAGAACTAACTAAAAATATAATGAGGAATTACTGAGAGGCTAAAGATGAGGGCTGCATGCTTAAACATGTGATTCTGATTCATACCCAGGTTACAGGGATCTATTTAGCTGAATTTACCACAATGTCCTTTTCATCTTAAAGCAGCGGTTAAAACAGCTTTTAAATTGTACCTTTATATGGGATGAGTATGTGACTGAGGACCCGTTTATTCTTTCTGGTGTTAAGTAAATGTACATACATGATTCTTGCTGTTCTGTGTTTGTACCCTCATAGTTGAATGCACTTATTAGGAACTTGGGAGTGATCTTCGATCCTGATTTGTCCTTTAATTGTCACTTAAAAGAAATTTCTATGTAACGAAGAGAACTTCGTTCCCTGGAGCTGGAGATGGGGTGGGGGAATATTGCACCATACACTTTAATAATTGCACAGGCGGTGGTAAACAGTGCACTTTATTGGTATATTTGCACACTTAAAAACAGTTAACCGTTATTGATTGGTGTTACATTTGTTGTCCTTTGTGGGTCTGTGCTGGTGGATTCGGTGGTGGCCACATGCACCTGCAAAGAGAGGGACATGAGTTAAGGTGCAATAGTGTATGTTTCTGTGTGTAATGTTACTCACCAGTTCTCTTGTCTCCAGGGTGTTCGGGTAAAAGGCCTCCCCAGCAAACACGCACCATATTTATAGTTCCGGGGCCATCCAAGTGGTGGTGTTAGTGTGGGTGTGGGAAGTTTAGGGTATGTGATTATTGTAAGGTGTTGGAATTGGGGGATGAGGGGGTGTAAATAAATAAATGTGTGTGGTTGTGGGTATATAGTAGAATGATGGGGATAATGATAAACAAAAAGGTGTTGTCAAAAGGAGAGCCTCGCAGCATGGGGAATGGTTTCTCCCTACTTAATTAGGCCCCTATATAAGGGGCCATTTTGTTGTCAGACTGGGGTGTGTTGCTGCATGAGGCGGAGGACCTGTGCCAGGTGCCTGAGAGACACAATAAACGCGTCTTGACACACAACTATCCTGCCTTGGTTTTTCTTTTGCGGTACGGTCCAGCCGTGAGCGTGGTCATCCTAACATTCTAGGAACGCCTTTTTCCACTAGCGTAATATCTCAAAAATCAGACATGTCCTTTCGCAAAAAGATGCAGAAAAACTAGTCCACGCCTTTGTTACATCGAGACTGGACTATTGTAATTCATTATTATCAGGCTCCAGTAGTAAGTCGTAAAACACCCCGAGCTTGTCCAAATTGCCGCAGCATGTGTCCTGACGAGAACCAAGAAAAGAGAGCACATTTCTCCAGAATTAGCATCGCTACACTGGCTTTCTGTTAAATCAAGAATAGAATTTAAAATTCTCCTCCTCACCCCTCAAGGCCCTTAATAATATGGCGCCTTTTTACCTTAAAGAGATGCTAGTACCTTATCAACCTACTAGAGCACTTCGATCCCAGAACTCAGGCCTACTTGTCGTCCCTAAAGTCTCTAAAAGTAGATCAGGAGCCAGAGCTTTCAGCCATCCACCCTTCCACTCCTGTGGAATAATCTCTCACTTTCAGTTCGGGAAGCAGACACGATCTGTTCCTTTAAGAGTAGGCTTAAAACCTTCCTTTTTGATAAAGCTTATAGTTAGAGCTAATTAGTGCGGTAGAAAGTAACTTGTCCTATGTTCCAAAATAGGAAGCGTTTAGTTTAAAAAGGCATAGAGGTATTGATGTCTGATCCACTGAGTGGGCTACATGGTTTTCATCGTACTACCATACAAACTAGTAGCCAGTCAGATTTACCTTGAGCCTCAGTGTACCCTCAAGTTCGGCCTGTATCATTGTATCACTGATTAAAAGGCAAAAACCCATGATGATGCTAAGACGCAAAGGGAATTTATGACACATGACACACGGAGCTTCTCTTTCCAGCTTCTCCTTCCTCTTCTCCATCCTTATCACATCAAAGTAACTCTTATCTCATCAGTACATGTTACTAACTTGACCCCTTCCCCAGAGTTTCTGTGCCTTATCGCCCGCAGATGCAGGATCACAGCTATGGCCGCACCATGGATTATGATTGTGGATCGCGCATCAGAGGTCGCAATGGTGGATCCAGTTTGGTGGATTCTGTATCGTGCCGGCTGATCATAGTGGGAATGGCAGATCCTTTGTCGCGTTGGCATCGGATGGTGGTGGACCACGACCGAGGCGGCGGCTGATGATGGATCGTAACTGGCAGCAGTGGACAATGACTGTGCACTATAGTGGATCCCATTCTGATGCTGGATCGTGATCTTGCTGGCTGCTGACCAGAGACTATGATTGCAGCAGGACTGCTTGACATATAGTATTGAAGTTATAGTTCAAAATGTTTACCCTCATCTATGCTGCTAAAAACTTTAATCCCGATGATATTGTTCTACACTTGACATCTATTGCACTTCTGTCCGTCCTGGGAAAGGGATCCCTCACATGTGGCTCTCTCTGAGGTTTCTACGTATTTTTACCTGTTAAAAGTTTTTTTAGTAGTTTTTCCTTACTCTTGCTGAGGGTTAGGGACAGAGAATGTCACACCATGTTAAAGCCCTATGAGACGAATTGTGATTTGTGAATATGGGCTATACAAATAAAATTTGATTGATTGATTGACTTATTGTAAGTCGCTTTGGATAAAAGTGTTGAGTGTTTTAATGGAACACAGAGAAAGTTTAATAACAACAATAAGACAATTTAAGTTCAAATTATGAAAGAATTTCAGCTCTATATTGTGTCTTCTTTATATTTAAAATAATAATCAAACTGAGCAGAGATGTATGTTGTAGCCAAACAGGCGGCTGCTGTGTTTTGTCACTGTGCAGACCATGGGGGATTTAATAAGTAATGAAATATTTACACTGAAAAAGGAAATAAGTAAATAAAGTGGTGAAAACTAAGCATTTTTAATTCATGGCAAACAGCTTAGTTTGCCATGGACATGTGAATATGGTACTATATTTGCCAGTATTTTGGGAGGACAGATATTTTTATGGAAAGCCAGTAGAAGTTTGGAGTTTACAGGGCACAGACACATCATACCCAGCATCATTTCTTCCTGTTGAGTGGATTGCTGGTAGATGTGTGGTTAACACATCCTCTGTGCATTTAAACAGCACAATTGAAAAAGTGACTGTAATCATGCCCCTCTGTACAGTGGTTGAGATTTAGGATTGTGTTTTGGATAATAATAAAATGTTGAAATAAACTGCATTGTTTCAATTTTTTTTCATAGCATTGACCTTTGCTTGTGGTATACAATGTAATTCATTATAGCACACTTACTTACTTAAGAACAATTTACAATTTCAGGTTTTATATTTATTTGAAGCCTGGTGTACTGGGTACCTCTTAGAAAAAGGTGTTATCTGCTCTGAGGGAAACTATCCTGATTTGCATTTGTAAAGCTCAGCGCATTGTCATTTGCATGTGAAAGCCATGACAAACAGAAATGAAGGTCCAAGGACCAAATTTTATAAATTGCCTTAACGAATTATAAGGTCAGACTATCGAAAATAAATCAAAGTCAGCGAAAAGAAAGGAAATTATTAGGGATGGCGACCAAACATCAGTGCATACTTTGCAAAGACTGTATGGGGTCCGAAGACTTTGCAATTGCAATGAGTGTTGGGAGTGACCAAATGTGAAGATCTGAAGAAAGTGCATATTGAAAAAGTAAAATGATATGACATATTTTAAAACAACCAGAACCAATGAGTGATATATTGCACATTGGATGAGGGGTGTATAATGTAGAACAAAATAAAAGATCAGCAAACGACCAAACCTAAATTAAGGTCTGAACAGGGCCGGCCCTGGCAATGTTGGCGCCCTAGGCGAGATTTCAGATTGGCGCCCCCCCCCCACCCACCCCCCACACATACACAGCCAAGATTGTTAAAGACTGTTACCCCCCCCCCCCCATCCCTAATAATTAAACACTTTTTATCTTGTAACCCTTTAATGACAACACTTTAACTCTGTGACTAACAATAAAATAAATTATAAGTTAAAACCAAGCACAGATAACAAATGACAGTTATTAAACAGAAATATAAATACTTAAAGAAATGCTAAACTACTCAATAACCTTAACGCAAAACTTCAAAACTGAACACGCCTTGACTTCTTTGTGGCAAAGTCATCAATGACCACATCAAGTGAGACTTTCTGTGACACATCATGGTTTATGCTTATCACTGATAGTCCACTGAGACGCTCCTGGGCCATCGTAGACCTCAAGTATGTCTTGATCAGTTTGAGCTTTGAAAAACTACTCTCTGCAGCTGCCACAGTCACAGGGATCGTCACAGATATCCTGACCACCCACATGTTTGGGTAGATCTCTTGCAGTCGCTTCTTGTGCAAAAAATCCAGGATCTCCATGGCTGTCATGTTGGTTGATGGTAGGTTTGGGAAACTTTTCATTTCCAGGGCGAGTTGTTTTGCGTCTATGTCTGACTGTCCACCATAACTTAAAGTGCTGCTCAGTAATTGACATTTCTGCTCCATCTCTGCCTTTGTCATATTGGAGAAGTTCACAAGCACACCAAACACCTCCTCAACCTCGCCCAAGGTCTTGAACCTCTCCTGCAGAGACCCTATGGCAACATCAACCACAACATTAAAAAATGTGGCCTCCATCCTCCTTAGTGCATCACTGATGGGCTCATCTGGACATTCATATGTGAACTGTCTGCATGTGGACCGTAGCCTCTTCTCTCAGGACTGCATCCACATTCATGTCCTCACACATCTCTCTCGCTGAAACCTGTGCTGAAGCAAAGCCGGTGAGTCTGTAATTTTGTAAAAACGTTTTTGCCTTTCCAACCAAATCCAATACGACATCCAGTTGCATAGAGGTAGACTGCATCAGCTTACTCACTCTTGCAATGCTACTGAGAATATCGTACCAGACAACTGAGCAGATGGTGAAGCGAAAGGATCCAATTTCCTCAGCTAACGCCTGGGCCTCAATTCTCACTGCAGGATCTGTTGCCTTCTCTTTGACCTCCAGCAGAGCTTCTCTCACTTGTGGGGCCTGGAACCTTACTGCCTCCACACTATTAACACGGCTCTCCCACCTTGTTTCTGACCATGACTTCAGTGTCATTTCTACATGTTTTTTTAAGATGGACCATCTCTGGGTGGATGCTGAAAACAGAGTGAACATCTTTTGTAAATAGCCAAAATAACCATTCGCCTCTTGTGAGCTTCGTGCAGCATCTGCCACCACCAGGTTTAATGTGTGAGCTGCACATGGCACAAATAAAGCTCTCGGGTTGATTTCCAGTAATCTGGCCTGTACACCTTTCCTTTTACCCTTCATATTTGCACCATTATCATATGACTGCCCTCTGCAGTCATCAAAAGGTAAGTTCAGTTCTTCCAGCCTCTTCAAGATGAGAGCTGATAGCCCTTCTCCTGTGGAAGCTTCAGCTTCAAGGAAGCCCATGAAGTGCTCCTTCACATGTGGCTTGTTCTCCACAGACACAATCCTGAGGATAACTGACAGTTGCTCGGTATGGCTTACGTCTGGGGTGCAATCCAGTATTATTGAGAAATACTTGCTGAGTTTGATCTCCCCTACAATTGCCTCCATGATCTTCCCACTAATGGCACCTATCAATTCATTTTGTATGTTTTTTCCAAGGTAAGTTGCCATGGTCCCTACTCCACTCTCAAGCATCTGTAAATGATGTTTTAAAACTGGATCAAATTTGGCCATTAGCTCCACTTCTTTCAAGAAGTTGCCATTGTTGTGTTTGTAGATTGTGTCCGTGGATCCTCTCAGGGCCATATTTCTCTCAGCAAGGGACTGGATTATCGCCACTATCCTTTTCAGCACTTCACGCCACCTCTTCCTATCTGTTTCAATGAGTGCCATTGCCTGGTTGTCTATTGCTTGTCCAGTTTCAAGGCGAATCTCCAAATCTTTCCACATCTTCATAGATTGATGATGCTCAGGGCTATTTTCATGGGTTTTTAAAATCTTGGTGGCATTCTTCCAATCATTTAGTCCTTCATTAACCAGTTTAAAATCCCTCTGTGAGAACAACTTGCAGCAAAAGCAAAACACACTGCTCTTTTTCTTGGAGTAGATTAGCCAGCTTCTATTGACTTTTTCACCACTGACTAATGTTGAGTGAAAGTAATGATGATGGCAACTCCGTCCATCCTCTCTTTTAAGGAAAATATAATCCCTCTCAACCTTATAAGGTCCTCTGATGATTAATTCTGTCCTAACATTAGCAGAGAGGGCAGGCCAGTCGGCAGGATCCATTGGTGGTGGTTTGACAGGCTCACCAACAGCAGGGGTAGATTCAGATGTAGCAACTGGTGGCACTGTGGATGCATATGAGCAGCTAGGGTCCTCTTCAGTAAAAGTGGAAGTAGCCAGAGAGCTTGGTGTTTCTTCAGAATCAAGTTGCGAAGAGGTAGATGGAGAGGTTAGGTCATCTTGGTCACTTGGGGCCGGTTGAGATGAGGTCGATGGCGGTGCTGAAGTCCCTTGTAGGTACTTGATCAAAGAACCTGTTGGAATATGGAGGATTCAAGAAATGAGCCTTTACCACATATGGTGTTTGCTCTCTCTCACACACAAACACACACACACACAAATACAAATTATTTCCTTCACTTTAGAGGTTATTTATTAGTTAATCAAACAAGTTAACAAAAAAATATATTTTTTAAAATTAAATACTGGATGTGTAAAAAATGCACATCAGAATCCATTTGGTGTCTGCATTTACTGCAATATGAACAAGGTTTGACTCATGATTATGTAAAACGTGAGGAAATGCTGTAAATTATTTACTTCACATTCTCTCAAATAGTCTGTAAAATTGCCATGCATCCCCAACAACTTTTGGACTGTGTACAGATGCACACACGGGCAGACAAACATGTAGGTTATATAAGTCTGAAATCTGCTGCACTGACAGCTAGCTAGCTAGCTAGCTAGCTATTCATGTCGACAAAAATAAACACTAATGATGTGCACAATCGTGGTGACTCTTACCTCTATACTGTTCTTTCTTCTCCTCCTCTTCTCTGCGGCGCTTTCTGAATTGTGCACCAGAGGGTTTTGTCCGTTTTTGACTCA
Source organism: Limanda limanda (assembly GCF_963576545.1). Lineage (NCBI taxonomy): Eukaryota > Metazoa > Chordata > Actinopteri > Pleuronectiformes > Pleuronectidae > Limanda > Limanda limanda. The sequence goes on from NC_083652.1 coordinate 781,888, forward strand.
TTTTTTTTACTGTAGCCGCAGTCTAACCCCGCAGCGTGAATGTCGGGGAGTCGCGGACACAGCGGAGGCGGAAGTGCCAATTCTCTTGCGAGCGGCATCCTGGCTGTTCCAACAGCCAGCTTTACAGCGCATCCAGGCACTCCCCGTCAATTTCGTGGCGCTTCGCTGCTGCTCAAGCAGCCCAATTAACATGGGCGCGGAAAGGAGGCGGACAGCCTTTGTTTCGTGGCGCTTCTCTGCGCTTCGCGGCGCTTCTGCTGCCTCCGGGGTGAGATGCGAGAGGGCGCACATTTTGCGCCCTCTCGCATTTTGCGCCCTAGGCAACCGCCTACTTCGCCTATGCCAGGAGCCGCCCCTGGGTCTGAAGACCAAAATATATAAAATGGCAAAAAAAGGGTGTTAGGTCCGATGACCGAATAGAAAATACGATGCACAATGCATGCGTCCCGAAGACCGTATGGGGTCTGAAGACCATGGGGTCATGTAGACAGTGTAGGCTACGAGTGTAGATAATGACCTAAACAAAGATCTCAAAAAAGTGCTGCTTGAAAACAGACTGTAGATAATATCGTAAACCACCACCAGTTATATGCATGACTGACTGATATCAGGGTTGAGAAATCTGTGATTTGAATGGACAGGGTTAATGGCGGGGCGAATGAAGTTTAGTCAGACAATTCACATTCATTTATTGCAGCAGTAGAAGAGGTTTAGTGTTTGGCGTCTAGGCTCCAACTTAATCACTCCCCTATATGATTACACACAGGATTGATGGGAGTGATGAGCAAATACTTGTAACCCCCCATCTGAGCCTACAGTTGGATGCTGGGGGATGGAGTGGCTGAAGCAACTGGTGGCAATACTGCAGCAGCAGTGCAAGCAAAGGTAATGATTGGAAATTTCTCTTGGCTTAAATAGACCACATGATAATCCACCACCATAATGGATGGTTGTGGAGAGTGAGGTATGTCGCATGATTGGAGCAGTGCAGCTCGAGCTGGCTCCCTGAACTAGCTCACAGGCAACGCTTCATTAATAATACTGCATCGAGGAAAGGATGCTATTTCTGAGAACTGACAGCATCCTGTGCAGGACAGAGAGTGTTATAGGCTGTCTGCGTTCTGGACAAAGAGGAGAAACTCTAGAGATGCTCTTTAATGATAATTTAACTGCCATATTGGAATATAAACTGGGTAAAGAAGGGTCCTGACGTCTTGCATTGAACTGAATCCCTGCTACTAGTCCATGAACATAGGAGATTTAAAGTGCTAGATATCCATAAGATAACAAATGAAGGCACAGACTGTGTTTATGTTTATCGGTTTAAGAGGAATATAAATAGAGGCAAAAAACAGTTATGTCCAGCATTCACAAATAACGCTGTTGGTTTTAATGTTAATGATGAAGTGGATAAATAATCTGGCTTTAATTCCCCTACTCACTTCATCACCACTGTCCCATTTCCAAAATGTTTGTATGTGTAGGGCAGTTACCTTTATGCACCACTGGGCAGCCCTGTTGCTGTTTGTCCCCACTGGGACACCGTAGTTCTGAGATTTGGCCTGTGCTGGACGCCATGTTTCTCAAACTTTACTTTTGCTGCCCTGCAAGGTGTTCACAGCGCTTGTGTTTAGCCCTTGAATATTGTCCTTGATGCTGGTTAGTTTGCTGTGTCCTGGTCAGGCACTGAAATAGTGCTGGATGAAGCATTGGTGTGTACATTTCAAGTGGTATTGTACTATGACAGAGTAAGTCATTTATTGAGGTTTCTGTAGTAAGTTTGAATGCACAACAATCTGCATTTTTGCAACAAATTGTAACGGACCGATAGTTAAGTTTATGTTCTGGTTGACTGCTATGTGGTTCTTGTTATGACTTATGTTCAGCTAAGTTACAATGTGTTTAATAAGTACTGAAATGTCCTCAGGGTCAGTGAACAGGTCGGGGTGGGGCACGTGACATTTCTAGTCCAATGGGTGGGGTTGTGTGGGAAGGCAGGCTGTGAAGTGAGGACGCTACAATATGTTATATTTTGTTTCAAATATTATTATTTTTTCTGCAATGAAATATCTCTTTTTTATACTATTTCTGCACTGCAAGGTGCTGAAGCAAGCCAGTGTACGAACAGGAACACGTTGTTGGACCAATAATGTCATTGGTTATACACGCATACTCACAGCATTTCTTGTTTCATGTTTTATGTCACTTCCTGTTTTACTTTGATGTATTACTCACACTTGTCTCTGTTTCTTTAGGTAATCTCTCTTCCGGGCCTATGTGCGGTGCTTCCTGCACAACACCCCACATAAGAAACACAACGCAGAGTCCCTGGGTATGCCGAGAAGTGCCTCCATGTGGACGGTAGAGAGAGGGATTAGGTCACATATGCATCTCCCAAACTTATGAAACAGCTTACAACTCCATATTAGATCTCCACGCTCTCTAGCACACTTAAAATCATTCACATATCTTTTCTCTTCGGCATTCCTTTTGAGTTAACAACGTTTTTATCCCAGCAGTTTTTATTTAATTTTGTTTTATCTTATTTCATTTTTTTAATTTTTACTATTGGTATTTGATGTATACTATGATGCTGTTTTCTTGTTGTACCTTTTACTTTTTGAAGAACTTTTGTCAAACAAATTGTTTTAAATATGCTATTAAAATTTATATATTTTTTGTCATCAACACATAGGCCATCATGTGAAATACCAGCAGTGAGTGTGTTGGTGTGTGTGTGTATTGTCTCCGCCACTATGAGTGACACACACGGTGAGATAATAGGAGTGTTCACATGAAGCAGCCGGTAAAATCCTTTTTTGTAGAATAGTGGAAACAAACTGAGTGAGTTTCATCCCTGGTCCACAGCGCCACAGTGATCAGAACAGGGGCAGCTCCTGGCATAGGCGACATAGGCGGTTGCCTAGGGCGCAAAATGCAGAGAGGGCGCCACAAGAGGCTGATTTATCATGCATGATAAATGCAATGTTGACCAATGCAGTAACGTCACACCATCGTCTTCTAACCCCGAAGACGCTCTGGAGGCAGAAGTGCAGTAAGGGGTCTTGAAAAGCTTTACGCCTCATTTCCACGCCCGTTAATCAATTGGGCTGTTCCAGTGTTAATTTCCTTGACGAAAACTATGACAAAAAATATTCGTTAACGATCTTTTTCCCGTGACTAAGACGAGACGAAGACGTAACGAAAACTGATCTTTGAAAATAAAAACTATGACTAAATCTTTTTCAACTTTTGTTGACGAGACGAGACGAAAATGTTGGTAGTTGACTAAGTCACAATGATTTTTTAAAACATCATCGTATCAGGCCGTCATGAAGTACCAGGAGCGGGCGAGTGTGTCTGTGTGTGTGTGCTCCCAGATAGCGCACCGGTCCCGGGGCTCCGCCCCCGCGCTCTCGCTCAGAGACACCATGAGATCAGAGCTCGTTTGTTGAAGCAGGCCGCTCACTGACTCACCAGCTGCTTCTTAACATTGGAAACAGTGAAAACACAGAGTTTCTCTGGTCTCAGCTGCTCAGAGATCAGCGCCGCAGCTTCTTGATCAGAGCAGAAGCTGCAGTTGGTTTCCACCAAGCTTCAGCTTCTGTGTCCACCTCCAGTCTGATCTGCTTTCACTTTTTGTTTTCACATTTCGCCAACTAAAATATATTAGGCTGCAGCTATGTTTTTATTTATTTCAAAATAGGGTACTTCTTATTTCATACATTTCCCACAAATATGGGGAGTACTCAAATAGCCCTACATAGTTCTGTGTTTCATTTATTTCAAAGTAGGCCTACACTTGCCTGTGTATTCTCTTCTCCTCTTCATAAGCATTTGGTGTTTCCCTTTGTTGTAACAGGTAAAAATAGAAATAAAATGCCAACAGTTTTTTTTATTGTTGTTCTATAATTTCATAAATGCAACAATCTATAGTTTAGTATAGTATAACTTTATATAAAACTTTATTAGCTTTGTTATCAAATTTGTTTTGCGGCTCCAGACAAATTTTATATGGGGGAAGAGGGGGCAAAATGGCTCTTTTGATAGTAAAGGTTGCCGACCCCTGCTATAGACCTATAGGAGGGATATTTAATGGACAACCTACGTACCTAAGTACTGCAAGCTAGACTAGTATGCAATTGTAGACACAAAACAGGGGGTTCCTGGGCCTGAGAAGGGAAGATAAGGTGTTTAATGTGGCTATTAAATGTGACCAAAACTAGACTAAAATGTAAATAGTTTTCGTCGACTAAAACTAGACTAAAATGTTCTGAGTTTTCGTAGACGAAAACTAGACTAAAACTAAGAAGGATAAAAATGACTAAATGTGACTAATATGCATTTTTGTCTAAAGACTAAGACTAAATCAAAAATAGCTGCCAAAATTAACCCTGGGCTGTTCGCACCGGCAGCAAAGTACTGGGAAGCTCCAGGAAGCTCCGAGAAGCGCCAGGTAGCGCTGGGTAGGTTCGTGGCCGGCTTGTTGTCTAAAGCGATGGTTTAGGGGTCTGTTCTATTTTTTCTGCTCGCAGTGAGCGAATCAGGCCAGAAAACGCACAGAAAATCGATTTTAAGTGCTATATTATATAAACTATCATATAAGCATCCGATACTTTTGATTTCCCCGCTGTTCTTCTGGAGTTTCATTTCCCTGACTTATGCCCCTACATGCTCAAATTTCCCCATCTTTAATTATTTACTTAATCCACATATTTGTCAGTTGTGTCTGAACAGTCAGACACAAACAAGCACACAATCTCTTGTTGAGGGGGGGGCGTGGCGGCTATAGGCTTGCGTAGGTCACCTGTGAAGACCATCATTTAGTTCAGTTACTTGAGCGCTACAATGACATCTTCTCAAAGCATGCATTGGACTGTGGGGAGACAAAGGGGTTTGTCCATCGGATCCTGCTTACTGATGATCGTCCGTTTCGCCTTCCTTATCGTAGAATTCCACCTGCGCATTATCAGACACTACGACAGGTTTTGACAGAAATGGAAGAGCAGGGGATCATACGGAAATCTATGAGTGATTATGCCTCACCATTGGTGTTGGTTTGGAAAAAGGATGGAGGTTTGAGAATTTGCACCGATTTTCGTTGGCTGAATGCGAGAACATTAAAGGATACCCATCCGCTCCCACATCAATCAGATTGTTTAGCTGCTTTTGGAGGAAACACCTTTTTCAGGACAATGGATTTGACATCTGGCTTCTATAACATCCCAATGGCTGAGGAAGACAAAAAATACACAGCTTTCACTATGCCACTAGGCTTACATGAGTACAACAGGATGCCGCAGGGACTGTGCAAAAGTCCTGCGTCCTTCATGCGCATGATGCTGAGTATATTCGGTGATTTCAACTTCAGCAGCCTTTTTTTTTTAATTTTTTTTTTTTACAACTTTATTTATCATTTTTCCATATTGAAAACATTTACATCATTTGTTATGCATTTCTTACAAAAGTTGCGCACCCGCCCCCCACCCCAACCAGGTGGCATCCCAACAAATAAATCCACAAAAACACTCACGTATCACACTGACAGACAGAACACCAAAAGAAGAAAGCAAATATAGACAAATACAAAAAAGAGACAGGCCAAAGGGAAAAAAAAAAAAAAAAAATAATAATAATAATAAATAAATACATTTAAAAAAAAGACTCAAACCAATCTATGTTGATCATTATGTTCATAACACCAACATCCAGGACCTTTAACATAAGAAAAAAGTCCCAACAGTCAGAATATAAGCATTGAGAAGACTAGGACGGCAATCAGAGAAGGAAAGAGGGAAAGATAAATACATATTAAATAAGAACAAGGATTCAGGCAAAAGGCAAGCTCTTGATATGTGTCATGAACTGTGACCAGTTTCTGTCGTATTTAACCTCCGACCCGTGTACTGTATATCTAATTTTTTCCAAAGCCAATCCCAACATCACCTCTCTAATCCAATGAACATAGGCAGGAGGATTCTTTCCCTTCCAATTCAGCAAAATCAGACGTCGGGCATGCAATGATGCAAAGGCAATTGCATTTTTATGGAGACGGGACAGCTTTAGCTCATCCCTTACTACACCAAAGATAGCTATCAAAGGGTCAGGCTGCAGTGTTTTGCCAGATATTGCTGAGAGTGATTGGAAGACTGAGGACCAGAAGCCATACAAAGATGGACATGACCAAAACATGTGTCCCAAAGAAACAGGAGAATATTGACATCTAGGACAGTTTGGTGAACATTAGGGTATAATTTAGACAGTCTATCGTTAGAATAATGCAACCTGTGGACAACCTTAAATTGAATCAAGCCATGTCTGATACAGAAAGAAGATGTGTGTATATGCTGTATGTTATTTTTCCAGGTGTCTTCTGGTATTACTTCTCCAACCTCTCCCTCCCATGCTGCCTTAATTTTGTCCCACGAATGAGGGCAGCCATCCAGAATTAAAGCATATAGTTTTGATATTGCTCCTTTATTGAGTGGAACAGTATTCAGTTCTTAACATTAAGAACTGAATACTGTAAGTCTTTAGAGGGTGGGAATGGGTACCCTTGGAAAAATTTAGAGGCAAAACTTCGAACCTGAAGATATCTGAAGTAATGAGACTTTGGTAAATTATGATCTTCACATAAAAATTTAAATGATGCAAAGCCTTTGAGATGGTGCAAAAAGATAATTAAACATTATTGGGGAGAAGCTACATATATTTGTCAAATTAAAATGTTTTCTGAACTGACGCCAGATCTTAATCGAATTTTGGACCACCAAATTTGAGTTCAGATCAGGCGCTTTGATATTTAGTGTGAGGGGGGCAGTTAGGATCGAAATCGGGGAAACTGGGAGTGTAGCACTCAGCTCCATATCAGTCCAGACTGGACCCTCCTTATCTGCGAACATGGTGATCCAATATGTCAGCTTGACAATATTAGCTGCCCAATAGTAAAATAAAAAATTAGGTAAACCCAAGCCACCGTCAGATTTAACTCTCTCCAGGCTTGCCTTCTTTATACGTGCAGGTTTTTTATTCCATATGAACACAGAAATAAAGCGATCCAGTCGAGAAAAATAGGATTTTGGGAGAAAAATGGGAATCATTTGGAATAAATAAAGAAACCTGGGCATTACAGTCATCTTCACTACATTTATCCGCCCTGCCAATGAGAGTGGAAGATTTGACCACCTATCCAAATCAGTTTTAGTACGGTCTAAAATCGACCTATAATTATACTGAAAAATAGCTTTAATTGAACCTGCTATTTCTATTCCCAGATAGGTAAATTTGTCATTTTCAATTTTAAAAGGCAAATTTTCATAAGTGATCTGTTTTGCCAGATTATTCAGTGGAAATAATAAAGATTTTGACAAATTAACTTTATACCCTGATATGCTACTGAACTTTTGCAACCAGTGGAGAAGGTAGGGCATGCTCTCAGTTGGATCTGATATTTGCAAAAGCAGATCATCAGCATAAAGCAAAGTTTTATGGTTTGTTTCACCCCTGGATATACTTTTTATCCTGTCATCTGATCTAATAGCAATCGCCAGTGGTTCAATCGCAATGTCAAACAGGAAAGGCGACAGACAACAACCCTGTCTTGTACCTCTGTAGAGTGAAAAATATTCCGAAATCAGGCCATTTGTCCTGACTGCCGCCATGGGTGTTGAATATAGGACTTTGATCCACTTACAAAAAGTGGGCCCCATTCCAAATTTTTCTAAAGCTGCGAAAAGATAGGTCCATTCAATTCTATCAAATGCCTTTTCAGCGTCAAGGCTTAGAATAACTTCAGGTTGTACTGTTGAATGGGGGGAAAATAACACATTAAATAATCTTCTCACAAGGATAGGTGCGAGTTTTGAAGAAAATTCCTTGTAAAACTCTGTGGGGAATCCATCCGGACCTGGCGCCCTTCCTGTTTGAGATAATCTGATGGCACTCGCTATTTCCTCAAGCGACAATGGCTGCTCTAGAGATGACTGATCATCTGGAGAAAGCCTTGGGGTATCCAGAGAATCAAGAAACGAGTAAATCTCAGATGAGCTACTATCTACCTCTGACTGATATAGAGTAGAATAATATTGCTTAAACTGGTCATTAATGACTCTGGGACTGCGAGATATCGAGTCAGCGCCTGTATTAATTCCTGGGATCATTTGTTCAGTTGACTGCTGTTTAAGTTGAAGTGCAAGAAGTCTCCCCGCTTTATCTCCATGCTCATAATATACCTGTCTGGATTTAAAAATATTTTTCTTGGCTTTCCATGTCATGAGCTTATTGAATTCAGTTTGCAACAGTAATTTCTCCTTAAAAAGATCTGGTGTGGGCGAAAGAGCATAACGCCTATCAATATCTGCAATTTTGTCAGCAAGCTCTTTAAGTTGTTTGGAACGCTCCTTATTCCTATGTGCCACATAAGAGATAACTTGGCCCCTAATGTAGGCTTTCATAGACTCCCACAAAATTCCCCTTGAAACATCCTGAGTATCATTAATTTCCAAAAAGAAGTCAATCTGATTGTTGAGAAATGTTCTAAAATGTTTACATAAAAGAAGCTGGGGATCTAATCGCCAAGTTCGTTGGGGCGCTACATTGGCTGGAAAAACTAGATCCATCTGCACTGGGCTGTAATCTGATAGCACTATACTGTGATATTTGCTGCTGGAAATTAAGGGGAGTAGCTGGTTATCGACAATAAAATAATCAATCCTGGAATAACTATGATGAACGGGGGAAAAGAAGGAGAATTGCTTCGTAGATGGATTTTTTGTCCGCCAGGGGTCTGATAAGCCATAAGAGCGGAGGAGGGAATTAATAACCACTGCAGCTGATGAGAGAGAATTATTTGCCCTTACACTCGACCTGTCTAGCTGGGTATGAAGGACGCAGTTGAAGTCTCCACCTAAAATTAACTTGTAGGAATTAAGGTCTGGAAGAGTTGAAAAAAAATTAAGAAAGAATTGTGCATTGTCCCAGTTTGGTCCATAAATGTTAGCCAATATTAATGGTGTATTAAATAGCTTGCCCACTACAGCAATATATCTGCCATCAGCATCTGATATTACTTCAGAGTGTTCAAATGGGATCCCCTTTCTAATCAGGATTGCTGTTCCCCTGGCTTTGTAATTAAAACGTGAATGATATATTTGTCCAATCCACTTACACCTTAGTCTTTTTTGGGAATTAATATTTAAATGTATCTCCTGTAGCAATATTACATCAGGTTTTAATGATTTCAGATGACTAAATATTTTGCTCCGTTTAACCAAGTTATTCAGGCCTTTGACGTTCCAGCTAATGAACGAAATTGCTCCTTGTTGATTATTTGCATTATTCAGAATCATAGCGCAAGAGTTTGTAGTGAGTCTGTCCTGCACGTTGGCTATATGTGAGTACTTTAGTGCATGTTTGAGTCAAACCATAAACCAAAAATGAACCCAAAAGAAAACTGACCAAAACAAACAAATAGACATAGATAAACCCCTTACCATCCTGGACCCCTGGGCTGGTCTTCCTTAAACCTGAGACTGCCCTGAAAACTCTCCTCTCTCTCCTGAGCATATAACATGTCTGCACTAACTTAAACTCTTACATGAACTCTGCAAAGGCAGAACAAAATGTAATAGGGCTTTCCTCTCAATACTATTCTTGCTGCATGTGTGCTGGCAATATTCGGTCACAGGCTGATATGGTTCTTAACACTTACAGTTGGAAGATAACCCCACAAAAAAAGAGTAAAATCAACTAGAATTAGTACTACTGGTGGTGATAAGGGGATGAATTAAACAAAACATTTATATTCTTCAGATGACTGAAAAATGTAACTTAAACTTGTCCATAGTCCAAACATAAAATGCATCCAACTGCAGTGTGGTGACGTCTATCATTCAAAAAAAAAAAGTCAGCATGTGCAAACCAGTGCAGTGTTAACACGCAGCATATATGATACCTGTTATGGCCCCGTGAATTAACTGTCACTCTCCCTCCATCTCCCGTGGGCGCAGATTGGTCTCGATGTAGTGCTTTGCCTTGACCGGGTCATCGAAAGATCCCTACTCGCCAGCTGGGCTCGTGATCTTCAGTGTGGCTGGAAACAGGAGACCATATTTCACGCCCGCACACCGGCGAAGCAATCCTCTCACCTCGGTGAAGGCGGCTCTCTTTTTTTGACGGCGGCCGAGTAATCTGGGTAGATGTAGAAACGCTTGCCTTTGTGGGTGATGGGACCTGCACCCATGGCCTTTCGGAGAATATCCACTTTCTCCTGAAAGTAGTGGAACTTGACGATGATTGGCCTCTGGGCATCCCCATCCTTTGGTCGCAGCTGCAGGCTCCGGTGCGCACGGTCAAGCGTCGGCGTGTAGTCGAGGGCCAGCGCTTCCTTCAGCAATTCGGCAACGGCACTCTCCGGTCGTATGTTTCCCAGTCCCTCTTCCACTCCAATTAGTCTGCAGTTATCACGCCTCTGCCGGGACTCCAAATCCTCGGTCTTATCCGTCAGCCGGGCGACTTGCGTAGACAGCGTATTAACTTTAGCTTCAAGTGCTACAACCCGATTAGCCTGAACATTAGCTTCCTCCTCGAGATCTCCAATGCGGGTTGAGAATGTGGCGTTTTCTTTCCGCATTTCTTCCGTCACCCTCGTAAACTCTGCGCGCACATTCAGGATTTCTGTCTTTAAGTCACTCGCCAAGCTGTCTATTTCCTTGTGCAGTTTATCTGCAGCCGCCATCACAGAGGAGTCGATCTTGGTTAGCACACTCCATTCCGATTGCTTGATGGCAGCCATGATTGCCTCGAGACCCGGCCCTGAACTTGCTTCCGCGGCCGGATCAGCCTCAGGCGAGTCCGAGGCGTCAGGCCCCGACTTCGGCTTTTGATATTTAGGCATTCTGAGCAGTTTAGAAATTAAAAAACGACCAATTCGAGGGACCTGGCACTTTAGAGACACGTTCGCACCGGAGAGGATGAGAAGGAGAAGAGAAATATTAAAGAAATGTTCAATCCCAGCAGAGCTCACCAAGACACGTCTTCACATGTCGCTGCTCCGCTGCGCCCCCCACTTCAGCAGCCTTTTATGCCATTTAGATGACCTGCTCGTTTTTGCACCAACTGAGGGGGAGGCTTTACAGAGACTGGAGATTGTATTTCAACGTTTGCGAGACCACAACCTCAAGTTAAGTCCTAAAATGTGCCACTTAATGCAGGCGTCTGTTAAGTTTTTGGATCATATCATAGATGGCAGTGGGGTGGCGGTAGATCCGTCAAAGGTCGAGGTCATATCTAAAATGTCCAAAGCTGATCTCATAGATCAGATCCTTTTTGGGGATGGTATTTTATTACCAGCATTATATCCCTAATTGCTCTTCCATCGCTAAACCACTCTTTGCTCTCACTGCTGGCCAGAAGAGAAAAGGAAAAGTGAAAGTATAGGGAAATGCAGGGACATACAGGAAACTCAAACCAGATGACTGGACTTCAGAATGTGACATCGCTTTAGTCAGTTTGAAGGAGAACTTATTGAATTGTGCGGTCCTTGCTCACCCTGATTTTTACGCCCACTGATTTTGTCAATCGATACTTCCTTGGACGGGCTCGGTGCAGTATTGTCACAAATACCAGTTGGTGAAAGTAAAGCACGACCCATAGCTTTCGCAAGTAAGACCCTGAGCAGTTCCCAAAAGAGGTATCCAGCTCACAGGCTAGAGTTTTTGGCGCTTAAGTGGAGTGTGTGTGAAAAATTCAGTCATTGGCTTAAAGGTACTTCTTTCACGGTGTGGACAGACAATAATCCACTCACATACATAATGACTAGGGCTGGGCAAGTTAACTAGTTAATTACGAGTTAACTCATCACTTATTTAACGCAATTAATTATTTTATCGCGCATTAACGCAGGTTTGATTATTTATTGTTTTATTGTGAAAGTCAGGCTTTTATTTTGTGAAAGTCTGTTGCTGACTGCTGCGGAACCGGAAAAGAAAAGAATTGGCGGATAAACAAACATGGAGAAGGGTACGGAGATTTTAGATGGCCATTTTCATTTAAAAGTTCTTCCAGACGGCGCAGTTGACCGAACCAAAGCTATTTGTAGCCACTGCCGAGGTGAATTTTCGTATCACCGGAGTAATTCCAGTCTGAAATATCACCTCAAGGCAAAACACACAGTTGATACCAGCAAACCATTCAACGAAGCGGACAGTGGAGCGAGGCTACGGCAGACGACGTTAGATGCAGGGAGGAGTATAGATAAACAACGGCAAGAGAAGCTAACAAATGCTATAGCGAAGTGGATAGCGACAGACTGCAGGCCGATGAGTGTTGTGGAAGACGTCGGTCTGAGAAACATTTTGAGAATCGCAACAAATGACTGCAGGTATGAGATGCCCTAAAGACGCACCATAACACGGAGAGTACACGAGTTGTATGAAAAGGAGAGGACTGCGAAAGCGACAACTTTACAACGTGCACCCGCTGTTGCTCTCACTGGGGACAACTGGACCTCACTCGGTAACCACAATTACCTTGGAGTTACAGTGCATTATATTGATGAGAAGTGGGCGCTGCATTCACATGCTCTGACTGTGATGAAAACAGAGGAGAGACATTATGCTGAAGCGTGCGCGGCACACTTTACTGACGTTGCACAGCAGTGGGATGTGTTAAATAAAGTCACCACACTTAGCACAGATAGTGCACGAAATATGATCGCTGCTGCGAGACAACTGCCTTTTGATCATGTCCCCTGCTTCGCGCACAGTCTCCAGCGTTCTGTCACAGTATCTCTGCAGAACAGTGCGTTTGACAATGTCCTGGCCAAGTGCAGAAAGGTTGTGGGGCACTTTAAACATAGTCCAGCAAGTGCAGCAGAATTAGAGCAACAACAAGTTGAAAATGGACAGAAGAAGGAGTCGCTTATGCAAGACGTTCAAACCAGATGGAATTCTACTCTGGACATGATTAAAAGCATCCGCAGAAACGAACAGCCACTGAGGGACGTCCTCACCACAAACACCAAGATTGTCATGCCAACTACAGCTGAAATGGACAAAGTGCAGAGATTGGAAATGCTACTGGAGCCTTGCAGGTATGTTTTACATCATATTTCTCACTATCCTGTCTGAGTGCATGTAAGAGAGAAATAGTGTAAATGTGTAAATGCAGCATGAATATGTAGAGGATAATTTTTCTGTATACTGTAAGTGAATGCAATTTTTTTTGACTTAAGTGAAGTTGATTTTCTGTTGCAAATATTTGACTGAACTTTTGGGAGGAGAAAAGTATGTCTCATGCTCTGTGGCACTGCCTGCTTTTTGCCATCTGTCCCGGGTGATGGAGAGCTCAGATGATGATCCTGCCTACGTGACCAAGTTCAAGTCTACATTCAGAAACGACATGGAGACACGCAAGGGAAATGCCAACATTGCATATCTGAAGATTGCTACTGCATTGGACCCTAGATTCAAGGACCTCAAGTGTATACCCAGAGCTGAGAGGAGTGAGGTATGGGCCTCAGTAACCAACTTACTCAGGGAACAGAGGGTAACTGCAGAGAAACCTAGGGAAAAAAAAAACTCAGAGCCAGTTGAGCCACCAAAGAAAAAGTTAACCCTCTTGGCTGTTTCATCTGAGTCTGATTCTGAACAGGAAGAAGACTCAATTGAGAACAGTGTGCGTCGATACAGAGCAGAGCCCGCCATCAGTTCAGATTCCTGTCCATTAGAGTGGTGGTCCAAACATGCAGGCTCACACAGCAGGCTGGCCCCCTTTGCACAGAAGTACTTGGCCACACCGGCAACCTCTGTCCCCTGCGAAAGGTTGTTTTCTCTTGCTGGTCATATTGTCCAGAAGAAGAGAGCTTCTTTATCATCTGAAAATGTAAATAATCTTGTGTGCCTTAGCAACTGGCTTGGTGCAGAGGAGTAAAACACATCACGTTTTAGGAATCTACACTGAAAGTGTTTTCTGGTTCTTTTATGACCAAAGGAAATCCAGTATAAACATGGACTTTACAGACTAGTCCTCTGCACAGTAAATGCCAGCAGTGACCTTTTTGGTGCATCACCACACTCTAACATTAATGCCCTGGCAGTGGCAATAAGTTTTAGTTCTGTGTTTGTTTTGTTAACATTGTTTAAGTTGAGATTTACACAAAGTATTTATTTAATTTAACTGCTACTTTATAATAATGCTGAAATTAAGTGACTGTTTGCACAACATAATGTTATGGCACTTTACTTCATATGGCAGTACATTTAAAATAACAGTGTCCAATTCTAGGAATTGACAACTGTACTGAAAGTGTTTTCTGGTGTCTCACTCTAACAGGGATATTTGGTACTAGACTGGTTATGCTGCTCCCTGAAGAAAGTAAAATGTTTCTGCTGTTACCTCAGAAATTGCCTGTTTTATTGAAATGATTGTGACTCAGGATTTTGTGGCCAGTTTTTTTCTTTTTCATAACGAAGAGGATAAAATTTATGCCCTGGCAGTGGCAATGAGCTTTAATTTTGTATTTGCTTTGATAACATTGTTAAGTTGAGATTTACACTGAATATTTTATTTAACTGCTACTGTATTAAAATGCTGATGTTAAAAGTGTTTGCACAACAAATGTTATGGCACTTTCGTTCATATGGCAGAACATTAAATAAAAGTATGCTATACACTACTTTTTAATTCATTATTGGATTTTGCGTATACATATGCGATTAATCGTGATTAATCAGGGAAATCATGCGGTTAACTCGATTAAAAATTTTAATCGTTGCCCAGCCCTAATAATGACCAAACCAAAACTTGACGCCTGCGAACAACGCTGGGAAGCTAAGCTAGCTCCATACACATTCAGTCTAAAGCACATTGCAGGCACCAAGAACATAGTGGCCGATGCCCTCAGTCGGGACCCGTTCGCTAGAACAGTTGGTCAGAGGCTTATCACTAGTTTGTTTTACCTCGATGTCTGGTAGAAAAGGCCTTGCGGGGTTTGCATCATTTAGCTGGACATCAGTGACAGGCAAGAACAATTCAACTGACAAGACAACGATTCTTTTGGCCTGGGATGGAGCATCAGATTAAAGACTACGTTAAATGCTGTCAGAGGTGCATCCTGGCTAAGACGCCTGAACCCTCCGCCAGAGTTCCTCTCGCAAGTATCAGGACCTCGGCTCCTATGGAGTTAGTGTGTTTAGATTTTTGGAGCGCAGAAGACAGCAAACAGTGTTCAGTTGATGTTCTCGTTTTGACAGATCACTTCACAAAGTTGGCTCGCGCATTTCCATGCGCAAATCAGACAGCAAAGCAGGTTGCTAAAAAATTGTGGGATAATGTCTTTTGTGTCTATGGGTTTCCAGAGCGCATCCACACAGATCAAGGGGCCAATTTTGAAAGTGAGCTTATAGCAGAACTACTCAGGTTGTCAGGAGTCTCCAAGTCGCACACTACAGCATACCACCCAATGGGGAATGGAGGAACTGAGAGATTCAATAGGACCCTGGGTAATATGCTTCGTTCGTTGCCATTGAGAGAGAAGGCTAAGTGGCCACAACAAATACAGACTCTAACTTTTGCATATAACGCAACAGTGCATGAAAAGACTAGATACGCTACCTTCCATCTCATGTTCGGCCGTTTTCCGAGACTCCCTGTTGATGTCATGCTCAGGCAGGTGTTACAGGACCCTGTGGTTGTTGACTATAGCAGCTATGTGAATACTCATGTCCCACCTCCAAGAGGCAGTAACTATTGCGCAAAAGCATTGCATCACAGAGCAGGAAAAACAGGCCAGGGGTTATAATCAAAAAGTCAAAGGAACTTATCTGAACAAGGGTGATAGAGTACTTCTCGCCAATAAAGGTGAGAGAGGAAAGAAAAAGCTTGCAGATAAATGGACTGCGACGGTATACACCGTCATAGACAAAAACCCACAGACACACATATATAAGCTGGAAGACGATGCAGGGAACACAAAAGTAGTACATCGCAATCTTATCCTTGATATCAGTTTCCTGCCAATCGAATCTGCTGAGGGAGCCACAACTGAAGCTCAGAGCTCATTTGATAATTCTGAAGAGCAGTCTAATTCAGTGGCTCTTGTCAATTCTTTGGGGGAGGAGGATTCAGAGGGTAGGACAAGTGCTTGGGTGCTGGGTAGAACAGGAGATGCAATCAGTCGCAAATCCTGGGTTAGTGAAGAGACAGACATCAGTCAATCATGTCAGGAAGGTGCTGAAGTTGGGTGTGGAGGAATAAGTCACGAAGATGGCGACACTCACAACTCTCTCAGACTACAGACTGACGTTGATGTTGCAGTAACGACAGTTGACATCGAACACAACCGAGATAGCCAAGCATACACAGAACTAGACACACAAGGTGTAGTTAGGACACGTACTGGTAGAGTTGTTAAGAAGGTTAACCATTTGGTGGAGACAATGGCTCAGACGCCATTCACTTTTAGGGGGTTGGCGAATTCCATCAATGAGAGATCACAGTCTCTTCTTACCCTGTTTTAGAGGGGTTATTTTTGTTTATTTTTTTTATTATTATTATTTTTATTTTTCTTCTAACATGTACACTTTGGGACTCAGAAGGTCGGGTGGTTTGGTGTATAAGGCACCATACTGTTCTATGAGAGATGTGAGGCTTGATCCTCCTTTTCGTTTCTCTGAACCTGGTTTCCAGGTAGCTTATACAGCTGAAAATAAAGATTGTATTCTTTGAGTGGACCCGTTCCAGTATTGACAGAAAGTCAGTTGTCTCCCTTGTACATGTTTTATCCTGTTAGGTACGCAATCAGGATTTTGGTGTAATTCAGGAGGGGTGAATGTAGCAGGTATTGGAATTGTTGTTTCATTTCACCAGAAATCCCTGTTTTTGTATATAATTGATTTTGTATTGCGTGTGTTTGGCGACCTCTGTAGGTCGCGAGTGGTCATTATATTTATTTTCACCGGTCTCACCAGAATGTTCTGGAACTTAGAGAGACTGGTATGTATGATTTACAGCGCGACACAAATGTATAAAGTTCATAGTTTAAGTTGTCTGTAAGCTGTCTAGAATGTTTTATGTGTTTTATAAGATTATATTAGTCAAGTTGCTTCATGTTTTGATGGTTCATTTTCATTCTTTAATTAGATCAGAGTGTTCTTCCTGAACACACAACTAGTTCTGAAATATTCAAAGTGAGCAATGGTTTTTTCAGAGAAAATAACATTTCATGGGCAAAATGTATTGCACTGTGCTCCAACGGTGCAAGAGCCATGGCTGGTATAAAAAGTGGACTAATCGCGCTTGTAAGGGATGTAGCTCCGCAAGTGATTTGGACGCACTGCAGGATACACAGGGAAGCACTTGTTGCCAAAGACATGAGCACAGAATTGTCAGATGTCATGGACTCGGTCGTGAAAGTTGTCAATATAGTCAAGAAGAGTGCTTTGCAAAAGCGTCTCTTCTCTAATCTCTGTGCTGCTGAGGGAGAATAACACACTGCGCTACTGTAGCCATACCGCTACTGAGGCTCGATGGCTTTCACGTGGAACAGTGTTGTCACATGTGTTGGAATTACGCAAATCTATTCGGGAGATTTTACTTCTCCAAAAGCGCACAGAGCTGGCTGCCCTTTTCAGTGACAATGTCTGGGTCACCAAACTTTCATATCTTGCTGACATTTTCGCTGAGCTGAACAAACTTAACAGTTCCATGCAAGGTCGCAATTCACATGCCATCAGCTGTATGACAGAATGGAAGGCTTTCTAAAAAAAATCAGAAGATGGAGGGAGCGCGTCGGGGAGGGAATATTTTCCATGTTTCCATCAGTGGATGAGCTGGGAGATTCTGCTGTGCTCTCGCCTCCTGTAAAACGCACAATTCTTACTCACTTGGAGGCACTCGAAGGACAATTTAGGAACTACTTTTCTGAGGCTGACTCCTGGCGCTGGGACAAGACATGGATACAGTGTCTATTAAGAGACAAGATGCAAGATGTATGTTTTTAAATGGCAGTGGCACGGCCACCCTGTACCTTGCACATGTTAAAAACAAAAATGTTAATGAATATATGAACCTGTGTCTTATTTTTATAGCTTAGTATTGAATGCACAATAACAGGGTAGCTATGTTTATACATGGCACTAGGCCAGACATGGGCAAAGTACGGCCCGTTGGGCTTTTTAATCCGGCCCGCCGAACTTGTCTAAATTTTTTTGGAAACTAAAAATTTTGTAGCACTTAAATGGCACGTACTTATAGAACTTTGTAGTTTTACTTTATTTTTGAAGAAATCGTACTTTCTTGATTATTCTCGTTCTGGGTTTGAACCCTCGGGGTTGAATGCACTTATTGAAAGTTGCTTTGGATAAAAGCGTCAGCTAAATTAAATTTGCCAGGGAGTGTGGTGTATAGGGCTTGAAAAGGCACATGATCTCCCTTCACTTTTTCCCTTTGCCCTGTGAGCTCTTCTGTAAAATGAGAGGACCAAGGAAACAAAAAGTGGACAATGAGTGCCGAGTGTTTAACACGGAGTCGACAACAAAATACTTTTTCACTGAAGTCCAATCGAAGGCTGTATGCCTGAAATGCCGAGAAACTGTCGCAGTTTTCAGGGAGTACAACATCAGCCGTCACTTTGCTACGAAGTCAGTCAACGCAAGAACGGGTGGCTGCAGCTCAGAGGTTGGCGACTTATTTACAGACTCAGCAACATTTTCTTTCACAGACAAACTGCGATTAAAGAGTTATCTACCAAGGCATGTTTTTTGGGGGGCATTCGAAATAGCAAAGGCTAGCAAGCCTTTTTCTGAAGGTGGGTTTTTGTTAAATGGCCTTGCAAATAAGTTCTTTGCTACTTGGTAAAGGCAAAATCCTTTCATGTAATGATTTTTCCATGTCATTTATATTAGTTCACAAAAACATTCCATCCATCTGTTCCTGGCCCGGCCCCTCTGTCAAATTTTGGAACCCATTGTGGCCCGCGAGTCAAAAAGTTTGCCCACCCCTGCACTAGGCCCAGTATAATATAAACACTATTTAATGCAATTTATATAGTAGGGGGTCCCTGCTCCATCTCGCAATCAGTTTGGGGGACCTTGGCCTGAAAAACGTTGAAGACCCCTGACTTAGGACATCACTACAATCCACACTGATTTTAGAAAAAGAGTGTGATAAATGCTTAATTTAGCAGTGTTTTCTGATATCAGTGCACGTCAGGTCCCTCGACTTCTCTCAGTGTCAAATTTATGAATAAAATATATGAATATTTTATATATATATGAGTGTAACTCCGTGTAATTACACTAATTACTGAATACTAATGATAGTAATTCGAGCCCATATCAAAACATTGGTGGAGGAAACACAAGATAGCTACTATCACATGCAACTTATTATTTACTAATTAAAATTTAAATTAAGTGAGAACCAAACATGTGACTCATAGCTAACGTTGTGCTAAAATCTAGACAGAGGTTAAGATTAAGATACGGTACATTTATTTGTCCCAAACACATGCACAGACATGCACAAACACACTCATGCAAGGATTTAACCTCTGCTTTTAACCCATCTGGTGCAGGACACACAGAGCAGTGGGCAGCCATGTACGGCGCCCGGGGAGCAGATGTTGGGGGAGTAAGGTGCCTTGCCACCAGTCTTCTGAGCCCACCTCAGATCTACCCACTGTCCACCTTTTTTGCCATATTTGGATTAGCCTGGAACTAGGAGGAGTTAGGTACTGGCCACCAATTTGAGCTTAAAAACTGCTCTGCAGAAACCTATCGGTGACGTCACGTCTTTATATAGTCAATGATTAACAGTGCTTGAGTGAACACACACACACGCACACAAACACATACACTGCAGAGAATAGGCCTGGAGGTGTGGCTGATCAAAGTGGTTCTGATAAGACTGTATCAATTGCCTCTGTTTTGCCTCAATCCCTTTGTGTAGGATGAGGGTGGGGTTGTGGGTAGTATTCTCCCCCACCCCCATACTTAAGTGGCACTTTGGAAAATTAAGATTGTCTTGGGAGCTAATCAATTAGCCACCTCCTCTCCTACCTACTATCCCATCTCCTCCGCTGCTCTTTTCTTTGCCTAATTTTTTCATCTCTCCAAGTGTTTAATCAAACATGATTCTTAGGACAGTGTTTTGCTTTGCTTTTCTGGTACTTTTGATGGCAGTACAGTCTGGCAGTGGCAGATAACCTCCCAGCATCTGTAAATTAATCCAAACTCTAGTAAAACGTGTTTTAAAGTCACAAATTCTCCTAATTCATACTCAGATTGCATCTTTACTGCAGCTGCATATTTCATGTGAAACATTATTAACAAATATATATATATCAGCCATCAGCTGCCTAGAGGTGCTTCATTGTGTACCATTTGTGGACATTTGTAAAACATGCTTTGTTTGTAAATATTTGGCATGAATTTATCTCCGTAACCACCTGTTTCCCTCACCATTGGAAGCTGTGATCCACTACATAAAAGCAAATTAGGGTTTCCCTCTTTTTTGGTCCCTTAGTATAGTATGTGTTGTAACAGTATGAGACTTACTGCATTGACATAATTATAAATATATCCATTACTCAAAATGAGTAAGCCTGAAAGACAAATCCAGGAGTCATAATTCTGCCCTATTGGGACCCTTTGAAAGAGTGTTTTGATTTGTCTTCGTGCTTTGAGTTCTTTTTTTCCAGTAACCTGTCCCAAACATTTCCACTTTACTGTCCAATGCTTTTCACTTAACCCTTTCAGGTGTCGATTCAGATCAGCTCCTGTCAGTGTTCAATGTGGGGAAGAAAGGTTTAGCTGGAAGGAATAGAGATTGATGTTGGTGTGTGATTGTATTAGTATGTACGAAGAGCATGAAGGGAAAGGCGCATTTTGCAAACGTAAGGGTCTTCCACGGCACGCCAGCTTTGCCTCTCCTCCACTCTGCTCTGTCCGCATATTCCAACCCTCATCAATTATTTATATATTAATGCCTCCTCACCTTACCTACACTTGTCCACCATCCCGTCCTCCTATCCTTTCCACTATCTACCTGTTTCTTTTCTCTCTGTCTGCCCCACTACCTACTTCTCGTTTATTTGTCTCAAAATCAATGTTGTGCTCCTCCACTCCTCTTTCTTTCTTCTTCTTTCATTCTCCTCATTTAAATCACATAGCTCCTGTCTTCATTAATGAGATACAGTCCAATTCAAATTTGTTCAAGTCTGCAATATTTAGTTTGTCTTGATACATGGTAATTGAGTACAGAAGGATTCATAATATCCCATCACAATAATTAAATTCTGACAAACTGTCAACTCCATAGAAATGAATAAAAATCTGGTTACAAGTCATTAGTAAATTATAGTGATTATGATTTTTTAGTAAAGCCTGAAACATACAAAATATGTTATAAACAAACTAGTAAACAAGAAGGAGTGATAACTTTTTGACAAACAAACTGAAGCCAGACTCATTCACAAACAGTGCGTACACACAAAACTGTTCTTAAACCGTTCGTACTTACGTTTGATGCACAAATCTGGGCTTCATCAACATGTTCTTATTGTAGTGTTGTGTGGAAAATGAGGGTACAAGGCCATTGTTTCTTTCGCTAACTTGTATTAGCTAACTATAGAATAACACTGCATACACAGACCGCCTGGATCTACAATGCTGGGTGCGGTTTGCAGACTACCCACCCCCTCATTCCGCCCAGCACTTCAATAAAATAGTACCATTACACTATATCACCATTCCTTTGAGAGTTTCAGGACAAGGTGGAAAAAAGGCAGAACATCAATCTTTTTTCATTTTTATTAACTGTTTATGGTCCAGCTAAAAATAAATGCTCCGATATGCAACACAGTTTCTTCATAAACATAACTTTACTGTCAACCATCTTTTCAGATTTTAACTTGCTTTTTTGGTTTTGTTTTTTAACTGGCTTACAACCAGCACATTGTTTAACAGAATACTGGCACTTAACAGTCTTTTATGAAACAGTTTTTTAACAAGAACCAGTCCTAAACTAAGGTGACATGGATGGAGTCACCAACATAGTGGCAGTGGATTATTCTGCTGAACATACTCTCTGTATTGGTCTGGTGGTCCCTGCGCAGTACTCTCTTATCCATCTGGACTAATATAAGTATGACCTCGGTGTGGCACATTGCTTAAGGACCGAAGCAGACTTTGCCCAGTCTGGTAGAGGTCTGACATTATTCCGGTCGTTGTAGACCCGCCTGTAGCTCTGTTCTGTTTCATCATCTCATCACTCTGTCTCACGTGCTGGAGGTCTGGCCATCTAGGTTGTAGATTAGCTTCCAATACAGGAACTGTAGTAAGGATTTGCCTGCTTAGCATTAGATGAGCTGAGCTCACACCTGTGCATTGAAGCGGGGTTGCTCTGTAGACCATAAGGGCTAAGAGAGTGGGTCAGTTTGTTTCAGGATCCTTTTGGCTGTCTCCACAGCTCTCTCAGCTTCACTGTTTTCTTGAGTGTTGTTTTGGGTGGCTGTGATATGTCTGAAATCATACTCCTTAGAGCAGCGGTTCCCAAACTTTTGAGGCTAAGCACCCCCTTCTACATCCTGACTGGTTTCACGCACCCTTTATCCCCCACACCTTAAAAAAACAAAACGCAACAGAGCCTATTTATAGCCGCATTAAATGCATCATCTTTAATCAAATCAAATCAAAGTGTTTATTGTCACATGCACCAAAAAACAGCGTCATCGGAGCAGTGAAATTCTTATGACCAGGCAGGCAACATCTATGCACTAGACGGGGAATACAAGATAAAGAAATAACATAGAACATAACATATAACATAGTACAACAATTCAATTTAAATGAAGGACTAGCAGCAGTTTACAGGGTGAAGGAGTGAGGAATATTAAATTAAATAATATGCAAGTATATAAATGACATATTATATAGGATATGATCAAATATGCATCCCATACTTTGGATTTCCCTGCTGTTGTCCTGGAGTCCTCAGGGTCTCACATTGTTAAATTTCACCATCTGCCCCTCCACTACAAGCACACAAGTAGACAGACCGAGAGAGAAAGAGAGGGGTTGGGTGTATGAGGACCATCATGATTTACCCCCGAACCCCTACATTGAACGGAGCATAAAACAACCAGCGGAGAAAGCAGAATCCCGGGCTGACCTGCGTGGAGAAATGCTGTGTGAACAGCCAGGCGGCTGTGCACTTGAGAAGGGCGCAGCGCTTCCGTGTCATGCAGCCTGCAACAAGAGAGAGGCAGAGGGATGGGAGAGAGCACCATTGCATTTTTCCTCTTGTGCACCCCCTAGAGGCAGCTTGCGCCCCAATTTGGTAATCCCTGCCCTAGAGAACTACATGAAAGCTCTGCCTGAAAATTGGGGGCCATAGTCCATAACAAGTTCATTGGACCTGTTGTTTTTGTTTCCCTTCACTAGTTTTGCCTAAAATATTATTTGATTTGGTCATTTAGCCCAGTGGGAGGGGCTGAATGTATAAAAGGGCAGCTTGAAGTCCTTGTGAGGGATCTCTGAATCTGGCTACAGAAGTGAGTAAGGAGAAACGGAAGAATTTTTCCTGTCTTTTTTGATTAAAAATTATTTTCTTTGTATATTCCTTTAAATATGTCCACAAGCTTTTGGGAGCCGGCTGTAAATAAATTGAAAACACCACACTTTTCAGAATACGCCTGTGTTTTCACACCTATTTGAGGAGTTTTAAAAGAGACCCCACCACTTATTTGAAAAATAAGAGAGATTTAGGAAGTCAGGAAAGATGGACACGGTCTACACAGAGATTGGGATGTGGATGATTAGGTGGGTATCAGATGCTTCATCAATAAGCTAATTTCACTTAAACTAAACTAAGTTATTGTTAGTTTCCAGGTCATTCACATTTCTGCTGATTGGTCAACTGAATGTTTTGCTGCTGTAAACCTCAGTTGCTGAACATGGAGAGTTCAGAGACCCACAGCCACTTGAGCCCACATTCACTGAGTTACGGGTGACTCTGTTCAAGAGAGGATGGAAATTGAGTCCAAAAGGATTTGAAAAGAGATGCTAAATGTTTCTTTAAACACTTTGGCAACTCATCATTAATTATGCTTATTATTATTTCATTTGTTTCTTCTTTGACATACTAACAATTTTTAGCCTTAACGACCTATAATTCTTAATTTTGACAGACATTATAATTTTTCACTAGTCTGTAATTATATACATTGTATAAATTATTGTTTACTTTACCCATCAATATACACTGAACCCTTAATTGCCTCCGACAGCTATTCTGTAGTAGTGAAGTGTGAATACAATGTGAAACCTCAGCATATAGAAGTAGGGATGGGTATCGTTTGGTTTTTATCCGATTCCGGTTCCTAACCGATACTTTTAAAACGATACCGGTGCCTAAACGGTGCCTGAACCGATACTTTTTTCAAAAAAGTGCACAAAACGATGCTTGACCAAGAAAGGCTTTTTTTATTGCCAAATATATTAACTGTTTAAAGTAGATTGTAAATATAAATAAATACAAAACCCTTTTTAACTTAAAACTATGAATAACATACGAACTGTTAACAAAAGTTTACACTATACTTAAATAAATAAAAATAAATACAAAACACACACACTCTGACTTCGGTGCCTGAGCCAAATGAAGACTGAGGGTCAGAGACCCCCGTGTCTCCGCGGCTGGGGCTGTCGCAGGCAGGCTTCGGCCCGCCTTCGTCCCCCTAAAATGCGGTCGCTTTTATGAAACATTTCTCGGCGTGGTCTTCGTTCCTCCCGCCCCCAGCCTTTCCAAGCCGACCCGGAGCCGGTCGCGGCGCACCGCCAATGAGGAAATGCGCCCGCGGGGGGGGGGGGGGGGGCAGCGCAGGGGAGAGGTCCCGCGAGGAGACCCCCCCCCCCCCACCACCACCTGCACGGAAGCCCTGACGCACGCGGGGCGCGGGCAACGCGGAGACAAGAGTCTGTCCACCGGCAGCCGCGGCCGACATCCGTGAAGGAAGGAGTGGAAGTGTGAGGAGGCGGGACGAGCGGAGACCTCAGGCTTCGATAGGCTCAGGCACCGAAACGAGGCACCGAAAGCTCCGTTGCATTTCGGTCCGGGTAGGTATCGGTTGTATTGGAACCGGTTCCATATTGGAACCGGTTCTCGGTACCCAACCCTATATAGAAGTGCTGCATGAGTGTGTGTGTGTGTGAATGGGACTAGTATTGTAAAGCACTTTGAGTGGTTGGTGACTTGAGAAGTGCTATGCATATGCAGTCCTAACCTTTGTGTAGTCATGAACCTGTAAGTTTATGATCGTTATTAATCAGATTTTTGAATTCTTGCTTTTCTTCTCCAGGTAGGCTCTCCCTCAGGCATCTGGTCCAACTCTTTCTCTTCAGCTTTTTCCCCTCACTTTCCTTTCCCATCGAATCTCATCATCAACCCCTACCAACCCCCACAGTCTTGTCCCGAGGTAGCTTTTGAATGAGAGATATATTAATGTGGCAGTTTAATTAGCGAGAACCCACATGGCTATTGATTATGCACTTGCCTGGGGTAAAGTTTGCCTTCTGCTCGCAGTCATATTGATCTCTGGGTGGGAAGGAGCACATCAGCAGTCGCAGAGTTCGCATACCAATTGGGTGATCCTCAGAGCATGCTTGGATGTACCAATTGTGTCTCTCTTAATGTCAACAATATGTGATGTTAGGGGCAGACTTTACACTTAAACAAGGTCGCCAACTGCATGCTTTTACTTTGAAAAAACAAGGGAATGTTGTGTTTCATAGTGTGTTATATTACAAACATTTTTTACAAACATTAAAACAGCCTTTAAAACTTGCCCCATATTGGGTAGCACTGATCTACATCAGAGTGCTGTTTTTATTTGACTTGGATGTTTTTTATCATATCTTACCTGGGTTGCTATGGTTTATGTCATTTATTTGTATGTCATTTAGTTGCTTTAAGGTTGTTGTGAGGTCAGTTTTTAAACTGTTGCAATGAACTCTGATGACCAAGGCAGCGCCAAACCCACACCTTCTTCATTGACCTAATTACCTGAAGAGCAAATGGTGTGGTGCAGGGGTGCACCACACAATCAGAGAGGACTTTTGTTGAGGCAGCGAGGAGGAGAAAAGAAAGCATGTCGGTTGCAGCAGACGCAGGAGAGACATCAATTCGAGAAGATCTGCTGGATCAGGCTTGTCTAAAGTTTTAACTTAGCTTAATCAACATTTTTTTGTGTTTTAACAGGGCTTTTTATTATTTCTTTGCATATTTATTAGTAGCTGTAAATAACCCAATTTATGTTATTATTAATATTGTTGAAGTGTCTTTCTCTTACTTTCTTTCGGGGGATATGCTAGAGTAAGAGCTTTACCCTCACCTGCTGCACTAAACTGCCAGTGGAATTCATGAAGAGACGGCTAAGCACGGCACACAGCGGTGAGACGCAGCAACTTTGGTTAAACAACAATGGCGAGAGATAAAACCACAGCTGAAATGGATGATATAAAGGAACAAATGCATAAACTACGAACTGAAATACAGGAAAGTAGTGGCTTCTTACTTTAAGCTGAATATGAAGGATTATCAAAGAAAAACAGTTGGCTGAGCTTCAACTTAAAATGGATGATGCTTGAGGTTTACATTACCCCGTCGATCAGAGCGGCTTAGGGGGCCCACAGAGAAAATGCTCACCTATCAAAAGGAGGAATTAAGTAAAAAGAAAAAAGACTGCTTACCCTCTATGAACAATTGAAAATGCTAATCAGAAAGTCAAAACAAAACTTAAAGACAAACATATCAGGATCAGACGTCCATGACCATGCCTACTCTACATATCACATTACATGTCATTTGGCTGACGCTTTTGTCCAAAGGGACTAGGGTTGCAAAGGGGCGGGAAGTTTCCGGTAAATTTCCGGAAACTTTCCATGGGAAGTTAAGCTCGGGAATTTGGGGAATTTTGAAAAAAAATACAAATACGCAAATTAAACGCTGAGCAATAAAAACATCATTCAAAACTCTATTTTAAAGATGTATGGAATGCAGCACACGCTGCAAGTTGAATTTCAACCCTCCACTGTGCATTTCTCCTTCACATGCACAGATAATTCCAGGCCTCAATAGCCCTGCTGTAGTGTGCAGGACTAGTCAAGTAAGTTTCGATGATATTACTGGGGGAAATATATTAGCATGCTGATTGAGGATTGTTCATCTCTTCATCTAGCCTATTTCCATTCATTTATCCATCAACTGTAAAATATTTTTACAGACGATTCCAATTGTTTGGCTAACTATTTATATCTCTGGCATTGCATTAGTGTTTTTTTACAAACATTTTTCTCATCTTATTCTACAGAGCAATGCCACGTGCACTCGCCGCATGGAGACATTTCACCCCATCCAATGTAGAAGGAAAGGCTGTGTACATTTGCAAATACTGTGCAAAGACCTATGTTAAGAATGACACAACAATGCAGAGGCGTATAGTCAAGTGCCCAAAGTTTCCTCAGGGCTCAAATCAGCCTATGACAAAACTACATGTTTATATTTATGTCTGTATATGACAAGGTAAATACAGTTAGTATAAATTACCCACAACATTTCCAGTTTATTCCCGTTAATTCACGTTTATTCCCATGGAAAGCTTCCAACTTTGAATATTCCCGGAATTTTGCAACCCTAAAAGTGACTTCCAATTAGTACACTCAACATTTATGAGGGGCCATTTAGGGGTTCAGTATCTTGCCATGACACTTCGGCATGCAGATAGGGAAAAGTGGGGATTGAACCGGCAACCTTCTTGTTGGAAAATGACCACTCTACCCCTAGGCCACACCGCCCTATGGTAGCACTTCACAGTCAGTGCCAATAACTGCTCTGAAACTGCAAGCATAGTAGCAAAGATAATTGATGCAGCTGCAGAACTAGCTGCAAAGGAAGCTCAGTACAAAAGAATGCAGGTTGAATTAAGGCAAAATGAGAGCTCACCCCAACTCACCCCTGCCCTGCCAGCTGTCCCTCAAAATGCCCCTATGCCCCCCTGCCCTAAGCGATGCGATTGAGGCGCACTGTCAACAGTCTGCTCCAGGGCAGTAGGGCGTGGCGGCGTGAGTGGCCCAGACCTTCGTATTTTTTTCCGGTATGTGGCCCTTTGGATACATCGGGATTATTTCCATTTTTGTATTGTCGTGGCAATTTCTACAATCCCACTACCAACGAAGAAACGAGTCTCAAAAAACTCTTACAGTATCGTCACCTTTAATGCTCAGGCATGGTGCATACCACAGGGTTTAGTTTGTAATATGCAGTTCTTTAATACATTCGGCTAACCCCTCCCACTCTGGAGGGGGTTTGTTAAACAGGAAAGGTTGAGATCCTTTGATCACATGAATACAACAATGCCTAGTCTAGCAATTAGGCCAATATGCATTCAGTAGTAAAGGGCTGTGTCTAGAGAAAATCAGGTTACAGTGGCTATGGTAATCAGGCCAATACACATTCAGTAGTACAAGAAAATCAGGTTTACTGTGTCTAGAGATTCAATCATGATCAATCAAAAGGGGAAATAAACATGATTATTATGGTCAACTGTTATATTTCCCTTACAATCCGCCCTTTTGATCATATTGGATCAACAATGCTTTATAAGGTGGGGGAAATCCCACTCTGTCTGGGTTACTTCAGTTATGTGTTATATTATCAACATCATCATGGTGGAATCCAGTCTGGGATAGGGTAGAGGTCAATTTGCAAAGTGGTAACAATGGCCTTAGTGCATTGTTTGCGTATCAGACCAATCCTACAAGTGATAACAGAAATAGCAATCAAAAACATGACAATGCTTATAATCAGTGTGCGAAAAAAACGATGTACCCATGGATGACAGGGAGCCAAACACATTAGAAAAAAAGGTCCCACCCGTGCACTTCATGCAGATCCTTTATCCCTTGCTCAGTATTCTGTTTTAGCTTAGTTATCTCCGCGTCATTAACAACATTCAGAATGAATAACTTGACAAACACCAGCAAAAGGTCCTGGCCAATCTGTTTTCTGTTGCTACACGTGCTTCATCGTCTAAACACCTTGATGTAGCTGTTATGGCAGTTGTAGAAAGATTCATGTGATATTCTAACAATGTGGATAGTGACTGAATCTCTTCTATGGACGTAAAACACCCCATATGAGGGCGGAGTGATGTTACCAGATACTTCCCTGATTAGGAGTACAAAAAATGACTGGGATTCTCTTGGAAAACAGCTGTAAGCCTGTTCCCCACAGACTAAAAACACCTTTTCTGGCAGTGCAGACTGTCGGTTAAAATAAAAAGTCTTTGTTTGATTATAATAAGTAATATTTGCTATAATTATTTGGCTAGGATCCTGTACACATAAAGAAAACATTGACAGAGGATGCACTCGCAGAGGAGGCCAAGTGACTGAACAGTAGCGGGCTGAGGATTTAGCTGAAAATATAGGCTTTGAATAATTACGTACATTAAATCCTAAGAACATTATTTGGGTTTGAGTTTTCCACGGGGCTATCCACACTCCTGCCATGATGCTATAAGTATAATCTGGACTACTTACTGGCCAGCATTCTGTGTCATTGAAGCTAGCAGGCAGAGCTAGGAGTTATACATGATGTTGGAGCATTGCATGCTCAATAGTCTTGAATTTGGATATTTTCCACAGCTAGTTTTGAACTCACTTGGTCTGTGCACTCAAACACGTTAAAAATGATAAGATAAAATAAATTATGTCCATTTCACTGTCGGGTCAGTTATGATGAGTTGGTCCTGGTATTTCTTCTCTTTTTTTTTTTTTTTAGTTCCTTCTGTCTCCTTTATTGCAGTTTCTTCTTGGTCTGCAAAAGCTTTGGTTGTTGCTATGTTTTTTTACACCTTAGTGAGAGCCGTTGTCTCTCTGCTGCCCCGTTCCTCGTCTGTGAGGGAAGCGGGACTCTCTCTCTCTGGGCCTCCGTTTCAAGTGGCGGCACCTTTCCGCAATGGCTGGCATGTGTCCCTGTGGTGATTTCCTTCACACCAACCGCTGTAGGTGTGGTGAGGAGCACCCGATGGGGTCCTGTCCATCTGAGCCTCCTCCAGTGGTTCCTGTCCAGGTCCCATATCAGCACCCAGTCTCCTGGTGTCCGGTTATGCAACTGGCCCTCTGCTGGTTGCGGGATTTGTTGCATTCACCTGTGTGTATAAGGCTCAACATTTTGGTTATGTGCACACAGTAAATACCTGTTCTGGCCCTTCCCCTCCCTCTCATGGTCATTAACACTACCGGTAGTGCTTTGATCCATGAGAGTTTTGTGTCATCACAGCAATTTACCATTTGTTTTTAATTGTTCCAATGTTCTCTTTCAACTGCTCCGCCCCTTGTTGATTTCATGTGGGATTTCCAGGGTGAATGTTTTCTCGCACTAACACCTTTGCCAGTGCAGAAGCATCTGCTTTATCTGTAGGGAAAACGGTCACATGACAATATTCCTTTCCTTCACATTGTGTTAGTTCAATGAAACCCATTTGCAAGTGATCAAACGGTTGGCCATGGGCTTCTTTGTCCTGGCCTCCTGTAGTGTTGCCTGTCAGAAAATTTTAACATTTTGAAATAAAACGTGAAGGAGTAATTTGTGAAACCACGACTATTTTCAATAAAAAAATAAAACAAACGAAACAACAGATAAACATTTAAAACAGACATTGACAGCCGTCCTCATATGACATACATTGTTAAAACATGTACATTCAGCCCTTTTAAAGGTTGCTTTCTCTATGTTGTTAGCATGGCTCTGTGCTTCTGCTAAATCTGTGAGAGAAAGGAAAAAAGAGTATCAATCAATTATGACATTTACAGTATGTTGGTTAGTTATGCCGCTTCCTTTGCTGTATCTGCTTGAGCATTACCTGTTGAAACAGAAAATGGCTCTTAATAGAATTAGGTTGTTGCTCTAGCAGAATAGAAGATACAGAATATGGCATTAACAATCTGACCTCTTGATATCATTCCTGCTGTTAGACAGAGAGGCTGACCCAATGCCAAGCTATCTAATTTCTTTGAGGAGAAATACGCCACTGGTCGTTGTATTATACTGTTGTCATGAAACCCCCTTTCTCATTTACAGTCTGTGTAAATGATCTGTTTTGATCTGGTAGTCCCAGTGTAGGTGTAAAAGTCAGTCGGTTGTAGCAAATGCTGTGTCAGCGTCTGTCGTCCACGTCAGGTTGTCTGTTGGTGTCAGTCGTTGGCCATGCATAACATACAAGACTGGAGCCTCCAGGGATGCAAAATCACAGATCCACTGTTTACAGTAGCCTGTCATCCCTAAAAATAACATTAATTGTCTTTTTAGTATGCGGTGTTGGAATCTTGAGGATGGCTTCCACTCATTTCGAGCTCAATGTTTTACCACTGCTACAAATTTCGTTTCCTAGGAAAGTTACACTTTTCTGGACAAATTGCAGCTGAGCCAGGCTGGCCTTGTGGCCCTGGTCTGCAAGATATTTTAGCATGCTACTATGTTGGCTTTAAAGGCCTGGGTTGTTGGTAAAAAAATCATTGAATCATCAACATTTATATCAGCGCGCTTACGTGCTGGCAATGCCAAGTCCTCCAGACTCGCTTGCATAACCAGTGACCTGACTGCGGGGGATTCCACAAAACCTTTGGACATACGTCTGAACGTATATGATTTGCCCGGAATTGTGAAAGCAAACCAATACTGAGAGTGTGGATGAACTGGGTCACTGAAAAATGCATTAACCAAATCAACAATTCAAAACAAACAAAAACCACATGCTTTCTTGTGGAACCAGAGAAACTTGTATATTATTCTCCCTTTTTTTTGTAATTTAAATTTATGTAGTAGGCATTCTTACTGGTGAGTGTGCACATGGAATGATGAATCCGTTTTTTTCCAGGTTTTAAAATACTGGTGTTATCCCTGCTACTGCTTCTGGTTTGAGTGGATGTTGTGTTTTGACATTAACAGTATGTGCTCTTTGGTGTCACATTGAGAGGTTCAGTTTTAAATAATCCCAGATCATATTTATCATTAGGCCATACATTTGTTGCACTTCTTGTAACTCTGA
Organism: Limanda limanda; assembly: GCF_963576545.1. Lineage (NCBI taxonomy): Eukaryota > Metazoa > Chordata > Actinopteri > Pleuronectiformes > Pleuronectidae > Limanda > Limanda limanda. Next base: position 813,995 of record NC_083652.1, read on the forward strand.
AGAGTCAATGGTTAACTCCAAACCTTTTGTTTAAATTTAGCAGTTTGTTCTAAATACACTTTTCGATTTCCCCCAGAAAAGTGCTCTGGAATGGGCATCTGTATGTTTGCATTTGGGATGAATATTGAATTCCTTCTCCCCTATCCTCCCATATACAATATAGTGAATAGAGATGAGCCGGATACTTGGCTGAAACGAGTATCCGGTACGGATAAAGCACTTTTGCCGATTACGAGTATAATACGAGTAATCGGAGTCATTATCTGTGCTCGGACTGAATGAAAATCCTCACACAGCGTCACAGCGCTCCTCCCGTCACACACGGCTCTGCTCACTCACTCACAGAACAGCTCTCTGTCTCTCAGTCACTCAGGTTCACTGCGCATCAGGACTGTTCCATAGGCTCAGTCAAGGAAGCAGAAATGATTCGTTCATTTCCCGACTGGGTCTTCGGGTACGAGTCTTTGGAAAATTTTTCACGAGACCTGCATTGGCTCAGTAGAGGAGCGCTGCAGATGCGAGGGAGGTTCACTGTCTCCCGGAGAAGTGAACGCTCTGTGTTTTTAGTATGGAAAGACGTGAATTGTATTTGTTCACGGGTCATGGTGACTGGTTTTGTTGTTTTCACTTTACATTTACACTTACTTTACAGTAAAGTAAACCTCTATTAAATACAGTACAACATGACAGTTTGTATGGTTTGAAATTGTCATTTATTATCACACTGGCATTTAATTATCACGGCAAACAATTACACTGCACTAAACTTTAAGTGTTAATGTAAGGTGAAAATAGCAAGGCCAGTCTGTGTGACTTGTGAACGAATGTGGATCGCGTCTTTCTGTGCTGGGGACACAGAGTGTTCGTTTCTCCGGGAGACAGTGAACGTCCCTCGCATCTCACTCACACACACACACACACACACACACACACACACACACACACACCTGGTGTGGAAATAAATTTAAAAAAAATAAAAAAATCATAAAAAAATTTCAAAGTTAAAAAAGAAAGTTATAGTCCATGGGCCCAGACCTGAAATTTCACATATCGGTACCATCTGGGTGGGCAAATTCTAGTTGCTATTTTTTAATTGTTATTCATCCCTAGATTATGTTTTGATGTGATAACCCTTTCAGAGTGGCAGCTTATTAGTGGTTATTACCTCTTGAACAGAGAGACCCCTATCTTGCTAACGCGGAAAGATGAATTCTCCAGTCATGTATAACTGTACCATTCTACTATTATCTTGTCTCCATTGAAATAAACCCACCAATAAATACTTTGAACTACGTACTGGAACAGTTCACATTATCAAATTTAGAAGGATATATAGTCTACTTTTGCGAAATTTGCAGTTTCAAATAATAATATTTAGTGTTTTTTTCTTCAAATACAATATTAAGTTACATTTAACTAAATAATTGTCCCTTAGTTTGTATGTAATCAACCTAGGCAACTAGGCCACAATAATTATGATGAAACTACATATGATACAGGCAAACAATGTTGTGGCATGTAAAATAGTTTTGTTTAATTTTTCTTATTACCAGTACAACACACATTACATGTACATATCGTGAAATATTAGGTCCACACCCTCAATCTAGGACTCAGTCACCCTCACCATCATCTGAGTCAGTTAACTCGACAATGGGTTCTTCCTCACTGGGTTGATTAGAGCAGGTTTGCAGTTTGCACATATCTGTGCACTTCAGGCCATTGGTGAGACATGTGCACTCTGGCAGTTTGCATGACCTCTTGCACTTGCAGGTGAGCAACTGCAACACTGCATCGGGTGCTGGTGAGCCACTCATCCACTCAATCGCCAGCTTCCCATCATCATCTGTGGTCCACCCACGCTCCATTGGATCGGGCACGGAGGGTTGGGTCTTCAGAGACCACCTCCATATTGCAGCCTGATAGTTAGCACGCATTGCATGCATGAAGAGGCAATCCTCACAAGGTGGGAGTTGACTGGACTCTTTGCCACGTCTAGCACAGAATATTTGGTGACGAAGGGTGTTCACATCTGTTGTGCGGGTAGAATGCACATACATACAGCATGTGATCTCTTGCAGCTTCTCAAAAAGCTCATCAGAAACATGCCAAGAACGTCCAAGCTCACTAAAGGCGTCTTGGTAGGCCTTGTCAGACTTCAGTAGCTTCAAGGCACATATCTTCCCACGGCCTGCAAAGGCACTGACTGTGTCACAACCAGTGAAGGCATGCATGCCAAGCAGGGCATCAGAGACACCACTTCCTAGCGATTGGCCTAGCTCGTTATGTCCAAGAACCTGGTCCTATTTTGGGTTCCACATTTCTGATAGATAGGACAGGGAATGTTCTTGTTGAATCCTAAGCATAGGACCAACACATCTGTGTCCTCAGCAGTAATGACAACTACTTTGTAGCCAGACTCTGCTGCATGGAGAGCATGTAACAGCATGCGAGTGTCATCTTCTTCCTGGGAAGATTTGAGCTCTGTTACCTCTTCCAATTGTTCTTTGTTGAGTTTGTAGCAGACTTCATCACATGTGACATACAACGTCTTGTTCTGGAGTTTTTCTCTGTGTTTGGGTCCCTTCCATTCATCGACCAAGAATTTGATAAGACTTGCTTTGTTGGAGGAACTGCAGAGCAGTTTCCTCCATTGTTGGATGTTGTGACCGGGTGCTATGTTCTTGAACTGAATGCCTCTCTCTGTACCCCTGTGGGCTCTTTCCGCGTCTTTTATGGATGTCTCCTTGTAGACATCAAAGACAACATCAATGCGTTGGCTCTTTGCTCCCTCATGGAGGACCTTGAATAGGGCTGATTCTGCCAGCTGTGCGAAAGTCTTGTCATCCCCTTTCATCTGCTGCACCAAGCTCATCCCATCGATGATGGTTGTTGAAGGTTCTGGGATAACATCTGCAGGGGCAACGCTTTTTTCCAGCTCTCTCGCTAGAGCAGCTTTATTGGTCTTGCGCAAAGATCCATCGCCATTGGCGAGGGCCCATGGAGACTCTGGGGTGACACTAGGTTGGAGTCATCACTGGAGCAATGGATGATGCACGTCATCCCTGCCTGCTTCTCAGGCACGCAACTGGTTTCTTCCATCTTTCCTCAGTACTGAAACTTAAATTTTCTTTTCTCTGCTGTTAAAAGCTGAAAGTAAATGCTCAACTGCGCAAGATTGTGGTCAACCGAATAGAACAATGTACATAAGTGTATATCAAGGCTGATCTTGGTGCCATCTATGAATCAGATTTTCAAGTAATAACAACATAACTTGTATGAAAAATCTAAATTTATTATTTTCAATAGTTACAACATTTGACTTACAAAAATAATGTAGTTAATGACCAATATTATATCACTGTTAAGATGATATTAGCACGTTAGTGATTTGGGCGAATTTCGCTAAAGCACTGAACAGTGAAAACGGTAATATAGCCCTAAAATATGAAAAGCTGCTTTTGTGCAAGGGTTATCACATATTAATAGACTTATATCAGTCCTACAAACAACTTAGTATAGGTAAAGTTTTGCCCCCTCAGGTGGTACCAATATGTGGTCTGGCCCATGGACTATTATGTTGAACCAGCCCACTTCCGGGTTAAATCACACCCACTTCCGGGTTAGGCCCCGCCCACTCCGAGTTCGGATACGGATAATTCATATGGTTAACAGATACAGATACAGATAATGCTGTACTCGCTCATCCCTAATAGTGAAGACTGAGTGACCATGGGTGCCAAATTTTTTCCACTGCACATTATTTGCTTTAGCTAGAGACACATCTGGTGATGAGTTAAGTATGTGTAAGAATTTGGCTATTGTGGGGGTCAACACAACAGTCAATGCGTACAATGTATTATCGTAATACACCCAATCACTAGTAATACAATCACTTTCTTTATCTTCCTAAAACCATTTTTTTTTCTTTTTTTACTCTGTGTCTCGTCCTTAACTAACTGTGTGTGTGCTATTTCAAACAGATCTGAGGTTATGTTAATGTGCCCAGAGGGAAACACGTCCCATTGGTATACGTACAGTGGCTGACCATAATCTGGTTGTACATATTCACTTGGGATATCTCATGTTCTGGTGACTTTAACCCCTTCCTGTTTACAATGCAAAAATCAAGCCTAAGACACGCATTTGGTGTCTTGCTAACAAATTTACAAGTCAACAGGACTTTTTATATCCCCATCTGTTTTGGTAACAGACAGTGGTGTGGTATATGATTATTTAATTGTGGTGCCTGTTGCCCCATCAGTGAAAAAATATATATACCACCCAATTTAGAAGATAATTTGTTTTATGGCCCCAGAATCAACCAGAAATGTGATATTTTGCCTGCTAACTGTAGAGTTATTTCAGGTAAAACTTCAGATCCACTTGCCTTTTTGTCTTGTTAAAACACTTCTATGTAATGTTTTACGTGTATGTGGTGTTGGGGGTGCGTTCACCTGAATCTGGAGTCTCCTCCGCCTCTGCCGCAAGCCATGCGTCATCCTCTGTGCAGTCTCTGGGATACGTGAAAAATAAGTCCAGTGGATCCCCTTTTCAGCCTTGTTCTGTTACAGTCTCTCGCACAGTTGTCAGGTTCTTCTGGTGGTAACATTCAGCGGTTTTCTTTGAAGACTTTAACCAATCTGACCACCTTTAAGCAGGCTGTTTTCATAGAGTCTCTCCACATGTCCGCGAACAGCATCTGTTCTCCAGTGATAGAGCATGTCTGTCTCTTGCCAGTCTCCTTATACTCTGCCCCATTTCAGTTTCATGCTGTGGAGCAAGAGACTTCTAGTTTCTCTCAAATTCTGCCTTTACTGTTGTACAATTTGGGCAAGTACTTCAACAACTGCAGGCCCTCCTTGTGTCGCTTTGTCTGACAGTTCACTGGAAATTCAGCGCATCTCCTCTGGTGTCCAGGCTCTGTAGACATACATCACTGCATCGGCGTCTGCTCTTGGATTAGGCACCTCAGTCATTGGAAGATTGTGGATGTCGCGTGCTCTTATTCTTGTGGAGATGGGGCTGAGTCTGTGTTGTGCTGTGATTGTTGCAGCGGCCTCATCCAAATTTTGGTGATATGGGGTTGGAGCGGATGCTGCGCGTGATGTGGTTCGTACTGTTGAGGCAGACTGTCCTTGGATGTCTCGGCATGAGATAGCAGGCTGTTGATTCAGGTGGCTTTAATGAGTGGTTGAGGCAGGAAGGAGATCCAGTTCTGTGTGAATGTGAAAGCTGAGGACAATCATTAGTTTTCCATTCCCTCCCTCTTGCCCCCCTGTTCACTACTTTGTTGTCAGTTTCTTTTCCTTTTTCTGAATCACACATCATCAATGCTATCTAATTTATTTTTGTTTTACCCTTCATTTTGTCATATTTTACCCAATTCATCTTGTAGCGCCTGTATTCGATTTATACTAAAACTACCATTCTCAGAAAATGCAAACTTTCCTACCCACACCAGAAGCTGTTTACAGGAGCCATCACCATGTTTCTCACACTTAAATTTTGCACATCCCATTAGATCACACTCTTCAGTCAAAGGTTTGCTATCAAGTTTCCCCATTTCGATAAATTTGCAGTCACTCACTTATCAGCACACAGAGATCAGATGACATTAATTGACATTATACTCATTAATTCCTTTGTCAATCGGTCGTCACTCTTAAGTTATGTCACTGCATCTCAGACGTCAGTTTGTTGGTTCTTCAATACTGTATCCTCCGTTGGAAAATAAATAAATTTAAAATCCGTTTCAAACAACCTTCATTCCAAAATCTCCCAAGCAGCCTTTTCTCACCCTGGGAGTCGATTACAACTTGCCCTTCTGGAGAGGTAGACTTCTGGTTATTGGGCAACTAACAATCCCTCACTAACTAGTCCACGCCTTTGTTACATCGAGACTGGACTACTGTAATTCACTATTATCAGGCTCCAGCAGTAAGTCGTTAAAGACTCTGCAGCTGGTCCAAAATGCCGCAGCACGTGTCCTGACGAGAACTAAGAAAAGAGAGCACATTTCTCCAGTATTAGCATCGCTACACTGGCTTCCTGTTAAATCTAGAATAGAATTTAAAATTCTCCTCCTCACCTTCAAGGCCCTTAATGATATGGCACCTCTTTACCTTAAAGAGATGTTAGTTCCATATCAACCTACTAGAGCACTCCGATCCCAGAACTCAGGTTTACTTGTTGTCCCTAAAGTCTCTAAAAGTAGAGTAGGAGCCAGAGCTTTTAGCCATCAAGCCCCACTGCTGTGGAATAATCTCTCACTTTCAGTTAGGGAGGCAGACACGCTCTGTTCGTTTAAAAGTAGACTCAAAACCTTCCTTTTTTATAAAGCTTATAGTTAGAGCTAATTTGTGCGATGTTCCAAATTTGATTAAATGGCAAAAACCCCTGATGATGCTAAGACGCACAGGGAATTTATGACACAAGACACACGGAGCTTCTCTTTCCTGCTTCTCCTTCCTTTTCTCCATATTTATCACATCAAGATAATTCTTATCTGATCAGTACATGTTACTAACTTGACCCCTTTCCCGGAGTTTCTGTGCCTTAGCGCCCGCGGATGCAGGGCCACAGCTGTGGCCGCACCATGGATTATGATTGTGGATCGCGTGTCGGAGGTCGCAATGGTGGATCCAGTTCGGTGGATTCTGTATCGTGCCAGCTGATCGTCGTTGTAATGGAGGATCCTTTGTCGCGTTGGCATCGGATGATGAGGGACCACGACCGAGGCGGCAGCTGATAATGGATTCTAACTGGCGGCGGTGGACAATGACTGTGGATTATAGTGGATCCATCCTGATGCTGGATCGTGGTCTTGCTGCTGGCCAGAGACTGTGATTGCAGCGGGACTGCCTGACACATAGTATTGAAAAATGTTTAGCCTAATGGATGCTGCTAAAAATCCTGATGATGTTTTCTTACACCTGACATCTATTGCACTTCTGTCCGTCCTGAGAGAGGGATCCCTCACATGTGGCTCTCTCTGAGGTTTCTACATATTTTTACCTGTGAAAAGGGTTTTTAGTAGTTTTTCCTTACTCTTGTTGAGGGTTAAGGACAGAGGATGTCACACAATGTTAAAGCCCTATGAGACAAATTGTTATTTGTGAATGTGGGCTATACAAATAAAACTTGATTGATTGATTGATAACTGCGCGCAGATTCAAACTTGGTCTTGAAAGTGGTTTGAAGCTTGAATGAGTTAGGATCCCGGATCGAGCCCCCAAATGTCGTGGCAATTTCTACAATCCCACTACCAACGAAGAAACGAGTCTCAAAAAACTCTTACAGTATCGTCACCTTTAATGCTCGAGCATGGTGCATACCACAGAGTTTAGTTTGTAATATGCACCCAGATAGAAAACAGTTCAGTTATTTTATACATTCGGCTAACCCCTCCCACTCTGGAGGGGGTTTGTTAAACAGGAAAGTTTGAGATCCTTTGATCACATGAATACAACAATGCCTAGTCTAGCAATTAGGCCAATATGCATTCAGTAGTAAAGGGCTGTGTCTATAGAAAATCAGGTTACAGTGGCTATGGTAATCAGGCCAATACACATTCAGTAGTACAAGAGGCAGCATGATAAAGGTTACATTGTGACACAGAAAATCAGGTTAACTGTGTCTAGAGATTCAATCATGATCAATCAAAAGGGGAAATAAACATGATTATTATGGTCAACTGTTATATTTCCTTTGCTTTTCCCATAACATGCTTTTCTTTTGAAAGTGAAGTTCTGGTAGAGACGCAGACTTCCTGTTATGAATCTGTAACCTCATAAAGGGAAAGTTTTATGTTTTTACGACCCTCCGAAGAGACACAAGCTCTTACAGTGCTGTTTAGGGAAGCTTCAAATAAACTTGAAAACATCAGTTGAAAGTCCCAACCATCTTCCAGGGGATATGCTAAAGTAGTGTTAATTTAATAATTTAACACAGTGCATTTGGTGATTTTTAGTCCAGCCCAAATGTTCCTTGTGTTAGAGCCCTGGTAGTGAGACTCCACTTTGTCCCTGTAAAGTAGGCATTGCTAATAGCATTCCGGAGCGCCTACCTGGACTTCCTGTACCCCTCCTGATCATCTGAGTTGTAGGCATCAGTCAGTTTGGCATGGACGTCACCATTAATCAAGGACTTCTGGTTTGGGAATTTTCATACAGTAATCTTCGGTACAACGTCATTGATGCATTTGCAGACACACCAATCCGTAGTGCTGAAACAGACCTGTAGAGCAGAGTCTGATTGGTCGGACCACCGCTGAAGAGTCACCGGCAGTGTTGCCACAGTTACTTTGAAAAAGTAATCTAATTTCTCATAACTGATTACTCCTTTAAAAAGTGACTTAGTTACTTTACAGATTACTTGATTTTAAAAGTAACTAAGTTAGATTACAAGTTACTTTATTAGTAACATTCAGCAGCTGCCAACAACACCCCCGCCGCCTCAACATAAAAATGACAACTGGTTTTGCCAACACTCACTTTATTAAAAGTGCATTTTTAACAGTAATGTACACAACAACAATGTACAATGTATCTCCTGACATTTTAAGTTGAACTTAAAAACTATTCCCTGAAAAAGGACATGTTTTTCTAAAAATAAAATAAAGACAGTCTTTCTTGACTTCACTCAACATAAATACTTGTTTTTATAAAAATAAAATAATGACAGTTTCTCTTGAATTCACTTAACATAAATACTGAGGCGTCACGAACGAGGACCTCACCCCCCAAAAAACGTTGAGGCGGGCCGCACACCGAGCCTCTGGCGGCGTGGACAGGAGGGCGACGGGGCGACTGCTCCCCAAGCCACGGCACGTGCCCAGCGGTTTAACCACAAATACTAATGAACATCGGCCAATGATATTGGTGAAGTCAAGATTATTACCGATGTGCCGATGTCAGTAAACGAGTCGAATATCGGCAGCTACCGATGTTCGGCCGATACATCGGTGCAACACTAGATATTAGATAATTTCCCAAGGCACACCTGACGATCTCTCACGGCACACTGGTTGAAAATCACTGGGCTACATGACTTAACTCCCAGAGACGCAAGAAGAAATCAAATATATATTTTACTGTTAATGACAAAATAGTAACGCACAGTGACTTGGACAAGTTACTTTAATCTGATTACTGGTTTGGAAATAGTAACGCGTTAGATTACTCGTTACTCAAAAAGTGGTCAGATTGGTCCGTCGGCCCAGCGCTATACAGAGTAGCTGATCGTTAGATAGTGATCTACTACGAACTTTAACAGGAAGAGTGGAAATGTTTGTTGCCGTGTGTGTGGCTGCGTGTGCGCGTGTGGAGCGCTGGCGGTCAGTGACGGAGCCGCTCCGTCACAGCAACATTTTGGCAAAACTGTGTTCATGAAATGTAACGAGTAACGACTCATATTGTAGAAATGTAGCGGAGTAAAAGTATAGATAATAGCTGCAAAATGTAACGGAGTAAAAGTAAAAAGTATGCACTATTATTTTTACTTAAGTAAAGTACAGATACGTAAAAATGTACTTAAGTACAGTAACAAAGTAAAAATACTTCGTTACATTCCACCACTGGTAACGGGTTACTTAGTAATGCATTACCGGCATCAATGGTCACCGGTCTGTCACGTTTGAGTTTCTGCCTATAGGAAGGCAGCAGCAGAACTGAGATCTGATTTGCCGAATTGGGGACAAGGGAGGGCCTTATATGCATCCTGGAAGGGAGTGTAAACATGGTTGAGTGTGTTCTCACCACGCATAGGACAGCTGATGTGTTGATGGTATCTCGGCAGGACTTTCCTCATCTTGACGTTGTTCATTTCATCTGAGTTTTTAATAAATCATATATATATATGTATTTATGTGATTTACTTTTCTCTGAGTCTCCAATGGTCTAGTAGAATGTTCTGGATTGATATAATAAGATCTTAGAGCCTCATTTGATACTGCGGACCACCTGTATGATTCATTCCGGTTTTCTAAGCTGAAACACTGATATGATCTATGTGTCTGTAAATGAGATGGGGATTCATATGCAACCATTATTTCTTCCAGACTCGATTCCTGTATGATTACAGCTCATAAGGGAAAAAGGAAGCAATATAAAAACCAGATGTGGTTTGGTAGTAAATATAATTTTTTTAGGAGAAAATTAGGACAAAACCTCTGAGTAGAAAGTCTACATAAAACCTAAACTCCACAAGACCCAGTCCAAATTTAGTTTGAGGTTGTAGCTCAAAGTAACAAAGTTACACATTTAAAAAGCAGCTGATAACTCATTTGTTCAGACTTTGTTTTGTTTAATGTCTTTTTTTTTCTTAATTGTAGCAACTATTTGTTTATTGTGAAGCACTGTATGAGGATGCTATGTCAATAAAAAAACGTATTCATTACTTGTATACAGGTAGAAAAAAACTCTTTTGAGCTGGGTTTTATTTTGTGAGGGAGAGCCCTACTGAAAGGCTGACAGAAACTTCAAAAAGTTAGGTGATGCAAATACTTTTTAAAGTTTTATAATGCAATTAATTTGTGGCAAAATCCATTGTGACATCTTTGGCAGGTGTTTGCCAATGTTGTATGTTACAGTGTTAATGCTATTGATATTCAATCAATCAGACGTAATTTATTTAGCACTTTTCATGCAAACAAAATGTAACACATATTGCTACAGTTAAAAGCCACCCTGCACAAACATACACACACACAAACTCACACACATGCACACACATATTCAAAGCAAGGGCTTAGAAGAGCGCTAAGAGAAAAAAAACTATCTGATCAATCTTCAGGACTTGTGCCATCTTGAGGACCATCTCTAAGACTTGCAGCAATAGAGGGGATGGATCGGAGAGGACATGTAAAGGAGGGGCCTGTCCCAATTCACTCAACGTGACATATTAGGACTGTCAATGGGGAGTTTCATTAAATCAGGTACAATTCACTTAGACTCACTGATTAGATATTGATGGTGAAAGTTCAAGGCCACAATGCCCTCAAAAAGCAGCTTTCTGGCTGACTATTGGAAAAAAAGTATGTTGAAAAATGTACATGGACACTGCATTGGTTGGCTGAGACAGTGCGGTAAACCTAGTTGTGAGGGAAGTCAGATTGTCCTCTCTTATCACACAGGTTATTCAGGACCTGTTTAACTTTTTCTGTCCCCAGTTTCGAAATAAATGTTTTTTGGATGTAATCCAAAACTGGAAGAGGGGTTAAGATTAAAGGTAAACTTGCAAATAGACAACTGCTTGCACACTCATCATAGGTTAGGAAATACCTATACTATGATAGAATATATGATAAAATAGGAATTTTATTGGGAGCCAATGCAGATATGTTTTGACAGGAAGCAAATTATCTTTTCTTCACGTTGCTATACTCTTCTGCAGCATTTTGGATCAACTGGGGGGTATCACAGTTTTACTGGGACATCCCGATAATAAAGAATCATAATAACCCAGTCTAAAGGTAACAAATGCATGGAATAGTTTCTTAGCATCCTTTTTAGAACGCATGTTTTCAAAGTGGAAGACCTGGTCAAACTAAAATCCAAGGTTCCTATTAGTAGAACTGGGGCCCAAGCCAATGCCATACAAGGTAACTTTGTGGTCAGATAATGTTTCCCTGAGGTGTTAGGGCCAAGTATATTGACTTCAGTTTTGTCTGAATTTAGATATAAAAAGTTATTGGTCATTCAGGCCTTAATGTCTTTAAGAAAACATAACAATTCTTAACATAGGTAAAGGCCCACAGAGGCTAAATACCTTAAACCTCACACTAGTCAGTGTTTTTGTTCTATTAAATAAAGAACAGAGATTTGTCGAATCACTGATTCATGACTTTGTGATCTGAGTCCGTGTAATTAATTGATATAAATTTGTTCCAGTAGGAGGTGGTGCCCCTTTTTAATAGTGCAATTTCATTAAAACACTACAATTACTTAATATTTCTGATTTAAGTTGGAGCTTGGCCGACAATGTTGTGGATCTATCTTTGACATTGACAAAACCATCAACAATGATTAAGGGTTGGAAACACGAAACAAGCTGGTGTACTGTGATAAACTGGGATGTTTCACGTATCGTTTTGCAGTTACTATCCTCAACCAGCAGCGGGTGCTGCCGTGAGCCCCTCCGTCGTTACAAAGCACTCACAGGCGGTTAGTCTCCCAGTAGCCTTGCGCAGCAGTCCCAGCTGCAGTCAGAGCAGAGAGGAGACCCAAGCTCCAGGTCCTCCAGACTGCAAATGAATTGCGCATGCGCAAGGCCGCCGCTGATCCTGCCCTGGCTTACAGAGCGAGATGTGAGTGTCAATGTATCTTCACTGTCACAGGAAAACACGAGTCATTGAGTTCAGTCTTTTCATCAATGCAGAGTCCACATCATGATACATCTAAGAATGGAGACTTTTTCACACCTCTAGTGTGGAACGTGGTGAAACTGATCCCTTTCAGGGCCCTGAAAACTAAATCAAACTTTAGAAAAAAAAAAAAAAAAAACTTGCTCTGCCAGAGTGTCTCTTATGGATGATTTTGCGGGTCCCAAGCCCGGATAAAGGTGTAGGGTTGGGTGTAGAGCTAGCAATTCCACCCAACTTAACAGCCTTTTGATTGAATTTGATATTCTAACATTTAACAATACAGGAAAAAAATGATTTATGTATGTTGGTCTAGACACAGCATTAAAGTCATGAAGATGTTTTGAGAAGTGATGGCCTATTTCAATGGCAAGATAAAAAACAACAAGAATCGACACAAGAATACGGAAGCGTATTGCATTCAAGTTCTGTTTTTTATCTTATTGAGAACTTATGTCGGAATTTCCGAGATAATTATCTCAAAAAAACTGAATTTTGTTTTTCAAGTGAATGCAATACGCTTAAGTAGAAGAAAGCTCATTTGTAGTTCTAAACATATTCAGGGTGTTTTTTTCTCACTTTTTGTATGTCCTACAGCAACCTTACAATTCCCTGCACATTACAATTATGCAAATTAGGCGATGACGTCATTTAGCGACTTCTAGCAACTTTTAGGACAGCCAATAATGACTTTCCTTACTGAGGAGTTGGCAACACTGGTTCTACCACATCCTGAGTCCTGGTCAAGTCAAATTGGTTCCTAATGTTCTCCTCAATCGTCCAGCCAGACTTTTTAAGCACCACCAAGTGCAGTAAATGTTCTGCCTATTTTATAAAAACAGATATCACAGCAAATATTATTCAGAAAAGTCTTGACAATGTACCATAATGTACTGCACCAGAGTTCAAATGTTTCATGCACCTCTTTACACAATTGGACTTGGCAATGACAAAGACAGAGGTGGCTAAGTTACAATCCTCTATCTGTGCTCATTATCCCATTTCCAAAACTATTTAAAAATTTGTTTTGAACTTTCCTCATTAGAAGTTTTAACAATATTGATTCCTTGCTGTTCATATGATAAATGGTAAATGGATTTGTATTTATATAGCGCTTTTCTAGTCTGATGATGACCACTCAAAGCGCTTTACTGTACAGTTTCACAACCAAGTCTGTTTACAACTAAAGTTAAAAAGTCAAATAGAACTTACTATTTAACAGAATAGGAATAAAAATCAAGCAATTTAACCTTAGCTGGTTCCTTTTTTGAGCTCTCAGTCACTTGAGTGACTATACAATTTGATTGATTGAGTGAAACTGAAAACAGTAAACAAAAATCAATAAACAAACAAGCTCCTATCTCATACCATTCAAGGTAGGGCCAAACAGTTCAAACTATCAATCTAGTTAACCTAAGACAGCAGACACAATAGTAATCTAGCAGAGAAGCTTATTTAAGAATATACTTTGCCTGAATCCAAGTAGTCCAGTAGTTTGCTAACCCAGAAGTCCAAATGCACACTGAAATATAGCAGCAGTATAAGCACTGTGCAACACCATTTTCGAAGCAAACGTCCACATGCATAGAGGACAACACATTTGGCCGTGTATGTGGACTGTGGCAATGGTTCTCCTGAGAGGCTTGCCTATATCATGCTTAATTACCAAATCTCCAATAGATCGACCTTTTCCATTGAATTAAAGCCTGTTTCGTAGAAGAAAAAAGGTGCTTAAAACGCGACTTGCTAGCTCTAAGATTGTGTATCTTACAACCCTCGTAAAATTTAATGTGTTTTCAATTGTCAACGGTCATGCATTGCAGTGGTTAGAACAGCACTGCAGTTGTACGCTTTGGCAAGTTTTTGGTGTTTTTCCTTGCTCTTCCTGACTGTTAATGGCAGAGGATGTTGCAACATGTTAAACCCTATGAGGTAAATTGTGATTTGTAAATTTGATTGATTTTGATTTTGAAGTTAGTGTTTATCACTTCATGTTAGTGTTAGTTATGGTAAGGCCTAATATTATTATCAATTATTAATGTGAAATGTCAGTCTCAGGTGTCACAAATGTGTCCATGTCCTGTAGATGAGAAGATTGATACCACTTTCATAATCAGTACGTAAGTATGTACTTTTCCACCATGTGACAAAAGATTACTACCCCTACAGCTGTTGAACTCTGCCAGTTATTACTGCAGAAATGAAGACAGTGTTGACCAGATAAAATTTAAATCCAAAAGTTAGCAAAACCAAAATAATGGACTGTCCTTGAGTCAGTACAGATTAGGTCTGCTTAACATGCAAAACGGAAAATAGCAGAGGCCTTTTATGATTGGTTGTAAATTACAGGCAAGTGTACAAACGGAGGTGGAGATCGCAGGAGGGTAGGGAGGGAGAAGCAGAAAGGAGGCTGGCGGCTGTAGCTGCTGTTTCATTAACTGCCAGGTGACAGCACATACATCAAGCTCCCACAATGCTAAGGGAGCGCAACCGTAACCTGCACTGATCCACCTGCAAGAAGAGTTGCCAGTGATGGATTGTGTTACATGAACTGAGAGCACACTCACTCTATCTCTCTCTTCCTCCCTCTCCCACATGCACACACGGAACACACACCACCCAAGCATTTTTTCCGGAATCTCATATGTCTAATAATTTGAAGATATCAAAAGTACCTATAGAAATATGAATAAACACTTTATGTACTGTTCTGAAACTGAAATCTTACTAATTCCTGCTTTAGACTTCCTGCACTTGCAGTAGGCCTATTCGTAGCCTAATCTAAGGAGTAATTTGCTCCACAGTCTTTTTAGAAAGGTCGTAGCCCCAAGAGCTAGCCTTCTAGCTAGCTAACTTCTTCCAACTGCAGCTAGCCCTTTTCTCCTTAACACCTACCTTTACATCTCCAATCATCCACCGTGTTGCAACAAATAAAACACCAGCACTTGAATACTATTCTGTGCTGTCCCTGTCTACATTGTGTACTGTTCGTTTGGTTAGGAACCATTGCCTAGCACAGCCTTATTCATTATTCGTGTGCAAGTCGCTCACAGCCACACATACAAACACACTCACAAGACCACGACGTTGCAATTAGAACTTTATTAACTTCAAACACACTGTATCAGCAAACAAACACAACTATGGACAAGTTTCTGATTCGTAAAAGTCAGTCAATCGATGTGCCAGTTGCGAAGAAGCCAAAGCTTCGCAAATATGACGAGAGCTCGACAAGCGGTGATGCAGCCAGTCAGGATGCTCTCTATGGGGCACCTGTAGAAGTTGCATAGAATCCTGGAGTCCATGTGGAGCCTCCGCAGCCTGCCGAGGAAGAAGAGCCGCTGTCTGGCCATCTTCCTGATGGAGTCTGTGTGATGGGTCCAGGTCAGGTCATCACTGATGTGGACCCCGAGGAACACCATGGTCCCATTGATGGAGAGGGGGGCATGTTCCACTCCTTGTCTCTTCCTGTAGTCCACGATCAGCTCCTTGGTTTTGCTGACGTTGAGATGGAGGTTGTTGTCCTGGCACAAAGATGTCAGGGCTCTGACCTCCTCTCTGTAGGCCTTATGGTCAGCAGCCTCCACGATCATGACCCACCATAAAGATCAGATGCCACTATAGTCGACAGTCATTGTCCACTGCCGCCATCAAGATCCACCATCAGCTGGCATCTCATTCGTGGTCCACCACCACTATCAGATGCCAACATCCGCCATTATTATCATGATCAGCCAGCAAGATACAGAGTCCGCCATATAGGTTCCACCATTACGATAACGATCTCTGATATGCGATCCACAGATCTTAATCCATGATGTGGCCGCCGCAGCGGCCCTGGATCTTCGGACGATAAGGCAAAGGGACTCTGGGGAAGAAGTCAAGTCAGTAACATGTATTGATGAGATATGAATTTCTTTGATGTGATATGGATGGAGAAGAGGAAGGAGAAGCTGGGAAGAGAAGCTCCGTGTGTCATGTATCCTGCGACATTCTAGACCTATAGCAGCATAACTAAGAGCAGGTCTAAGACAGTCTGGACCAGTGCTAACTATAAGCTGTATCGTAAAGGAAGGTTTTAAGTCTAAACTTAAACGTACAGATGGTGTCTGCCTCCTGAACTGAAAGTGGGAGATGATTCCACAGGAGAGGAGCTTGATAGCTGAAAGCTCTGGCTCCTACTCTACTTTTAGAGACTTTAGGGACAACAAGTAAGCCTGAATTCTGGGAGCGATAAGGTAGTATCAGCTCTTTGAGGTATAATGGTGCCATATTATTAAGGACATTGAAAGTGAGGAGGATAATTTTAAATTCGATTCTAGATTTCAATGGAAGCCAGTTGTTCAGTCCTCTGTACTCAATGTGGGAGTTCTGTTAAAAGTTCCCTTTTTACTAAACTTTCAACAGAACCAGATCTAGCTTTGTCTGAGAGGATATAAATGGGGGGGAAGTGGAAAAGTGGGTGAAAAGAGGTAAGAGAAGAGAGAGACCAGGAATAGTTGTAAGTATAACTGTTGTATTTAAGTAAGTGAGACTGTTTTTTTATAATGACAATAACAATTGACGTAGGTTATTAATAATAACAGCAGTAATGATATCAGCAACAATTAATAATAGTAAGCAACGACAGAGGGAGAGAGAGGCGAGAAGGAAAAACATAAACAGTTGTTGCAAAATGAGAAGATGCCAAATCAATGCCAATAAACAAATGGCAACATTGTGATAAATATTACACTGGGAATCATTTCTGAAATTAATAAAGACAAAACATCTTGCATCTGCTACAACCTTCAATTACTTAAAGGGCCCATATAATGCCCATTTTACCACAAGTTGATATGGTTCCTTGGGGTCTTAATGAAATGTCTGTAACATATTTTGGTCAAAATACCACAAGGATGAATTAAAACAGCACCCTTTTACCCTGTCTATCCGTTTTTGGGACGGTAGACATGCCAGATACCCAAATTAACGTGTACAAGCACTACAAAAGTGGAATTTTTGTAATATGTCCCCTTTAAAGTCACATGATGGTTATTATTAATTTAACTTTGATTATCATATTGATATTATTCTGTTTTAGGTTTAACTTTCTGTTGTGTTTCTATCACACATTGTCCCTATGCTTAAGTTTTCAGGTAAAAAGTTACAGTTAAAGATCTTTAGCAAGAGTACAATGCATAGTTTAACGTGTTGTTTCTCACCATTTGTAACACAACGCTTTCCAGGATACATTAGATCTCATACAAGAATATTTTTGTAGTCTTATCCCAAATTCCTTTCACATTTGTTCGTTCAATGATTTCAAAAAAACATGCCATGTCAGATTCAGGCAACAGGATTAACTTCAGGCAATTGTGTAAATTGCATGCGTAAACATGATACATTGCATGAGGATGGCATCAACTTCACTAACAGTTTTTTTGCACACTATTTACTTATACTATATATATTTATATATATACTAGTCTAGTCTTACCTCAGATTCCATGTTTGTCTCTTCTTACACTCTAAAGCTGTAATTTGGTGTCTCTTTCACTTTCTCCTATTGAAGGGGTAATCTGTTTAAACTGTCCATATTCTTTCTTACAGTGGCTCCCTTTTCTCCTCAATCCTCTGCCCTTAACCCTCAACAAGAACAGAAAGAATCGTGGGGAAAAAAAACACATACAAGCATTAGAGAGAGCCACATGTGAGGGATCCCTCTCCCAGAAGTCATTGACCTCATACAGTCTGTGGAGAAGGCCCTAGCAGATCTCACAGAGCTGGGAAACTCTGGAGCCACAAAGAACCCACTGGTAATTTAATATATTCAGAGCAAGTTACCTGACTTTACTAAAATAGACTGACTAATGTTTATGGTTGACCCTGCAAATGATGTCACTTCAGACAACCACTTTGACATGCTCTTAAAATTCCTAAAAAAACAGGAAGAAATCCTTGAGAGGCTTGAACAGCTAAGGATTCTGGGGAAGATGGAGAAATCAGACTGTCCTGAAAAAAAACATGAGAGGAAATATGGTTCAATTCAACAAGAACCACAAAGAAAGGAGAGGTGGATGATATGTGTGGTGTGTGTGGTAATAGTGGACACAATAACAACATTTTCTTCTGTAGGAAGTTCAAATGGGCTGAAGCTAATTGAAAAGAAATGTGCCTTAAAAAAGCTGGGAGTGTACAGAAAATGTCTTGGATGCCACTATGAAGACGGATATTGCAGAGACACTTTCCGATGCAGAAATAAAGACTGTAAAAAAAGAGGAGGCACCCCATACCACAATTACTTTCTCTGCCCAAAAGGAGAACTAAGAAGGGGTGAGGAGGAAAAGAGTGGAAAATACAGCAGAGGTAAAAGCAAGATAACAGAAGAACAAGAGTAGTTATTGTCTGAACTTTCCCCAGAACTTGCAGAATGGTACAAAAAAGCTTTCACCAACTAAACCGCAGTTACAAACAATGCTAAAGACCAGTCAGAGCTTTTAGAGAAAAAGGGTCTGTCTGAACTTCCTGTCATCATGATGCTGATGGAGGTCACTACAAATGCAGAAGATTGGGACTCTGGTTTACCTTGCATCTGACACAAACTACATTACCCATAAGGATGCTGAAGTTACAAAGTAAGAAGATAACCTTAGTTGTGCACGGGGTTGGTGGAATTACCATGAAGGTGAACACTGAACGATATGTCCTCAAAGTCAGACTCTACACACCTCAAGGAACAGAGAGGGTACATGAACTTCTCTGCTACGGCTTGGACGAATTTGCCAAAGTGCACAAAGTAATTGAACCTGAGAAGTTGCAGAAATTGAGCTTGAGGAATTGAGAAGGCCAGAAGAAGTTGAACTCCTCATTAGTCACGTAGAGCAAAGACTCGCAATTGGGTAAGACAGTGGGCTGAGCACACCCCAACTTGTTTGAGGTCAGCTGCTGTCAAGTATGAGGAAATCCTCAGGAGTCCAACAACTGAGACAGCCCAGTTACAACAGGCTCAGGTCAAGTTTACAGCTGCTAGTATCCGTGACTTCCTGGAGTGGTGGCGGTGGAAAAGCATCAGACCTGCATGTGAACCAAGATGTGGAGGATGTTGATGCAGAAACTGCCAACCAGGAGGAAAGGAAATGACTTTGGCAGAGGAGAGGGAGCTTGAGATCATAAACGGAGGCCTCACCTAGAGGATGCTCACACATCTCCACACTGGGATGCAAATTATCTCTCAGTAGGCCTCAGCTTTTTGAAGAGCTGTAAAGGTCACCTAAGTCTTGTTTGTGCGGGACGGCAGAGCGACCAGCCACGTTCGAGGTAACTGCGATCCTGAAGACCTACATGGGATTATTTCCCGAGGAAACAGGATTATTGCCTGTGCGACTCTTTCAAGGATTACCGTGAGGATTAAACTATTTTTCTGGGCGCCTAGAGGTGGTGAGGATATCGTGGACCATTTTTTGTATTGTTTGCGGCATCTCAGCCTGCCACACTTGCAAAAGTTTTGCTTGGGGACGTTGTTTGGGGATTCAGGGACTGAATGAACCTGGGGTTGGGGAAATATTGATGTATGGGATTTGTTTAAATTGTGTGGTTAGGTTCATGTTTCCGTCTTTATATGCGGGCACACGTCCAGGCAGTACGTGTGTAGGATTGGGTTTTGGGTCAATACAGATAATTTTATGCAACATAACTGGGTTTATTTTGTTTATATATATATATATATATATATATTAAGGCTGTCAACATTAACGTGTGCGATTAATCTGGAAACCTTAACGCGTTAATTTTTTTTTAACGCAAATTAATCACATCACCAAGTCTGACCACAATGTCCTGCCGTAGTCCTCCAGCGCGGATGTTTACCTGCCTGCGGGTGGAGAAGCAGCGAAGTGATGAGTGAGGAGACGGACCCGGTGTGCTTAACGGAAAATTTAGATTTAAAAAGCTTCGGAATGGGAGTTTATATAAAACCAAAGTTAGGAAGAGTGCAGATCGAAAGATGGTTCCATTTAGTTGACATTCAAACAGTTCTGGTTGCCATTGAAAGAGAAAGTTATGGTTACCAGTGCAAGACTGGTGGTGGATACCCGGAGATCTGAACATTGGTGACATCATAACAACACTCCTGAGGATCTAAAGGAAAATTCCACATGGCAGAATGGACCGGACTTCCTGAAGTTGCCTATAGAGGAGTGGCCTAAAAAGTCTGCTGGAGAGGCTGCAGCTCATGCCAGGGATAGTGTAAACAAACTCCAGAGGAAGGCATTCACAGCAGTATTGACAAGAGCTCAAACAAAAATGTGCCAGAAAAAGGAAAACCTGCAGACTTCAAGGCAGTGTTAACAAATCATGGGTGAACTTCTACAAGAGCGAACAGGAACAGATGCACCATTTTAATTCACAACCATGGACCTGTTCGGCCCTTATGAAGTGAGGGGGTGAAGTAAAGAAGAGTCAGATGCAAAGGGGAATTGTGTACTGTTGCATGACCTCCAGAGCCATACACACTGATGTGGTGAGTGACCAGTGATCTGAAGGATTCTTGCTGGCTTACCAGAGGTTCACTTCACTGAGGGGATACCCCAGGAAACTGTGGTCAGACCCTGGCACCAAATTTGTTGGGGCCAAGCCTGAACAAATTTCTGGACCAACTGAAAAGGTCTGAGCTTGAAGAAAACGCTGCCAAGCATGTAACGGAATGGTCTTTGCGGATCAACAGCGGGTCAACAGCTTAGTATGCCATGGACATGTGAATATGGTGATGAGTTTGCTAGTATTTTAGGAGAACAAATGGTTGGAACTTTGACACGCCATGACACATCTGCTATGCTTTATGTGAAGCACATTGTTTTGGTGTCAGCAGAAAGACTTCTTTTAGGAAACTGTACAGTGGTTCCACTCTCTCCATTACAATATATTATCTTGGATGAGCTCGACAGGCATTTAACAATGTATCATCAAATGTATCCTGAAAATTGTATCACTGACATTAACTGTTTTGCCATGACAAAAA
The DNA here is from genome assembly GCF_963576545.1 of Limanda limanda. Classification (NCBI taxonomy): domain Eukaryota; kingdom Metazoa; phylum Chordata; class Actinopteri; order Pleuronectiformes; family Pleuronectidae; genus Limanda; species Limanda limanda. Next base: position 835,354 of record NC_083652.1, read on the forward strand.
ACTTTGGAAAAAAACAACTCTCGCGATTTGTTATGGTTCCTCTGTCAGAAACGTCATGCTTGAGTGACTGTGAATGCGCTTTCTTATCAGTCTCTCGTCACAATGAAATGGGAGTCTCTCTTACATGGCCTTGCCCCCCCCCCCTCCATCTCATCCTCCCCGCCCCCCTACACTCATTATAGATACAATATTTGCCAAAGCACTTCACTCCGTGTTTGCAAACCTCGGATACACCTGGAATAGCTAGCAAATTAAGCACTCAAAATGCGCTGTGGTCGGCTGCACAGATCCACACAGATCTGTACATATCTTCCCAGCCTCAGAAGACACAAGAAGAAATGGATTGAATTAATATTTGAAGGCAATGTCCCGGGAAAGAATTAGCAAAAGTCTGTTGGGTTGTGCCCTGGTAGGCCCGGGTTCCTCCTGGATCGGTCGCTTTTCCATTCTCGGAGACCCGCGTGTCTCCGCGGCTTGGCCTGTTGCAGGCCCCAGCCCTCGTGTCAGCCGTGTCAAAGGCAGGCTCTGGTTCAAAAGATATGGTTGCAAGATTTTATCTTCGTCACCAGTAGCAATATTTCTACAAAAGTAATGGATAGCCAAACACCCGGGCGCTCGTATCTCGTGGAGGAGGGGTGAGGAGGAGAGGGGGGAGCTGGCTCATTAGCTTTTAAAGGAAAAGGCACTCAAAACGGGTCACTCTGAGGAGGGCTGTTGTGGACAGGGCAAAAAGGGTGCTTTTTTAAATGTGGTATTGTGGTATTTTGACCAAAATATGTTACAGACATTTCATTAAGACCCCAAGGAACCATATCAACTTGTGGTAACACTGCATGAAAAGAAGCGTTTGTGTCAATCTGTGTCGCAGAGAAGTGTTGGCACATCCTTCGGTTAACGACTTTCACACGTATCTGCAGGCAGCAAAGGAAACGCTCAGGGTTCCTGCAGTTGTCAAGCCTGTGAGCTGTTGAGATTTGACCCCCCCTGCTCCAACTCCTAGAGGACGCTTTCACATGCAAATGACAATGCTCTGAGCTTCACAAATGCAAATCAGTTTCCCTGAGAGCAGATAACACCAATGTGTAAGAGGCACCAACAAACTATCTGGCTGAGTAAACCAGGCTTAAAATAAATATAAAACCTGAAATTTTAAATTGTTCTTAAGTAAGTAAGTGTGCAATATAATGAATTATATTGTATACCACGAACAAAGGTCAATGCAGTCAAAAGAAATGAAACAATGCACTTTATTTCAAATTTTTATTGTCATCCAATCCTAAATCTCAACAACTGTACAGAGTGGCATGATTACAGTCACTTTTTCAATTGTGCTGGTTAAATGCACAGAGGAAGTGTAAACCACACCTCTACCAGCAAATAAATGATGCTGGGTATGATCATCTGTGTCCTGTAAGCTCCAAACTTCTACTGGCTTTCCATAAAAATATCTGTCCTCCCAAAATACTGGCATCAAATTCACATGTCAATGGCAAACTAAGCTGTTCCATGAATTATAAATGGTACCTTTTCACCACTACTTTCAAAATTGCTATGAAACATTCATTGATTTAATGATTTATTTTTTCAGTGTAATATTTAATCCCCCATGGACTGCACAGTGACAAAACACAGCAGCCGGCTGTTTGGATACAACATACATCTCCACTCAGTTTGATTATTATTTTAAATATAAAGGAGACACAATATAGAGCTTAAATTCCTTCATAATTTGAACTTCAATTGTCTAATTGTTGTTATTAAACTTTCTCAGTATTCCATTAAAACAGTCAACACTTTTATCCAAAGCGACTTACGATAAGTGCATTCAACTATAAGGTTACGAACACAGAACAGCGTGAATCATGTGTGTAAATGTACTAAACACCACAAAAAATAAACCTGGCCTCAGTCAAATATTTATCCCATGAAGTAACCGCTGCTCACGTCACCCGCTCGCGTCATCAGCTGATGGACTCGTCCAATCAGAGCCTCGTAAACGCCGTGCAGCAGCGTCGAGTGTCCCGCAGACAGGAAGCGGGTCGTGTTTAGCTTGTCCCGTACGAGTGACTCTGTCTTCGGGGTAAATAACTTGCTGAAATCGACACGACGCTGTTCCCTGGAGGAGAAGATGAGTGCGTGTGGAGGCAGAGCCGCGGGCCCGGTGTGGACGAGTCGAGGCGGAGAAGACGGGCGCACAGTCCCTGAGTTACGGTGAGCTAGAGACGCCATGCTAACCACTAAGCTAACCCTACATCTGAAAGCATGTCCGCCACTCTTTGGGATAGCGAGAAAGTTGCTAAAATACGAATACAGCATCAAGTGCTGGAGCAGATCTAGTGCATGTGTAAATATGTATGAATTACTTAGATGTAACAGTTTGTTCTCGTTAAGTTTTTTCATCAACGTGACTTTTTTCTGTATGTTTTCACAGCCTCAGCCCCCCCCCCCCCACACACACACAAACAAAGAGGCGTTAGGCTGAGTCGCTGAAAGTCCGGATTTAAAGTGCAGAAAATTAAGCCATTGAATGTAAGTAACTGTTTATGAATTGTTTTGGTGTTTTTTTGCTGTGGATCTTCCAACGGTGATGCAGCGCGGCTATTTCCGTTTATTAATAATAAAGTCATGTTACATGTGTTGTTTTCCAGCTGCCTGTCCATGACGTACAAAGACACACTATGAGCCAGTATGATCCGACCAGACCTTACATCAGCATTGAGGAGTTGTCGGAGAAGAAAGAGGGTAAGGTTATATTCATTAAATAATTTTCCAGTTACATGTAAAGGTGTATGTTGTAATTGAACTGTGCTAATTGTACTGAATGTGTTTACAGCTGATTGAAGCGGGACAGATGACATGGATCCATCCTTCCACAGCCAGGAGTGCACCGACCTGTGTCCCACACTTCATATAAGACTGGAAGCTACACTGATCTCACAGCTACACACCACAGACGTCTACACACTGGAGAAGAGTCCCACAAAGAAGTCATGACCCAGAGGCTGCAGAGAAACATTTCAAGCCTCATCTGAGTTTTTGTACAATATTTTTGCTGTATGTAAATAAAGCTTTCACTCCACATATACCTTGTTCACATTTGTTCCCTGTACAATATGTTCACCTATAACATCAAGCATCACATGAATGTTTAGTTTTAATTAACTGCAGTGCTTTTGGTAAAGGCTTACTTATAAATAATAATAAATATTAATATATACATTTTTATTATAAATATTGTGTGGGAGGGGCTTACCCCACGTGCGGAATGCTGTGACCCCACGTGTGCACTGCAATGACCCATAAGGTGACCAATAGCAACACTTCTACCAACCAATCACGAGTGACATTAGTTTCAAGGGTCTGTGGTTTCCTCCAATGGTGAGTAGAGAGAGGTTCTAGCCAGCGGCTGGACTCCGATTCATATGCTAATTAGATCACACGTCGCGATCGGTCCGCGAGGCTCAGCGAGCCCCCCGCGGCTCTCTCCTTTGTTCTCCAAATCCCCCTTAAGGTCCGCATACGCCGATAGACCCACCTTGTCTTCACTGGCGAACGCCGAGGTAACATCATGGAAACAGTTGGTTACAGCAGGGGATTAGGCCTGTCCGTAGAGGTTCACTGTGACAATAATACTGCTTTTCGTCTAGTGTAAAATGGGCATAATATGGCCCATAGTCAGTCATGTCAGTAGAAAATGTACTGCAATTTAACAAGTCATTGCCCAAGTTTCCTGGCTTCATCCCCATCCGGACAGTTATTTTTATGGAAAGCCAGTAGAAGTTTGAAGCTTACAGGGCACAGACATATCATACCCAGCATAATTTCTTCCTGTTGAGCGGATTGCTGGTAGATGTGTGGTTAACACATCCACTGTTCATTTAACCAACATAATTGAAATAATAACTTTAATCATGCCACTCTGCACAGTGGTTGAGGTTTAGGATAGTGTTCATGGGCAAATAAGATTGAAGAGGTGGGTTGTCAGTCCTGTCCAGGGAAACAGACTTACTGAGCATCATTGTTTTGGATTATAATAAAATGTTGAAAAAATAGTGCACTGTTTCTAATTTTTATTCATAGCATTGACATTTGCTCATGGTATACAATGTAATTCATTATAGCACACTTCAGGGAAAGAATTTACAATTTCGGGTTTTATATTAATTTTAAGCCTGGTGTACTTAAGGCTGATTTTACGCAGACACGCAAGAACCCCTTGCGTGCTTGCGTACCCCCTCTTGCGGCTTGCGTGCCTCCGCCAATTTTTCTTACTATACGACAAAGCTACGCAAGCCTCACGCAGCCCACAAGGCTGTGATTGGTCTGCTAACTACATCCTTTTCGGAGTCGCATTTCCGGTTTCATGCCCCATAATACCGTCAGAAACCACGGATAGTTTAGAAGAATGAATATGGACCAAATAGAAAAGCGTTTGGCAGAAGAGATCCAAAAGTATGACCCACTGAGTGGCGGATTTGTCTACCAGAAAAAGCCTATGAGGAGCCGCAGTGGCGATGTAAATAAACAGTCGACGATGACTGCCACACACAAAGAAGGCGTCTCTAAGGCCGTCTTCGACAAAACACGTTACTCCGCCTAGTGTTCTGGTGAGGAATTGCTTTTCAACACGCACAACCCCTGGGGAACCATGAACCAAAATGAGTCGCAGCCGCAGTTGCAGCCGCAGTTGCAGTCGCAGTACTATAATTCGGCCGTTACGCCAGATATTTTAGTTGGTACCTTTTAGAAAAATGTGTTATCTGCACTGAGGGAAACTATCCTGATTTGCATTTGTAAAGCTCAGAGCATTGTCATTTGCATGTGTAAGCCTCCCCTAGGTTTAGAAGCAGGGTGGTCACCTCCCACCATTTCAAGGCTTGTGAAACTGCCAAAAACTGGTACCCCGCATGAATATCTAACCAAATAAAGATAGGAGTAGTTTTGGCTAGATATTATGCCTTCATACAAATGATTTTAATAACTGTTGCTGCTTAGTTAGGGCCCGAACACCGAATGGTGAGAGGCCCTATTGAATCTGTAAGGATTATTAGGGCCCGAGCACCGAATGGTGAGAGGCCCTATTGAAATTGTAATGATTATTATTATTAGGGCCCGAGCACCGAATGGTGAGAGGCCCTATTGAAATTGTAAGGATTATTAGGGCCCGAGCACCGAATGGTGAGAGGCCCTATCGAAATTGTAAGGATTATTATTATTAGGGCCCGAGCACCGAATGGTGAGAGGCCCTATTGAAATTGTAATGATTATTAGGGCCCGAGCACCGAATGGTGAGAGGCCCTATTGAAATTGTAATGATTATTATTATTAGGGCCCGAGCACCTCCGGTGGGAGACCCTATTGAAATGGATAAGATTATTATTATTAGGGCCCGAGCACCTCCGGTGGGAGGCCCTATTGAAATTGAAATGATTATTAGGGCCCGAGCACCTCCGGTGGGAGGCCCTATTGAAATTGAAAGGATTATTAGGGCCCGAGCACCTCCGGTGGGAGGCCCTATTGAAATTGAAATGATTATTATTATTAGGGCCCGAGCACCTCTGGTGTGAGGCCCTATTGAAATTGAAAAGATTATTATTAGGGCCCGAGCACCTCCGGTGGGAGGCCCTATTGAAATTGAAATGATTATTATTATTATTAGGGCCCGAGCACCTCCGGTGGGAGGCCCTATTGAAATTGAAATGATGATTATTATTATTATTAGGGCCCGAGCACCTCCGGTGGGAGGCCCTATTGAAATTGAAATGATTATTATTAGGGCCCGAGCACCTCCGGTGGGAGGCCCTATTGAAATTGAAAGGATTATTATTATTAGGGCCCGAGCACCTCCGGTGGGAGGCCCTATTGAAATTGAAATGATTATTTTTATTATTATTAGGGCCCGAGCACCTCCGGTGGGAGGCCCTATTGAAATTGAAATGATTATTATTAGGGCCCGAGCACCTCCGGTGGGAGGCCCTATTGAAATTGAAAGGAACAAATGAATTGGCTTTTTGAGGGCTTTCCCATGCTCAAAAAGTTGTTAAACTTTGCAGTTAGTTAGAAATGTGTGAAAATGGTCATATTCTGTAGGATTTGGAAATAGGCGTGGCAAAATAGCTCAATAGCGCCACCTACGGATAAGCCCCTCATTTAGCATTCACCGATCCTCACAAAAAAAATACCCAGTTGTGTATCGTGACCAGACGCACAAAAAGGTTTCTCAGTGCGTTATGAAACAAGGAACAGGAAGTCCGCCATTTTGGATTTAGTCGCCATTTTGGCGATATTCCACGTTTTTACTTTGATGTACTTGTCGTACAGCTTTCATCGGATCAACTTAAAATTTAGACGAGTGTCGTCACAACAATATGGAGTACTAAAGTTATCAAAAAAATCAACTTTTCGTCAGAGCCTGTGACCGTGGCGTGGCGTCAAAGTTTGATTAAACGCCATCAAAACACGGGCGGCTGTATCTCGGACATATTTGGTCTAATCAAGTCCAAACTACACACATAAGATAAGAGTCGCGACCTGAAGACATCAACACAGAAATCGTGACTTAAAATCACAGCGCCCCCTGGTGGCAGCAGGAAATGTCTTGTTTTTGGTACGTCTCACACTTGGAAGTATTTCTCCTCATCCCCTTTGCACAACCATGTGAAACTATGTCAAATGGGTCTCAAGACATTGATAATGAAGATATAAGATTACTGTGACTTTTCGTCAAACGCCATATTAATGGCGTGGCATCAAAGTTCATCAATTCGCCATGACACACGAAATTGCTATAACTTCGGTGTTCAAGGTTCAATCTCCCTCAAACTACATGTGTGTATCAACAGCCCCCCCCTTAAAGCTGTCAGATGGGTTTAAGGAATGGGCGTGGCAATATAACTGACTAGCGCCCCCTAAAGGGCAGCCCCGGCACTACGATTGGCCTACAGCTACGAAAATCGACAGGGACATGTGTCTTTTCATGACAAAGAAATAAGTCTCTTGGATAGATATGCTAGAGTAAACAGGAAGCCGGCCATTTTGGATTTGGTGGCCATTTTGGCCATATTCTGCATATTTACTTTAATATACTTGTCGTACAGCTTTCATCAGATCAACTTAAAATTTAGATGAGTGTCTTCACAAGAAGATGAAGTACTAAAGTTATCAAAACATCAACTATAGGTTACAGCGTGTAACCATGGCCAGGCGTCAAAGTTTGATTACACGCCATCGAAACACAAGCTTCTGTATCTCAGGCATATTTGGTTCAATCAAGACCAAACTAGACATGTAAGACAAGGTTCACGACCTGATGACATCTACAGAGACACCATGACTTAAAATCACAGCGCCACCTGCTGGCTACAGGAAGTGAAGCGTTTATCCTTGCCGCAGTGCAAAAAACCCATGCAACGCGGAGACGGCCGCTTGGTCATTGAACGCTGTCTCTTCCCCGACCGCAACAGACTTGAAACGCGCGTGTGCTCGGGCCTGTTAGTGCTACAACATAGCCCTAGTTATTAGGGCCCGAGCACCTCCGGTGTGAGGCCCTATTGAAATTGAAAAGATTATTATTATTAGGGCCCGAGCACCTCCGGTGGGAGGCCCTATTGAAATTGAAATGATTATTATTATTAGGGCCCGAGCACCTCCGGTGTGAGGCCCTATTGAAATTGAAGGCATTTTTCTTATTATTATTATTATTATTATTTCCCTTTTCTGCCTTTTTAAGGGCCTAGACATAGTTGAAATTTTTTGAAACTTTGCAGGAAGTACAAAGCCCAAAAAAGTAATTGCATTCTGGAGTAATTTGAAATAGGCGTGGCAAAATGGCTCAACAGCGCCACCTACGGAAAGCCCCCTCAGTTAACTTTCACCGATCCTCACGAAAAAATAGGAGGTTGTGTATCAGGACCAGACGCACAAAAAAGCCTCTCAGTGCATTCTGAAAATCGTAACAGGAAGTCCGCCATTTTGGATTTAGTGGCCATTTTGGCCATATTTCACGTTTTTACTTTGATATACTTGTCATAGAGCTTTCATCGGATCACCTTAAAATTTAGACGAGTGTCATCACAACAATATGGACTACTAAAGTTATCAAAAAAATCAACTTTTCGTCAGAGCGTGTGACCGTGGCGTGGCGTCAAAGTTTGATGAAACGCCATCAAAACACGGGCGTCTGTATCTTGGACATATTTGGTCCAATCAAGTCCAAACTCGACACATAAGACAAGAGTCACGACCTGAAGACAACAACACAGAAATAGTGACTTAAAATCACAGCGCCCCCTGGTGGCAGCAGGAAATATCTTGTTTTTGGTACGTCTCACACTTGGAAGTATTTCTCCTCATCCCCTTTGCACAACCATGTGAAACTATGTCAAATGGGTCTCAAGACATTGATAATGAAGATATAAGATTACTGTGACTTTTCGTCAAACGCCATATTAATGGCGTGGCATCAAAGTTCATCAATTCGCCATGACACACGAAATTGCTATAACTTCGGTGTTCAAGGTTCAATCTCCCTCAAACTACATGTGTGTATCAACAGCCCCCCCCTGAAGACTGTCAGATGGGTTTAAGAGATGGGCGTGGCAAAATGACTGACTAGCGCCCCCTAAAGGGCAGCCCCGGCACTACGATTGGCCTACATCTACAAAATTCAACAGGGACATGTGCCTTGTCATGACAAAGAAATAAGTCTCTTGGATACATATGCTAAACCAAACAGGAAGTCCGCCATTTTGGATCTGGTGGCCATTTTGGCCATATTCAGCATATTTACTTTGACATACTTGTCGTAGAGCTTTCATCAGATGAACTTACAATTTCGATGAGTGCCTTCACAACAAGATGGAGATTTAAAGTTATTGGAATTTTAACGTTTCGTCATACCATGTGACCGTGGCCTGGCGTCAAAGTTTGATTACACGCCATCGAAACACGGGCTTCAGTATCTCAGGCATATTTGGTCCAATCAAGTCCAAACTAGACGTGTAACACAAGAGTCGCGACCTGAAGACATCTACAAAGACACCATGACTTAAAATCACAGCGCCACTTGCTGGCTACAGGAAGTGAAGCGTTTATCCTTGCCGCAGTGCAAAAAAACGCATTCAACGCGGAGACGAGCGCTTGCTCATCGAACGCTGTCTCTTCCCCGACCGCGACAGACTTGAAACGCGCGTGTGCTCGGGCCCGTTAGTGCTACAACGTAGCCCTAGTTATTATTATTATTATTATTCATCCAAATGAATTGGCTTTTTGAGGGCTTTCCCATGCTCAAAAAGTTGCTAAACTTTTCATTAAATTAGAATGTGGTGGAAAATTACGTATTCTGGAGTATTTGGAAATGGGCGTGGCAAAATGGCTCAACAGCGCCACCTGGAACGCAGCCCCTAGGTTTCCCCATGGCCGATCTTCACCAAAATCGGGGAAAAGGTGTATCGTGACTAATCATACAAAAAAGCCTCAAGGAGCATTATGAAAAAAGCAACAGGAAGCCCGCCATTTTGGATTTAGTCGCCATTTTGGCCATATTTCACGTTTTTACTTTGATATACTTGTCGAAGGGCTTTCATCGGATCAACTTCAAATTTAGATGAGTGCCATCACAACAATTTGAAAGTGTAAAGTTATCAAAAGATAATTTTTTTATCACACCGTGTGATCGTGGCGTTCAACAAAGTCTGAAGGAAACCCATTGACTCATATTTGAGTCAAATAAGCTGGACTGGCAATGTTTAGACACAAGATGGCAGTATAACACCATGAATTGACCAAGGACCACATTTTCTTTCACTGGTCATAGGAGTTCTTTCAAACAGTTTTAATGTGTTGGAAACTCAGCTACACTTACATATGTTTGACAATTAATGTTGATAGATAACTTTAGTACATGATTGAGGGTAAAAATAGTATATTTAACATGTACGTTACAGTGTGTTGACCAAGGACCACATTTTCTTTCATAGGAATTCATTCACACAGTTTTAATGTGTTGGAAACTCAGCTACACTTACAGATGTTTGACAATTAATGTTGATAGATAACGTTAGTTCATGATTGAGGGTAACATTAGAATATTTAACATGTACGTTACAGTGTGTGACCGTGGCCTGGCGACACACTTTGATTACACGCCATCAAAACACGAGCTTCTGTATCTCAGGCATATTTGGTTCAATCAAGTCCAAACTAGACATGTAAGACAAGAGTCACGACCTGAAGACATCTGCAGAGACACCATGACTTTAAATCACAGCACCACCTGCTGGCTACAGGAAGTGAAGCGTTTATCCTTGCCACAGTTCAAAAAACGCATGCAACGCGGAGACGAGCGCTTGGTCATTGAATGCTGTGTCTTCCCCGACCGCGACAGACTTGAAACGCGCGTGTGCTCGGGCCCGTTAGTGCTACAACGTAGCCCTAGTTAGGGCCCGAGCACCTCCGGTGGGAGGCCCTATTGAAATTGAAATTATTATTCTCCGCCAAGTTAAATTGGCTTTTTGAGGGCTTTAACGTGCTCAGAAAGTTGCTAAACTTTGCAGTAAATTAGAAATGTGTGAAAATGGCCATATTCTGTAGGATTTGGAAATAGGCGTGGCAAAATAGCTCAATAGCGCCACCTACGGATAAGCCCCTCATTTAGCATTCACCGATCCTCACAAAAAAAATACCCAGTTGTGTATCGTGACCAGACGCACAAAAAAGTCTCTTAGTGCGTTATGAAATAAGGAACAGGAAGTCCGCCATTTTGGATTTAGTCGCCATTTTGGCGATATTCCACGTTTTTACTTTGATGTACTTGTCGTACAGCTTTCATCGGATCAACTTAAAATTTAGACGAGTGTCGTCACAACAATATGGAGTACTAAAGTTATCAAAAAAATCAACTTTTCGTCAGAGCCTGTGACCGTGGCGTGGCGTCAAAGTTTGATTAAACGCCATCAAAACACAGGCGGCTGTATCTCGGACATATTTGGTCCAATCAAGTCCAAACTACACACATAAGACAAGAGTCGCGACCTGAAGACATCAACACAGAAATCGTCACTTAAAAGCACAGCGCCCCCTGGTGGCAACAGGAAATGTCTTGTTTTTGGTACGTCTTACACTTCGAATTATTACTCCTCATCCACTTTGCGCAACCATGTCAAACTGTGGCGAATGGGTCTCAAGACATTGATAATTAAGATATTAGATTACTGTGACTTTTCGTCAAACGCCATATTAATGGCGTGGCATCAAAGTTCACCAACTCGCCATGACACACGAAATTGCTATAACTTCGGTGTTCAGGGTTCAATCTCCCTCAAACTACATGTGTGTGTCAACAGCCCCCCCCTGAAAGCTGTCAGACGGGTTTAAGGAATGGGCGTGGCAAAATAACTGACTAGCGCCCCCTAAAGGGCAGCCCCGGCGCTATGATTGGCCTACAGGTACGAAAAACAACGGGGACATGTGTCTTTTCATGACAAAGAAATAAGTCTCTTGGATGGATATGCTAGAGTAAACAGGAAGCCCGCCATTTTGGATTTGGTGGCCATTTTGGCCATATTCTGCATATTTACTTTGATATACTTGTCGTAGAGCTTTCATCAGATCAACTGAAAATTTAGATGAGTGTCTTCAAAACAAGATGGAGATGTAAAGTTATTTGAATTTTAACATTTCGTCTTTCCTTGTGACCGTGGCCTGGCGTCAAAGTTTGATTGCACGCCATCAAAACACGAGCTTCTGTATCTCAGTCATATTTGGTTCAATCAAGACCAAACTAGACATGTAAGACAAGGGTCACGACCTGATAACATCTACACAGACACCATGACTTAAAATCACAGCGCCACCTGCTGGCTACAGGAAGTGAAGCGTTTATCCTTGCCGCAGTGCAAAAAACCAATGCAACGCGGAGACAGCCGCTTGGTCATTGAACGCTGTCTCTTCCCCGACCGCAACAGACTTGAAACGCGCGTGTGCTCGGGCCCGTTAGTGCTACAACGTAGCCCTAGTTAGGGCCCGAGCACCTCTGGTGGGAGGCCCTATTGAAATTGATAAGATTATTAGGGCCCGAGCACCTCCGGTGGGAGGCCCTATTGAAATTGATAAGATTATTATTATTATTATTATTATTATTTTTCTTCCCCAAGTTAAATTGGCTTTTTGAGGGCTTTCCCATGCTCAAATAGTTTCTAAACTTTGCAGTAAGTTAGAAATGTGTGAAAATGGTCATATTCTGTAGGATTTGGAAATAGGCGTGGCAAAATAGCTCAATAGCGCCACCTACGGATAAGCCCCTCATTTAGCATTCACCGATCCTCACAAAAAAAATACCCAGTTGTGTATCGTGACCAGACGCACAAAAAAGTCTCTCAGTGCGTTATGAAATAAGGAACAGGAAGTCCGCCATTTTGGATTTAGTCGCCATTTTGGCGATATTCCACGTTTTTACTTTGATGTACTTGTCGTAGAGCTTTCATCGGATCAACTTAAAATTTAGACGAGTGTCGTCACAACAATATGGAGTACTAAAGTTATCAAAAAAATCAACTTTTCGTCAGAGCCTGTGACCGTGGCGTGGCGTCAAAGTTTGATTAAACGCCATCAAAACACGGGCGGCTGTATCTCGGACATATTTGGTCCAATCGAGTCCAAACTAGACACATAAGACAAGAGTCGCGACCTGAAGACATCAACACAGAAATCGTGACTTAAAATCACAGCGCCCCCTGGTGGCAGCAGGAAATGTCTTGTTTTTGGTACGTCTCACACTTGGAAGTATTTCTCCTCATCCCCTTTGCACAACCATGTGAAACTATGTCAAATGGGTCTCAAGACATTGATAATGAAGATATAAGATTACTGTGACTTTTCGTCAAACGCCATATTAATGGCGTGGCATCAAAGTTCATCAATTCGCCATGACACACGAAATTGCTATAACTTCGGTGTTCAAGGTTCAATCTCCCTCAAACTACATGTGTGTGTCAACAGCCCCCCCCTGAAAGCTGTCAGATGGGTTTAAGGAATGGGCGTGGCAAAATAACTGACTAGCGCCCCCTAAAGGGCAGCCCCGGCACTACGATTGGCCTACAGCTACGAAAATCGACGGGGACATGTGTCTTTTCATGACAAAGAAATAAGTCTCTTGGATAGATATGCTAGAGTAAACAGGAAGCCGGCCATTTTGGATTTGGTGGCCATTTTGGCCATATTCTGCATATTTACTTTAATATACTTGTCGTACAGCTTTCATCAGATCAACTTAAAATTTAGATGAGTGTCTTCACAAGAAGATGAAGTACTAAAGTTATCAAAACATCAACTATAGGTTACAGCGTGTAACCGTGGCCAGGCGTCAAAGTTTGATTACACGCCATCGAAACACGAGCTTCTGTATCTCAGGCATATTTGGTTCAATCAAGACCAAACTAGACATGTAAGACAAGGGTCACGACCTGATGACATCTACAGAGACACCATGACTTAAAATCACAGCGCCACCTGCTGGCTACAGGAAGTGAAGCGTTTATCCTTGCCGCAGTGCAAAAAACCCATGCAACGCGGAGACGGCCGCTTGGTCATTGAACGCTGTCTCTTCCCCGACCGCAACAGACTTGAAACGCGCGTGTGCTCTGGCCCGTTAGTGCTACAACGTAGCCCTAGTTAGGGCCCGAGCACCTCCGGTGGGAGGCCCTATTGAAATTGAAAAGATTATTATTATTATTTTTAGGGCCCGAGCACCTCCGGTGTGAGGCCCTATTGAAATTGAAGGCATTTTTCTTATTATTATTATTATTATTATTTCCCTTTTCTGCCTTTTTAAGGGCCTAGACATAGTTGAAATTTTTTGAAACTTTGCAGGAAGTACAAAGCCCAAAAAAGTAATTGCATTCTGGAGTAATTTGAAATAGGCGTGGCAGAATGGCTCAACAGCGCCACCTACGGAAAGCCCCCTCAGTTAACTTTCACCGATCCTCACGAAAAAATAGGAGGTTGTGTATTATGACCAGACGCACAAAAAAGCCTCTCAGTGCATTATGAAAATCGTAACATGAAGTCCGCCATTTTGGATTTAGTGGCCATTTTGGCCATATTTCACGTTTTTACTTTGATATACTTGTCATAGAGCTTTCATCGGATCACCTTAAAATTTAGACGAGTGTCATCACAACAATATGGACTACTAAAGTTATCAAAAGATCAACTTTTCGTCAGACGTGTGACCGTGGCGTGGCGTCAAAGTTTGATGAAACGCCATCAAAACACGGGCGTCTGTATCTTGGACATATTTGGTCCAATCAAGTCCAAACTCGACACATAAGACAAGAGTCACGACCCGAAGACAACAACACAGAAAAAGTGACTTAAAATCACAGCGCCCCCTGGTGGCAGCAGGAAATGTCTTGTTTTTGGTACGTCTCACACTTGGTAGTATTTCTCCTCATCCCCTTTGCACAACCATGTGAAACTATGTCAAATGGGTCTCAAGACATTGATAATGAGGATATAAGATTACTGTGACTTTTCGTCAAACGCCATATTAATGGCGTGGCATCAAAGTTCATCAATTCGCCATGACACACGAAATTGCTATAACTTCGGTGTTCAAGGTTCAATCTCCCTCAAACTACATGTGTGTATCAACAGCCCCCCCCTCAAAGCTGTCAGATGGGTTTAAGGAATGGGCGTGGCAATATAACTGACTAGCGCCCCCTAAAGAGCAGCCCCGGCACTACCATTGGCCTACAGCTACGAAAATCAACAGGGACATGTGTCTTTTCATGACAAAGAAATAAGTCTCTTGGATAGATATGCTAGAGTAAACAGGAAGCCGGCCATTTTGGATTTGGTGGCCATTTTGGCCATATTCTGCATATTTACTTTAATATACTTGTCGTACAGCTTTCATCAGATCAACTTAAAATTTAGATGAGTGTCTTCACAAGAAGATGAAGTACTAAAGTTATCAAAACATCAACTATAGGTTACAGCGTGTAACCATGGCCAGGCGTCAAAGTTTGATTACACGCCATCGAAACACGAGCTTCTGTATCTCAGGCATATTTGGTTCAATCAAGACCAAACTAGACATGTAAGACAAGGTTCACGACCTGATGACATCTACAGAGACACCATGACTTAAAATCACAGCGCCACCTGCTGGCTACAGGAAGTGAAGCGTTTATCCTTGCCGCAGTGCAAAAAAGCCATGCAACGCGGAGACGGCCGCTTGGTCATTGAACGCTGTCTCTTCCCCGACCGCAACAGACTTGAAACGCGCGTGTGCTCGGGCCCGTTAGTGCTACAACGTAGCCCTAGTTAGGGCCCGAGCACCACCGGTGTGAGGCCCTATTGAAATTGAAGGCATTTTTCTTATTATTATTATTATTATTATTATTTCCCTTTTCTGCCTTTTTAAGGGCCTAGACATAGTTGACATTTTTTGAAACTTTGCAGGAAGTACAAAGCCCAAAAAAGTAATTGCATTCTGGAGTAATTTGAAATAGGCATGGCAAAATGGCTCAACAGCGCCACCTACGGAAAGCCCCCTCAGTTAACTTTCACCGATCCTCACGAAAAAATAGGAGGTTGTGTATCCGGACCAGACGCACAAAAAAGCCTCTCAGTACATTCTGAAAATCGTAACAGGAAGTCCGCCATTTTGGATTTAGTGGCCATTTTGGCCATATTTCACGTTTTTACTTTGATATACTTGTCATAGAGCTTTCAGCGGATCACCTTAAAATTTAGACGACTGTCATCACAACAATATGGACTACTAAAGTTATCAAAAAAATCAACTTTTCGTCAGAGCGCGTGACCGTGGCGTGGCGTCAAAGTTTGATGAAACGCCATCAAAACACGGGCGTCTGTATCTTGGACATATTTGGTCCAATCAAGTCCAAACTCGACACATAAGACAAGAGTCACGACCTGAAGACAACAACACAGAAATAGTGACTTAAAATCACAGCGCCCCCTGGTGGCAGCAGGAAATATCTTGTTTTTGGTACGTCTCACACTTGGAAGTATTTCTCCTCATCCCCTTTGCACAACCATGTGAAACTATGTCAAATGGGTCTCAAGACATTGATAATGAAGATATAAGATTACTGTGACTTTTCGTCAAACGCCATATTAATGGCGTGGCATCAAAGTTCATCAATTCGCCATGACACACGAAATTGCTATAACTTCGGTGTTCAAGGTTCAATCTCCCTCAAACTACATGTGTGTATCAACAGCCCCCCCCTGAAGACTGTCAGATGGGTTTAAGAGATGGGCGTGGCAAAATGACTGACTAGCGCCCCCTAAAGGGCAACCCCCGGCACTACGATTGGCCTACATCTACAAAATTCAACAGGGACATGTGCCTTGTCATGACAAAGAAATAAGTCTCTTGGATACATATGCTAAACCAAACAGGAAGTCCGCCATTTTGGATCTGGTGGCCATTTTGGCCATATTCAGCATATTTACTTTGACATACTTGTCGTAGAGCTTTCATCAGATGAACTTACAATTTCGATGAGTGCCTTCACAACAAGATGGAGATTTAAAGTTATTGGAATTTTAACGTTTCGTCATACCATGTGACCGTGGCCTGGCGTCAAAGTTTGATTACACGCCATCGAAACACGGGCTTCAGTATCTCAGGCATATTTGGTCCAATCAAGTCCAAACTAGACGTGTAACACAAGAGTCGCGACCTGAAGACATCTACAAAGACACCATGACTTAAAATCACAGCGCCACTTGCTGGCTACAGGAAGTGAAGCGTTTATCCTTGCCGCAGTGCAAAAAAACGCATTCAACGCGGAGACGAGCGCTTGCTCATCGAACGCTGTCTCTTCCCCGACCGCGACAGACTTGAAACGCGCGTGTGCTCAGGCCCGTTAGTGCTACAACGTAGCCCTAGTTATTATTATTTTTCTTCATACAAATGAATTGGCTTTTTGAGGCCTTTAACATGCTCAAAAACTTGTTAAACTTTGCAGTAAATTAGAAGGCGCTGAAAATTTACGTATTCTTGAGTATTTGGAAATGGGCGTGGCAAAATAACTCAACAGCGCCACCTACAGAAAAGCCCCTCATTTAGCATTCACCGATCCTCACGAAAAAAATAACTAGTTGTGTATCGTGACCAGACGCACAAAAAAGTCTATCAGTGTGTTATGAAATAAGCAACAGGAAGCCGGCCATTTTGGATTTAGTTGCCATTTTGGCCATATTTCACGTTTTTACTTTGATGTACTTGTCGTAGGGCTTTCATCAGATCAACTTCAAATTTAGATGAGTGCCATCACAACAATTTGAAAGTGTAAAGTTATCAAAAGATAATTTTTTTATCACACCGTGTGAACGTGGCGTTCGACAAAGTCTGAAGGAAACACATTGACTTATATTTATTTGAGTCAAATAAGCTGTACTGGCAATGTTTAGACACAAGATGGCAGTATAAGACCATGAATTGACCAAGGACCACATTTTCTTTCACAGGTCATAGGAGTTCTTTCAAACAGTTTTAATGTGTTGGAAACTCAGCTACACTTACATATGTTTGACAATTAATGTTGATAGATAACTTTAGTACATGATTGAGGGTAAAAATAGTATATTTAACATGTACGTTACAGTGTGTGACCGTGGCCTGGCGACAGACTTTGATTACACGCCATCGAAACACGAGCTTCTGTATCTCAGGCATATTTGGTTCAATCAGGTCCAAACTAGACATGTAAGACAAGAGTCACGACCTGATGACATCTACAGAGACACCATGACTTAAAATCACAGCACCACCTGCTGGCTACAGGAAGTGAAGCGTTTATCCTTGCCACAGTTCAAAAAACGCATGCAACGCGGAGACGAGTGCTTGGTCATTGAACGCTGTGTCTTCCCCGACCGCGACAGACTTGAAACGCGCGTGTGCTCGGGCCCGTTAGTGCTACAACGTAGCCCTAGTTAGGGCCCGAGCACCTCCGGTGTGAGGCCCTATTGAAATTGAAGGCATTTTTCCTATTATTATTATTAGGGCCCGAGCACCTCCGGTGGGAGGCCCTATTGAAATTGATAAGATTATTATTATTATTATTATTATTATTATTTTTCTTCCCCAAGTTAAATTGGCTTTTTGAGGGCTTTCCCATGCTCAAATAGTTTCTAAACGTTGCAGTAAGTTAGAAATGTGTGAAAATGGTCATATTCTGTAGGATTTGGAAATAGGCGTGGCAAAATAGCTCAATAGCGCCACCTACGGATAAGCCCCTCATTTAGCATTCACCGATCCTCACAAAAAAAATACCCAGTTGTGTATCCTCACCAGACGCACAAAAAAGTTTCTCAGTGTGTTATGAAATAAGGAACAGGAAGTCCGCCATTTTGGATTTAGTCGCCATTTTGGCAATATTCCACGTTTTTACTTTGATGTACTTGTCGTACAGCTTTCATCGGATCAACTTAAAATTTAGACGAGTGTCGTCACAACAATATGGAGTACTAAAGTTATCAAAAAAATCAACTTTTCGTCAGAGCCTGTGACCGTGGCGTGGCGTCAAAGTTTGATTAAACGCCATCAAAACACGGGCGGCTGTATCTCGGACATATTTGGTCCAATCGAGTCCAAACTACACACATAAGATAAGAGTCGCGACCTGAAGACATCAACACAGAAATCGTGACTTAAAATCACAGCGCCCCCTGGTGGCAGCAGGAAATGTCTTGTTTTTGGTACGTCTCACACTTGGAAGTATTTCTCCTCATCCCCTTTGCACAACCATGTGAAACTATGTCAAATGGGTCTCAAGACATTGATAATGAAGATATAAGATTACTGTGACTTTTCGTCAAACGCCATATTAATGGCGTGGCATCAAAGTTCATCAATTCGCCATGACACACGAAATTGCTATAACTTCGGTGTTCAAGGTTCAATCTCCCTCAAACTACATGTGTGTATCAACAGCCCCCCCCTCAAAGCTGTCAGATGGGTTTAAGGAATGGGCGTGGCAATATAACTGACTAGCGCCCCCTAAAGGGCAGCCCCGGCACTACGATTGGCCTACAGCTACGAAAATCGACAGGGACATGTGTCTTTTCATGACAAAGAAATAAGTCTCTTGGATAGATATGCTAGAGTAAACAGGAAGCCGGCCATTTTGGATTTGGTGGCCATTTTGGCCATATTCTGCATATTTACTTTGATATACTTGTCGTAGAGCTTTCCTCAGATCAACTTAAAATTTATATGAGTCTAATCACAACAAGATGGAGATTCAAAGTTATCAAAATTTAATTTTTTCGTCAGAGCCTCTGACCATGGCGTGGCGTCAAAGTTTGATGAAACGCCATCAACACACGAGTTTCTGTATCTCAGACATATTTGGTCTGATCAAATCCAAACTAGACACATAAGACAAGATTCCCGACCTGAAGACATCTACACAGAAATTGTGACTTAAAATCACAGCGCCCCCTGGTGGCTACAGGAAGTGAAGCGTTCATCCTTGCCGCAGTGCCGAACGCATGCAACGCGGAGACGAGCGCTTGCTCATCCAACGCTCTCTCTTCCCCGACTGCAACAGACTTGGAACGCGCGTGTGCTCGGGCCCGTTAGTGCTACAACGTAGCCCTAGTTATTATTATTATTTCCCTTTTCTGCCTTTTTAAGGGCCTAGACATAGTTGAATAGTTTTGAAACTTTGCAGGAAGTACAAAGCCCAAAAAAGTAATTGCATTCTGGAGTAATTTGAAATAGGCATGGCAAAATGGCTCAACAGCGCCACCTACGGAAAGCCCCCTCAGTTAACTTTCACCGATCCTCACGGAAAAATAGGAGGTTGTGTAACATGACCAGACGCACAAAAAAGCCTCTCAGTGCATTATGAAAATCGTAACAGGAAGTCCGCCATTTTGGATTTAGTGGCCATTTTGGCCATATTTCACGTTTTTACTTTGATATACTTGTCATAGAGCTTTCATCGGATCACCTTAAAATTTAGACGAGTGTCATCACAACAATATGGACTACTAAAGTTATCAAAAAAATCAACTTTTTGTCAGAGCGTGTGACCGTGGCGTTGCGTCAAAGTTTGATGAAACGCCATCAAAACACGGGCGTCTGTATCTTGGACATATTTGGTCCAATCAAGTCCAAACTCGACACATAAGACAAGAGTCACGACCCGAAGACAACAACACAGAAATACTGACTTAAAATCACAGCGCCCCCTGGTGGCAGCAGGAAATGTCTTGTTTTTGGTACGTCTCACACTTGGAAGTATTTCTCCTCATCCCCTGTGCACAACCATGTGAAACTATGTCAAATGGGTCTCAAGACATTGATAATGAAGATATAAGATTTCTGTGACTTTTCGTCAAACGCCATATTAATGGCGTGGCATCAAAGTTCATCAATTCGCCATGACACACGAAATTGCTATAACTTCGGTGTTCAAGGTTCAATCTCCCTCAAACTACATGTGTGTGTCAACAGCCCCCCCCTGAAAGCTGTCAGACGGGTTTAAGGAATGGGCGTGGCAATATAACTGACTAGCGCCCCCTAAAGGGTAGCCCCGGCACTACGATTGGCCTACAGCTACGAAAATCGACGGGGACATGTGCCTCGTCATGACAAAGAAATAAGTCTCTTGGATACATATGCTAAACCAAACAGGAAGTCCGCCATTTTGGATTTAGTGGCCATTTTGGCCATAATCCATATTTTTACTTTGATGTACTAGTCATAGAGCTTTCATCGGATCAACTTGAAATTTAGACGAGTGTCTTCACAACAAGATGGAGATCTAAAGTTATTGGAATTTTAACGTTTCGTCATACCATGTGACCGTGGCCTGGCGTCAAAGTTTGATTACACGCCATCGAAACACGAGCTACTGTATCTCAGGCATATTTGGTTCAATCAAGTCCAAACTAGGCATGTAAGACAAGAGTCACGACCTGAAGACATCTGCAGAGACGCCATGACTTAAAATCACAGCGCCACCTGCTGGCTACAGGAAGTGAAGCCTTTATCATTGCCGCAGTGCCGAAACGCATGCAACGCGGAGATGAGCGCTTGTTCATTGAACGCTGTCTCTTCCCCGACCGCAACAGACTTGAAACGCGCGTGTGCTCGGGCCCGTTAGTGCTACAACGTAGCCCTAGTTATTAGGGCCCGAGCACCTCCGGTGGGAGGCCCTATTGAAATTGAAATGATTATTATTATTAGGGCCCGAGCACCTCCGGTGGGAGGCCCTATTGAAATTGAAATGATTATTATTATTATTATTATTATTCATCCAAATGAATTGGCTTTTTGAGGGCTTTCCCATGCTCAAAAAGTTGCTAAACTTTTCAGTAAATTAGAATGTGGTGGAAAATTACGTATTCTGGAGTATTTGGAAATGGGCGTGGCAAAATGGCTCAACAGCGCCACCTGGAACGCAGCCCTTAGGTTTCCCCATGACCGATCTTCACCAAAATCGGGGAAAAGGTGTATCGTGACTAAACATACAAAAAAGCCTCAAGGAGCATTATGAAAAAAGCAACAGGAAGTCCGCCATTTTGGATTTAGTCGCCATTTTGGCCATATTTCACGTTTTTACTTTGATGTACTTGTCGAAGGGCTTTCATCGGATCAACTTAATATTTAAACGAGTGTCATCACACCAATATGGAGTACTAAAGTTATCAAAAGATACATTTTTTGTCAGAGCGTGTGACCGTGGCGTGGCGTCAAAGTTTGATTAAACGCCATCAAAACACGGGCGTCTGTATCTCGGACATATTTGGTCCAATCGAGTCCAAACTAGACACATAAGCCAAGAGTTGTGACCCGAAGACAACAACACAGAAATCGTGACTTAAAATCACAGCGCCCCCTGGTGGCAGCAGGAAATGTCTTGTTTTTGGTACGTCTCACACTTGGAAGTATTTCTCCTCATCCCCTTTGCACAACCATGTGAAACTATGTCAAATGGGTCTCAAGACATTGATAATGAAGATATAAGATTACTGTGACTTTTCGTCAAACGCCATATTAATGGCGTGGCATCAAAGTTCATCAATTCGCCATGACACACGAAATTGCTATAACTTCGGTGTTCAAGGTTCAATCTCCCTCAAACTACATGTGTGTGTCAACAGCCCCCCCCTGAAAGCTGTCAGACGGGTTTAAGGAATGGGCGTGGCAATATAACTGACTAGCGCCCCCTAAAGGGTAGCCCCGGCACTACGATTGGCCTACAGCTACGAAAATCAACGGGGACATGTGTCTTTTCATGACAAGGAAATAAGTCTCTTGGATAGATATGCTAGAGTAAACAGGAAGCCGGCCATTTTGGATTTGGTGGCCATTTTGGCCATATTCTGCATATTTACTTTAATATACTTGTCGTACAGCTTTCATCAGATCAACTTAAAATTTAGATGAGTGTCTTCACAAGAAGATGAAGTACTAAAGTTATCAAAACATCAACTATAGGTTACAGCGTGTAACCGTGGCCAGGCGTCAAAGTTTGAATACACGCCATCGAAACACGAGCTTCTGTATCTCAGGCATATTTGGTTCAATCAAGACCAAACTAGACATGTAAGACAAGGGTCACGACCTGATGACATCTACAGAGACACCATGACTTAAAATCACAGCGCCACCTGCTGGCTACAGGAAGTGAAGCGTTTATCCTTGCCGCAGTGCAAAAAACCCATGCAACGCGGAGACGGCCGCTTGGTCATTGAACGCTGTCTCTTCCCCGACCGCAACAGACTTGAAACGCGCGTGTGCTCGGGCCCGTTAGTGCTACAACGTAGCCCTAGTTAGGGCCCGAGCACCTCCGGTGGGAGGCCCTATTGAAATTGAAAAGATTATTATTATTCTTATTAGGGCCCGAGCACCTCCGGTGGGAGGCCCTATTGAAATTGAAGGCATTTTTCTTATTATTATTAGGGCCCGAGCACCTCCGGTGGGAGGCCCTATTGAAATTGAAATGATTATTAGGGCCCGAGCACCTCCGGTGGGAGGCCCTATTGAAACTGTTAAGATTATTAGGGCCCGAGCACCTCCGGTGTGAGGCCCTATTGAAATTGAAGGCATTTTTCTTATTATTAGGGCCCGAGCACCTCCGGTGGGAGGCCCTATTGAAATTGAAAAGATTATTATTATTATTTTTAGGGCCCGAGCACCTCCGGTGTGAGGCCCTATTGAAATTGAAGGCATTTTTCTTCTTATTATTATTATTATTATTTCCCTTTTCTGCCTTTTTAAGGGCCTAGACATAGTTGAAATTTTTTGAAACTTTGCAGGAAGTACAAAGCCCAAAAAAGTAATTGCATTCTGGAGTAATTTGAAATAGGCGTGGCAGAATGGCTCAACAGCGCCACCTACGGAAAGCCCCCTCAGTTAACTTTCACCGATCCTCACGAAAAAATAGGAGGTTGTGTATTATGACCAGACGCACAAAAAAGCCTCTCAGTGCATTATGAAAATCGTAACATGAAGTCCGCCATTTTGGATTTAGTGGCCATTTTGGCCATATTTCACGTTTTTACTTTGATATACTTGTCATAGAGCTTTCATCGGATCACCTTAAAATTTAGACGAGTGTCATCACAACAATATGGACTACTAAAGTTATCAAAAGATCAATTTTTCGTCAGACGTGTGACCGTGGCGTGGCGTCAAAGTTTGATGAAACGCCATCAAAACACGGGCGTCTGTATCTTGGACATATTTGGTCCAATCAAGTCCAAACTCGACACATAAGACAAGAGTCACGACCCGAAGACAACAACACAGAAAAAGTGACTTAAAATCACAGCGCCCCCTGGTGGCAGCAGGAAATGTCTTGTTTTTGGTACGTCTCACACTTGGTAGTATTTCTCCTCATCCCCTTTGCACAACCATGTGAAACTATGTCAAATGGGTCTCAAGACATTGATAATGAAGATATACGATTTCTGTGACTTTTCGTCAAACGCCATATTAATGGCGTGGCATCAAAGTTCATCAATTCGCCATGACACACAAAATTGCTATAACTTCGGTGTTCAAGGTTCAATCTCCCTCAAACTACATGTGTGTGTCAACAGCCCCCCCCTGAAAGCTGTCAGATGGGTTTAAGGAATGGGCGTGGCAATATAACTGACTAGCGCCCCCTAATGGGTAGCCCCGGCACTACGATTGGCCTACAGCTACGCAAATCGACGGGTACATGTGTCTTTTCATGACAAAGAAATAAGTCTCTTGGATAGATATGCTAGAGTAAACAGGAAGCCCGCCATTTTGGATTTGGTGGCCATTTTGGCCATATTCTGCATATTTACTTTGATATACTTGTCGTAGAGCTTTCCTCAGATCAACTTAAAATGTATATGAGTCTAATCACAACAAGATGGAGATTCAAAGTTATCAAAATTTTATTTTTTCGTCAGAGCCTCTGACCATGGCGTGGCGTCAAAGTTTGATGAAACGCCATCAACACACGTGTTTCTGTATCTCAGACATATTTGGTCTGATCAAATCCAAACTAGACACATAACACAAGATTCCCGACCTGAAGACATCTACACAGAAATCGTGACTTAAAATCACAGCGCCACCTGCTGGCTATAGGAAGTGAAGCGTTTATCCTTGCAGCAGTGACGAACGCATGCAACGCGGAGACGAGCGCTTGCTCATCCAACGTTCTCTCTTCCCCGACCGCGACAGACTTGAAACGCGCGTGTGCTCGGGCCCGTTAGTGCTACAACGTAGCCCTAGTTAGGGCCCGAGCACCTCCGGTGGGAGGCCCTATTGAAATTGATAAGATTATTATTATTATTTTTTTTTTTCTTCCCCAAGTTAAATTGGCTTTTTGAGGGCTTTCCCATGCTCAAAAAGTTGTTAAACTTTGCAGTTAGTTAGAAATGTGTGAAAATGGTCATATTCTGTAGGATTTGGAAATAGGCGTGGCAAAATAGCTCAATAGCGCCACCTACGGATAAGCCCCTCATTTAGCATTCACCGATCCTCACAAAAAAAATACCCAGTTGTGTATCGTGACCAGACGCACAAAAAAGTCTCTCAGTGCGTTATGAAATAAGGAACAGGAAGTCCGCCATTTTGGATTTAGTCGCCATTTTGGCGATATTCCACGTTTTTACTTTGATGTACTTGTCGTACAGCTTTCATCGGATCAACTTAAAATTTAGACGAGTGTCGTCACAACAATATGGAGTACTAAAGTTATCAAAAAAATCAACTTTTCGTCAGAGCCTGTGACCGTGGCGTGGCGTCAAAGTTTGATTAAACGCCATCAAAACACGGGCGGCTGTATCTCGGACATATTTGGTCCAATCGAGTCCAAACTACACACATAAGATAAGAGTCGCAACCTGAAGACATCAACACAGAAATCGTGACTTAAAATCACAGCGCCCCCTGGTGGCAGCAGGAAATGTCTTGTTTTTGGTACGTCTCACACTTGGAAGTATTTCTCCTCATCCCCTTTGCACAACCATGTGAAACTATGTCAAATGGGTCTCAAGACATTGATAATGAGGATATAAGATTACTGTGACTTTTCGTCAAACGCCATATTAATGGCGTGGCATCAAAGTTCATCAATTCGCCATGACACACGAAATTGCTATAACTTCGGTGTTCAAGGTTCAATCTCCCTCAAACTACATGTGTGTATCAACAGCCCCCCCCTCAAAGCTGTCAGATGGGTTTAAGGAATGGGCGTGGCAATATAACTGACTAGCGCCCCCTAAAGGGCAGCCCCGGCACTACCATTGGCCTACAGCTACGAAAATCAACAGGGACATGTGTCTTTTCATGACAAAGAAATAAGTCTCTTGGATAGATATGCTAGAGTAAACAGGAAGCCGGCCATTTTGGATTTGGTGGCCATTTTGGCCATATTCTGCATATTTACTTTAATATACTTGTCGTACAGCTTTCATCAGATCAACTTAAAATTTAGATGAGTGTCTTCACAAGAAGATGAAGTACTAAAGTTATCAAAACATCAACTATAGGTTACAGCGTGTAACCATGGCCAGGCGTCAAAGTTTGATTACACGCCATCGAAACACGAGCTTCTGTATCTCAGGCATATTTGGTTCAATCAAGACCAAACTAGACATGTAAGACAAGGTTCACGACCTGATGACATCTACAGAGACACCATGACTTAAAATCACAGCGCCACCTGCTGGCTACAGGAAGTGAAGCGTTTATCCTTGCCGCAGTGCAAAAAAGCCATGCAACGCGGAGACGGCCGCTTGGTCATTGAACGCTGTCTCTTCCCCGACCGCAACAGACTTGAAACGCGCGTGTGCTCGGGCCCGTTAGTGCTACAACGTAGCCCTAGTTAGGGCCCGAGCACCTCCGGTGTGAGGCCCTATTGAAATTGAAGGCATTTTTCTTATTATTATTATTATTATTATTATTTCCCTTTTCTGCCTTTTTAAGGGCCTAGACATAGTTGACATTTTTTGAAACTTTGCAGGAAGTACAAAGCCCAAAAAAGTAATTGCATTCTGGAGTAATTTGAAATAGGCATGGCAAAATGGCTCAACAGCGCCACCTACGGAAAGCCCCCTCAGTTAACTTTCACCGATCCTCACGAAAAAATAGGAGGTTGTGTATCCGGACCAGACGCACAAAAAAGCCTCTCAGTGCATTCTGAAAATCGTAACAGGAAGTCCGCCATTTTGGATTTAGTGGCCATTTTGGCCATATTTCACGTTTTTACTTTGATATACTTGTCATAGAGCTTTCAGCGGATCACCTTAAAATTTAGACGACTGTCATCACAACAATATGGACTACTAAAGTTATCAAAAAAATCAACTTTTCGTCAGAGCGCGTGACCGTGGCGTGGCGTCAAAGTTTGATGAAACGCCATCAAAACACGGGCGTCTGTATCTTGGACATATTTGGTCCAATCAAGTCCAAACTCGACACATAAGACAAGAGTCACGACCTGAAGACAACAACACAGAAATAGTGACTTAAAATCACAGCGCCCCCTGGTGGCAGCAGGAAATATCTTGTTTTTGGTACGTCTCACACTTGGAAGTATTTCTCCTCATCCCCTTTGCACAACCATGTGAAACTATGTCAAATGGGTCTCAAGACATTGATAATGAAGATATAAGATTACTGTGACTTTTCGTCAAACGCCATATTAATGGCGTGGCATCAAAGTTCATCAATTCGCCATGACACACGAAATTGCTATAACTTCGGTGTTCAAGGTTCAATCTCCCTCAAACTACATGTGTGTATCAACAGCCCCCCCCTGAAGACTGTCAGATGGGTTTAAGAGATGGGCGTGGCAAAATGACTGACTAGCGCCCCCTAAAGGGCAGCCCCGGCACTACGATTGGCCTACATCTACAAAATTCAACAGGGACATGTGCCTTGTCATGACAAAGAAATAAGTCTCTTGGACACATATGCTAAACCAAACAGGAAGTCCGCCATTTTGGATCTGGTGGCCATTTTGGCCATATTCAACATATTTACTTTGACATACTTGTCGTAGAGCTTTCATCAGATGAACTTACAATTTCGATGAGTGCCTTCACAACAAGATGGAGATTTAAAGTTATTGGAATTTTAACGTTTCGTCATACCATGTGACCGTGGCCTGGCGTCAAAGTTTGATTACACGCCATCGAAACACAGGCTTCAGTATCTCAGGCATATTTGGTCCAATCAAGTCCAAACTAGACGTGTAACACAAGAGTCGCGACCTGAAGACATCTACAAAGACACCATGACTTAAAATCACAGCGCCACTTGCTGGCTACAGGAAGTGAAGCGTTTATCCTTGCCGCAGTGCAAAAAAACGCATTCAACGCGGAGACGAGCGCTTGCTCATCGAACGCTGTCTCTTCCCCGACCGCGACAGACTTGAAACGCGCGTGTGCTCAGGCCCGTTAGTGCTACAACGTAGCCCTAGTTATTATTATTTTTCTTCATACAAATGAATTGGCTTTTTGAGGCCTTTAACATGCTCAAAAAGTTGTTAAACTTTGCAGTAAATTAGAAGGCGGTGAAAATTTACGTATTCTTGAGTATTTGGAAATGGGCGTGGCAAAATAACTCAACAGCGCCACCTACAGAAAAGCCCCTCATTTAGCATTCACCGATCCTCACGAAAAAAATAACTAGTTGTGTATCGTGACCAGACGCACAAAAAAGTCTATCAGTGTGTTATGAAATAAGCAACAGGAAGCCGGCCATTTTGGATTTAGTTGCCATTTTGGCCATATTTCACGTTTTTACTTTGATGTACTTGTCGCAGGGCTTTCATCAGATCAACTTCAAATTTAGATGAGTGCCATCACAACAATTTGAAAGTGTAAAGTTATCAAAAGATAATTTTTTTATCACACCGTGTGAACGTGGCGTTCGACAAAGTCTGAAGGAAACACATTGACTTATATTTATTTGAGTCAAATAAGCTGTACTGGCAATGTTTAGACACAAGATGGCAGTATAAGACCATGAATTGACCAAGGACCACATTTTCTTTCACAGGTCATAGGAGTTCTTTCAAACAGTTTTAATGTGTTGGAAACTCAGCTACACTTACATATGTTTGACAATTAATGTTGATAGATAACTTTAGTACATGATTGAGGGTAAAAATAGTATATTTAACATGTACGTTACAGTGTGTGACCGTGGCCTGGCGACAGACTTTGATTACACGCCATCAAAACACGAGCTTCTGTATCTCAGGCATATTTGGTTCAATCAGGTCCAAACTAGACATGTAAGACAAGAGTCACGACCTGATGACATCTACAGAGACACCATGACTTAAAATCACAGCACCACCTGCTGGCTACAGGAAGTGAAGCGTTTATCCTTGCCACAGTTCAAAAAACGCATGCAACGCGGAGACGAGTGCTTGGTCATTGAACGCTGTGTCTTCCCCGACCGCGACAGACTTGAAACGCGCGTGTGCTCGGGCCCGTTAGTGCTACAACGTAGCCCTAGTTAGGGCCCGAGCACCTCCGGTGTGAGGCCCTATTGAAATTGAAGGCATTTTTCCTATTATTATTATTAGGGCCCGAGCACCTCCGGTGGGAGGCCCTATTGAAATTGATAAGATTATTATTATTATTATTATTATTATTTTTCTTCCCCAAGTTAAATTGGCTTTTTGAGGGCTTTCCCATGCTCAAATAGTTTCTAAACGTTGCAGTAAGTTAGAAATGTGTGAAAATGGTCATATTCTGTAGGATTTGGAAATAGGCGTGGCAAAATAGCTCAATAGCGCCACCTACGGATAAGCCCCTCATTTAGCATTCACCGATCCTCACAAAAAAAATACCCAGTTGTGTATCCTCACCAGACGCACAAAAAAGTTTCTCAGTGTGTTATGAAATAAGGAACAGGAAGTCCGCCATTTTGGATTTAGTCGCCATTTTGGCGATATTCCACGTTTTTACTTTGATGTACTTGTCGTACAGCTTTCATCGGATCAACTTAAAATTTAGACGAGTGTCGTCACAACAATATGGAGTACTAAAGTTATCAAAAAAATCAACTTTTCGTCAGAGCCTGTGACCGTGGCGTGGCGTCAAAGTTTGATTAAACGCCATCAAAACACGGGCGGCTGTATCTCGGACATATTTGGTCCAATCGAGTCCAAACTACACACATAAGATAAGAGTCGCGACCTGAAGACATCAACACAGAAATCGTGACTTAAAATCACAGCGCCCCCTGGTGGCAGCAGGAAATGTCTTGTTTTTGGTACGTCTCACACTTGGAAGTATTTCTCCTCATCCCCTTTGCACAACCATGTGAAACTATGTCAAATGGGTCTCAAGACATTGATAATGAAGATATAAGATTACTGTGACTTTTCGTCAAACGCCATATTAATGGTGTGGCATCAAAGTTCATCAATTCGCCATGACACACAAAATTGCTATAACTTCGGTGTTCAAGGTTCAATCTCCCTCAAACTACATGTGTGTATCAACAGCCCCCCCCTCAAAGCTGTCAGATGGGTTTAAGGAATGGGCGTGGCAATATAACTGACTAGCGCCCCCTAAAGGGCAGCCCCGGCACTACGATTGGCCTACAGCTACGAAAATCGACAGGGACATGTGTCTTTTCATGACAAAGAAATAAGTCTCTTGGATAGATATGCTAGAGTAAACAGGAAGTCGGCCATTTTGGATTTGGTGGCCATTTTGGCCATATTCTGCATATTTACTTTGATATACTTGTCGTAGAGCTTTCCTCAGATCAACTTAAAATTTATATGAGTCTAATCACAACAAGATGGAGATTCAAAGTTATCAAAATTTAATTTTTTCGTCAGAGCCTCTGACCATGGCGTGGCGTCAAAGTTTGATGAAACGCCATCAACACACGAGTTTCTGTATCTCAGACATATTTGGTCTGATCAAATCCAAACTAGACACATAAGACAAGATTCCCGACCTGAAGACATCTACACAGAAATTGTGACTTAAAATCACAGCGCCCCCTGGTGGCTACAGGAAGTGAAGCGTTCATCCTTGCCGCAGTGCCGAACGCATGCAACGCGGAGACGAGCGCTTGCTCATCCAACGCTCTCTCTTCCCCGACTGCAACAGACTTGGAACGCGCGTGTGCTCGGGCCCGTTAGTGCTACAACGTAGCCCTAGTTATTATTATTATTTCCCTTTTCTGCCTTTTTAAGGGCCTAGACATAGTTGAATAGTTTTGAAACTTTGCAGGAAGTACAAAGCCCAAAAAAGTAATTGCATTCTGGAGTAATTTGAAATAGGCATGGCAAAATGGCTCAACAGCGCCACCTACGGAAAGCCCCCTCAGTTAACTTTCACCGATCCTCACGGAAAAATAGGAGGTTGTGTAACATGACCAGACGCACAAAAAAGCCTCTCAGTGCATTATGAAAATCGTAACAGGAAGTCCGCCATTTTGGATTTAGTGGCCATTTTGGCCATATTTCACGTTTTTACTTTGATATACTTGTCATAGAGCTTTCATCGGATCACCTTAAAATTTAGACGAGTGTCATCACAACAATATGGACTACTAAAGTTATCAAAAAAATCAACTTTTTGTCAGAGCGTGTGACCGTGGCGTTGCGTCAAAGTTTGATGAAACGCCATCAAAACACGGGCGTCTGTATCTTGGACATATTTGGTCCAATCAAGTCCAAACTAGACACATAAGACAAGAGTCACGACCCGAAGACAACAACACAGAAATACTGACTTAAAATCACAGCGCCCCCTGGTGGCAGCAGGAAATGTCTTGTTTTTGGTACGTCTCACACTTGGAAGTATTTCTCCTCATCCCCTTTGCACAACCATGTGAAACTATGTCAAATGGGTCTCAAGACATTGATAATGAGGATATAAGATTACTGTGACTTTTCGTCAAACGCCATATTAATGGCGTGGCATCAAAGTTCATCAATTCGCCATGACACACGAAATTGCTATAACTTCGGTGTTCAAGGTTCAATCTCCCTCAAACTACATGTGTGTATCAACAGCCCCCCCCTCAAAGCTGTCAGATGGGTTTAAGGAATGGGCGTGGCAATATAACTGACTAGCGCCCCCTAAAGGGCAGCCCCGGCACTACCATTGGCCTACAGCTACGAAAATCAACAGGGACATGTGTCTTTTCATGACAAAGAAATAAGTCTCTTGGATAGATATGCTAGAGTAAACAGGAAGCCGGCCATTTTGGATTTGGTGGCCATTTTGGCCATATTCTGCATATTTACTTTAATATACTTGTCGTACAGCTTTCATCAGATCAACTTAAAATTTAGATGAGTGTCTTCACAAGAAGATGAAGTACTAAAGTTATCAAAACATCAACTATAGGTTACAGCGTGTAACCATGGCCAGGCGTCAAAGTTTGATTACACGCCATCGAAACACGAGCTTCTGTATCTCAGGCATATTTGGTTCAATCAAGACCAAACTAGACATGTAAGACAAGGTTCACGACCTGATGACATCTACAGAGACACCATGACTTAAAATCACAGCGCCACCTGCTGGCTACAGGAAGTGAAGCGTTTATCCTTGCCGCAGTGCAAAAAAGCCATGCAACGCGGAGACGGCCGCTTGGTCATTGAACGCTGTCTCTTCCCCGACCGCAACAGACTTGAAACGCGCGTGTGCTCGGGCCCGTTAGTGCTACAACGTAGCCCTAGTTAGGGCCCGAGCACCTCCGGTGTGAGGCCCTATTGAAATTGAAGGCATTTTTCTTATTATTATTATTATTATTATTATTTCCCTTTTCTGCCTTTTTAAGGGCCTAGACATAGTTGACATTTTTTGAAACTTTGCAGGAAGTACAAAGCCCAAAAAAGTAATTGCATTCTGGAGTAATTTGAAATAGGCATGGCAAAATGGCTCAACAGCGCCACCTACGGAAAGCCCCCTCAGTTAACTTTCACCGATCCTCACGAAAAAATAGGAGGTTGTGTATCCGGACCAGACGCACAAAAAAGCCTCTCAGTGCATTCTGAAAATCGTAACAGGAAGTCCGCCATTTTGGATTTAGTGGCCATTTTGGCCATATTTCACGTTTTTACTTTGATATACTTGTCATAGAGCTTTCATCGGATCACCTTAAAATTTAGACGACTGTCATCACAACAATATGGACTACTAAAGTTATCAAAAAAATCAACTTTTCGTCAGAGCGCGTGACCGTGGCGTGGCGTCAAAGTTTGATGAAACGCCATCAAAACACGGGCGTCTGTATCTTGGACATATTTGGTCCAATCAAGTCCAAACTAGACACATAAGACAAGAGTCACGACCCGAAGACAACAACACAGAAATACTGACTTAAAATCACAGCGCCCCCTGGTGGCAGCAGGAAATGTCTTGTTTTTGGTACGTCTCACACTTGGAAGTATTTCTCCTCATCCCCTGTGCACAACCATGTGAAACTATGTCAAATGGGTCTCAAGACATTGATAATGAAGATATAAGATTTCTGTGACTTTTCGTCAAACGCCATATTAATGGCGTGGCATCAAAGTTCATCAATTCGCCATGACACACGAAATTGCTATAACTTCGGTGTTCAAGGTTCAATCTCCCTCAAACTACATGTGTGTGTCAACAGCCCCCCCCTGAAAGCTGTCAGACGGGTTTAAGGAATGGGCGTGGCAATATAACTGACTAGCGCCCCCTAAAGGGTAGCCCCGGCACTACGATTGGCCTACAGCTACGAAAATCGACGGGGACATGTGCCTCGTCATGACAAAGAAATAAGTCTCTTGGATACATATGCTAAACCAAACAGGAAGTCCGCCATTTTGGATTTAGTGGCCATTTTGGCCATAATCCATATTTTTACTTTGATGTACTAGTCATAGAGCTTTCATCGGATCAACTTGAAATTTAGACGAGTGTCTTCACAACAAGATGGAGATCTAAAGTTATTGGAATTTTAACGTTTCGTCATACCATGTGACCGTGGCCTGGCGTCAAAGTTTGATTACACGCCATCGAAACACGAGCTACTGTATCTCAGGCATATTTGGTTCAATCAAGTCCAAACTAGGCATGTAAGACAAGAGTCACGACCTGAAGACATCTGCAGAGACGCCATGACTTAAAATCACAGCGCCACCTGCTGGCTACAGGAAGTGAAGCCTTTATCATTGCCGCAGTGCCGAAACGCATGCAACGCGGAGATGAGCGCTTGTTCATTGAACGCTGTCTCTTCCCCGACCGCAACAGACTTGAAACGAGCGTGTGCTCGGGCCCGTTAGTGCTACAACGTAGCCCTAGTTATTAGGGCCCGAGCACCTCCGGTGGGAGGCCCTATTGAAATTGAAATGATTATTATTATTAGGGCCCGAGCACCTCCGGTGGGAGGCCCTATTGAAATTGAAATGATTATTATTATTATTATTATTATTCATCCAAATGAATTGGCTTTTTGAGGGCTTTCCCATGCTCAAAAAGTTGCTAAACTTTTCAGTAAATTAGAATGTGGTGGAAAATTACGTATTCTGGAGTATTTGGAAATGGGCGTGGCAAAATGGCTCAACAGCGCCACCTGGAACGCAGCCCTTAGGTTTCCCCATGACCGATCTTCACCAAAATCGGGGAAAAGGTGTATCGTGACTAAACATACAAAAAAGCCTCAAGGAGCATTATGAAAAAAGCAACAGGAAGTCCGCCATTTTGGATTTAGTCGCCATTTTGGCCATATTTCACGTTTTTACTTTGATGTACTTGTCGAAGGGCTTTCATCGGATCAACTTAATATTTAGACGAGTGTCATCACACCAATATGGAGTACTAAAGTTATCAAAAGATAAATTTTTTGTCAGAGCGTGTGACCGTGGCGTGGCGTCAAAGTTTGATTAAACGCCATCAAAACATGGGCGTCTGTATCTCGGACATATTTGGTCCAATCGAGTCCAAACTAGACACATAAGCCAAGAGTTGTGACCCGAAGACAACACCACAGAAATCGTGACTTAAAATCACAGCGCCCCCTGGTGGCAGCAGGAAATGTCTTGTTTTTGGTACGTCTCACACTTGGAAGTATTTCTCCTCATCCCCTTTGCACAACCATGTCAAACTATGTCAAATGGGTCTCAAGACATTGATAATGAAGATATAAGATTTCTGTGACTTTTCGTCAAACGCCATATTAATGGCGTGGCATCAAAGTTCATCATTTCGCCATGACACACGAAATTGCTATAACTTCGGTGTTCAAGGTTCAATCTCCCTCAAACTACATGTGTGTGTCAACAGCCCCCCCCTGAAAGCTGTCAGACGGGTTTAAGGAATGGGCGTGGCAATATAACTGACTAGCGCCCCCTAAAGGGTAGCCCCGGCACTACGATTGGCCTACAGCTACGAAAATCAACGGGGACATGTGTCTTTTCATGACAAGAGAATAAGTCTCTTGGATAGATATGCTAGAGTAAACAGGAAGCCGGCCATTTTGGATTTGGTGGCCATTTTGGCCATATTCTGCATATTTACTTTAATATACTTGTCGTACAGCTTTCATCAGATCAACTTAAAATTTAGATGAGTGTCTTCACAAGAAGATGAAGTACTAAAGTTATCAAAACATCAACTATAGGTTACAGCGTGTAACCGTGGCCAGGCGTCAAAGTTTGATTACACGCCATCGAAACACGAGCTTCTGTATCTCAGGCATATTTGGTTCAATCAAGACCAAACTAGACATGTAAGACAAGGGTCACGACCTGATGACATCTACAGAGACACCATGACTTAAAATCACAGCGCCACCTGCTGGCTACAGGAAGTGAAGCGTTTATCCTTGCCGCAGTGCAAAAAACCCATGCAACGCGGAGACGGCCGCTTGGTCATTGAACGCTGTCTCTTCCCCGACCGCAACAGACTTGAAACGCGCGTGTGCTCGGGCCCGTTAGTGCTACAACGTAGCCCTAGTTATTATTATTTTTATTATTATTTTTCTTCATAGAAAGTGATTGGCTTTTTGAGGGCTTTAACGTGCTCAAAAATGTTTTAAACTTTGCAGTAAATTAGAAGGCGGTGAAAATTTACGTATTCTTGAGGATTTGGAAATGGGCGTGGCAAAATAGCTCAACAGCGCCACCTACAGAAAAGCCCCTCATTTAGCATTCACCGATCCTCACGAAAAAAATACCCAGTTGTGTATCGTGACCAGACGCACAAAAAAGTTTATCAGTGCACTATGCAAAACTCAACAGGAAGTCCGCCATTTTGGATTTAGTCGCCATTTTGGCCATATTTCACGTTTTTACTTTGATGTACTTGTCGTAGAGCTTTCATCGGATCAACTTAAAATTTAGACGGGTCTCATCACAACAATATGGAATACTAAAGTTTTCAAAAAAATCAACTTTTCGTCAGAGCGTGTGACCGTGGCGTTGCGTCAAAGTTTGATGAAACGCCATCAAAACACGGGCGTCTGTATCTCGGACATATTTTGTCCAATCAAGTCCAAACTAGACACATAAGACAAGAGTCACGACCCGAAGACAACAACACAGAAATCGTGACTTAAAATCACAGCGCCCCCTGGTGGCAGCAGGAAATGTCTTGTTTTTTGTACGTCTTACACTTGGAAGTATTTCTCCTCATCCACTTTGCGCAACCATGTCAAACTGTGGCAAATGGGTCTCAAGATATTGATAATGAAGGTATAAGATTACTGTGACTTTTCGTCAAACGCCATATTAATGGCGTGGCATCAAAGTTCATCAACTCGCCATGACACACGAAATCGCTGTAACTTCCCTGTTCTTGGGTCCATCTCCCTCAAACTACATGTGTGTGTCAACAGCCCCCCTCTGAAGACTGTCAGATGGGTTTAAGAGATGGGCGTGGCAAAATAACTGACTAGCGCCCCCTAAAGGGCAGCCCCGGCACTATGATTGGCCTACAGGTACGAAAATCGACGGGGACATGTGTCTTTTCATGACAAAGAAATAAGTCTCTTGGATAGATATGCTACAGTAAACAGGAAGCCCGCCATTTTGGATTTGGTGGCCATTATGGCCATATTCTGCATATTTACTTTGATATACATGTCGTAGAGCTTTCATCAGATCAACTGAAAATTTAGATGAGTGTCTTCAAAACAAGATGGACATGTAAAGTTATTTGAATTTTAACATTTCGTCTTTCCTTGTGACCGTGGCCTGGCGTCAAAGTTTGATTGCACGCCATCAAAACACGAGCTTCTGTATCTCAGGCATATTTGGTTCAATCAAGACCAAACTAGACATGTAAGACAAGGGTCACGACCTGATGACATCTACAGAGACACCATGACTTAAAATCACAGCGCCACTTGCTGGCTACAGGAAGTGAAGCGTTTATCCTTGCCGCAGTGCAAAAAACCCATGCAACTCGGAGACGGCCGCTTGGTCATTGAACGCTGTCTCTTCCCCGACCGCAACAGACTTGAAACGCGCGTGTGCTCGGGCCCGTTAGTGCTACAACGTAGCCCTAGTTAGGGCCCGAGCACCTCCGGTGGGAGGCCCTATTGAAATTGAAAAGATTATTATTATTCTTATTAGGGCCCGAGCACCTCCGGTGGGAGGCCCTATTGAAATTGAAGGCATTTTTCTTATTATTATTAGGGCCCGAGCACCTCCGGTGGGAGGCCCTATTGAAATTGAAATGATTATTAGGGCCCGAGCACCTCCGGTGGGAGGCCCTATTGAAACTGTTAAGATTATTAGGGCCCGAGCACCTCCGGTGTGAGGCCCTATTGAAATTGAAGGCATTTTTCTTATTATTAGGGCCCGAGCACCTCCGGTGGGAGGCCCTATTGAAATTGAAAAGATTATTATTATTATTTTTAGGGCCCGAGCACCTCCGGTGTGAGGCCCTATTGAAATTGAAGGCATTTTTCTTATTATTATTATTATTATTATTTCCCTTTTCTGCCTTTTTAAGGGCCTAGACATAGTTGAAATTTTTTGAAACTTTGCAGGAAGTACAAAGCCCAAAAAAGTAATTGCATTCTGGAGTAATTTGAAATAGGCGTGGCAGAATGGCTCAACAGCGCCACCTACGGAAAGCCCCCTCAGTTAACTTTCACCGATCCTCACGAAAAAATAGGAGGTTGTGTATTATGACCAGACGCACAAAAAAGCCTCTCAGTGCATTATGAAAATCGTAACATGAAGTCCGCCATTTTGGATTTAGTGGCCATTTTGGCCATATTTCACGTTTTTACTTTGATATACTTGTCATAGAGCTTTCATCGGATCACCTTAAAATTTAGACGAGTGTCATCACAACAATATGGACTACTAAAGTTATCAAAAGATCAACTTTTCGTCAGACGTGTGACCGTGGCGTGGCGTCAAAGTTTGATGAAACGCCATCAAAACACGGGCGTCTGTATCTTGGACATATTTGGTCCAATCAAGTCCAAACTCGACACATAAGACAAGAGTCACGACCCGAAGACAACAACACAGAAAAAGTGACTTAAAATCACAGCGCCCCCTGGTGGCAGCAGGAAATGTCTTGTTTTTGGTACGTCTCACACTTGGTAGTATTTCTCCTCATCCCCTTTGCACAACCATGTGAAACTATGTCAAATGGGTCTCAAGACATTGATAATGAGGATATAAGATTACTGTGACTTTTCGTCAAACGCCATATTAATGGCGTGGCATCAAAGTTCATCAATTCGCCATGACACACGAAATTGCTATAACTTCGGTGTTCAAGGTTCAATCTCCCTCAAACTACATGTGTGTATCAACAGCCCCCCCCTCAAAGCTGTCAGATGGGTTTAAGGAATGGGCGTGGCAATATAACTGACTAGCGCCCCCTAAAGGGCAGCCCCGGCACTACCATTGGCCTACAGCTACGAAAATCAACAGGGACATGTGTCTTTTCATGACAAAGAAATAAGTCTCTTGGATAGATATGCTAGAGTAAACAGGAAGCCGGCCATTTTGGATTTGGTGGCCATTTTGGCCATATTCTGCATATTTACTTTAATATACTTGTCGTACAGCTTTCATCAGATCAACTTAAAATTTAGATGAGTGTCTTCACAAGAAGATGAAGTACTAAAGTTATCAAAACATCAACTATAGGTTACAGCGTGTAACCATGGCCAGGCGTCAAAGTTTGATTACACGCCATCGAAACACGAGCTTCTGTATCTCAGGCATATTTGGTTCAATCAAGACCAAACTAGACATGTAAGACAAGGTTCACGACCTGATGACATCTACAGAGACACCATGACTTAAAATCACAGCGCCACCTGCTGGCTACAGGAAGTGAAGCGTTTATCCTTGCCGCAGTGCAAAAAAGCCATGCAACGCGGAGACGGCCGCTTGGTCATTGAACGCTGTCTCTTCCCCGACCGCAACAGACTTGAAACGCGCGTGTGCTCGGGCCCGTTAGTGCTACAACGTAGCCCTAGTTAGGGCCCGAGCACCTCCGGTGGGAGGCCCTATTGAAATTGAAATGATTATTATTATTATTATTATTATTATTATTCATCCAAATGAATTGGCTTTTTGAGGGCTTTCCCATGCTCAAAAAGTTGCTAAACTTTTCAGTAAATTAGAATGTGGTGGAAAATTACGTATTCTGGAGTATTTGGAAATGGGCGTGGCAAAATGGCTCAACAGCGCCACCTGGAACGCAGCCCCTAGGTTTCCCCATGGCCGATCTTCACCAAAATCGGGGAAAAGGTGTATCGTGACTAATCATACAAAAAAGCCTCAAGGAGCATTATGAAAAAAGCAACAGGAAGCCCGCCATTTTGGATTTAGTCGCCATTTTGGCCATATTTCACGTTTTTACTTTGATGTACTTGTCGAAGGGCTTTCATCGGATCAACTTCAAATTTAGATGAGTGCCATCACACCAATCTGCAAATGTAAAGTTATCAAAAGATAATTTTTTTATCACACCGTGTGATCGTGGCGTTCAACAAAGTCTGAAGGAAACACATTGACTCATATTTGAGTCAAATAAGCTGGACTGGCAATGTTTAGACACAAGATGGCAGTATAACACCATGAATTGACCAAGGACCACATTTTCTTTCACTGGTCATAGGAGTTCTTTCAAACAGTTTTAATGTGTTGGAAACTCAGCTACACTTACATATGTTTGACAATTAATGTTGATAGATAACTTTAGTACATGATTGAGGGTAAAAATAGTATATTTAACATGTACGTTACAGTGTGTTGACCAAGGACCACATTTTCTTTCATAGGAATTCATTCACACAGTTTTAATGTGTTGGAAACTCAGCTACACTTACAGATGTTTGACAATTAATGTTGATAGATAACTTTAGTTCATGATTGAGGGTAACATTAGAATATGTAACATGTACGTTACAGTGTGTGACCGTGGCCTGGCGACAGACTTTGATTACACGCCATCAAAACACGAGCTTCTGTATCTCAGGCATATTTGGTTCAATCAGGTCCAAACTAGGCATGTAAGACAAGAGTCACGACCTGATGACATCTACAGAGACACCATGACTTAAAATCACAGCACCACCTGCATGCTACAGGAAGTGAAGCGTTTATCCTTGCCACAGTTCAAAAAACGCATGCAACGCGGAGACGAGTGCTTGGTCATTGAACACTGTGTCTTCCCCGACCGCAACAGACTTGAAACGCGCGTGTGCTCGGGCCCGTTAGTGCTACAACGTAGCCCTAGTTATTATTATTATTTTTCTTCATACAAATGAATTGGCTTTTTGAGGCCTTTAACATGCTCAAAAAGTTGTTAAACTTTGCAGTAAATTAGAAGGCGGTGAAAATTTACGTATTCTTGAGTATTTGGAAATGGGCGTGGCAAAATAACTCAACAGCGCCACCTACAGAAAAGCCCCTCATTTAGCATTCACGGATCCTCACGAAAAAAATAACTGGTTGTGTATCGTGACCAGACGCACAAAAAAGTCTATCAGTGCGTTATGAAATAAGCAACAGGAAGCCCGCCATTTTGGATTTAGTCGCCATTTTGGCCATATTTCACGTTTTTACTTTGATATACTTGTCGTAGGGCTTTCATCAGATCAACTTCAAATTTAGATGAGTGCCATCACAACAATTTGTAAGTGTAAAGTTATCAAAAGATAATTTTTTTATCACACCGTGTGATCGTGGCGTTCAACAAAGTTTGAAGGACGCACATTGACTCATATTTGAGTCAAATAAGCTGTTCTGGCAATGTTTAGACACAAGATGGCAGTATAAGACCATGAATTGACCAAGGACCACATTTTCTTTCACAGGTCATAGGAGTTCTTTCAAACAGTTTTAATGTGTTGGAAACTCAGCTACACTTACATATGTTTGACAATTAATGTTGATAGATAACTTTAGTACATGATTGAGGGTAAAAATAGTATATTTAACATGTACGTTACAGTGTGTTGACCAAGGACCACATTTTCTTTCATAGGAATTCATTCACACAGTTTTAATGTGTTGGAAACTCAGCTACACTTACAGATGTTTGACAATTAATGTTGATAGATAACTTTAGTTCATGATTGAGGCTAACATTAGAATATTTAACATGTACGTTACAGTGTGTGACCGTGGCCTGGCAACAGACTTTGATTACACGCCATCAAAACACGAGCCTCTGTATCTCAGGCATATTTGGTTCAATCAGGTCCAAACTAGACATGTAAGACAAGAGTCACGACCTGATGACATCTACAGAGACACCATGACTTAAAATCACAGCACCACCTGCTGGCTACAGGAAGTGAAGTGTTTATCCTTGCCACAGTTCAAAAAACGCATGCAACGCGGAGACGAGTGATTGGTCATTGAACGCTGTGTCTTCCCCGACCGCGACAGACTTGAAACGCGCGTGTGCTCGGGCCCGTTAGTGCTACAACGTAGCCCTAGTTCTTATTATTATTCTAACCCAAATGAATTGGCTTTTTGAGGGCTTTAACATGCTGAACTTCTTACCAAACTTTGCAGATAATTAGAGAGTGGTGAAAATTTACGTATTCTGGAGAATTTGGAAATGGGCGTGTCAAAATGGCTCAACAGCGCCCCCTGGAACCCAGCCCCTAGGTTTCCACATAACCGATTTTCACCAAAATCGGGCAAGAGGTGTATCGTGACTAATCATGAAAAAAAGTCACAAAGGGCATTATGAAAAACGCAACAGGAAGCCCGCCATTTTGGATTTAGTGGCCATTTTGTCCATTTTTGCGATTTTTGCTTTGTCGTACTTGTCCCAGGGCTTTCATCAAATCAACTTCAAATTCAGATGAGTGTCATCACAACAAGATGGAGAAAAAAGTTGACTGAAAAAATCAACTTTTCGCCACACCGTGTGACCGTGGCGTGGCGTCAAATTTTGATTAAACGCCATCAAAACACGAGGTTCTGTATCTCAGACATATTTGGACCAATCGATTCCAAACTATACACATAAGACAAGGGTCCCGGACTGATGATATCTACACTGAAATCATGACTTAATATCACAGCGCCCCCTGGTGGCAACAGGAAATGTCTTTTTTTTGCATGTCTTACACTTGTATGTATTTCTCCTCATCCACTGACCTCAACCATGTCAAACTCTATCAAATGGGTCTCAAGACATTGATAATGAAGATATAAGATTACTGTGACTTTTCGTCAAACACAGTATTAAAGGCGTGGCATCAAAGTTCATCAGCTCGCCGTGAAACACGAAATTGCTGTAACTTCCATGTTCATGGTTCCATCTCACTCAAACTACATGTGTGTGTTAACATCCCCCCCCTGAAGATATTCATATGGTTTTAAGAAATGGGCGTGGCAAAAAAACTGACTAGCGCCCCCTAAAGGTCGGCCCCAGCACTACGATTGGCCGACATGTACAAAAATTGAGTATGGCATGTGTCTTTTCATAACAAACAAATAAGTCTCTTGGATCAATATGTTAGACCAAACAGGAAGCCCGCCATTTTGGATTCAGTGGCCATTTTGACCATATTCCACATTTTTACTTTGACATACTTGTCACAGGGCTTTCATCAGTTTAACTTTAAATTTAGATGAGTGTCATCACAACAAGATGGAGATAAAAAATGATTTAGGGATTGTTTTTTCGTCACACCGTGTGACCGTGGCGTTGCGTCAAAGTTCATCCACTCACCGTGAAACACGAAATGCTGTTACTTCAGTGTTAATGGTTCTATCTCACTCAAACTACATGTGTGTATCAACAGCCCCCCCCCCCTGAAGATATTCATATGGTTGTAAGGCCGTGTGACCGTGGCGTTGAAGTTTGATTAAACGCCATCAAAACACGTGATTCTGTATCTCAGACATATATTGTCCAATCGAGTCCAAACTAGACATGTAAGACTAGAGTCCCAGCCTGATGACATCTACACAGAAATCATGACTTTAAATCACAGCGCCCCCTGGTGGCTACAGGAAGTGAAGCGTTTATTGTCCAATTGAGTCCAAACTAGACATGTAAGACTAGAATCCCAGCCTGATGGCATCTACACAGAAATCATGACTTTAAATCACAGCGCCCCCTGGTGGCTACAGGTAGTGAAGCTTTTATCCTTGCCATAGAGAGGAAAACGCATCCAACGCGGAGACGTGCGCTTGGTCATCGACCGCTCTTTCCCCCGACCGCAACAGGCTTCAACGTGCAGGTGCTCGGGCCCGCAAGTGCTACAACGTAGCCCTAGTTAGGGCCCGAGCACCGAATGGTGAGAGGCCCTATTGAAATTGTAAGGATTTTTATTATTATTATTTTTATTTCCCTTTCGGGGGCTTTTTGAGGGTCTAGACATGCTCAAAAAGTTATGAAATTTGGCAGGAAGTTCAAGGTCTGCGGATGTTTTAGTATTCTGGAGTAATTTGAAATGGGCGTGGCAAAATGGCTGAACAGCGCCCCCTGGAACCCAGCCCCTAGGTTTCCACCCAGCCCCTAGGTTTCCACATAACTGATTTTCACCAAAATCGGGCAAGAGGTGTATCGTGACTATTCCTGAAAAAAAGTCTCAAGGGGCATTATGAAAAACGCAACAGGAAGCCCGCCATTTTGGATTTAGTGGCCATTTTGGCCATTTTGGCGATTTTTTACTCTAATGTACTTGTCCCAGGGCTTTCATCAGATCAACTTCAAATTCAGATGAGTGTCATCACAACAAGATGGAGAAAAAAGTTGACTGAAAAAAATCAACTTTTCGTCACACCGTGTGACCGTGGCTTGGCGTCAAAGTTTGATTAAACGCCATCAAAACACGAGGTTCTGTATCTCAGACATATTTGGACCAATCGATTCCAAACTATACACATAAGACAAGGGTCCCGGACTGATGATATCTACACTGAAATCATGACTTAATATCACAGCATCCCCTGGTGGCAACAGGAAATGTCTTTTTTTTGCATGTCTTACACTTGGATGTATTTCTCCTCATCCACTGACCTCAACCATGTGAAACTCTATCAAATGGGTCTCAAGACATTGATAATGAAGATATAAGATTACTGTGACTTTTCGTCAAACACAGTATTAATGGCGTGGCATCAAAGTTCATCAGCTCGCCGTGAAACACGAAATTGCTGTAACTTCCATGTTCATGGTTCCATCTCACTCAAACTACATGTGTGTGTTAACATCCCCCCCTGAAGATATTCATATGGTTGTAAGAAATGGGCGTGGCAAAAAAACTGACTAGCGCCCCCTAAAGGTCGGCCCCGGCACTACGATTGGCCGACATGTACAAAAATTGAGTATGGCATGTGTCTTTTCATAACAAACAAATAAGTCTCTTGGATCGATATGTTAGACCAAACAGGAAGCCCGCCATTTTGGATTCAGTGGCCATTTTGACCATATTCCACATTTTTACTTTGACATACTTGTCCCAGGGCTTTCATCAGTTTAACTTTAAATTTAGATGAGTGTCATCACAACAAGATGGAGATAAAAAATGATTTAGGGATTGTTTTTTCGTCACACCGTGTGACCGTGGCGTTGCGTCAAAGTTCATCAACTCGCCGTGAAACACGAAATGCTGTTACTTCAGTGTTCATGGTTCTATCTCACTCAAACTACATGTGTGTGTCAACAGCCCCTCCCCCTGAAGATATTCATATGGTTGTAAGGCCGTGTGACCGTGGCGTTGAAGTTTGATTAAACGCCATCAAAACACGTGATTCTGTATCTCGGACATATATTGTCCAATCGAGTCCA
Organism: Limanda limanda; assembly: GCF_963576545.1. Taxonomy (NCBI): domain Eukaryota; kingdom Metazoa; phylum Chordata; class Actinopteri; order Pleuronectiformes; family Pleuronectidae; genus Limanda; species Limanda limanda. The sequence continues at coordinate 880,096 of NC_083652.1, forward strand.
AACTAGACATGTAAGACTAGAGTCCCAGCCTGATGACATCTACACAGAAATCATGACTTGAAATCACAGCGCCCCCTGGTGGCTACAGGAAGTGAAGCGTTTATTGTCCAATTGAGTCCAAACTAGACATGTAAGACTAGAGTCCCGACCTGATGACATCTACACAGAAATCATGACTTGAAATCACAGCGCCCCCTGGTGGCTACAGGAAGTGAAGCGTTTATTGTCCAATTGAGTCCAAACTAGACATGTAAGACTACAGTCCCAGCCTGATGACATCTACACAGAAATCATGACTTTAAATCACAGCGCCCCCTGGTGGCTACAGGAAGTGAAGCGTTTATTGTCCAATTGAGTCCAAACTAGACATGTAAGACTAGAGTCCCAGCCTGATGACATCTACACAGAAATTATGACTTTAAATCACAGCGCCCCCTGGTGGCTACAGGAAGTGAAGTGTTTATCCTTGCCACAGAGAGGAAAACGCATCCAAAGCGGAGACGTGCGCTTGGTCATCGATCGCTCTCTCCCCCGACCGCAACAGACTTCAACGTGCAGGTGCTCGGGCCCGCAAGTGCTACAACGTAGCCCTAGTTCTTATTCTTTTTATTCTAACCCCAATGAATTGGCTTTTAGAGGGCTTTAACATACTCGGCCCTAAACACCTTAGAGATACATTATCTAATGATATAGCTGCGCTAGATGACATTGCCCTTGCTTCCAATGACACAGTCAGGAACTTGGGAGTGATCTTCGATCCTGATTTGTCCTTTAATAGTCACTTAAAAGTAATTTCTAGGACCGCGTTTTTCCACTTGCGTAATATCTCAAAAATCAGACATGTCCTTTCGCAAAAAGATGCAGAAAAACTAGTCCACGCCTTTGTTACATCCAGACTGGACTATTGTAATTCATTATTATCAGGCTCCAGCAGCAAGTCGTTAAAGACTCTGCAGCTGGTCCAAAATGTCGCAGCACGTGTCCTGACGAGAACTAAGAAAAGAGAGCACATTTCTCCAGTATTAGCATCGCTACACTGGCTTCCTGTTAAATCTAGAATAGAATTTAAAATTCTCCTCCTCACCTTCAAGGCCCTTAATGATATGGCACCTCTTTACCTTAAAGAGATGTTAGTTCCATATCAACCTACTAGAGCACTCCGATCTCAGAACTCAGGTTTACTTGTTGTCCCTAAAGTCTCTAAAAGTAGAGTAGGAGCCAGAGCTTTTAGCCATCAAGCCCCACTGCTGTGGAATAATCTCTCACTTTCAGTTAGGGAGGCAGACACGCTCTGTTCGTTTAAAAGTAGACTCAAAACCTTCCTTTTTTATAAAGCTTATAGTTAGAGCTAATTTGTGCGATGTTCCAAATTTGATTAAATGGCAAAAACCCCTGATGATGCTAAGACGCACAGGGAATTTATGACACAAGACACACGGAGCTTCTCTTTCCTGCTTCTCCTTCCTTTTCTCCATATTTATCACATCAAGATAATTCTTATCTGATCAGTACATGTTACTAACTTGACCCCTTTTCCCAGAGTTTCTGTGCCTTAGCGCCCGCGGATGCAGGGCCACAGCTGTGGCCGCACCATGGATTATGATTGTGGATCGCGTGTCGGAGGTCGCAATGGTGGATCCAGTTCGGTGGATTCTGTATCGTGCCAGCTGATCGTCGTTGTAATGGAGGATCCTTTGTCGCGTTGGCATCGGATGATGAGGGACCACGACCGAGGCGGCAGCTGATAATGGATTCTAACTGGCGGCGGTGGACAATGACTGTGGATTATAGTGGATCCCATCCTGATGCTGGATCGTGGTCTTGCTGCTGGCCAGAGACTGTGATTGCAGCGGGACTGCCTGACACATAGTATTGAAAAATGTTTAGCCTAATGGATGCTGCTAAAAATCCTGATGATGTTTTCTTACACCTGACATCTATTGCACTTCTGTCCGTCCTGAGAGAGGGATCCCTCACATGTGGCTCTCTCTGAGGTTTCTACATATTTTTACCTGTGAAAAGGGTTTTTAGTAGTTTTTCCTTACTCTTGTTGAGGGTTAAGGACAGAGGATGTCACACAATGTTAAAGCCCCATGAGACGAATTGTTATTTGTGAATGTGGGCTATACAAATAAAACTTGATTGATTGATTGATTGATTGAACATGCTGAACTTCTTACCAAACTTTGCAGAAAATTAGAGAGTGGTGAAAATGTACGTATTCTGGAGTATTTGGAAATGGGCGTGGCAAAATGGCTCAACAGCGCCCCCTGGAACCCAGCCCCTAAGTTTCCACATAACCGATTTTCACCAAAATCGGGCAAGAGGTGTATCGTGACTAATCAGGAAAAAAAGTCCAAGGGGCATTATGAAAAACGCAACAGGAAGCCCGCCATTTTGGATTTAGTGGCCATTTTGGCCATTTTGGCGATTTTTACTTTAATGTACTTGTCCCAGGGCTTTCATCAGATCAACTACAAATTCAGATGAGTGTCATCACAATAAGATGGAGAAAAAAAATGACTTAAAAAATCAACTTTTCGTCACACTGTGTGACCGTGGCGTGGCGTCAAAGTTTGATTAAACGCCATCAAAACACGAGGTTCTGTATCTTGTACAAACACGGTTCAATCGGGTCCAAACTCAACAAATTAGACAAGAGTCCCGGCCTGATGACATCTACACAGAAATCATGACTTAAAATCACAGCGCCCCCTGGTGGCAACAGGAAATGTCTTGTTTTTTGCATGTCTTACACTTGGATTTATTCCTCCTCATCCACTGACATCAACCATGTCAAACTGTATCAAATGGATCTCAAGACATTGATAATGAAGATGTAAGATTACTGTGACTTTTCGTCAAACGCCATATTAATGGCGTGGCATCAAAGATCATCAACTCGCCATGACACACGAAATTGCTGTAACTTCCGTGTTCATGGTTCCATCTCACTCAAACTACATGTGTGTATTAACATCCCCCCCCTGAAGATATTCATATGGTTTTAAGAAAAGGGTGTGGCAAAAAAACTGACTAGCGCCCCCTAAAGGGCAGCCCCGGCACTACGATTGACTGACATGTACAAAAATCCATTTTGGCATGTGTCTTTTCATAACAAACAAATAAGTCTCTTGTATCAATATGTTAGATCAAACAGGAAGTTCGCCATTTTGAATTTAGTGGCCATTTTGACCATATTCACCATTTTTACTTTGATGTACTTGTCTCAGGGCTTTTATCAGTTCAACTTTAAATTCAGATGAGTGTCATCACAACAAGATGGAGATAAAAAATGATTTAGGGATTGATTTTTCGTCACACCGTGTGACCATGGCGTGGCGTCAAAGTTCATCAACTCGCCGTGAACAGTGTTGGGAAGGATACTTTCAAAACGTATTCCGTTACAGAATACAGAATACATGCACAAAAATGTAATCTGTAACGTATTCCATTACATTAACTAATCTGAGTAACGTATTCTGAATTCTTGGAATACTTCCGGTTTGTATTGCATTTTTTAAGTGTATGATTGCGGCGTTGTTATAGTCAGGGGAGCAGCAGCAGTTTAAACTCTCTCTCCACCGATGCTGCGGGCCCGCTGGATGTCCGGCTCCCATCCACTCCCACCTCTGTGCCGGTCCCACCGGAGGCTGAACCCCCCCTGCGCCAAGGCTGCCTCGCGCCGTGCAGCGATCGTTTCGGCGTCGGGTCTATTTTTTGCGCTTGACCCGAGCGTATCGCTCCAGGAAACACACTGAAAAATGATTTTAAACGATATTGATGACATATTTTATATGATATAAATGATAAAGCATGCATCCCATAGTTTGTATTCCCCTTCTGTTGTCCTGGAGTTTTAAATTTACCAATTTGACCGATCACATTATTAAATGCCCCCCTCCATACAGACACACAAGCAGTCATAAAGATAAAAAGAGAGGGGGGGGGGCTGAAGATGGATGACATTAAATTGGGACGCTGTTGCAGTTAATGTTGGAGCAACAAGTGACTATATGCTTTTATACTTCTGGGTCAACGGGTGATATTATTTTAGCGGCGCTTCAGCGTCCGGTGTGAACCCGGCGTGCCTCGCTGGCCTCCTGCAGAGCCATGACAGCGGAGCTCTGGGAGCGCAGGTCGGTCTTCTCTCACCAGGTGCTGGAAGGGCAGCTTGCGGATCAGCAGCTCCGTAGATTTCTGGTAGCGACGGAACTCTCTCAGAGCCTCGGTCCCGGGCCTGTAACGGTCCCGAGCCGGTCGCGGTGAGGCTTCTTCACGCCGCCGGGGTCCGGGCGCTCTTACGGCAGCCCTGGTCTCCAGCTGCTTCCTGGGGGCTTTGCCTCCGGTGGATTTACGAGACAGTGATTAAACTCGTGAAACAGAGAAGTAGCGTCATGTAATCCACTGATTTCAACAATGTAACTGTATTCTGAATACCATCTATTTAATTTGTAACTGTAACGGAATACAGTTACTCATAATTTGTATTCTAAATACGTAACGCCGTAACATGTATTCCGTTACTCCCCAACACTGGCCGTGAAACACAAAATGCTGTTACTTCAGTGCTCATGGTTCTATCTCACTCAAACTAAATGTGTGTATCATCAGCCCCCCCCCTGAAGATATTCATATGGTTTCAAGGCCGTGTGACCGTGGCGTCGAAGTTTGATTAAACGCCATCAAAACACGAGTTTCTGTATCTCGGACATATATTGTCCAATTAAGTCCAAACTAGACATGTAAGACAAGAGTCCCGGCCTGATGACATCTACACAGAAATCATGACTTTAAATCACAGCGCCCCCTGGTGGCTACAGGAAGTGAAGCGTTTTTTGTCCAATTGAGTCCAAACTAGACATGTAAGACTAGAGTCCCAGCCTGATGACATCTACACAGAAATCATGACTTTAAATCACAGCGCCCCCTGGTGGCTACAGGAAGTGAAGCGTTTATTGTCCAATTGAGTCCAAACTAGACATGTAAGACTAGAGTCCCAGCCTGATGACATCTACACAGAAATCATGACTTTAAATCACAGCGCCCCCTGGTGGCTACAGGAAGTGAAGCGTTTATTGTCCAATTGAGTCCAAACTAGACATGTAAGACTAGAATCCCAGCCTGATGACATCTACACAGAAATCATGACTTTAAATCACAGCGCCCCCTGGTGGCTACAGGAAGTGAAGCGTTTATTGTCCAATTGAGTCCAAACTAGACATGTAAGACTAGAGTCCCAGCCTGATGACATCTACACAGAAATCATGACTTTAAATCACAGCGCCCCCTGGTGGCTACAGGAAGTGAAGCGTTTATTGTCCAATTAAGTCCAAACTAGACATGTAAGACTAGAGTCCCAGCCTGATGACATCTACACAGAAATCATGACTTTAAATCACAGCCCCCCCCATGGCTACAGGAAGTGAAGCGTTTATTGTCCAATCGAGTCCAAACTAGACATGTAAGACTAGAGTCTCGGCCTGATGACTTCTACACAGAAATTATGACTTGAAATCACAGCGCCCCCTGGTGGCTACAGGAAGTGAAGCGTTTATCCTTGCCACAGAGAGGAAAACGCATCCAAAGCGGAGACGTGCGCTTGGTCATCGATCGCTCTCTCCCCCGACCGCAACAGACTTCAACGTGCAGGTGCTCGGGCCCGCAAGTGCTACAACGTAGCCCTATTGTTAATAATGAATCTTTTAATTGTTCTAAATTCTTACTTCTGATATTAAAGGCTTATTCTCTTCGCAGCACTCAACATCAGATAGAGTTCACGGAACTGTCCCCTCTTGGGCAAAGTCAGACTGACATTGTTTGGATGCAGTTGTTTCTAATGTTTACACAGTCAGGATATTGTTTTGATGAAGCAGAAACATAACAATCTTTTCTCCAATTGTAAACACCATTGCCCCTCATGGCATCTGCTGGGTCAAGGCCTTTCAAGAAGTGAACAGGTTGCCGAGCAACTATCAAAGGAGTGAGATTGGGAGTGGCTCCCTGTTCACTTCCGTATTCAAATGCAAAGAGAATGGCCTAAGCCTGCGCACTTTCGAGAAGGAGGAAGATCTACTGTTATAAATGGACAGGCGCCAGATGTTTGTGGCGCTCTGCTACGACTAGTGTGTTGGAAGCCCATTGCTTTCCTGATTCATAACCTGTTCATTGCTTCCTAAATAAATTCTCGATTGAACAAACCGAGTTCAGCTCATCTTCTCATATAAAGGATAAACAAACACGCCTGACAATTTGTTGAGCCCGACGTGATTCTTTAAGAGAAGTTTTTTCCGACGTGATCCTGAAGAGAATCTTTTGACCAGAAAGACCAGAGACCCCAAGGTAACCACATACTCAAACCAAAAGGTAAGCAGAGCCTGTTCAGAGCAAAATTCTGTTTAGTATTATAGGCATTGATATAGATTGTGAGTATGCGGAGGAGAAAGAGATAAAAATAATGTGTAGTGCAGAGGTCTTCAACAGGGGGTCCGCGACCACTAGGGGGTCCGCGGAGGTACTGCAGGGGGGTCGTGAAATCTTTGGTAGATTAGACAATTTTTTTAATTTTATATAATTTTTTTTTTTTCACAAATTTAAATGTCTTTCAATACACATTAACATGCATCCATCATATTGTGAGGCTGGTTTGATTGTGTGCTACCCATCAGGGTCCGACATCTCACTAATGTGGGAGTATGTGTGCCATCCACAGATAGCTTGAGGATTCACTGTCTCTTCTACATGTATGTTTAAAATAAAAACATGAATCTGTGAATTACTTTAATAGCTCAGTGTTGTATGCAAGATGTACAGTGGGTACGGAAAGTATTCAGACCCCTTAAAAGAATTCACTCTTTGTTTCATCGCAGCAATTTGCAAAAATCAAAAAAGTTCATTTTATTTCCCATTAATGTACACTCAGCACCCCATCTTGACAGAAAAAAAAGAAATGTAGAAATTTTTGCAAATTTATTAAAAAAGAAAAACTGAAATATCACATGGTCTTAAGCAATTTAGCAAATAATTTCTGCAGCACTCAAGGTTCCTAAGAGCACAGTGGCCTCCATAATCCTTAAATGGAAGAAGTTTGGGACGACCAGAACTCTTCCTAGACCTGGCCGTCCAGCCAAACTGAGCAATCGTGGGAGAACAGCCTTGGTGAGAGCGGTAAAGAAGAACCCAAAGATCACTGTGGCTGAGCTCCAGAGATGCAGTAGGGAGATGGGAGAAAGTTCCACAAAGTCAACTATCACTGCAGCCCTCCACCAGTCGGGGCTTTATGGCAGAGTGGCCCGACGGAAGCCTCTCCTCAGTGCAAGACATATGAAAGCCCGCATAGAGTTTTCCAAAAAACACATGAAGGACTCCCAGACTATGAGAAATAAGATTCACAGCATCATGCTAAGGGGGTGTTTTTCAGCTGCAGGGACAGGACGACTGGTTGCAATTGAAGGAAAGATGAATGCGGCCAAGTACAGAGATATCCTGGAAGAAAACCTCTTCCAGAGTGCTCTGGACCTCAGACTGGGCCAAAGGTTCACCTCCCAACAAGTCAATGACCCTAAGCAGACAGCTAAAATAACAAAGGAGTGGCTTCGGAACAACTCTGTGACCACTCATGACTGGCCCAGCCAGAGCCCTGACCTAAACCCAATTGAGCATCTCTGGAGAGACCTGAAAATGGCTGTCCACCAACGTTCACCATCCAACCTGACGGAACTGGAGAGGATCTGCAAGGAAGAATGGCAGAGGATCCCCAAGACTCTTGGCTGTACTAGCTCAAAAGGCTGCCTCTACTCAATACTTGCAAAGGGTCTGATTGCTTAAGACCATGTGATATTTCAGTTTTTCTTTTTTAATAAATTTGCAAAAATTTCTACATTTCTGTTTTTTCTGTCAAGATGGGGTGCTGAGTGTACATTAATGGGAAATAAAATGAACTTTTTTGATTTTTGCAAATTGCTGCGATGAAACAAAGAGTGAAATATTTTAAGGGGTCTGAATACTTTCCGTACCCACTGTACATCTTGCATACAACACTGAGCTATTAAAGTAATTCAAAGATTCATGTTTTTATTTTAAACATACATGTAGAAGAGACAGTGAATCCTCAAGCTATCTGTGGATGGCACACATACTCCCACATTAGTGAGATGTCGGACCCTGATGGGTAGCACACAATCAAATCACCCTCAAAATATGATGGATGCATGTTAATGTGTATTGAAAGACATTTAAATTTGTGAAAAAAAAAAAAAATTATGAAAAATTGAAAGATTTCACGACCCCCCTGCAGTACCTCCGCGGACCCCCTAGGGGTCGCGGACCCCCTGTTGAAGATCTCTGCACTACACATATTATTTTTATCTCTTTCTCCTCTCCGCATACTCACAATCTATATCAATGCCTATAATACTAAACAGAATTTTGCTCTCAACAGGCTCTGCTTACCTTTTGGTTTGAGTATGTGGTTACCTACCTTGGGGTCTCTGGTCTTTCTGGTCAAAAGATTCTCTTCAGGATCTTGCGGAAAAAACTTCTCTTAAAGAATCACGTTGGGCTCAACAAATTGTCAGGCGTGTTCGTTTATCCTTTATGTGAGAAGATGAGCCGAACTCGGTTTGTTCCAGATACCCAATTGTTGCCAGATACCCAAATTAACATGTAGAAGCACTACAAAAGTGGAGTTTTCATAGTATGTCCCCTTTAAAACATTATTTTCCAAGAACATTAAACCATACATGAACTTGTTCACTCATGATACAATTTACTGAGTAAAATTAACCTTTGATTTGTAGAAAATAAGTCCCTGTCAGCACAGATGTCCTCTCTTTTCTCTCTGTCTTTCTATCTGTCTTTCTTTCTCTCTTTAATTATTTCTCAGCTCTTGCCCACTCTGCTTTAATGGCACTGAATGATCAATAAAGGATTGTGCAGGGTGGCAGAGAGCCTCTCATTCCCATTTGGGAAGATAATTTAGATAAAAAAATGGCACCCGCTGCACAATAGTATATTGATGTATTAAAGAAAAGAACTGGACGGCATGCATTACAGGGAAGAAGGACCGAAATAGAGAGGCAGAGATAGAGTGATACAAATGAGAATAAGAAATATCTTGAAGGAAGAAGGTGGGAGGATGTAAAAATAAAAATATCTGAGATATATAGGTTGAAAATAAATCACTTATCACTATTTAAAACAGAGTAAATGTGTCAATTAACACTGACAATAACAAAGTTTAAACTGTGGTCAGCTATCACTCATATTGTCCTCCAAACAGGTCAAATGTAGACCTGGCTGAGTATGAATACAGGCAGAGGCTAAATTGATTACCTTATCTTTAAAAAAATAAACCCTCTTAATTATTTGTTTCAATCACATGAAAACTGGAAAAAATATGTTGTTGTCAAGTGTAATATTGTGTTTACTCTTCAATGACTGATTGCACTATTTGCTTCTACTCTTGAATCAGTCAAATTTGACAGTGGCATCTCCAATGTATATTCAAGATACAAATAATTAGACTTGATGCCATTTATACTAATCCAAGTTGTAACATCATACTGAACCTAGATTCCAAAAGTTTTTTTACTGAGAAAGAGGGGAAGATAGAAGAAGGAGCTGCTGATCGGAGCATGTGTTCAGGCAGGTGTGAGTGGGGGTCAGGGGAACCCACAGGTCCAAGAGACCAGCAGTTTATCCGGAGTCCCAAATCCAGTGATTGCAGATAAGTCAAAACACAGATCAGGGAGCACAAGAGGGGACAGTGCAGCTGACTAGATCTGTGTACCAGAGGTGACGGTGAAGCTGAATTCTGGAATGAATGACTTATTTGTTTCCCATCATTGAAAAGCAGGTATTTGGGGCGCTGTGGAGCCGTGGACCAAGATGGCAGCTTAGAGTGGGGTCTCCTCACAGCTCTGCTAAAAGTTTGCAAAGTACTAGTTATTAACGCTTCTAATTACTTCTAAAAGATGTCGAAACAAACAACGCTTAAAGACTGTGAGAGCAGCTCCAGATCCCATGGCTCTCAGAAACCCAAAGCTACTCCGGTATGACGTGCCGAGCAGCCCACGGAGTGATCTAGCTGAGGTGCTAAAAGAGCTACAGTCACTCCGCACCACTGTCACCGCGATTAAAAGCAAGATAAGCACCCTTGATGGCTTCGGGGCAAAACTCGATAAAGGGGAGAGACACATAGCTGTGATGAATAGCTCTGTCGATGCTGTGCAAAAGAGTTTTGCGGACCTCCAACAAGATATCACCACCAATGCTAAGCGGCTCGCGGTGGCCGAAGGGCGCGTTGCCGGTCTGGTTGGGACTAGACGGCGCCAAGTCGCTCACCTTGAAGAGAGCGCACCGCACTCTGGCAAGACCAAGACCGGATCAGAATAGAGCTGTAATCATTCGTTTCCTACGATTTCAAGACCGTGAGTTTGTCTTCAACACATCCAAACAACGCTCGCTCATTCACAATGGTCACAAAATCTTCTTTGCTCAAGATGTATCAGCAGAAACCATGAAAGCACGGAGCCCATTTAATGCAGCGAGGAAAAAGTTCATTGAAGCTGGAACTTTTCGGGGATTCACCCTACGCCCTTGCAAGATAAGGGCTCTACATAATGGACAGATCATCCATTTCTCCACACCAGAAGAAGCTGAGAACTTTTCCCCAAACTCCTAAACTTCTAAACGCCAAGGAGTATAGGTAACTACAAAAGGTCTGATATGGACAATATAGGTGCACTGTAGCTTATTACAGGTTCTGTTAAGTTATTTTTATATACACTTTATTTTATGCACCTACTATAGGCTGATGTGCTCGTTTATTTGACTCAGGCTGTTGAGGCAGTCAAACCAAGAAGCGTTTATAATATTATGCTTCATATTTATCGTTCTAGGACAGTAAGTTTTTGAATGTTCGGGATGCAGAGCTGGGAGGGGAATATGTGGGCTGTCTGAGGGAAGTGTCTACAGTTAAACCACTCCTCGTTAGTGTGGAATGGTTTTTGCCCTTACATCGTTTAGTTTAAGTAAGGGGAGGGGGGGCGGGATTTCAAAGGTTAAGTGTTTTTATATGTCTAGTTCAGTTGTTATTGTTTTCATTTATTCTATTTCTTTATTTTCTGTCACACTCAACATGGTCATGTATCTCACTGCACTAGTTGTAACAACATGGAAAGTTCAAAACTGTCTGATTTAAGGTTTACAAGCTGGAATGTCAGGGAACTGAATAAGCTGACTAAACTGAAACAGGTTATGAACAGACTTAAAAACCTACATTCTAAAATCATTTTTCTTCAGGAAATTCATATAACAGTTACTGAAATTAAACAAGTACAATGTAGGTGGCCTGGTCAAGTTATACATGCCACATATAAAAATTGCGCTAGGGGGGTGACTCAATGATTACAGGCCTGTCGCCCTGACCTCTGTGGTGATGCAGGCATTCCAGCGCCTCGTGCTGTTCCACCTCAAAGCCATCACTGACCCTCTCCTGGACCCCCTGCAGTTTGCCTACAGAGCCAACAGGTCTGTAGACGATGCAGTCAACATGGCCCTCCACTTCATCCTCTAGCACCTGGACTCCTCAGGAACCCACGCCAGGATCCTGTTTGTGGACTTCAGCTCTGCCTTCAACACAATCATCCCGGACCTGCTACAGGACAAGCTCTCCCTGCTGAGTGTGCCTGACTCCACCTGCAGGTGGATCACAGATTTCCTGTCTGACAGGAGGCAACTGGTGAGGCTGGGGAAGCCCGTCTCCGACTCCAGTACTATAAGCACCGGTTCCCCTCAAGGCTGTGTTCTTTCCCCTCTTCTCTTCTCCCTGTATACCAACAGCTGCACCTCCATTCATCAGTCCGTCAAACTCCTTAAGTTCGCGGACGACACCACCCTCATTGGGCTCATCTCTGGTGGGGATGAGTCAGCCTACAGGTGGGAGATTGACCATCTGGTGACCTGGTGTGACCAGAACAACCTGGAGCTAAATGGTCTGAAAACAGTGGAGATGGTTGTAGACTTCAGAAAGAACCCAGCCCCACCCACCCCCATCACCCTGAGAGACGCCCCAGTCGCCACTGCTGAGTCCTTCCGCTTCCTGGGCACCATCATCTCCCAGGACCTCAAGTGGGAGCTAAACATCAGCTCCCTCACCAAAAAAGCTCTACAGAGGATGTACTTCCTGCGGCAGCTGAAGAAGTTCAACCTGCCAAAGACAATGATGGTGCACTTCTACACCTGCATCATCGAGTCCATCCTCACCTCCTCCATCTCCATCTGGTTCGCTGCTGCCACTGCAAACGACAAAGGCAGGCTGCAACGTATCATCCGCTCTGCTGAAAAGGTGATTGGCTGCAATCTGCCATCTCTGCAGGACCTGTTTGCCTCAAGGACTCTGAGGCGTGCAGGCAAGATTGTGGCCGATCCCTCTCACCCGGGTCACAAACTCTTCCAGGAGGCTGCAGGCCATCAGGACTTAAACCGCCCGGCACAAGACCAGCTTCTTCCCGACTGCAGTGGGCCTTATCAACAGTGAGTAAATATATATTGTTTTTTTATTATTATTATTGTTTTTCTTATGTGTGGTGTATTTATTGTATTTTTATGTTTTTATGTTCATTCTATGCACCAGAGCAAATTCCAGGTAGGTGTAAACCTACTTGGCAATAAATACTTTCTGATTCTGATTCTAATTCTTGTCCACAAAACAATTTCTTTTCAACTTACTAATACAATCCAGGACCCCCAAGGGAGGTTTGTAATCGCCCAGGGTAGGATCATGTCTCTCGCATTGAATTTGGTCAGTATATATGGTCCTAATGAGGACAACCCTACATTTTTTGATAATTTCTTCTTAACCTTGTCTTCATTGTATGGCCTGAACATTATTGGTGGGGATTTAAATTGCAATTTGAACCCGTCGGTAGACCGCTCTACAAAAAGTGATCCCCACAAAAAACAATCTAGAAAAACAATTTTACAATATATCACGGACTTAAACCTATCTGAAATCTGGAGAAAACTTAACCCAGATAAATTGGAATACTCATGCTATTCAGGAATACATAAGTCCAGGTCTCACATTGATTCTTTTTTAGTATCACAAGAACTGGTATCCAAAATTAAGAATTGTTGGTATGACTGTATAGTCATTAGTGATCACTCCACCATTTCCATGTCTGTTCAATTGAAGAAACTTCAACAATCTCCCCGTAATTGGCGTCTACAAGTGAGGTGGCTTAAAAATCCTGAATTTGTTAAATATTTAGAAAGATTGACGTCGACTTTCTGACTAACACTAACCAAACAAACACATGCATAAGATGGGAAGCCTTCAAGGCGTACATTAGAGGGCAAATAATTAGTTTACTAGTACTAAAAACAAGAAAAAAAAAGCAGACCTTAATGAATTAGAGAAGCAAATAAAATCTTTGGAAATAGATATAAATAATAAAGATGATCCTGAAAAACAAAAACTGTTACTAATTTTAAGAACGGAATACAATAAATTAACATCTGATAAAGCAGCAAAAAGCTTACAAACTGTTAGCTTCGAGAATTAAAAAAATACAATCTGAAAGAGCCATTAATGGCATAACTGTTCAATCAGGGGAAATATCAAACGATCCTCAAGATATTAATAATACATTTAAGGAATTTTATCAATCACTGCACAGGTCAGAATGCTCCCCCACGCCCGCTTATAGAGATACTTTTCTTAATCAGCTCCAGTTTAAAACGCTCACAGAAGAGGTTAAAGAGGACCTGGATAAGGACATAACAATGGAAGAGCTATTGCAGGCCACTAAAAGTATTAACTCAGGCAAAGCTCCAGGGCCTGATGGCCTACCAATAGAGTTCTACAAAGCCTTCCAGAAGCAGTTGTTGACCCCACTTTTGGATATGTTTAACGAGTCATTTAATAATGGTATATTACCACCAACTTTAAGACTCGCTACAATTATCCTTATTTTGAAACCTGGGAAAATACTGACTGATTGTTCCTCATACAGACCTATTAGTCTTATGGGAGTAGACATCAAAATATTGTGTAAAGTTCTGGCTAAAAGGCTAGATCCACATATCCCTTTTTTGGTGCACAGTGATCAGAATGGGTTCGTACAGACTCGTCAGGGATTTCATAACATAAGAAGGGTTCTCAACATAATCCACTCTAAAAATAATACCAGGGATACAGCGCTGTTATCTCTAGATCAGGGGTGTCCAAACTATGGCCCGCGGGCCAACTGCGGCCCGCCATCCATTTTTAATTGGCCCGCATCAATGTCTAAAAATATAATTTATAATATTTATAATAAAAATAAAATATAATAATTTTTCTTTTTTGATGTTCAAAATTTAGTAGCGCTCAACTGGCACTTACTTAAATCACTTTGTTTTGCTTTATGGGGCCAGGCTTCTTCGACAGGGGAGAGGCCGGTGCATGCTTTTGTGTTTTCAGAGACACGCAAGAAGGGGCACGCAAGCACGCAAGAGCCCTTGCGTCTTGCGTGCCCCTTCTTTCGTGCTTGCGTGCATTCACCAATTTTTGTAACTATACGACAAAGCTACGCAAGCCTCACGCAGCCCACAAGGCTGTGATTGGTCCGCTAACTACATCCTTTGCAGAGTCATATTTCCGGTTTCATGCCCCATAATACCGGCAGAAACCAAGGAAGATTTAGAAGAACGGATATGGACCAAATAGAAGAGCACTTGGCAGAAGAGATCTGAAAGTATGACCACTTGTATAACCCGTCACTGACTAAATACAAGGACACGCAGATGACCTGCAATTCCTGGAAGGAGATCTCGACCAACGTCGGTTTGCAGGTCGACGAGTGTACGAAGCTGTGTAGAAAGATCAGGGACAAATTTGTCCTCCAGAAAAAGTAATAAACAGTCGACAAAGACTGCCACACACAAAGAAGGTGTCTCTAAGGTTGTCTTCGACAAAAAACGTTACTCCACCTAGTGGTCTGGCAGTGAATTGCTTTGCTGACTTGCTGGCTGTCCCTCAGAACGCCACCACGCCACGCCGCCACGCGCCCCCGCCCTGAGCGACGCGACTGTCAACCGTCCACTCCAGGGCAGGGGGGCGTGGCGGCGCGAGTGGCCCAGTCCTTGGTATTTTTTTCTGTATGTGGCCCTCGGGACAAAAAGTTTGGACACCCCTGCTCTAGATGCTACAGCACGAGTAATGACCAATAACAACTTATCAAACCTGTTAACGCTAGAGAGGTCAACTCGTCAGGGCTGTCCTCTCTCCCCACTATTGTTCATTTTGGCCATTGAGCCTTTAGCCATGTCCATTAGAGCCGAAGCCAATTTATCAGGAATAAAAATCGGTGATCATGAACATAGGATATTGTTATATGCAGATGATGTGATTCTCTTTCTGTCAAACTTATCAAACAGTGTCCAGACATTATTACAAAAATAAAAAATGCAAAATCTTCTATACTTTTCCTGAATAAAGATGAAAGAACTAATCCAGTTATAACACCTTTTTATAATGCGAGGGAAGGCTTTACCTATCTTGGAATTAAGATTACCCCCCAAATTAATACAGTTGTTCAAGCAAACTATGACCCGTTGATGAGAGAGGTACAAGATTTACTTGAAAAATGGACAACAATGCCAATATCATTGATTGGCCGGATCAACATAATTAAGATGACTATCTTGCCGAAATTCTAATATTTGTTTCAATCACTTCCAATGCCACTGCCAAAATCCTTTTTTAAAGAAATTAATAATGCATTCTGTAGGTTTATCTGGAACAACCGAAAACCTAGATTAAGACTCAGATTACTGTATTTGCCATATGATAGGGGTGGATTACAGATGCCCAGTTTACAGTGGTATTACTGGGCCGCTCAGCTGCGCAGTGTTATGTTTTATTTTGTCACACATTCCCCTCCAGCATGGGTTCATATTGAGCAAGCATCAATATCTAAGCTGCCACTAAGCCTATTTTTATATTCAGCAGATTTTAAAACTTTAAAGAAAAAAACTACAAATCCCTTCCTTAAAAACTCTATTGATATATGGTTCAAAGCTCATAGACATGTTGGTGATACACCTCCCATCTCTCAATTTTCACCTATTTGGAGTAATGCGCAGTTCACTCCTGGCCGGGCCGATGGTGGTTTTCAGGTTTGGGCCGACAGGGGGGTGCAAAAAATTGGAGACTTATATGTTCAGGGCACTTTACTAACATTTAACGAGCTTTGTTTGAAATATTAAATTCCAAGAAAACACTTTTTTAAATACTTACAATTGAAGCACTTCATTTCATCAAAGTGTCATCAGAACACACAAGAACCGCCGCTGTCCTGCCTTGAGGATATTGTGTTAAAACTAGGGATGTCAAAGTTAACGCGTTAATCTATGAGATTATTGTGACCTAGATTAATGCGATAAAATATTTTAACGCAGCTTTGTTTACATCCAGTGTGCGGAAGAAAATTCAGCTCCTCCAGCAAACTGCCAGCATCGCCCTCACCGGTGACCACTGGACGTCACTCAGCAATGACAATTACCTCGGTGTCACAGCTCATTTTATTGACAATGTATGGAAATTTAGATCTTTTGCATTGGAATAAAAAAAAGAGTTGCGATATACAGCGGAAAACTGCGGAGGAATTCCTCGACGCACTTCAAACACAGCCCGTCAAAAGATAAGTCCCGTCTGAATGAAAGCACAGCAAACTGCAAAAGGACAGCAGGAAGAGTTGCTAGTTCAAGATGTTGCCACCCGATGGAATTCTGCCTTGGAGATGATCAAACGGATCCAGCGAAACAAGGGTCCGCTCGCTGCCACCCTCGCTCAGCGCTGGCTGAACTGTATTTCTTTTATTTTGCCGTGTTTGTCTTATTTTGAAGGCCCACAGCCGGAACTTCTGGGGATTAGTGTAGCAGCGCACCCTTTGTTATCTCAGAAGCAGATTCCCCCGTTCTGAGTAAGTTGTGTCGCTCTGTCTGTTAGTGTTTTAGGTTCTAATGGTTATTTTTAGGGATGAGCGAGTACAGCATTATCTGTATCTGTTAACCATATGAATTATCCGTATCCGTACTCGGAGTGGGCGGGGCCTAACCCGGAAGTGGGTGCGATTTAACCCGGAAGTGGGCTGGTTCAACATAACTTTCTTTTTTAACTTTGAAATTTTTTTATGATTTTTTTATTTTTTTTAAATTTATTTCCACACCAGGTGTGTGTGTGTTTGTGTGTGTGTGTGCGTGTGTGAGTGAGATGCGAGGGACGTTCACTGTCTCCCGGAGAAACGAACACTCTGTGTCCCCAGCACAGAAAGACGCGATCCACATTCGTTCACAAGTCACACAGACTGGCCTTGCTATTTTCACCTTACACTAACACTTAAAGTTTAGTGCAGTGTAATTGTTTGCCGTGATAATCAAATGCCAGTGGGATAATAAATGACAATTTCAAACCATACAAACTGTCATGTTGTACTGTATTTAATAGAGGTTTACTTTACTGTAAAGTAAGTGTAAATGTAAAGTGAAAACAACAAAACCAGTCACCATGACCCGTGAACAAATACAATTCACGTCTTTCCATACTAAAAACACAGAGCGTTCACTTCTCCGGGAGACAGTGAACGTCCCTCGCATCTGCAGCACTCCTCTACTGAGCCAATGCAGGTCTCGTGAAAAATGTTCCAAAGACTCGTACCCGAAGACCCAGTCGGGAAATGAACGAATCATTTCTGCTTCCTTGACTGAGCCTATGGAACAGTCCCGATGCGCAGTGAACCTGAGTGACTGAGAGACAGAGAGCTGTTCTGTGAGTGAGTGAGCAGAGCCGTGTGTGACGGGAGGAGCGCTGTGACGCTGTGTGAGGATTTTCATTCAGTCCGAGCACAGATAATGACTCCGATTACTCGTATAATAATCGTACTCGGCAAAAGTGCTTTATCCGTACCGGATACTCGTTTCAGCCGAGTATCCGGCTCATCTCTAGTTATTTTAGTGTACGAAACTTGGTTAGTAATATGCAACTTTTCTTTTGTAGATAACTGTGACTGTGTCCCGTTATATGTTACAGAAAATAAAGTTAAACTGTTTCACTAAGCCTGAGTCAAGTGAAGTGAATGAAGAAAGCAGCAGTGCAAACAGAGACCGTCACACAGGCAACTTCACTCTTTCCGTCCTCTCATGTGCATTTTTTTAACTTCCTCGAACTGTGTGTGTGTTTGTGCGCATGTTGGTGTGTGTAGTCCTACTCTGCAAAGGGCACTGCACTAGTCATAATGACTGGTTTTGTTATTTTCACTTTACATTTACACTTACTTTACAGTAAAGTAAACCTTTATTAAATACAGTACAACATGACAGTTTGTATGGTTTGAAATTGTCATCTATTATCACACTGGCATTTAATTATCACGGCAAACAATTACACTGCACTAAACTTTAGGTGTTAATGTAAAGTGAAAATAACAAAACCAGTCTGTATGACTTGTGAACGAATATAATTCACGTATTTCTATACTAAAAACACAGAGTGTTCATTTCTCCGGGAGACAGTGAACGTCCCTCGCATCTCACTCACACACACACACACACACCTGGTGTGGAAATAAATTTAATAAAAATAAAAGTTAAAAAAGAAAGTTATGTTGAACCAGCCCACTTCCGGGTTAAATCACACCCACTTCCGGGTTAGGCCCCGCCCACTCCGAGTACGGATACGGATAATTCATATGGTAACAGATACAGATACAGATAATGCTGTACTCGCTCATCCCTAGTGCTTAATGCTCGCTCCCTCTCTAACACATTGACCAGTCTGTGAGCCAGTGAACCTTCAAAATATCCATCGCATTTTTATCATCACCTGCAGGGTTTCCCCCAGTGCTGTATAGGCCTGGCGGGCCGCCAGGCTTTACTCCCCCCCCCGCCAGGCTAAGCGTCGCATGTTTTTTTTATTTAAAAAAAAAAAAAAAATCCGTCACTCGCGCACATCAACAACACTTCACTTCCTCATTGAGCCCCGATCCCCAAGCAACCATCCTATTGGTCCAAACAGTCACATGTCCCACCCAGACGCCTTCACTGACCCTCGGACATCAGAACGCTCCTTCAACACAGTGTTTTACTGAACATACGTCGCCTTCACTGACCCTCAGACATCAGAACGCTCCTTCAACACAGTGTTTTACTGAACATAAGTCAAAACCGAACATAAACATAAACCTAGTCCGTTACACGATTAGGCTGCAGCTATTTGGTTTTATTTATTTAAAAATAGGGTACTTCTTATTTCATACATTTTCCACAAATATGAGGAGGACTCAAATAGCCCTACAAAGTTCTGTGTTTAATTTATTTCAAAGTAGGCCGACACTTGCCTGTGTATTTTGTTTGTTTGTTATTTTGTTGCTTGTCTGTTTGAGTAGCTGGCTGAAAGCAAAGAAGTAGTACGCTTATCTTTTATTGGTAACCAAACTGTTACGGTTCATTGTTTCTGAAATAAGAGGCCTGACTGCTATGTTCACAGCAAACTTGAATTTTTTTTAATATTAAGTAGGGCTGCCACTAACGACTATTTTTCTATCGATTAATCTGACGACTATTTTATCGATTAGTCGATTAATCTAAACGATTAATTTTCCTCCAAAAAAACTCAACATCCCCCCCCCCGCGGGTGCCTTCTAGCAGCCCTACCACCAGGCTTAGCAAGTATCTCTACCAAAAAAAGCCAGTGTGGCCAGTGAGCAACTTATGTGTACCATGTTAGACTGGTAACACTGACAGTGTGTTTTCTGGTGCTATCTTCAATTATGTAGCAGACATATCAACATGGCACTTGGCTCTTGAATACCTAAGCACATACATGCTTAACAAATGTTTTGCATTGGAGGCAAAAACCTGGACAAAACAGACTTTCTATTTCGTCTAACAAATTCATCCGATATTGTAACATAGCCATGTTTAGACAAATTATTTTGGCTTGATTTAATTTTCTTTTGATCCTATTTTTTAGAAGCAGAGGCTGTTTTGTTTGTTTGGTCTTGCTATTGGTAGCCTCCAAAACATCAGAAAGTATGAAACACACTAGTATTCTATAAAACACACTTAGTCCTATGGTGCACATACACACCCCTTGACAAGCACCCAAAGGGCGGGACTTATCGACTGAGCGACGGACTAATCAGAAGATTGTTTAGTCGGGCCACTCGCACCAATGGTGAAGTAAATTGAAAAATTCAATCAATGATTGAAGTGAATGCTTGGCGGTAATGATATCAGTGTGAGATAATCCAATAATTGCCAAGCTGATGTATTCTCTATTGGTATTTGGCTGCTCTGCCTGTCACTATAAAGTATGATCCCCTCTTCTTGCCCCTGGCCAAGAGTGGAAGGCAGAGATATTGAGAAAATGAGGATTCAGCTGCTGTGTGAGTGGAGCTAATGAAGGTAGGAATACAAAGCACAGAAACGTTCCCTCTCAATTAATTTAATAGTGGACAGCCATGACTTAAACATTACCCGAGAATGTTCCAGCGGGTTAGGGTTTGTCCCAAACACATGCACAAGCACACTCATGCAAGGAGGGAAATTTAACCTCTGCTTTTAACCCATCTGGTGCAGGACAGACAGAGCAGTGGGCAGCCATGTACGGCGCCCGGCGAGCAGATGTTGGGGGCGTAAGGTGCCTTGCTCAGGGGCACTAGACAGGGTATGGAGAATTTTTGCACAGATCAATCCAGGTTCGTCTTTTTGTTGTTTCTCCGTGGAGTCGAACCAGAGACGAACCTGAGACCTTTTCTGCCCATAGTCCAAGTTTCTGCCACTAGTCCACCGCCTCTCCAAAGGAGACTATCATAACTAAATATTATCTTACAGTTGTAAAAATTCTTCAATACTTCAAGACCAACTGTCTGACAATATGAACGCAGCACAAGTCCTCTGGTTACACCCCTATCCAAACCAGCGTGACTGAATCATATTCCCACCATTGGACAGTGCAAATGAGTCTATAATCCTCTGGACATCCAGGGCCTTCCAGGGTTCTTTCTGCGTGTATGGACAGGCAGGCAAGATTGTTTTTAATCAGGGACAATGCACATTGATCAACATCAATATTACAACCAATGTAAATATGCCAGGGTTAGCTGTAAACTGTGGTCCCTGAGCAGGAGGACAGTTGGTAGCGGGCCGCACAGACAGAATAAACAATTTATATAATTTCCGTTTTATTTATAATCTGATTCTGAACAGTGTTTTATTTTGAAAAATGACCGGATCCTCTCCGTTATGACTCATGCTTTACGCATGTCAAGACCCTTGTCTAGGTCACGTGACTTTTTCACACGGTATTTGCCGGACCCATTTGTCAACAAACCAGGTGAATCCAGCATTTCTGTGCAAGGAGAAGATCAGCTGCTGGAGATCGCAAATGACGGCGGCCTTAAAAGTATGTTCGAGAAAACAAATCTACCGGTGTTCTGGATTAAAGTCACTGTAGAATACCCTGAGATCGCCACAAGAGCACTAAAAACTCTGTTGCCATTTCCGACATCATATCTGTGCGAAGAGTTTTCTGCTGTGACGGTAACCAAAACGAAATTACGGAGTAGACTGGACATCAGCAACACACTTCGCGTGTCATTGTCACTATTAGCCCTAGATGTGACCGCCTTGTTGCAGAGAAACAGGTTCAGGGCTTCCACTGATTCAGCGTTGTGGTTAGTTATGTTTTTCATGCACTTTATATTTGTTTTTTATTTGTGATTGATTCATTGTTACTCACTGTTGTGTTGTTGGTGCCATGTTACGAGGACGCTGCTAATAAAGTTGTTCTAAGTAAATTCTAAACAACAGATACAGTTCACCTGAACTGAGTGATTCATTTTGAAACACATTTCCTTGATATACCACCATGCACTTTTAAGTTGTTGCAATTCTATTCAGTTCCATGCAATGCACTTTGTTGGTGGAGATACATATGATGTCACTCAAATCTGTCTCAGTTTAATCTTAAGTATTGAGGATAATTTTGAATCCTTGGGCCTTGGTCTAGACCAACTACATCTTTACCTTTTGAGTTATTTAAAGAGTTAATGATATGCAGTGTTGGGGAGTAATTGAAAACATGTACTGGCATTTCGTATTTAGAATACAAATCATGAGTAACTTTATTCCGTTACAGTTACAATTTAAATAGATGGTATTCAGAATACAGTTACATTGTTGAAATCAATGGATTACAAGACGGTACTTCTCTGTTTCACGAGTTTATTCACTCTCTAAAAAAAATTAAGGCAACGTAATGCATTTCCCAGAAGCCCCAACGTGAAAACAAATGAAAATGAGCTATTTGCGTGATCAATAGCTGCTAATGGAGTCGGAAGAGGAGCCGGTGCCAGAGCCGGCACAACAGCATTTCACGTTAAAGAAAGATAAGGGATGTTGAGATATATTCATTATGTACTCAGATGTATATGTAATGCTGTATTGTAATATGTATATATGGTTACGCCACAGGATGGCGCTAAGGTACAGGCTATAAGAGCCAACTTGCTATATGTTAGTGCGTCAGTTAAAGTAGCTCTGACCGTGAGACTGATGTGTCAGCAGCCTGTTAATAAATACGCCAACAACGGCTAAAGATACACCATCATTTATTCTTTCCTCCGAATGCAACGGTAGCTGCAGCAATAGTGCACCACAACTTAACAGGTTATGGGCCCAGGAGTCGTTCGAAGAAAAGTTTGACAGTTAGAAAGTCGCAACGAACCGCGTGCTAACGGGCAGCTAGCTACGGAGAAGAGCAAGCTTGCATGATGGAACACCGAGGGACGAGCAGGTTGCCTCGACCGACATTCGACGGAGATGAGACCAAGTATGAGATTTGGGAAACCAAAATGCTGGGATATCTCCATTTGAATGGACTAAAGGACACTGTTCTGAGAGAACCGACGTCAGAACGAGACATAGCGGCAGATGCAGGTAAAAATGCTGACGCATATGCAGAGCTAATTTTACTGTTGGATGATAAAAGCCTCTCGCTAGTTATGAGGGATGCACCTAATGAAGGAAGAAAAGCTCTGAAAATATTGAGAGAGTATTATTCAGGGAGGGGAAAGCCCCGTATAATCAACTTGTACACCACGATCGCTTCAGAAGGCAAACCATGAAAGCATAATGGACTATATCATCAGAGCAGAAACGCCATCACAGCGCTGAGGAACGCGGGTGAAACGTTAGGAGACGGACTGCTAGTGGCTATGGTTTTAAAAGGACTGCCTGAGAGTTTTAAGCCATTTGCAATACATGTGGCCCACACGGACGATAACATCACGTTTGCAGAATTCAAGACTAAACTACGAAGTTTTGAAGAAACAGAGAAGATGAACGCAGCTGAGTCGAGCGACAGCGTGATGAAGACTCAAGGGAAAAGAGGAAGGGTTCCCGCCGAAACAGTCGCCCGTGGCTGGAACAAAGAAGACACAGAAATGTTATGTTTCAAGTGTGGCATCAAAGGCCACAGAGCGAGAGCGTGTCGACAGAAGACATGGTGTAGTTTTTGCAGAAGTGACACCCACAAAGATGCAACGTGCAGGCGTAAGGACAAACAAGATGGTGTGAGTAAAGTCTCAGAAGATGCCGAAGAGGACTACGCGTTCACCATGAGAGACGGAGGAACCAGAACCTAGCGGCAGCCGGCGCGCAGCAGCCAGGATAGGGGTCTGATGGTGGACACTGGAGCTACCTCTCATGTCATCACTGACATAACAGTTTTCAAGAGTTTCGACAGCGCGTTCAGGCCAGAAACGCACATTGTCGAGCTGGTATACGGCACCCGGTGCAGCGGGATAGCTCAGCGGAGGGGGAATGCTGAGGTTTCCCTCATCGACAGCACTGGACAGCGACGAAAGGCGACACTGAGAGACGCTTTGTTCGTGCCGTCATATCCCCAGAGCATCTTCTCGGTGAAGGCAGCTACTACGAGTGGAGCTACGGTTGTCTTCAAAGAAGATAAAGATGTCCTTATAACCAGAGGAGGTACCAGATTTAACATTCATGTGTATGGAAAGCTGTATTATTTGCATACTGAATCTGAATCTAATGATAAGTGTAATGCCTGTCACGACATACAGACATGGCATGAAATATTAGGCCACTGTAACTATGACGATGTTCTTAAGTTGCAAAATGTTGTTGTAGGTATGCAGATCAAAGGCAAAACGAGTAGGCCGGAACAAGAGTGTGAGGTGTGTATTCAGGGAAAGTTTGCTCAAACCAGAAATAGGGACCCTGATACCAGAGCAAAGGCTCCCTTACAGATGGTACACACAGATCTTGCAGGTCCCGTAGCCACTGAGTCGAGAGATGGTTACAAATATGTGCAATCATTTACTGATGACTACTCAAGTGCAGTGTTTGTTTATTTTCTAAAGAAGAAAAGTGACACAGTACAGGCTACAGAAAAGTTCCTAGCAGATATATCCCCTTATGGGAAGGTGAGGTGCATCAGATCCGACAATGGAACAGAGTTTACATGCAGTGATTTCCAAGCACTGTTGATGAAGAATAAGATCAGACATGAAACGTCAGCTCCTTATTCCCCACACCAGAACGGAACAGCAGAGAGGGGTTGGCGTACTCTTTTTGAGATGGGTAGGTGCATGATAGTTGAAAGTGCACTACCAAAGCAGCTATGGCCCTACGCTGTACAAACAGCAGCAATGGTACGGAACAGATGTTTTAACAGACGTACAGGGCAGACTCCTTATGAGCTGCTAACAGACAAAAAGCCAAATGTATCCAAAATGCAAAAGTTTGGGTCTGTATGTTACACGTACAAACAGAGCAAAGGGAAGCTTGATTCCAGATGTGATCAGGGGCATTTTGTAGGTCACGACAAGAACAGCCCAGCGTATTTGGTGTATCATCCAGATACAAACAAAGTACAAAAACACAGACTAGTAAAGTTTGTGAGCAAGTCAGCTGTGGAAAAACAAACACAGACAGGTGAGCCAGATCCAAGTGATAGCTATGATGACACTGTGAGACCCAGGACTAGTGGAACCACGCAGGGGGTCAGTAGGAGTACAGAAAATGCTCCAGAGTCAAGTGTGACAAGTGGTGAACCAGAGAGTAGAAGGTATCCAACTAGAGAAAGAAGGAAGCCGAGACACTTAAATGACTTCATAACTGAAAACTGTGTTAGTGATGCGGTTCATATCACAGTAGACTACTGCTGTAGAGCGGTGTGTGGCATTCCACAGACATTTGGGGAGGCAATGGAGTCAGATAACTCAAAAGAATGGGCAAAAGCCATGGATGAGGAAATCCAATCCTTAGACGAGAACAAGACCTTTACCCCGACAGCACTGCCAATAGGCAAGGAAACAGTGGGAGGTAGATGGGTTTACGCCATCAAGACTGATGTAGATGGGAGAGACAAATACAAAGCAAGGTTTGTGGCCAAGGGTTACAGCCAAAGAATGGGAGTAGACTATGGGGAGACGTTTTCACCCACGGCAGACATGACGAGTATAAGGGTGGTGCTACAAAAAGCTGCACAGGAGAATTTACTCCTCCACCAAATGGACGTGAAAACTGCGTACTTGCACGCGCCCACAGATTATGAGATCTACATCAATCCACCAGAGGGTTATGAAGAAAAAGAGGGTATAGTTTATAAGCTAGAGAAATCCCTTTACGGTCTTAAACAGTCAGGCCGAAATTGGAATAGGGTTTTGCACAATTGCCTAACTGAGGATGGATTCACACAAAACCCAGCCGACCACTGTGTTCATGCCAAAGAGTCAAATGAAGGGAAGGTGATCATAATCACATGGGTCGATGACTTGATCATTGCAGCAAGCAATGAAGAGAGACTGAAAAAGGTGAAAGAGATGCTCGCAGAAAAGTTTAAGATGAAAGATTTAGGCAAACTCAAACATTTTCTGGGTATTGATTTCAGTCAATCAGATGGATGTGTAAAGATGTCACAGGAAAGATACACTAACAAGATACTACAGCGTTTTAATATGCAAGATTGTAGGACCAGAGAAACACCCTGTGAGCAGAAGCTAGAGTATACTGAAGATGCAGTAAAGATGGAAGATGTCAGGATGTACAGGGAGGCTGTTGGTAGTCTTATATACTTGACTACTTGTACCAGACCGGATTTAAGTTTTGTGGTGAGCAGATTATCACAGTACTTTGCTGAGCCTACAGAGGAGCAGTGGGTCACTGTGAAGCATGTTTTAAGGTATCTCAAAGGCACTGCAGAGAAAGGGTTAAGCTTTAAGAGAAACGACAGTGAGGAGCTAGGTATACAAGCCTACAGTGATGCTGACTGGGCGGCTGATACCAGTGACAGACGCAGTACCACAGGATACTGTGTCAGTCTTAGTCAGAACAGCTCTCTAGTCTCGTGGAAGACTAGAAAACAACCCACAGTGGCGCTATCAACCTGCGAGGCAGAATACATGGCACTGGCTTCAACCATACAGGAGTGTCTATACCTGGAGCAGTTACTAGGGGGTATAGATAACTACAATTACACACAAACTATTGTACATGAGGACAATCAGGGGACAATAGCTCTTGCCAAAAACCCTGTACACAGACAGAGGTGTAAACACTTTGACATAAAGTACCACTTTATCAGGTCAACTGTGATTGAGGGAAGAGTGATTTTGATGTATTGTTCTACTGATGACATGGTTGCTGATGTAATGACCAAACCTGTAAATAAGTTGAAACTGAAGAAGTTTGCAAATGCTCTTTTTGGAGATTGATATGTGTATGACAGAGGTTCACATTCATTCTGTTTTCCTGTGTTTCTTTTGCTTGAAGTATAGCAACCTGAATACAAGTGGGGGTGTTGAGATATATTCATTATGTACTCAGATGTATATGTAATGCTGTATTGTAATATGTATATATGGTTACGCCACAGGATGGCGCTAAGGTACAGGCTATAAGAGCCAACTTGCTATATGTTAGTGCGTCAGTTAAAGTAGCTCTGACCGTGAGACTGATGTGTCAGCAGCCTGTTAATAAATACGCCAACAACGGCTAAAGATAACGCCATCATTTATTCTTTCCTCCGAATGCAACGGTAGCTGCAGCAATAGTGCACCACAACTTAACAAGGGAGAACGTAATTTAACTGTGCAGTGCAACCTCTGCTTCCCAGCAACCAACCCTCCTTTCAGCGTCCAAAGACTCCACCTCCAACCTGAAGAAGCATCTTAAAGTAAGTTTATTTTTTAATTAGCCAAGGGTAGTCATCTGCTGTGGTTGTACTGGTCACCTTGCCATTTTATAGTTGTATCAGCCAGATGTGCGACTTTACATTCTCCTCTGTGCAGATTTACGAGCCACGGAGCCGTTGAAAGACTCTGATTATACCTGTTTGACATTCTAGCTAACGTTAGCTAAAATTAGCTCCTGTTAGCTTAAACTCCGGTTCGATTTTTGCAGTATGCAGTTCGGGACTACAAACACAAACATGTATCTGCGAGTTGAGGTACTTGTTAGTAGCACTACTGTGGAAGCTTTTATATGTTTAAATGCTTCCACATACTTTTAGTTGCATGCATACATGCTCCTGTTGTTAAAGCAAACTCATACCCCTTGGCTAGCAAAATGGGTTCAGGATAGTCTCACTCAGTGCTTCCAATGTATGATGAACGGACCTGATGGTGGCTTCTCAGTTTCAACCGCTTTTTTATCTGCACTTGAAATGAAACCATGACCAATTCCGAGATGTTGTGAGTTTGCTATTATCTCTATCTACATATTAATGTACAGTTAATTACAGTTAGCCTAATGTCTTCAGTTAGGCTACTGTCTTCAACATGTTTCCATAAATGCCAAGTCCTCCTTTATACTATAGTGCTACTGTGTAGTTCTACTGTGAAGTATATAGGCCGTGATGTGGTAACATGGTATGTTGAATAGCCTAGGTTGTAGTAGACTTCACATATTACATTTAAAACAGATGATTATTATGTGAGTGAGTAGGCAATGCATAATGATTACTGTGAAATTGAAAGACACCATTAGCACCTCTAGGACATTTTATTTTGCCTACACATGTATAGGCCTACAACTAGTCCTCTTTATTCTTGCCAGCATAAACAATCTCAGTGTTATTAATTTGTGCTCTTTCTGTCTTTGTTTATTTTAGAGGAAGCATTCTAGTGTCTTTGAAAGAGCAGAAATGGCATCAAATGATGGTGGTGAACGAAGTGCCAGGCCCACCACACCTCCGCTCAAACAGACCAAACTCAGCTCCTCAGCAATCAACCAAAGGAAAGTAAACTCCCTGGTTCTGGAGTTCATAATTGCAGATGTGAAGCCGTCGTATAATCGTATAATTATTATTTGTCATCCTATGTTCTTTACAATTTGACATTTTGGATACTTTTTTGCTGCCTTTGTTGTTACATTATTAAGAAGTAATGCTTGTTTGTGAGTTTAACATTGTTTCATGTGGGCAAAATGATCATGTGTCCAGTCACACTCACAGGTTTCAGTCCGGTCAGGGAGCAGAGTCGCACTGGCTCCAAATGACAGTTGTCCCATAGTATATCTGATCTCAGGTTGAGTCGTGTTTCATAATGTATAATACCAATGAATCCAATTGAGTCAATATCAGCTCTTAACACACAATGCATTGTTTTCATAATCATCATCACTGGCTGATGAACATGCTTTTGGGGGAAGATGAAAATGTGAACCGCTAAGTACAGAACGAATGATCTTAATTGCTGCTCTTTTTGTTCAGTGATTCAACAAGATGCTGCTGACAGTGTTGCTGGTCTCTCTCAGTCCAGGTTCACTGCTTTCTGGAGGGTCTAACATATGTAGTGTCTCTAATGTTTGTTTGTGAGTTTAACATTGTTTCATGTGGGCAGAATGATATTTGATGGCATAGTTTAAACTTAATTATATTTTTTGCCATCATCACATTTAGTTTGAGATTCTGTTTTGTTTTTTGTTTTGATGGACAGTTGTTAGTGTGTCCTTTTTCACAGCTGAGAAAATAAAGAAACTGAAAAGGGAAAATTGGTCAATTCTTTTTTTTATTTTTAAGACCAAGTAAAACATCTTTTGCGTTAACATACTCTTATAGTCTTTGTTCATCCGAATTATAATACAATAAAATTGCACTTTCAGGGAGACTTGGACCAAGACATTCAGCCAGTTGGAACAGTAGAACACACCAGAATAGGCTTGTTTAGTAAACAGGATTTGATGGCCGCATTCCCACACTAATAAAATGCAATTCAATATGGAAGTAATCCAAGTATTCAGAATACGATACTCAGATTAGTTGATGTAACGGAATACGTTACAGACTACATTTTTGGGCATGTATTCTGTATTCTGTAACGAAATACATTTTGAAAGTATCCTTCCCAACACTGATGATATGGTTAACTTTGGATAATGATATTTCTGGAATGCTCAAAAACTTTTGACATTAATAAATACTTTGCCGTCCTGTTTCTCAGGTAGGTTTTTACGCACCGCTTTTGCACTGTTCTTGTTTTTTCTTTCCAAGTGCCGGTGCATTTGGTGCACCTCGGGCTAAAAGATTGTCCTCTCTGATTCCATAGTGCTGTGCCATAGGCACAGGGCTCTCCTCATCTTAAATGGCCACGAATGGATGTTCTGTCTGAATCAGAGCTTCAAATTCATAGTCCTGTAGATGGCGAGGCTGCTGGGATGGTCTCTTCTCTGATAGGGGCCGTGGCGTTGTATAGCGACACTGACCTTTACACACAGGACCTCAGCCTTGCTCCATATGGCTCTCCTCTGCCATCTCTAATCCTCATACCATATCCGATTGAAGAAGTTATCCTGCTTACCAACTTTTGTGGCTGGATAACACCAAAGAAGGGTGTGCCTTGGTTTCTCCATAGGTGACTAGCTTAAATCATAGGGAGTGGTGGATACGCTAGCAGCACAGCTAACGGTGACTGCGAAGCAGCTAGCAGCAATGCACTTCTCTGGAATACTTTCTCCCCCACATCACAGGGAGATGTCAATAAAGTAACTCGGACACGGTGTTTC
Organism: Limanda limanda; assembly: GCF_963576545.1. Lineage (NCBI taxonomy): Eukaryota > Metazoa > Chordata > Actinopteri > Pleuronectiformes > Pleuronectidae > Limanda > Limanda limanda. The sequence continues at coordinate 910,177 of NC_083652.1, forward strand.
CTCTGTGTCAGCTTCATAGAGAATGGCACCGTGCTAAGAGCTCCCCTATCAGGCCTCCAGAGGTATGACTAGTCGATCACCAGATGTCATCTCTCAATCAGACTATACCAATCAAGTACAGATTAGCTCATCTAGATGGAAATCCTTATCCTTTTAACAATCTATCACATTTGCATCCTTGTCCGTGCACCTAAGCCCTTTCCACAGTCATTGTCGTGTTTTTGCCTAAGAGTTTTGCTATGCCATGTAAGTTGTTTTCTGTTTCCTCCTTGACAGTGATTTTTGGTTTGTTAAAGTTTTCTAGTTTAGCTTCGTTTTGTGTTGTTTGTTATCTGTTTTTCTTCCTCCCTTTTGGAGCGATTTATGTTTAGAGAGTTTTAGTTAGTTTGTTGAGCTTCCTGTTTAGGTGAGCCTTTTCTTTTGTACCGTTGTAGTTTGATTTTCCTCCTTCGGGAGCGCTTTTGATTTCTTGCTCTAGCCTTTTGTTTGTCATCCTTCGGGAACTATTTATGTTTTGAACATTTTTTTTTTCTAGTGTGTGTTTTGAATTTATTAGGGAGTTATTCTTTCCCCCAGTTATTCTTGCCAGGTCTAAGATTTATTAAGTGAGTTTTTTCATAGCCCAATTGTTTGTCACTCTTCATTGAGGATCTGAATTCAATAAAGTGTGCTGGTACGTTTAATCCTCTGCATCTGAGTCCTCATTCCAGTCCAGGCCTGACAAATTCATTATCAACTTCAGAACTTAACCCAAGAGTGGACCCAAATTTTTCTTTTTCCTGCTAACAAGCTGCAACTAAACCAAACAATTCAAATAGCTGTTGTTCTAGATGACTCAGGTATGACATCATTACTGTCACCAATTATTTCCTGATCTATTGACCATCCTGTATCAGAGATTTAATATTTAATCAGTCTGGAACCTCTTGTGTCTCGCTTTGTGTTGTGTATGAGATAGATGAAGCTTCTGAACTAGTAAATTATCACTACAGGCTGAGGTCGAGCCTGTATACAGGCCTCTGAAGCCCACCTACGTTTAAGAAGTGTTCAGCACTTTAAATGGATGGCTGAGGTCTGCAAACAACACAAGCCATCAGATAAAACAATTAAATGAAAGAATGCATTTGGAAGGCTGTGACCCTGTAAACAAATAAAAACATTAAGATTCTACCTCAAACACCCACAGTCTCCATCATCACTAAAAAGCAGAGTATCAATATTATTTCTGAACTTGGAGTCTATCCTGTATTATATTGGGTTTGGTGCATATTCTGTAAAGTTTATTCACTAACATTTTCACCTTTTGGCATTGTAATAGCATTAGGATTTTGCTTTATGTAAGGGGTTCAACTATATCTCTTAGATAAATGACCATCAAGACACCATTTCACTGTAGGCTCTTTCTCCACTGACTCCTGTCAGGCTTATTTGGCCTTGATCAGAGGACTTATTGGCATTTATTTGTACTCTAGCATTTTCTGTATAGGTAAGGTAGAGAGTGTTTCATAGTGTTTTCCCCCTTGTTATCTTGGCTCCTCTTTGACTACTACACACTTGAAGGAGCAATTAAAAGTGGGACATAATTCTCATAATTATGTTATATTAGACTGCGGCTTATATTTACATAGGGAGCTGGTTTCACTTGTGCTGATATCGCCATGCTGCATCGTTTCTTCACTTGCCCAGAATGGAAAAAAAGGCTAGACATGGCATTTGCATTTGTATATTGAGGCTGTAGCATGAATTCGACAGACAAAATAGATGTGTGCCCACAACGGTTGTTATTACTCAATGGATGATCATACTTATACATCGTCAAAGAGGCGTAAACCATCAAGGTAAATCAGAATCAGTTGAACAGTTGGCGAAAGAAATTCAGAGAAACACTGATATTGTCTCCAAGATGGAAATCTCTGATGAGAGAAAGGGTTACAGCTCGACCCTGAAGTTGCCAGTTTTTTGCTCGACAGGTAATTTAATAATAATGTTTTATTTATAGAACACTTTTCCTCAAAGACACTTTACAAACATTACAATTAACATAAAAAGCTACACACGAAAACATAGAACATACATCACACATTAAAAGCAGTTCTGAAAAGAGGACTTTTGATCTGTGATTTGAGAATTGTGAGATTGGTGCAGCCACTTACAGTAGTTGATGTTACTATCACAAGAGTTGAGATCAAGTTGAGAATGATCAACGCCTATGTGAGAAAGTGGTTAGTAGCCCCAAAATTTCTGAGCAACATCAGCCTGTATGGACACAGCATCATTGAGCTGCCTATCTGAAGTCTAGAAGAGGAGTTTAAATGTACTTGTGGGGAATGGAAACAAGCAGGATTAGCTTCCTTCTTAGAGCAACCTATGACATACTTCCCTCACACAAAACTTACTCAACATCAGCTGGGGGTAGGCTTGCTTATTAGGGCGGCAGAACGTAACGTCTTTTTCCTACTATAATGGGAAAGCCTTTAGTTTAAAAAGGCATAGAGGTAATGATGTCTACTAGAGATGAGCCGGATACTCGGCTGAAACGAGTATCCGGTACGGATAAAGCACTTTTGCCGAGTACGATTATTATACGAGTAATCGGAGTCATTATCTGTGCTCGGACTGAATGAAAATCCTCACACAGCGTCACAGCGCTCCTCCCGTCACACACGGCTCTGCTCACTCACTCACAGAACAGCTCTCTGTCTCTCAGTCACTCAGGTTCACTGCGCATCGGGACTGTTCCATAGGCTCAGTCAAGGAAGCAGAAATGATTCGTTCATTTCCCGACTGGGTCTTCGGGTATGAGTCTTTGGAAAAATTTTCACGAGACCTGCATTGGCTCAGTAGAGGAGCGCTGGAGATGCGAGGGACGTTCACTGTCTCCCGGAGAAATGAACGCTCTGTGTTTTTAGTATAGAAAGACGTGAATTATATTTGTTCACAAGTCATAATGACTGGTTTTGTTATTTTCACTTTACATTTACACTTACTTTACAGTAAAGTAAACCTCTATTAAATACAGTACAACATGACAGTTTGTATGGTTTGAAATTGTCATCTATTATCACACTGGCATTTAATTATCACGGCAAACAATTACACTGCACTAAACTTTAAGTGTTAATGTAAAGTGAAAATAACAAAACCAGTCTGTATGACTTGTGAACGAATATAATTCACGTCTTTCTATACTAAAAACACAGAGTGTTCATTTCTCCGGGAGACAGTGAACGTCCCTCGCATCTCACTCACACACACACACACACCTGGTGTGGAAATAAATTAAAAAAAAAATAAAAATAAAAAAATCTTAAAAAAATGTCAAAGTTAAAAAAGAAAGTTATGTTGAACCAGCCCACTTCCGGGTTAAATCACACCCACTTCCTGGTTAGGCCCCGCCCACTCCGAGTACGGATACGGATAATTCATATGGTTAACAGATACAGATAATGCTGTACTCGCTCATCCCTAATGTCTACTGAGAAGGCCCCATTGCTTTCGCAGTACTGCCAAACCAGACATTAGCCAGTCAGATTTATCTTCAGACTTAGCGTACCCTCAAGTTTGGCCAGTATCATAGTAGTACAAGAGGTTAGTTCCAAAATATAAAGGAATTGTGCATTTTGTGATAAAAGCATGAAATTTGGTACACTTATAGCCAAAGGCATTCTCAAAAGATTTGGATGTGGAGCCATCATGAATTTTCAACATGGCGCCCATGGCAGCCATTTTTCAAAATGTCCGCCAGCAACAACTGTTTTCTTATGAATGATGGATTTAATATGATATTTCAGACTTATTTACCATTCATACTACTTGGTAAATGTCTTTTGGATAGTGGAACATTTTCATTGAAAATTCAAAATGGCCGCCAACTGGTTAGATATAGATGATCTCTATGTTTAATTATACATTTATCTTGATGCAGAATTTGATTTGGGACCTTTGGAATTTCTAAGAATCTTCTTTCTATCTCAAAATACTCATGTTAAGCAAGGGAAACCTAGGCTCTATCACAGGGAAGACCAGTCACACTCATCTTCACAGACACAAAGGGCTGTGCACTGTAAGTGGGATTTTTTGCACTTACACTGCCCAACACAACCTTTCTTGCATTTGCATGAGACAAGATCATAACTTGACTGGCCTGCATCTGGTAGGCATGTCCAGAAGGGTTCATAGTCCCCCTCAGGTGACTTTGACCAGCCCCATTCGCACGGTGAAGGTAGTTCTGGTGTTGACACCAGGACTGTACCCCACACGTGCCCTCCTTGGTATACAGCTCTCTTAACATGCTCTTCTAGGGCAGCCTTGGTAGGGGGGATTGTTTGCACATTGTGCCTCTTTGCAAATAACTTCCTCCTTGCCGTATTGATTTCTGTACATGTGCTGGTTCGGTCATAGACTAAGATAACAAACCTCTCAATTGTGGCCATTACCTCCTGTGGTATGTCATCTGGGGCTGAAGACACTTTCAACAGGGCAAGTGTAAGTTCTGGAAGCACAGACCATACAGCCCATGCAGTCTTTTTCCCATGGCCAACAAAGCTTGACACAGTGTCACAACCCGCCAATGCATGGAACACTGGTAGTGCACATGCTTTCTCGGGCCCGAGCCCTGCTGCAATTTCATGGGCTGCCAAATATCGAAAATTCTTACCAGTACCGAAAGCCAACCAAAGCTCATCCTCTGGTTGTAGAGTCTGAGCCACTGCCACAGCCAGCACCACAACATCAGTATCAACTGTTTGAATCATAATTTTGTGGTGGCCGTTTCTTGCTGCATGGGCTACGTGCAATAACATGCGACTATCCGCTTCCTCATGCGTGCAAGGAGCAATCGATGTCCTATCTGGGAGAGGTGGCTTGCTAAGGACTTCCATGTCACTTGTGGTGACAAGCTGTTTATCCTCCTGCACAAACCATCTGAGCAGAGCCTCCGAGAGAAAGGCAAACAACTCAGTCTTATTGCTGTCAACTCTAAGAAAGTTTTGCCAGTTCCTGGGAATGGCTGCATCACCTACCACACGTCTCTGAATTCCAGTGCCACGCTTTGCTCTCGTAGCAGCTTTCAGAGAGTCAGACAAGTAGCGGTCCCACACCAGATCAAGCCTGGACACAGTTTCAAACTTTCTGGTCAGATATGGAATGAAGATCACATGGGCATAGTCATTGAAGGTTTTTACTGAACTTGGTTTCAGCATCTGGATGATGGCTGCCCCATCTACAATGGTGCAGGTAACCTTTGGACTGTCAGAGTATGCACTGTGAACTTGTTCCAGGCATGGAAGCAGATCACTCTTCACTTCAAAAAGCATGTTCTTAGCCTACGCACGTGCTTTGTGCCCATTGTGATGCATGGGCACGTGCGTAGGCTAAGTACGTGCTTTTTTCCTTTGGGAAACCCATAAGAGGAGTGTGTTTAGCTGGCACTGAACCCCATGCTGAGTTTCACAGCAGTGGTGTCACCAGTGTGCCCTGGTTGTGCTTCAACATCCACTCTATTACTTTTTTTTTTTTTCATTGGGTAACATTTCAATTACAATAAAATAGATGATAGTGTACTTGAAATTATAGATTTAATTTCAGAAATATGGCTGCCATCTTGTTGTAGGTGACCAGTGGTCACCAAGTGTGACTATTGTGGTCACCATTTCTGAGTTAGAAGGAAGCTTCTGGCCAATTGTAAAGTTCCAAATTTGAATTCTGCACAAAGAAAAGGAAATAAAAAACAATACTGGTTTGACACCGAGATCACCCATATCAGACAGTCATAAAAGTGATGGCTGCAATCTTGAAGATGTCAGCCATCTTGAATATTTAATGACAAATTTAGATTATCCAAAAGACATTTACCAAGTACTATGTATGGTAAATAAGCCTGAAACATCATATTATATCCATCATTCATAAGCGAACAGTTGTTACTGACAGCCATTTTGAAAGATGGCTGCCATGGGCGCCATTTTGAAAATTCATGGTGGCTCCATATCCAAATCTTTTGAGAATGCCTTTGGCTATAAGTGTACCAAATTTCATGCTTTTATCACAAAATGCACGATCGTTCTGGTTACCAGCTGCACTATAGGCCAAAACACTTGATGACAGTAAGGTGCTAAGTGAAATTATGTCTCTAACATCTACTGGTAGTTGGTAACCTAAATTGTTCAGAAGACCTTCCACTTACAAGGGAAACATGGGAATTAGGATGGGGTATATTTATGTCCCACTTTTAATTTCTACAAATTGCTTAGGATGGGGTATAATTCGTATCTATTCAGATTCCAAAATTCGTACTGATTCTGGTTCTGATACAGATACAGATAATGGTGTACTTGCTCACATTTTTGGTTCTTTATCAAACTGTGGCAGGACAATTTAGAATATCACAACCTGCCACAGTCTTGCCCTTCTAGTTGAATTAGCCTTGAGTTATTCTTCAAGCAAGATTCCCCGCTGTGCTGATGCTGCTTATGGGAGCATATGCTCAGTACAGTTATTAAACCGGTAAAGTATTTGCATGAATCAGTCAACATGAAGGAGAGAAGTTTATGGTGATGGTTCTGTAGTACACTTCGAGACACCACATCGTCAGTAATGAACCCAAGGTCCTCAGAAGTTTCAGGTTTAAACATTAGACACCCTCACCCAAGCAACCCAGCCAGGGATGATCAGGCCCAGACTTGTGTGCAGTTAGGTACTCATCCCCCTCTTTAACCAGAGACAATGAAGACCTCTCTGCAGCTTCCAGGATGTTTTTATTGTCTCTCCTCCTTTGCAGCCCACATATACACTGCTCAAAAAAATTGAAGGAACACTTTTTTATCAGGGTATGGCATGAATTCAACTGCACTTTTTTGATAAATATCTGGTCAGTTAAGTAGCAGAGGGGGTTGTTAATCAGTTTCAGCTGCATTGGTGTTGATGGAATTAACAGGTGCACTTGAGGGGCAACAATGAGACGACCACCAAAATAGGGGGGGTTTTGCATGTGGAGGCCATTTCAAGTTTCTCCTTCTTGATCACTTCGACTGGTTTTCCATAAGTGTTGGCTTTAGCTAGAGTCATTATCTCTACTGGGAGCCAGAGGGGATTTCTTAACTCTACACACTAGACGAAAAGCAGTATTATTGTCACAGGGAACCTCTTCGGACAGGCCTAATCCCCCTGCATTTACCTACTGTTTCCATGACGTTACCTCGGCGTTCGCCAGTGGCAATAAGCTGAGTCAATCGGCGTTTGCGAACCTTATGGGGGATATGGAGAACAAAGGAGAGAGCCGCGGGGGGGCTCGCAGAGCCTCGCGGACCGATCGCGACGTGTGATCTAATTAGCATATGAATCGGAGTCCAGCCGCTGGCAAGAACCTCTCTCTACTCACCATTGGAGGATACCACAGACCCTTGAAACTAAATGTCACTCGTGATTGGCTGGTAGAAGTGTTGCTATTGGTCATTGCAGTGCACACGTGGGGTCACAGCATTCCGCACGTGGGGTAAGCCCCTCCCACACAATATTAATAATAAAAATGTATATATTAATATTAATTATTATTTATTAGTAAGCCTTTACCAAAAGCACTGCAGTTAATTAAAAATAAACATTCATGTGATGCTTGATGTTATAAGTTAAACATATTGTACAGGGAACAAACGTGAACAAGGTATATGTGGAGTCAAAGCTTTATTTACATACAGCAAAAATATTGTACAAAAACTCAGGTGAAGCTTGAAATGTTTCTCTGCAGCCTCTGGGTCATGACTTCTTTGTGGGACTCTGTCTGAATCTTCTCCAGTGTGTAGACGCCTGTGGTGTGTAGCTGTGAGATCCAGTGTAGCTTCCAGTCTTATATGAAGTGTGGCACACAGGTCGGTGCGCTCCTGGCTGTGGAAGGATGGATCCATGTCATCTGTCCCGCTTCAATCAGCTGTAAACACATTCAGTAAAATTAGCACAGTTCAATGACAACATACACATTTACATGTAACTGGAAAATTATTTAATGAATATAACCTTACCCTCTTTCTTCTCCGACAACTGCTCAATGCTGATGCAAGGTCTGGTTGGATCATACTGGCTCATAGTGTGTCTTACTACGTCATGGACAGGCAGCTGGAAAACAACATGAGTAACATGAGTTTATTATTAATAAACGGAAATAGCCGCGCTGCATCACCGTTGGAAGATCCACAGCAAAAAAACACCAAAACAATTCATAAACAGTTACTTACATTCAATGGCTTAATTTTCTACACTTAAAATCCGGACTTTCAGCGTCTCGGCCTCACGCGCAGTGGCCGCCTCTTTGTTTGTGTGTGTGTGGGGGGCTGAGGCTGTGAAAACATAGAGAGAAAAGTCACGTTGATGAAAAAACTTAACGAGAACAAACTGTTACATCTAAGTAATTCATACATATTTACACATGCACTAGTCCTGCTCAAGCACTCGATGCTGTATTCGTATTTTAGCAACTTTCTCGCTATCCCAAAGTGGCGGACATGCTTTTCAGATGTACCAGTTAGCTTCGTAGTTAGCATGGCGTCTCCTAGCTTAGCTCTTACCTTAACTCAGGGACTGTGCGCCCGTCTTCTCCGCCTCGACTCGTTCACACCGCGCCCGCGGCTCTGCTTCCCACGCACTCATCTTCTCCTCCAGGGAAAAGCGTCGTGTCGACTTGAGCAAGTTATTATCCCCGAAGACAGAGTCACTCGTACGGAACAAACTTAACACAAGCCGGAGTTTCATGTCTGCGGGAGACTCAATGCTGCTGCACTGCGTTTACAAGGCTGTGATTGGACGAGCCTATCAGCTGATGACGCGAGTGGGTGACGTGAGGTTTTCACAGTAAATCTCCACAGCTGTCCTTGTAATCTTAAAGCAGCGGTTACTTCATATGGGATGAGTATGTGACTGAGGCCCAGTTTATTTTTTCTGGTGTTTAGTAAATTTACACACATGATTCACGCTGTTCTGTGTTCGTAACCTTATAGTTGAATGCACTTATTGTAAGTCGCTTTGGATAAAAGTGTTGACTGTTTTAAAGGGACTCTTACCTTTGTTGCATTTTTAACACTTTTTGTGGATAAGGTTAAATTGGTATTAATAAGGTAATAACACTCTAAAATGCAAGACAGACCCACCAGGAGTTAAAACAAACAATTATTTCACTCTCGTAATATTTAGTGAAAACTTCAACCAATAAAATTCTTCGGACCGAAGGACCTTATTGGCCGACAGACCTGTCTGTTTGCTGCATGGAAACAGACAGGAAGCCCGTCTGCTTCTTGTGGCGCATTCGGGCCCGCGTCATCAAGGCGCGTCCTCAACTATATGGTTTGTTTTGATTCCACGGCAGACAGTAGCGAGTAGCGACCGTATCGACCGTAGCGACTGACTATGGCAGACCAAAGTGGTCCACGGCGTACTGAAACAGCCGCTCCCAGGGGGAAAAACAAAAGTTTAAAACACCACGGATGGGAACGAGGGGGTGGGGCATTGGAGGAAGGCGGGATGATTTGAATGTGCTGTAATTCTCAAATGCAACAAAGGTAAGAGTCCCTTTAATGGAATACTGAGAAAGTTTAATAACAACAATTAGACAATTGAAGTTCAAATTATGAAGGAATTTCAGCTCTATATTGTGTCTTCTTTATATTTAAAATAATAATCAAACTGAGTGGAGATGTATGTTGTAGCCAAACAGCCGCCTGCTGTGTTTTGTCACTGTGCAGTCCATGGGGGATTAAATATTACACTGAAAAAATAAATCATTAAATCAATGAATGTTTCGTAGCAATTTTGAAAGTAGTGGTGAAAAGGTAGCATTTATAATTCATGGAAAACAGCTTAGTTTGCCATTGACATGTGAATTTGATGCCAGTATTTTGGGAGGACAGATATTTTTATGGAAAGCCAGTAGAAGTTTGGAGCTTTCAGGACACAGATGATCATACCCAGCATAATTTCTTTGCTGGTAGAGGTGTGGTTAACAAATCCTCTGTGCATTTAACCAGCACAATTGAAAAAGTGACTGTAATCATGCCACTCTGTACAGTGGTTGAGATTTAGGATTGTGTTTTGGATAACAATAAAATGTTGAAATAAAGTGCATTGTTTCATTTCTTTTGACAGCATTGACCTTTGTTCGTGGTATACAATGTAATTCATTATAGCACACTTACTTACTTATTAACAATTTACAATTTCAGGTTTCATATTGATTTTAAGCCTGGTGTACTCAGCCAGATATTGTAGTTGGTGCCTCTTAGAAAAAGGTGTTATCTGCTCTGAGGTAAATTATCCTGATTTGCATTTGTAAAGCTCAGAGCATTGTCATTTGCATGTGAAAGCCTCCCCTACGCTAAGGAGCAGGGGGGTCACCTCCCAAGATTTTCAGGCTTGAAAAATGCCAGAAACTGGTAAACCCGCTTCAATTCCTGACAGTTTCCTGTAATCATAAAAAGGCCATCCAAAATTAAGATATTCCAAAGTTCTTTAAGTGGCAGAAATTTTGGGGTTGCTTTTAATTAATAATACTTTCTAAATTCAAAGTGCCTTTAAGCATTTGATAGCAGGAACACATTTTCAAAATGCAATCTACAGGCAGTGTAAGTATTTGAATATTTTAACTATAGTCTGTGTCTTTGTGACTGACAGAATTCTAACCAAATAAAGATAGTTTTAGCTAGATATTATGCCTTCTGTTAAGCGTGTTCGTTTATCCTTTAAGAGAAGATGAGCCAAACTAGTTTTGTTCAATCAATTATTTATTTAGGAGGCAATGAACAGGTTATAAATCAGCAAAACAATGGGCTTCCAACACGTTAGTCGTATTAGAGCGCCACAAACATCCGGCGTCTATCCATTTTATAACAGTAGATGTTCGTTCCTCCCTCCTCGGAAGTGCGCAGGCGCAGTCCATCCTCCTGGCTTTTGGAATACAGAATGCAAGGAGCCACTCCCAATGACGCTCCTAGTTGCTCGGCAACCTGTTCACATCATGAAAGGCCTTGACCCAGCAGATGCCAATTGGAGAAGAGATTATTATGTTTTCTGCTATAGCAAAACAATCCTGACTGTGTAAACATTCACAACAACTGAACCCAAACAATGTCATACTGTCTTTGCCCCAGAAGGGACAGCTCCTGGAACTCTGTCTGATGTCGAATGCAGGTAAGGAAATTATGCTTTAACACAGAAGTTAGAAATTAGATCAAGTCAAACATTCATTCTTAATTTGTAGATTAAACCCTAGGAAGGAAAAGGTTATTATTATATCATTTGTACAAAGCATAATATCTAGCTAAAACTACCTCTAGCTTTATGTGGTTGGAATTCTGTCAGCACAGACTATAGTTAAAAATTTGAAATCCTAACAAACCCTCTTTTCACACCGTTTAATCGGTGTGACCACTTACTGGGGATTTCATGTAACCCCAACCTTCATCCCATCCAGTGCAAACCCGTCCTCATCCTCATCATCAGCATCTCCTTCGTCCTCAGCTTCAGCTTCACCAGCCACAGCATCTGAGGCCTGTTTCAGGTAGCAGGTTTAACATACTCTGAGTTTAATCCTGCGCTCTGAGTTGGTTGACTCAGAGTTCAGGGTTGAAAAGAAACTCTGGGTTTTCGGTTTCAGAACAGGTGATCAGCGTTGGCTTAATCAACTCTGAGTGTGTTCACGCTGGGTTGGGGGCGTGCCTGTTGACTATAAAGAGCCATCATCAATGGATCTCTGATAACATGATCAAACATGGACCAAAAACGTAGATCCAGTTACTTTTCACCCACGGAATTGGAAATATTAATGCACGCATATGCCGAGCAGGTACCCATTTTCACCAAAAAAAGTAATACCGCCGCGGCAGCGAGAGAGAGCTTGGCAGGAAATAGCCGAACAAGTCAATGCGTGAGTAGAATAAAATAGTAAAATAAAATAAGAGGAAAGTTTAATATCTTCCACTTATTCAATATGTAAATTGTGTGTGTGTGTGTGTGTCAATTTACACAGGAACAACCCGAGTTGCCCCAAGAGGACTTGGCAGCAAATGAAAATGAAGTACAAAAATATAGTTCAAACAGGTAAACTAATGTTTAATTGAAATCAAATCAATTGTGCTGTTTTGCCTGCTCTACCTAATTTAACAGCTATATTCAACATGTGATGGGTCTATATTTAAGCAGTAAATGTAAGTAGTACATTTCTCAGCCACCCCAACACTGCCAATATTTAATAGGATTTAGATATATTAGAAGGCTACTCCTAGGCAAAATGCATTATATGTATGTATGTATGTATGTATGTATGTATGTATGTATGTATGTATGTATGTATGTATGTATGTATGTATGTATGTATGTATGTATGTATGTATGTATGTATGTATGTATGTATGTATGTATGTATGTATGTATGTATGTATGTGTATATACATATATTTGTGTCTTCAAAATAGCGCTTACTGAATATTAGGGTAACATTTTCCTCCATGTTAGCAAATCGAAAAAAAGCAGAGGCCCGGAAGACTGGAGGGGGTCCACCACCTGCAGCCCTCACAGAGGCTGAGGAGATGGCCCTCAGCCAACAGAGTATGCGTCCTGTGGCTGAGGGCATCCCTGGAGGGAGCTCCTCTGATCCCCCCACCCCCCAGGATAGAAGTGCCTTTATCAGAGGTTGGTTATTCAAAATAATTAAATATGTACATGCAACCCAGCGCGTTGCAAATTAGATGGGGCAATATTCTGGCTCAAGTAATAATTTCAATGTCTAATCATCTTCTTCCAGTTACTGATGGCGTCATCGCCCTACTGGAACCAGATGCCCTCACCAACCTCCATGCAATTGTAACAATTCTTCACCTTCCACAGATTATTAATAATGTCTTGATAATTGCTGAACACAACTGTTAATGTCATTACAGGAAGATGATGGAGAAACATTGTCTGCAGCATTTGACAGGGAAGAGGAAAGGCCTATTGAGGTTAACACCTTTTAAAATTAACATCTAAAAGTTGATGATAGCGTTGTACAGTTTAAAACTGACATCTTCTTTCTCTCAAACAGGATGAAATCGAATTCAATGAGAGGCCATCCACTTCTAGCTCTACTTCACAGCTTACCTCTGTAAGATTCTCCCTGGAATTATAATGAAACGCTGTACTTGGCACTGTGAAATCCAATGTCATCTTTTGCATTCCTATAGCTTCCAGTCAAAGAGCTCTATAAAATCTATCTGGGAAAACAAATAAACAAAGCAGACTTGGAAATGGACCACATTAGGCAAAAGATGCAAAAGGATGCTTTGGAGATCCAAATTTTGGAACATAAGTTAAAGGTGGGTGAGGTACAAACTGGGATACTGTTTCCTGCTCCAAAAACATACCCAATATGAATGACCTTTTTTTTTTTTGTGCTTTCAGGAAATAAAGAAATCCTCATAAAAAGTAGATTGTCTTTATTAGAACACGGGCTGTGGTGGGACAAGTTATTTTGTTGAACAGTGTCACCCCCTACCAGAGGCTGGGTCTGTCACACGAGTTTACTATCATACAGGAAGGCGAAAGAATGCCAAAGAAAACATTTCGGAAATAATAAAATACATTTAACTACATAGAAAACTCAAACAAAATGATTTTGGCAGAGTCTTTCTCTAACCACCCTTCCGTCCTGTGGATCCATGGCATGGTTTGGGTTTATGTGCTGCTCATCTGCAAATGCAGGTGGGCAATTTTCCCCTCTCAAAATCGCGATGTTGTGTAGAACCACACATGCAATTATTATGTCACATGCCCTTTCTGGTGTGACTCGCAGCATTTGGAGGCACTGGAATCTTGCCTTCAGGATCCCGAACGTGTTTTCGACCCTGGCTCTCGTCCTCATATGCGCCAGGTTGTAGCGCTGCTGTGGTCCTGGCACGGGATCGACATACGGGGTCAGAAGGCAAGGCTGGCAGGGGTACCCTCTGTCACCTAAAACATGACCGTCGAACTCTCCTACGATACAGGTGAAATATTAATCATCTGAACAAATATGGATTCTAAATCCTTCAAATATAGGCTTAACTCACCACGGGCAAAGCGAGTGCTCAGATAAGACTCCCGAAATATGCGTGCGTCATGCACAGACCCCGGCCACTTTGCCTCCACATGGGTGATGATACTGGCATCACATACAACCTTCAAATTGCAGAGGAGTATAATTAGATACAGAGGCTGTTTTGTTAAGTATCTTTAATTTAAAATGCTGAAGGTCTAGGCCTTCACCTGTACCTGCACATTGATGCTGTGGAAGGACTTCCTATTAACATAGTCTCCTTCATTCACTGAAGGAGCTTTAATAGGAATATGAGTTCCATCGATGCACCCGATGACACCCGGAAAATCTAGAACATTACAAATTAATTAATTTAATTAAATTGTGCATATTATTTATTACATTAAAACGTTCCAAGAAACAAATAGGCTACATTGTTGCTACTGTTACCTGCAATTCTGTAGAACTCTTCCTTGATTGTTCGTATAGGTCGGTGACTTGGAAACATCACAAACGTGTAAAGAAAACGTTTCAGTGCCAAAGTCACATTTCTGACAGACCGACACACGGTTGCCTTTGAAATGTGCTCGGCGTCACCGACGTTGTAAAGAAAGCTGCCGTTTGCAAAAAAACAAGTGCCACACAAATAATTTGTATTGAACTTAAAGCATGCCCCCGGTGCGTTTGACAGTTAACATGGGGGCTGAGAAGGTGGTCTAAATAAATGATAGATTGCGCTGAAAAACGATAGCGCTCGTGAAGAAAATTATCAGGAAAAGAAAGTATATCCAACCGGGGTCTTAATAATCGTTCCTCACGGAGATTCCTTCTGAGGATCGCAGCCTCTACGTCCACGGGCTCTCGTAGAAAAGGACATGCCATTTCTAACACTTCCTTCTGTCGGAGAGCTGCCTTCAGCCTTATAGACAACAAACTCAGAGTAGGTCTAACTACCTCCCGAGCAGGTTAGGTCCACGGCGTATGTTGCCGCAGCAACTAACTCTCGGTTGCGCTGAACCTGCTACCTGAAACGGAAAACCCAGAGTTTCCACTAACTCAGAGCGAACAAACTCGGGGTTGCCTCAAAACCAGCTACCTGAAACAGGCCTCTGATCAGCTGGGGGGATGAGGCATGTTTTCCTTCATCAGAGCTGTGGTGATCTATTCAGTAATTTCAGAGTCTACAGCCATGTCATGTCATGGTACGTAGAGGTGGAGAGGGCACCTCTTTCAAGAACTTCCTATCATAGTACACACACAACCCTTTCCTGCCAGTAGAAGATCCAGGGCCATTCAGATCTGTGTGACCATACAGGGTGTAGGAGCGAGCTGTTCAGATATCAGCTTCTTTTAGATCTACTCCAAGAACAAAATTATCATGAATTGTCAGTGAGGCTTTTTCAATTTGTTATACGGAGTTTAAGAGTCAAAGATCTGGATCTTAGCCTTGTAAAGATCCTTTTGTTGAATTTAAACTCGCCTACAGGCCAGGTGTTTAAGCTTGCACTGTAACAAGCCAGGCGCAGGGCGTATAGTCGGTCAGGGTGGAGGAGGTGGAGTTGACACCAGTTGGGAGTGGGTTGTGAAGACATGGAGCCCAGATCCCAGAGTTTGAAAGGAAACATAAACAGAAAAGTGATTAATTTACAAAATAAACAAAACAAAACAAACATACCCTCCTTTGATAGTCAACAATTTCAATAAAACCTTTGAGGAGTGGTCGGCCAAATCAGTGGACATTAAAAATAAGTGGCAGAATAATAAAAATGAACATATTACCAAAATTCTTATACCTGTTCCAAACTATACCAATCTTTATCAACAAATCTTTTTTTTCACATCTCAATAAGATCATCTCTGATTTCATTTGGAATAAGAAACCACCTCGTATCCGTAAGGAATTTTTACAAAGACCCAAATTGGTGGGTGGGATGGCTTTACCTCATTTCCAACTATACTATTGGGCAAGTAACCTAAGAGCCTTGGCTTACTGGCTTCAAACCTATGCTAACAACGAAGCCCCTGCCTGGGTCCAAATGGAGGCTGATGCGAGCCTCACATTATCCCTCCCAGCCTTGTTGTATTCAGCAATGCCTACTACACCACGCCGTGTCTCTAGTGCCCCCCTTGTCTATCATTCTCTGCGTATATGGGCTCAGGTGCGAAAACACTTCGGTTGGCAGACTAGCTCGCTTTGTGCCCCAATTGTGGCAAATCATCAGTTTCCTCCCTCACTTGAGCATGACTCTTTCATAGTCTGGCGTGAGAAAGGTATTGTCTCATTTAAAGATCTGTACATAGCAGGTATTTTTGCTTCATTTGACCAGCTCAGAACTAAATTTGATTTACCAAAATCACATTTTTTAAGATTTCTACAGGTCCGAGACTGGACTCGTAAACAAACTAGATCATTTCCTGCAATCCCTGAACAACAGCCCATGGATACTGTGTTCCCAACAGCTCCATCTAATAAAGGCATAATATCCATCATTTATATGAAACTCTCATCTTTACAGACGACATCACTTGATGCACTGAGAGAAGCATGGCAGGCTGATCTGAATTTACAAATCACAGATACTGAATGGTCAAATATATTTACAAGGATACACTCCTCATCAATCTGTGCCAGACATGGCCTACTCCAATTCAAAGTAGCACACAGACTGCACTTGTCTAGGGCTAGAGTCGCGAAGATGTATCCGACAATTGATGATTCGTGTAATAGATGCAATTTTTCACCTGCAACATTAGCACATACGTTCTGGTCTTGTCCGAGACTCTCGGGCTACTGGTCCTCTATATTTGATGCCCTATCCAAGATAGTTAAAAGGCCAATAGAGCCGAACCCGCTCACGGCTATATTTGGTATCCAATGTGAGGATGACCACCTTCCTAGGGCACAATCTGATCGCATTGCTTTTGTCACCCTCCTAGCGAGAAGAATAATTTTACTTAATTGGAAACAGGCTGCCCCGCCCTCCTATAAACATTGGGTTAGAGATACGCTGCAACTCTTGAAGCTAGAAAAGATCAGACTTGCTCTGCGACGTCCTACTGATAACTTCAGCAGGATATGGCAACCTTTTATTACATACCTGCTTGAACAAGTGTGAAGTTTTGTCCTATATGTCATGTACAGTATATATTGTCATTTATCATTACTGAAAACCACATGAATGATCTCTCACACACACCTTATGTTTTGTCTGTTTTTTTTTTGTTTTTTTTTAAAAAAAATTCTGTTTTGTTTTATTGACGACAATGATGTCTACATATATATATATATATATTTTTTTTTTTTTTTTTAGTTTTTCTCTTTTTAAATTATTATTATTTAATTCTTTCTTTTCTGTTTGTCCCCTGGGGTGGGGGGGGGAGAAAAAAAAAATGTTTTCATATACGTCTGTATGTATGAGATTTCATCTTCAATTGTGAAAACCAATAAAAAAATAAAAAATAAAAAAAATAAGTGGCAGAAGGGTGACAAATCTTTGGCATTTCATGAAATATTAAATGATCAACAAGCTGGATTTTAATAAGCTGCAGATATGACAGCATTTGAGTATTTGTGTTCAAACCATTTTCCAAAATTCATTCGACTGCTCCACGTCAAACTGTCCTGTGATAAAACAGGAATCACATACAAAGGACAAATGTGTGAGACATGAGATTCAATCAAACGTTTCAGAGGTGACAGCTGAAACAAGACAAAACAATTTAAATAAAAGTTAAATAGAAGTTATTCTGACACAATTTACTTCATAATAAAATAAAAATACAATAAGTAGAGCTTAACATCAACTTTCAAATTAAGAGCATTAGATGTTAAGATAACTGGTGAAACAAAACAACAAGAAATAAAAACCTTCTTCCCAGAATTAAGAAAGTTAAAGGGTCCAAAATAAATTTAAATATGATTATAGATTAGCATTCAATAAAGTGTGTAAACAGAGGGGCTTGTATTCTGGTTTCTGCATTTCATGTAAGAGGAAACAGGCTATGAGTTAAAGTGTATTTGACCTCTGACCTTTAATTGAATTTAGATTTATTCTTCTTTGAAACGGTGAAACATATTTATTTTTAGGTCTCCTAACAAGAGTTACATGGGAGGTGAATCAAACACCTATTTAAAATTTCAACTGTAAATAGATTTAACATGTCTTGACTATTGAATTTTAAATTAGATTAGATTTCTTTATTTATCCACACAACGGGGAAATTCACTTGTTACAGCAGGTAAGAGAAAAACAAAATTTAAGTAATAGTGCCGAAGCACAATAAAAAATAAAAAATATCACACTATGTACACTAGAGTACAGAACCAAACAACCTGCAAAACAGACACTGTACAAAAGCAGGTACTGGGGAGAAAGTGGAATGATGTAAGTGTTATTGTAATGAAAACAAAA
This sequence comes from Limanda limanda, assembly GCF_963576545.1. Taxonomy (NCBI): domain Eukaryota; kingdom Metazoa; phylum Chordata; class Actinopteri; order Pleuronectiformes; family Pleuronectidae; genus Limanda; species Limanda limanda. The sequence continues at coordinate 928,618 of NC_083652.1, forward strand.
ATATTATAAGTAATATTGCAACAGTAGTGACCTTGATACAGAAAAATAATTAAAAAGTAAGTGACCATAATATAAATAATACTACAAGATAGCATAATGGAAATATAAATATTGCAATGTAACCATTATAAGTGACCATGATATAAATGTAGATGTAAAGTGTTGAATATTATTGTGCATGGTAGTGATCTGAGTAAAAAATAAAAAATAAATAAGAAAAATACAAATACAGCTATGGTGAGAGGTTGAGTGGAGATAAAGATAATAGACAGGGACTACAACATTATCAGGTGGTGCTGGTGTTGTAGAGCCTGACTGCAGCCGGGATGAAGGACCTGCGGAACCTCTCCTTCTTACACCGTGGGTGTAACAGTCTGCTGCTGAAGGAGCTGCTCAGGGACCCCACATTGTCATGTAGGGGGTGAGAGGTGTTGCCCATGATGGACTCCAGCTTGGCTAACATCCTTCTGTCCCCCACTTCCTCAATGGAGTCCAGAGGACAGTCCAGGACAGAGCTCGCTCTTCTTATCAGTCTGTTGAGCCTGCTCCTGTCTCTGTCCGTGCTACCCCCCCTCCAGCAGACCACAGCGTAGAAGATGGCTGAGGCCACCACAGAGTCATAAAAATGGATGATTTGAATGTGGTGTTACGCCCCTAGATGAACAATCCCGGACGAGCCCCCAAATCTTGTTACGCCCCTAGTCTAGGGTAACATAGGGACATAACATGTAGTGCTCTCCCCATTCTTCCCACTCCCAAGCAGGCCAGTGTCACCAGGTATTTTCGTTTAGGGGTAGCTTTTTATTTTCACTTCAGAGGGAGAAAAGGCCAACACAACAAACAAAACAATCTATCTCCCTAACTTCCTGCTACAAACCAAAAAGGTTAACAAAAAGACAAAAGCTTCCCTAACTCCTAAACAAGAAACACAGGAGAAAACAAGGGTAAAGAAAAAAGCTTCTCCCTCCTACAGGGCTACCACCCACACTTTCTACTTACATACAGACGCTCACTGCTCACATTCTAGGAGGAGGAACAGAACAGAATCACATATACCCACAGGGTCGTAACAGTGGAATAAAAACAATTGCAGGTGAAACTGAAAAAATATCTCATTCTAGGCAGCACAGAATTAGGTTTGAAGTCATGTTTGAATTTCTCATCCTAATATGATTGATTCGTCTCATATAGAAAGCACATAAATGATTTTCAGCTGTAAGAAAATAAAAGTAAGTAGACCAGACACAATTATCCTAATCTCTCAGTTGATATAATCGATAATTGTTTCAACATACATTTTTGTGACATAAAGATAAAAGAAAAAAAAAAAAGGTTTGGAATATAGATTTATATTCCAAAGAGAACAAATACATTTTCCCTTCTCATCAAACCCAAGCAGAGCAAAGCTGACCAGCTCTGTCTTACTTCACTGTGCTCACTTTATCAGAGCACCAAGTTCTCCATACTAAAAAAACAAAAAAATATTGTTATCACATTCATTGTCACAAAGCCACAGTTGCGGATTTGTAAGATTGCAAATGTCTCAAAAATAATGAAAACATAGAAAGAAAAGAAAAAAACATTCCACATTAACTGTACTTAGAGATGGGCTTTAAAAGGACACCTTGATGTGATTTGGTTAATCACTCATCCTTGAAGTTTATATTATGAATCAAATTAGTAACTTGTGAAGTATTAAAATGGTCTTTACTATTATCCCTGCTGTGTCAGGTAAAAAATAAAATAAGATATTAAATGATTGGATTTTATGTAGAACTTTGGAGGCCAAAACCTTTTTTCTTTCCTCTAATGGATAAGATATATTTTGGAAATATCTGAAAGAACCAATTTGTGCCAAAAAGTGTAATTTTAACAATTCCTTTTGGAATTCATTAATTCTGAATGAAGCAATATTAAAACAAACAAACAAACATACGGACAAACAAACACCAAGCCTCCTTACGATGTCAACGCCAGATTTGACCCGAGCTGTCAGGCTCTCTGGCTTTCCCCCGATAGCTTCCTCTCCCCCAAATACCCTTTATCAGCTACTAAGCGGCATGCCTAAATCTCTGCCTCTGTCTCTCTCAGTCGTGTGACCTTTGACACACTTTTTACTCTCTCCTGTTTTCAACACACACACTTTTTTACACTAGTTACTTCACCTCTCAAACCTTCAGTTTGTCCTTTACACATTGTGGTATTACCAGGGGTTTAACCACTTAGCAGGGTGTGGGGCTGTGCGTCACAGAAGTAGAGGAGAAGCCAAATAAGGGTTTTAAACAAAAGCTGGTTTATTAAATAACAAAAAAAGTCTTTCCTGAAGCAAAGCATAAAGTTCTCCTCTGGTCATTAGTTATCCTCCATCCACTTGCTTCTTCATGGGGATCCTGTCCAAGGGATTTTCCTCCACGTCTCCTGCTCCTCGCTTGTGGCTGGTCTCCACTCCTTTGTTCTCCTCCTCCTCTCCCACACCTGAGCTCCAGCTTTAACGAGGGCTGAGGCCTTGGCACCTCCCCCAGCCGTGCCTTCTGGGAGATGCAGTTCCCCCGGCATCCATCTTGTGGGGATGTAGCCACTCTCCTAGTGAGGCACATAACGCCCCTCTATAACCCGCCCTCTTGTGATGCCACACATCCCTCCCCTCGGACCTGACGTCCTCGGGTGAACGAGGACCAAAAGGCATCACGGCGGGATAGTGCGTCAGCGTTTCCATGACTACGACCGGGCCTGTGAATGACAGAGAAGTTAAAAGGTTGGAGGGCTAAAAACCACCTGGTTACTCTACTGTTAGATTCTTTGTTTTTGGCCATCCACTGTAATGGAGCATGATCCGTTACTAGAGTGAACCTCCTCCCCAACAGATAGTATTTGAGTGTTTCTAGGGCCCACTTTATCGCTAAACCTTCTTTCTCGACGGTGGCATAGTTCCTCTCTCTTGGCAGCAACTTACGACTCAAATAAAGAACTGGATGTTCCTCACCCTCATGGATCTGGGACAGGACAGCACCCAGCCCCACCTCAGAGGCATCTGCATGGACCACAAACTCCTTACTGAAGTTCGGAGCCATAAGGACTGGTTTTGAACATAAGGCCCTCTTGAGATTGCCAAATGCTTCCTCTGCTTCCGGGGTCCACTTCACCATCCTCGAGTGCTTCTTTGTGGTCAGGTCTGTGAGTGGAGCGGCTATCCCAGCAAACTCAGGAATGAATCGTCCGTAATAATTTGCCAGGCCTAAAAACGATCTCACCTGCTTCTTTGTCAATGGGATGGGCCACGCTTGACGAGGCCTCGGCCAATGGTTTCAGTACCTGATCCATTAAGCGTTGGAAGCTTGCAGGTGCTCCGGCCAAACCAAAAGGCAAGATGGCGCCACGAACGGTCGCCTCGGTTTGTTGGTGCGCACATTTGTGTTTGTTTTTAGTATTTAATTCTGTTTACTGCGACCCTACTCGGATTACTTTCACGATGGACGAGCTTCTATCCATCAGGGACACAACACCATCCGATTTGTGTCCCAACTTTATCGCCTCTTCCGTGGATTTAGTGGACCTACTCATCAAAGGTGCGGTGGTCCTCGGACACGCAGTGAGACTCCGGCGGAGACGACGAGGGAAGCGCGCTGGGGCCCTGGTGCGCTTCAGGGAGCGGGGGTTACGCTCACCTCTCCCGAGCAGCCTCCTCTCCAATGTCCGCTCGCTGTGCAATAAGATGGACGAACTGCGCCTCCTCATCCGGACAAATAGAGACTTTTCCCTTACTTTTGCCTTGTGTTTCACGGAATCGTGGCTGACCGAAGCCACACCGGACTCCGCCGCACAGCTGACCGGCTTCCAGCTGTTACGCGCGGACCGCGACCCGATTCTCTCACGCAAGGCAAAAGGCGGAGGGATTTGTTTTTATATAAACCAGGGCTGGTGCAGCGACATGAAAGTGATTTTACAGTCCTGTTCTCCGGACCTGGAAACTTTTTTCATCACCTGCAGACCGTTCTACTCTCCCCGTGAGTTCACCTCTTTCATCCTGGCCAGCGTGTACATCCCCCCGCAAGCGGACGTGCGCGAGGCACAACGACAACTCGCCGAGCAGGTACTGGGGGTGGAGAGGAGGAGAGAGAACACTTATTCCCCTGTTATTGTCCTCGGGGACTTTAATAAGGGGAACTTATCTCAGGAACTCCCCAAATATAAACAGTTGATCAAATGCCCGACCAGGGGGGAGAACACTCTCGATCACTGTTACAGCACCATCAACAAGGCATATCATGCAGTTTCCCGCGCTGCTCTGGGCCTGTCCGACCACGCTCTTATTCATCTGATCCCAGCTTACAGGCAGAAACTCAAACTTTCTAAACCTGCTGTGCTGAGATCAAAGAACTGGAGCAACAGAGAAGCTGTGGAGGAGCTGCGTGACTGCCTGGACAACACTGACTGGGACATTTTTAGAACTGCTTCCAACAGCCTTGATGAATACACAGATGCAGTGACGTCATACATCAGCTTCTGTGAAGACAGATGTATTCCAACACGCACCAGGGTGAGCTATAACAACGACAAGCCCTGGTTCACTGCAAAACTCAAACAGCTTCGTTTGGAGTAGGAGGCAGCCTTCAAGAGTGGGGACATGGATAGTTTCAGACTGGCAAAATACTCGTTTGGCAAGGAGATAAAGGAGGCCAAACGTCAGTATTCAAAGAAGCTGGAACAACAGTTTGCAGCCAACGACTCCTCGTCAGTCTGGAAGGGGCTGCGGGTGATCACCGGCTGCAAAACCAAATCCCCCCACTCTGTGGAAGACCTGAAACTTGCAAACGAACTGAATGACTTTTACTGTAGATTTGAAAGACAATGGACCAGTTCTAACCCAGATTCCCAGCCCCCCCACATAGCTATTACACCTCTTCACCCAAGCCTGGACAAAGACTCAACCCCCCCCCACAATATGGCCCCTGACTGCCCCCTCCCCTCCATCACACCTCTCTCAATTCAGGAGAGAGATGTAAACAAGCTTCTAAAGAAGCTGAACCCCCGCAAGGCAGCTGGACCCGACGCTGTCTCCCCCTCCACACTGAGGCACTGTGCAGAGCAGCTCTCTCCAGTGTTCACGGACATCTTCAACACCTCACTGGCTGAATGTGTTGTACCCGCCTGCCTCAAAACATCCACCATCATCCCCGTTCCCAAGAAGCAGAGGATCACAGGCCTTAATGACTCCAGACCTGTCGCCCTGACCTCTGTGGTAATGAAGACCTTTGAGCGCCTCGTGCTGACCCACCTCAAGACCATAACCAACCACCTCCTCGACCCACTGCAGTTTGCCTACAGAGCCAACAGGTCCGTAGACGACGCAGTCAACATGGGACTCCACTTCATCCTCCAGCACCTCGACTCCCCCAGCACCTACGCCAGGATCCTGTTTGTGGACTTCAGCTCCGCATTCAACACCATCGCCCCAGCTCTTCTCCGTGACAAGCTGACACAGCTGAGCGTGCCTGAGCCCACCTGCAGGTGGATCTCTAACTTCCTGACTGACAGGAAGCAACGCGTGAGGCTGGGCAAGCTTGTCTCTGAGTCCCGGTCCATCAGCACTGGAGCCCCACAAGGTTGTGTGCTCTCCCCTCTTCTCTTCTCCCTCTACACCAACAACTGCACCTCCAGCCATCCCTCTGTCAAACTCCTGAAGTTTGCTGACGACACGACCCTCATCGGATTAATCACCAATGGGGACGAAGCCGCCTACAGAGAGGAAGTTAACAGCCTGGCTTCCTGGTGCAGCCAGAACCACCTGGAGCTGAACGCTTTGAAAACTGTAGAGATGGTAGCAGACTTCAGGAGAAGCCCAGCCCAAACCGCCCCCCTCAGCCTGTGCGACTCCCCAGTTAAAACAGTGGAGTCCTTCAGATTCCTGGGGACCATCATTGCACAGGACCTGAGGTGGGCGGAGAACATCACCTCCATCATCAAAAAGGCCCAGCAGAGGATGTTCTTCCTGCGGCAACTGAGGAAATTCAACATGCCGCGGAAAGTGATGGTTGAGTTTTACACAGCCATCATTGAGTCCATCCTCACCTCATCCATTACCGTCTGGTTCGCTGCCTCCACTGCCAAGGACAAGGGCAGACTGCAGCGGATCATAAGGTCAGCTGAGAAGGTCATCGGCTGTGACCTGCCGGCTCTCCTACACCTGTTCCACTCCAGGACCAGAAAGAGAGCAGGCAAGATCATTGCTGATCCTTCACGTCCCGGTCACCACCTGTTCCAGAGACTTCCCTCCGGAAAAAGGTTCCGGGCTATCAGGACCAAAACGTCTCGCCATCTGAACAGTTTTTTCCCCGTGGCAGTGGGGCTCACAAACAAGCCCCCTGCACCACACTGACTCTGCATCACACTGACTCTACCCCATCAGCCCCCCCCTGCACATAATTTATAATTTATAACTTATATATTAATGGCACTATCACCAATCTCTGCACCTTCGCACAGCACGTGCCCATAACTCTTTTACTCTGTTACTGTATATATGTATATACTTTATTCTATTTTATTTTATTTTATTCTATTTCTTATATATTGTTGTTTTTCTTATATTGTTGTTTTTATGTTCAGTGCACCAACGACACCAAGTCAATTTCCTATATGTGCAAACATACCTGGCAAATAAAAGAATTCTGATTCTGATTCTGATCTGATACTGCCAGAGACCTTCCGGCGTGGCGAAGGCTGTTTTTTCCTTTGCCTCTGCTGCCAACGGAACCTGCCAATATCCTTTTGTGAGATCAAGAGTAGTTATGAAGTGGGCCTTACCCAGGCTTTCAATGAGTTCGTCAACACGAGGCATGGGGTAGGCATCAAATTCAGACACAGCATTCAGCTTTCTAAAGTCATTACAGAAACGTACTGTGTTATCAGGCTTGGCCACCAGGACGATAGGGCTTGACCAGGCACTCTTTGACTCTTCAATCACATTCAGTTCCAACATCTTGCTTACCTCTTCCTAAATCACTTTCCTGCGGGCCTCTGGTACCCGATACGGCCTTTGGTTTATGGTTTTTCCTTCTGGCGTGCGTACTGCATGCTCCACTAGGTGTGTGCAGCCCGGGAGGGAGGAGAAAACATCTTGGTTGCGTTCCACCAGCTCCTTTGCCTGCTGTAGCTGGTGAGGGGAAAGTTCGGGACCAGAACTCACTGCTTCCCGGGCTAAACCCGGCGTCACACCTGACGCGTAAGCGTCGCGTAAGCGCAGCGTCAAGCCTTAAATAACAGCTGGCTTCCATCCACTCCCATGTTAATCCCTTGTGTATATATATCAATAATATCAAGAAAATTAGAAAGGAAGTGGCGCTCCAGCAACAGTGTTGAAAATCTCCTAGACTGGAAGAGTAGTGTTACAGAATATAAAAAGGCTCTCCACAAAGCAAGAGCTGCCTATTACTCAAAACTAATAGAAGAGAATAAAAACAACCCCAGGTTTCTCTTCAGCACTGTAGCCAGGCTGACAGAGAGTCACACCTCCACCGAACCCAGTATTCCTCGATCCCTAAATTGCAATATCTTTATGACCTTTTTTAATGATAAAATTCTAACTATTAGAAATAAAATCAATCATCTCCTGCCCTCAATTGGCACTAATACCCTCCCAACAATAGAGATCTCAGAAACGGCTGAGAATCCTTCCCATTATTTAGACAGCTTCTCTCTGATCACCCGTGATCAGTTTACCAAAATAGTCTCAGGTTCTAAACCAACAACCTGTATTTTAGATCCGATTCCAACTAAATTACTTAAAGAAATTCTGCCCCTAATAGATAATTCGTTACTTAACACAATCAATCTGTCATTATCATCAGGTTATGTACCACAGTCTTTTAAAATAGCTGTAATCAAACCCCTACTCAAAAAACCCACCCTAGACCCAGAGGTTTTAGCAAATTACAGGCCAATATCTAATCTCCCCTTCCTATCTAAAATCTTAGAAAAAGTTGTAGCCAATCAGCTGTGTGAGTTTCTCCAGGAAAATAATATATATGAAGACTTTCAGTCTGGGTTTAGAACCAATCATAGCACAGAGACAGCCCTGGCAAAAGTCACTAATGACCTTCTAATAGCTTCAGATCAGGGACTTGTGTCTGTCCTCGTTCTGTTAGATCTCAGTGCAGCATTCGACACAATTGACCATCAAATTTTATTAGAGAGACTAAAACAGTTAATTAACATTAAAGGAACGGCCTTAAACTGGTTTAAATCTTATTTTGCTGATCGCTCCCAATTCGTTCAAATCAATGATGAGTCATCGGTGCGCACCAAAGTTAACCATGGTGTCCCACAGGGGTCTGTGCTCGGCCCAATTTTATTCTCATTATATATGCTTCCACTAGGAAACATTATCAGGACACACTCGGTAAATTTTCACTGTTATGCGGATGACACCCAGTTATATTTGTCAATAAAACCTGATCAAAGTAATCAATTAACTAAACTTCGAGCATGTCTCAAGGACATAAAAACCTGGATGACCCGCAATTTTCTCTTATTAAACTCAGATAAAACAGAGGTTATAATACTCGGCCCTAAACACCTTAGAGATACATTATCTAATGATATAGCTGCGCTAGATGACATTGCCCTTGCTTCCAATGACACAGTCAGGAACTTGGGAGTGATCTTCGATCCTGATTTGTCCTTTAATAGTCACTTAAAAGTAATTTCTAGGACCGCGTTTTTCCACTTGCGTAATATCTCAAAAATCAGACATGTCCTTTTGCAAAAAGATGCAGAAAAACTAGTCCACGCCTTTGTTACATCGAGACTGGACTATTGTAATTCATTATTATCAGGCTCCAGCAGCAAGTCGTTAAAGACTCTGCAGCTGGTCCAAAATGCCGCAGCACGTGTCCTGACGAGAACTAAGAAAAGAGAGCACATTTCTCCAGTATTAGCATCGCTACACTGGCTTCCTGTTAAATCTAGAATAGAATTTAAAATTCTCCTCCTCACCTTCAAGGCCCTTAATGATATGGCACCTCTTTACCTTAAAGAGATGTTAGTTCCATATCAACCTACTAGAGCACTCCGATCCCAGAACTCAGGTTTACTTGTTGTCCCTAAAGTCTCTAAAAGTAGAGTAGGAGCCAGAGCTTTTAGCCATCAAGCCCCACTGCTGTGGAATAATCTCTCACTTTCAGTTAGGGAGGCAGACACGCTCTGTTCGTTTAAAAGTAGACTCAAAACCTTCCTTTTTTATAAAGCTTATAGTTAGAGCTAATTTGTGCGATGTTCCAAATTTGATTAAATGGCAAAAACCCCTGATGATGCTAAGACGCACAGGGAATTTATGACACAAGACACACGGAGCTTCTCTTTCCTGCTTCTCCTTCCTTTTCTCCATATTTATCACATCAAGATAATTCTTATCTCATCAGTACATGTTACTAACTTGACCCCTTTCCCGGAGTTTCTGTGCCTTAGCGCCCGCGGATGCAGGGCCACAGCTGTGGCCGCACCATGGATTATGATTGTGGATCGCGTGTCGGAGGTCGCAATGGTGGATCCAGTTCGGTGGATTCTGTATCGTGCCAGCTGATCGTCGTTGTAATGGAGGATCCTTTGTCGCGTTGGCATCGGATGATGAGGGACCACGACCGAGGCGGCAGCTGATAATGGATTCTAACTGGCGGCTGTGGACAATGACTGTGGATTATAGTGGATCCCATCCTGATGCTGGATCGTGGTCTTGCTGCTGGCCAGAGACTGTGATTGCAGCGGGACTGCCTGACACATAGTATTGAAAAATGTTTAGCCTAATGGATGCTGCAAAAAATCCTGATGATGTTTTCTTACACCTGACATCTATTGCACTTCTGTCCGTCCTGAGAGAGGGATCCCTCACATGTGGCTCTCTCTGAGGTTTCTACATATTTTTACCTGTGAAAAGGGTTTTTAGTAGTTTTTCCTTACTCTTGTTGAGGGTTAAGGACAGAGGATGTCACACAATGTTAAAGCCCCATGAGACGAATTGTTATTTGTGAATGTGGGCTATACAAATAAAACTTGATTGATTGATTGTGCCGGCCCCACCTGACGCTGAGGTGCAGCGCTGCACCAAAGCTGCCTCGCTTCATGCAGTGATCGTTTCGGCGTCGAGTCTATTTTTTGCGCTTGACGCGAGCGTATGGCTCCAGGAAAGACAGTAAAAAATGATTTTAAACGATATTGGTGACATATTTTATATGATATAAATGATAAAGTATGCATCCCATAGTTTGTATTCCCGTTCTGTTGTCCTGGAGTTTTAATTTTACCAATTTTACCAATCACATTATTAAATGTCCCCCTCTGCCCCCACTACAGCAACACAAGCAGTCATAAAGATAGAAAGAGAGAGGGGGTGTGTGTGTGTGTGTGTGTGTGTCTACGTACTCTCCACATAGGCTTGAGTGGAGAATACGTAATTTACCCTCGACACCCGACATTGAACGGAGCAAACAGCGGAGAAGTTCTTGAAGATGGATGACATTAAATTAATAATTGAAGTGGAGAAGTAGTACAGTGAGCTGAATGATCCTCGGCCGTGTTGTTTAAAGACAACATTAAAAAGGACAAATGCTGGGACACCGTTGCAGTTAATGACAAATATCAGCTGTATGTGTGATCACGGAGAGGTATCGCAGGATGACCTCCGCGGAGTTCAGCGTGTCCGGTGTGCAGCCTGGCCCCAGCGTGCTAGGGATCTACGCGATGCTTACGCGTCCGGTGTGACCAGCCTAGCGCTTACGCGACGTGTACGCGACGCTTACGCGTCCGGTGTGAACCCGGCGTAATTCTCTTTGCTCCCTTGGGAAACAGCCAGTAAACAATGTCTCTCTGTCATGCCATTTTTTCAAGATGTTAACATGGTATATCTGCTCACCTTTACGCTTTCCGGGTTGTCGTACTCTGTAATTAACTTCCCCCACCTTCTCGATGACTTCAGCCAAGAATTTACATTCTACGGTGGGAACCAGAACTAAGACCCTGTCCCCGGGTTGGAACTCCCTGGGTTGAGCTGTTCTGTCATACACAGCTCTTTGATCTCTCTGGGCTTTTCCCATGTGCTCCTTCACAATGGGAAATATGGCGGCCATTCGGGTGCGCATTGCGGTCACGTGTTCAATCATGGTCCTATGGGGACATGGTTGTTCCTCCCAGGTCTCTTTGGCGATGTCTAGCAGTCCCCTGGGTTTGTATGAATACAGCAGGTCAAAGGGCGAAAACCCAGTGGAGGACTGTGGGACTTCCCTAACTGCAAACAGGAGGTAGGGGATGAGCTGATCCCAATTCCTTCCATCTTGGCCGACTGCCTTCCTTAGCATGGTTTTAAGAGTTTTGTTGAACCTCTCGACTAATCCATCTGTCTGGGGATGGTATACAGAGGTACGGACCTGTTTCACTCGCAGCAGGGCACACCACTGTCTCATGACACGGGACGTAAAGGGAGTCCCTTGGTCAGTCAGTATTACTTTTGGTAACCCTACCCTAGTGCTGAAGAGGAATAGCTCATGTGCTATTTGCTTAGCATTAGCTTTTCTAAGGGGGATGGCTTCTGGATACCTGGTTGCGTAGTCCATCAGGACAAGGATATACTGATGGCCTCGAGCACTCTTGGGTAGTGGCCGTACAATATCCAGCCCTACCTTTTCGAAAGGAGTCTCTATAATGGGTAAGGGAATGAGAGGACTCCTGTATCTTGGTTTTGGAGCAGTGACCTGGCACTCGGGGCAACTGCGACAGAAATTCTCTACCTCCCTGTGAATACCTGGCCAACAGAACCTCTGTAATATTCTCTCTTTGGTTTTATCCACCCCCAAGTGAGCCCCTAGTATGTGCGTATGAGCTAACTGCATAACCGTTGGACGGTGAGGTTTTGGCACCAGAAGTTGTTCCACCACTTTATCCTGATACTTAATGACCTGATACAAGAGAGCATTCTTGACTGCGAAGTAAGGGAATGAAATAGTTAGCCTAGGTCCCACCAGGGTTCCCTCTACAACCTGGACATTCTTAAGAGCATTATTTAGGGTAAGGTCCTGTATTTGCGCAGTACCAAACTGACCTTTCAGAGGGGGTTTCGCTTCCACGTCCAAAGCCTCATCGTCACTTGGCCCGGGTTGCAGCTCTGAGTCGGCCGACTCTTATGGTTATGACTCCCCACCACTGGAGTCTGCTGCAAGAACTTGAGCCACAACAGATGAGGAATCGCATGGCTTGGAAGAATTGACCCCTGACTTGTTAGCTTTTTTTCCTGGAAACTTAGGTTTTCGTGGTTCTAGCTCACGCCTCATTTCTGCCTCTTTCCACAGCATGGAGAAGGCTGGGCAATCTCGACCGATCAGGATGGGGACAGGGAGGTTCTTAATTACCCCCACTATAACATTAAATGTGCCTTTGGTAGTTGTCAGCCTCACCCTGGCAGTTGGATACTCACGAGTGTCCCCATGTACACAAACGACCGGGACGTGTTCACTTTGAGCAAGAGGTGAGGCTTCCAGGACGGACTCCTTGACTAGTGTTCGGGCACTTCCCGAATCGAGCAAGGCTTCTACATCCCGTTGATTCACAGTTACGGGGCAGGTCGGTCTGCAGTCTGCACTGTTCTACGGCTTCTACTAACTGCATGGTTGTTGTTATCTTCTGCTGGCTGATAACCTTTTTAGCATCAAACGGCAGGGCTCTTAGATATCGGTCGATGAGAAGGATCTCTACAATGGCTGCTGGACTGTTTTTTTCCGGATCCAGCCACCTGTTTGTTACTCTGGTTAACTCATGTAATTGTGACCTTGGGGTTGCCCCTGTTTGAAATGTCCCCTCATGGAACCGCTGCGCTAAACTAAACTTGGTAAGGCCCTGGCGGCTCAGTATCTCCTCCCTTAATTTATCATAGTCCTGCCCAATCGTCCCTTCTACATCACGAAAAGCTTTTAGAGCCTCACCTGACAGAAAGGGAGCCACAATCCCGACCCATAGTGTCTTCGCCCACCCCTCTCGAGCGGCTGTGGCCTCGAAAGCATGGAGGTAAGATTCAACATCATCCGTCACTCCCAACTTAGAAAGGAAATCACTTGCCCGGGGTGATGACCTGGTTTGTAGCTCCTGCTCTTTAAGTTGATTCGCCCTTACTTGCTGTTCCAGCAAAGCCGTGTTCATCTCCTGTTGTTTTCGGGATCAGCTGTGTGAAGTTCTGAAAAAAGTTGAACTAAAGCATCAATTCCGTCACTTCTGCTCATTCGCACCTACGCCCACTGCCCACATTCTCCACCACATGTGGTATCACCAGGGGTTTAACCACTTAGCAGGGCTGTGCGTCACAGAAGTAGAGGAGAAGCCAAATAAGGGTTTTAAACAAAAGCCGGTTTATTAAATAACAAAAAAAGTCATTCCTGAAGCAAAGCATAAAGTTCTTCTCTGGTCATTAGTTATCCTCCATCCACTTGCTTCTTCATGGGGATCCTGTCCAAGGGATTTTCCTCCACGTCTCCTTCTCCTCGCTTGTGGCTGGTCTCCACTCCTTTGTTCTCCTCCTCCTCTCCCACACCTGAGCTCCAGCTTTAACGAGGGCTGAGGCCTTGGCACCTCCCCCAGCCGTGCCTTCTGGGAGATGCAGTTCCCCCGGCATCCATCTTGTGGGGATGTAGCTACTCTCCTGGTTAGGCACATAACGCCCCTCTATAACCCGCCCTCTTGTGATGCCACAACATTTACCCCTCCCATCCATACATACAACATACATCAGATGAAATACCACCTCTAGTTCTAATTTGATATATTTTATTATATTTTTCTAGTTTTCCTGTCTCTCAGTAGCTGTCTCTCAGTAACTGTAACTCAGTAACTGTCTCTCAGTAACTGTCTGTCAATAACTGTCTCTCAGTCACTGTCTCTCAGTAACTGTCCCTCAGTCCCTGTCTCTCAGTCCCTGTCTCTCAGCAACTGTCTCTCAGTCCCTGCCTCTCAGTAACTGTCTCTCAGTCCCTGTCTCAGCAACTGTCTCTCAGTCCCTGCCTCTCAGTAACTGTCTCTCAGTCCCTGTCTCTCAGTAACTGTCTCTCAGCAACTGTCTCTCAGTCACTGTATCTCAATAACTGTCTCTCAGTCACTGAATGATAAACCAGATAGGGGAAAACTCCCTTGGTTCAGCCTCAGTGCTGTGTCACGTATAGCTTCTTTACATAAAGTACTTTATTAGGACAAAACAATCAAGCTCACATATAATATTTTATGATCTAGGCGTCTTAAATGTTTATGCTCGACACAGGCAACGGTAAAGTCTGTGGCCCAGCTCCAGTCTCGTCAGTACCGATGCTGGTGCAGACTTATCATATATGAGAACTTGTGTCGCACGGCGAATTTTAAGCTTGATCAAACGGTGCACTCTGGTTAGTTAAACATGGTTCCGTCGAAGCAACATGTCTTATACAGAATTACAATATTTTCACAGCCGTTTTACTTCTAATTTAAGGGTCGGTCCAAAAGCTGTGTCTGAATTCAATTAAGCGTCTGGTCTCGTCATAACAGCGCCCTGCCTTCAGCTTCACATTATTTTCACGGATCCCTTCTTAATATTTGCTTCAGGCTCGATTCAACAGTGTATCTGGCCCGATAAGCACCTGTCCCCGTCAGAAAACGTCGGTCAAAACCTCTCATAGGATCACGGCCGGGGTCACCAAATTGTCAGGCGTGTTCGTTTATCCTTAAATATGAGAGAAGCCGATCCAAGGGTTTGGTTCAATCAAGTGTTTTATTAAAGATACAATGAAGAGTTATTCGTAGCTATGGACAATTATCACAGCCTATGCTTATTAAGTTAGCAGTAGGAAGTTAATAATGGCCCCGAACAGAAGGGGTTTGATATATAATAATACGTTTTGAAGTTCTGCTTGTTCTCCTGACAGAGAGGCTAAAGACGTGTGAGCTCCCGTTTCTGAGGTTAGTCAAGTTTAGTTTTGTATTTATCTGTAAGTAGTGATTCAAAGGGACGTGTACTTGTTGGTTAGCTTAGCTCGGCGGCTAGCCCGCAGGCATGCTACATGATCCGATCCACCCAGCAGAGAGATACGTTAGTTTATGAGGATGAGTGTGTTTGGAGAATAAGCTATGCAATACTAATAATATGGAAGAACTACATACAGTACTACAGTACAGTAAGCTATGCAATACTAATAATATGGAAGAACTACATACAGTACATTCATTGTCTTGGTAGTGCACAGTTTAATCCAAAACCATATTCAAAATCAGTAGTTGAATATCCACAGAAAATAAAGATACAAACTTTGTTCATAAGTAACACTTCCTCTACAATAATGCCATACTTTTATGTTTCCTATCATCTTATTATGTTACGTCCAGTCCGGATTATTGAGGTTATGTTGGCCTAATATTTATCGTTTATTTCTTCTGTTCTGTGTTGTTATTGTTTACTCACCTCTCCTCTCATTTCAGACTCCTCATTCCCTCCCCTTGGGTGTGTTCTCCTGCCTCGTTGATTATCGGCCCCGCCTTGATTGTTTTCACCTGTTTCTTATTTACCTTGTGTATATAGTCTGCGTGTCCCTGTCGTCTCGTTGCCAGTTCGTCTTAGTTCCATGTGTCTAGCGTCCCAGCATTTATTCCTGATAGCCCTCCTGTTGCCGACCTCTGCTTTGTATAACGGATTACGTTTTTGCCTTTCCCTTTTCGGATACTCTGCACTATCTTGGACTGCCTGCCTGTTGACCGACCTTGGACCGTGTTTTCTACTAACCCTGTCGCTGCCTGTTTCCCTACGGATTATTGCACTCGTGTTTGGACTGCCTACTACTGTACCAATAACAAACAGTAAAGCTTTTCTTAACACTCACCTCTGTCTCCGAGTTGTGCGATTGAATCCTCAGACTCTACTGCACCCGTTACAGTACGAAATGGCCATGATGGATTCAGCCGACTCTGAGACGGTCCCCACTGCTCTGCGGGCCCAGGGTAAAAGGATTGTTCAGACGGAGGAGATTCTTCACGCAGTCGGTGGCGAGATGAGTGGGATGTCCACCGAGATCAGTCGACTGTCGAAGCAGTTTGGGGAGCTGGTGGCTCAGCTTACTACTCCTCCTGTCGAACCGCTTCAGGATCCAGCCCTGAGCACAGCTTCAGCGCTACCGCCTGCTCCAAGACTTATGTGAAGCCACTACATCTCTCCCATCCTGAGAAGTTTTCTGGGGAGTCCGGGGACTGTCGGTCCTTCCTAGTGCAGTGTGGACTTCATTATGAGTTACAAGCACAGTCCTTTCCGACGGAGCGCTCCCGGGTGGCGTACATGATCTCATATCTCACCGGCCGAGCAGAGAAGTGGGCAACCGCCGAGTGGGCGAGGAACTCTCCCGTCTGCTCCTCAGTGCAGTTGTTCACGGATACTCTACGCAAGGTTTTTGACCACACTACTCGGGGCAGAGAAGCAGCGAGAGCTCTGATGGATCTACGCCAAGGTAATCATCGTGTCAGCCACTACGCCGTAGAGTTTCGCACTCTGGCCACAGAGAGTGGATGGAATGAGGAAGCTCTGTTTGACGCCTTCATGCGCGGATTAGCGGAGCCCATCCGAGATCACCTGACGGCCACGAGCTTCCTAACGATGTGGACTCTCTCATTGCTCTCGTCATCAAGATTGATAATCGTATCCAGTTACGGGAGAGAGAGAGATCTCAGCGGCACGGAGACTCTCCGTCCCCATGGGGACCGGCGACTCAGTTGCGTCTTCTTCCCGGGCGACCACGGTTCAATCCACGGGCCGCCTCACCAGCGCCCCCTGCTGATTCGGAGGAGCCTATGCAGTTGGGACGTACCAGGCTTACAGCAGAGGAGCGACAACGTCGTTTGCGGGAGGGCAAGTGCATCTACTGCGGGCAGATGGGCCACTTCATCTCTGGATGTCCATTAAAGAGCCAGACTTTTGTGAGAAAAACTCTGGTGAGTCATACTTCATTCTCTTTGTTTCGACCTGTAATTCAAGCACAACTGATCACACCTTCTCAGACTGTCACTCATCCCGTTTTTGTAGACTCTGGGGCTGATGAGAGTTTTATGGATTGGAAATTAGCTAAGAGGTTAGAACTTGAATTAATTTCTCTGCCCAAGCCTTTAGAAGCTCATGCTCTGGATGGACGCCTTCTGTGTAGGGTTACTCACCGTACCAGTCCCATCCAATTTGCTATTTCTAAGGATCACACTGAGGCTCTGAGTTTCCATCACCTCAACTCCCCATCACACCCCCTCATTTTGGGATTCCCATGGCTTTCTAAGCATAACCCTCAAATTGACTGGTCCACAGGAGAAATATTGTGTTGGGACAGGAATTGTTCTGTCACCTGTGCTTCTTTGGACTCTATCTCAGAAGTTTCCCACACCTCGGATGTGTCTTCTACTATCAATCTCAGACTCACTGCAGTTCCGCGCAGCTCTGCTACTGCGTCCCTACCAGCATCGCTGGACTCAGACTTCCCGGATCTCTCCAAGGTTCCTCCGTGCTACTTCGATTTCAAAGAGGTTTTTAATAAGACTCGGGCCTCCGCTCTACCTCCTCACCGACCTTAGGACTGTGCCATTGATTTGTTACCAGGCACTTCACCCCCTAGGGGGCGCCTTTATTCCTTATCAGCACCAGAGGTAGAGACTATGAGGAAATATATCGACTCTTCTCTGTCTACGGGACTCATTCGTCCATCCTCTTCTCCGGCCGGTGCAGGGTTTTTTTTCGTTGATAAGAAGGATAAAACACTTCGTCCCTGCATTGACTACCGAGGTCTAAACGACATTACCGTCAAGAATCGGTATCCTCTCCCTCTGATGTCCTCCGCTTTCGAATTGTTGAGGAACGCCAAGATCTTCACCAAGCTAGATCTGAGAAACGCCTACCATCTGGTGAGGATATGGGAGGGGGACGAATGGAAATCTGCCTTCAACCACCTAGGGGGAACTATGAGTATCTTGTAATGCCTTTTGGTTTGACCAATGCTCCAGCTGTTTTTCAGGCTCTGGTAAACGATGTCCTCCGGGACATGCTTGATCAATATGGTTTTGTCTACCTGGACGACATCCTGATCTTCTCACCGGATGAGGTGACGCACGTTCAGCACGTCCGGCAAGTCCTTCAACGCCTCCTCGCCAACCAGCTCTTTGTGAAGGCAGAAAAATGTGAGTTTCATGTTCCTTCCGTCTCTTTCCTGGGTTTCATAATCTCTAAGGATAATATTGAGATGGATCCTACTAAGATCAGTGCAGTAACAGAATGGACAACTCCAGCTACTCGCAAACAATTACAACGCTTCCTGGGCTTTGCTAATTTCTATAGACGTTTTATAAGGAATTACAGCTCTGTGGCTGCCCCCCTGCATTCTCTGACCTCTCCCAACACCAAGTTTCAGTGGTCCCCCTCGGCTGAACGAGCCTTCCAGAGTCTGAAGGAGAGATTCACTTCTGCTCCTGTCCTCACTCTTCCTGATCCCAACCTACAGTTCGTGGTGGAGGTAGATGCCTCGGATGTCGGTGTTGGAGGAGTCCTCTCGCAGAGTTCACCCAAGGACAGCAAGCTCCACCCCTGCGCCTTCCTCTCCCGAAAACTCTCCCCTGCTGAGAGAAACTATGACGTAGGGAATAGAGAGTTGTTTGCCATCAAGGTGGCCCTGGATGAGTGGCGTCACTGGTTGGAGGGAGCGGAAATCCCTTTCTTGGTGTGGACTTACCATAAAAATTTAAATACATTCGGTCTGCCAATCGGCTAAATTCTAGACAGGCCAGGTGGACTCTGTTTTTTACTAGATTCAAATTCACCCTGTCTTATCGCCCTGGGTCTAAAAATGCTAAACCTGACGCCCTGTCCCGCCTGTTTGATCCTAACTCTGCTCCCAGATCTCCCTCCAACATCTTACCTCCATCCTGTATGATAGGGGCAGTCACGTGGGGAATCGAGAAAGAAGTCAGACAGGCAAATATTAACTCTCAGGTGCCGGAGGGCTGCCCCCCCAACCGGTTGTTTGTTCCTGTACCCCTTCGTTCTCAGGTCATTCACTGGGCTCATACTTCCCGGGTTTCTTGCCACCCTGGGATACGGCGGACTCTCTTTGTGGTCAGACAACGTTTCTGATGGCCGTCGATGGAGGGGGAGGTCAGGGAGTACGTGTCTGCCTGTCCCGTTTGTTCTCGGAACAAGAGTTTGTGACTATTTTAACAGTTGTTGACAGATTCTCTAAGATGGTTCATTTCATTCCCTTGCCCAAGCTGCCCTCTGCCAAAGAAACTGCAGAGGCTGTCCTGTCGCATGTGTTCCGCATCCATGGTTTCTCTAAGGATGTGGTGTCAGACCGGGGGCCACAGTTTGTCTCACAGTTCTGGAAGGTGTTCTGTTCCCTCCTGGGCGCCACAGTCAGTCTTTCCTCCGGATACCATCCCCAGTCAAACGGCCAGGCGGAGCGGATGAACCAGGAGTTGGAAACCGGACTACGATGCCTGGTCTCCCAAAACCCGGCCACCTGGAGTAACCATCTCATCTGGGTAGAGTATGCGCACAACACATTACCAAGTTCTTCTACCGGCCTGACTCCATTTCAGTGCGTCCATGGCTACCAACCTCCACTGTTCCCCGACGTAGAGGAGGAGGTCAATGTCCCCTCTGCCCAGAAGTTTGTCCATCGGTGCCGCCGGATCTGGAGTGGGGTCCGTGAGGTCCTTCTAAGAAGTTCTGTCTGTGCTAAGAGGGTGGCGGACCGACGACAGACCATTGCACCCACTTACCAACCGGGCAATAGTTTGGCTGTCCACCCGGGACATTCCTCTACGTGTGGAGTCCCGCAAGTTGGCCCCCCGGTTCATTGGTCCGTTCCCCATCTCCAGGATCATCAACCCCGCTGCAGTGCGACTCCAGCTTCCCAGGTCTATGAGGGTGCATCCCACTTTCCACGTGTCCCGGATCAAGCCTGCATTGGTGAGCCCATTGGTTCCTCCCACCAACCCCCCCCCCATCCCCCCAGGATCGTCGATGGAGGTCCAGTGTACACAGTCAAACGCCTCTTGGCTTTTCGCCGCCGCGGTCGCGGTCTCCAATACCTGGTAGACTGGGAGGGGTACGGCTCTGAGGAGAGGAAATGGGTGTCTACGAAGAACATTGTTGATCCGACTCTCATTCAAGACTTTAACCGCCTGCATCCGGACCAGCCTGGGACGTCCTGTGCCGTCCCGGGGGGGGGGGGGGGGGTACTGTTACGTCCAGTCCGGATTATTGAGGTTATGTTGGCCTAATATTTATCGTTTATTTCTTCTGTTCTGTGTTGTTATTGTTTACTCACCTCTCCTCTCATTTCAGACTCCTCATTCCCTCCCCTTGGGTGTGTTCTCCTGCCTCGTTGATTATCGGCCCCGCCTTGATTGTTTTCACCTGTTTCTTATTTACCTTGTGTATATAGTCTGCGTGTCCCAGCATTTATTCCTGATAGCCCTCCTGTTGCCAACCTCTGCTTTGTATAACGGATTACGTTTTTGCCTTTCCCTTTACGGATACTCTGCACTATCTTGGACTGCCTGCCTGTTGACCGACCTTGGACCGTGTTTTCTACTAACCCTGTCGCTGTTATTGCAAAGAGCGAGTGCCATAATTTTGTAATTGGAGAAAATATTATTGTGTTTCTGCTTCATCAAAACATGTCCTGACTGTGTAAACATTAGGAACAACTGAACCCAAACAATGTCACAAAATTATGTCAACAAAGTCACTCTGTTCGACCTCCAGAATTTATCGCTGTTCGAAATCTATGTGAGTTTAATGAATCTGAGGGAATTACGCTTTAATAGAAACAGTGAAACATTCATTCTTAATTTGTAGATTAAACCCTAGGAAGGAAAAGGTTATTATTAAATAATCATTTGTACAAAGCATAATATCTAGCTAAAACTACTCATATCTTTATTGTTAAGAGTTCTGTCAGCACAGACTATAGTTAAAAATTTGAAATCCTAATAAGGTCCAATTAAAAAAAAATGGAGCAGGCCTGGCAGGAAACTAAGGAAAAACTCAAACTGTCCAAGAAAAGAAAACAAGACAGGAAAAAACAACCTGAGAACATTGGAGACAAAACTGGCAGGGAATAAGGGCATAACTTAAACAGACGACTCGACAAAGGCATAACTGAGGACTTGACTTAAAATCAAACTGAACTGATGACAAGGAGCACAGGAGAAACAGGTGAACAAATCAAGGCAGGAAGTAGACACGTAGCACAAGTAGCACAGAAACACGAGAGAGATCAGAATTTCAAAATAAAACAGGAAACACAGAATGGAACACAAATCTAAAAAGGATCAACACAAATCTGGAAACAAGGTAAAGGTTTTCCCTACTGTTCCATAATAGTTTAGAGTTAGACATAGGACAATATGTTTCTGCACATATTTCACTTTGTAGTAGATTGGGGAAGCGGAAATATAGCATGGGATGAAATGAAAAATTTCCACCCGATCTAGCAAGGTACAAAATTAGATAATCAGTGTTTGTGGGCAGCTCTGGAAGTATAGCAGGACTTGCACAAATCATACTGTTACCGGTTTGATATCGGGTAATAATTATCACATGTTGAACTATCCCAAATTGGTCCTGATGCTCAGACCAGCACTCATCATGATAGCTCTATGATAAGTGCAACCTTGTGTCCAGGGGCGGACTGGGACAATAATTCAGACTAGTAATTTGACTCTTGTTCAGGCCGCCCTTTTCACGCAAACCACCAGCCCTCTAATTTTGTAAGCTAACCCTATTTGTTGATGAGACGGTTACCAGACTAGTAAACAAAAAGGATACGCAGTAACTCACTGCCCTCTGCCATCTTTTCAATCAAGTTTGTCAAGTACCATAAGAATCTCTTTCTCTGTTGCCACAACCAAAACTAAACCAAAAAAAAGACATTTCCTTTTACTATGAATTTCTACATCAGATTGTCCTGATATTGTCAGAGTGAGACACTGAGGTGGTGAAGTGTCATGTGAAGGGAAATTAATCTGTGGAAACAGGTAGTTTCTAGTTTTGTTGCTTGAATTTAAGTTTTTCTTCATTATAAAGTTTGACTGATTATTTACACACTGGTAATGAAAAATCATACATTTTCAATTCAAAATTTTCTCTGAAATAGTTTCGTAATTTTTTCATTAATTCCATTTATTTATTTATCATTATTTTATTCATTTCAAATTATTTTAATTTTTTTCATTAATTAATATGTAACCTCCTTTATCATTCATGCATTCATAGACTGAACAAATGTAACATCCCATTTACAGGAAGGTTGCTTTTATTGTGAAGCCACTCACACACTATTAACTTAATGCTTAGAAACAATGCAGACCTTTAAATGACTGGGGGCTAATTTGACCCTGTGTTTCAGAGTGGAGGCTGGTTTGACCGCAGTCCTGTAAGGCTGCATATTGTCACTTGACTGACCTGGTCCCTCCCTGGTGAACATGTTGTTGCTTTTTTGCAGTATTTAGCTGCATCTGAGGCAAGAGCTTTACTGTTCTTAATTTTCTCCCTCTCTGCTTCACCTTCCCTTTCCTTCTGACCATGACCTTCCATTTCGCTGGCGACTTGTTGTAATACTATTGGAAATGGGTGCACGGCTGCTACAATGATTTCAAATAGTGGACACGTAATATAATTTGACTGCTGAGTACGTCGCAGAGATACGTTCAACGTCATTATGTCGGTTGCCACATGAGGGTTGTGGCAGGGATTGAAACATTGAGAGTTGAGGTAGCCCCAGTGCAACTGCACTCCTTTGTCTATCAAATAAGATTGGTGAGGGCCTCTTCATTTCAGTATGTAAGTAAGATATTCTTCACTACACAAACACACAAACATATAAGCACATGCATTGATAATCTTGAGCTCATTTAAGTATTATTCTTTGGAAAAAGAGAACTTGATTAATTTATCAACATAAACTCTGCTTTGTTTTCAAAGGCCCTATAGCATAGGATTTTGTTAATACCATGTGACCACATTGCAAGACATTTATTTTCAAAGCATGTTTGACTGTAACAAAGGTCAAAAGAGCATTCGAATCTCTTCGGCCACTAAAGTCTAAGGTGACTTGTTAACATGTTATCATTCCTGTTTGTCCTCAAACTGCCTTCATATGGAACTAGGTTATAGGGCTGGGGCGACGTGTTGATGTAATTGACGTCATCGATTACGTCAATACGTCGTAAGGGAGGTCGCTGCACACTGTGATAGCACGAATTCACCTGAAGAGCAAGCTGACGCAAAAAAATATTAATAATGAACATTGTTGAAATACTATTGAATTGTACTTTCTTTATTTTATTTGACAGTGCATCAGTTTTTACTTCATACAGACATTGATAAAACTACCACGCCACTTCAAAATATATTGCAGATATATTCCGACCTTTGCTTGAGGAAATTCTCCAACTGGACCTCTATGAATTTTAATTGAGTGCCTCTGATCTAAAGTGTGGGAGTTTTAAGTCAGAGACCGGTTTTTATTTACTTAGTTGCTGGACAGCTTAATGTAGATTGATTGATCTGAACAAGCACTTGCACTCATTTTATTTTGGAGAGATCTTGTAAGGGACTGTAAATGGCTGATTAGCAGTTCAGACTGGGCTAGTTTTTCTTGTGGAATAATGCCTTGTAGCCCATACATAGCTATAGCCATTGTTTGTACTTAAGGAAAGATGACATAAAATATAAACAAATATTTATGATGCAAGATTTTAAATTTCGTTTTTGATAAATTAATAATTATATTGAGTAATGCAAAATTATCATTAGATCAATCGCTAAAAAACAATCGATAGGTGCAGCCCTACTAGGTTACGACATAAGAGCATGAGACATGAGAAAACAGCTGCTAGGCTACTGCAATATGAATGCCACAGAGGTTATGAGTTTTGCAACAAGAAGGTGGGGAACATAATGTAGGAAAGACAAAGATATAATATCTTTAACAGCCCCTGGCTGGCAAAGTATGACACAGAGAGTTCTAAACTGATGTGTCACGGCTCTTTATTCAAAACATCACATCGTGGTGCCGTAGAAACCCTGTAAAACTAGAACGAAAGTAAGTACAACATAATTATTTAATAGAAGCCAAATACAACCGTTAAAATGCCTAAACAAATAACCACGTGAGATGAGTTTGACGGGTTAATGTGAAATAGCGACTCCCATTCCGCGCTACCTGTAGCAAAGGGAATAAAACGCTCGGCGAGGGGTGTTAAATTAGGATCAATGAGTCCGTAAGGTAGGGAATTGCTGTACAGCTGGCGTCCTGTTGTTTCTGCTGCTACCATCCTTGAGACACAGCTGTACGGCAGGTGTTTTATATCTGCCTCGGACTGGAAGTGAGGGATTTGGTGTGTTGATTAACATGGTCGGCTCTGTGAAAGCTACAGTCATTTTATGCGAGGTGAGTCTTAAAATGACAACAAATTACTAACTTAAATAACACGACACATACTTGAACATAAAGAACAAAATAAACCAAGCCCAAATAACAAATGAAACAATCTGCTAAACCTGGCAGGTTTAGCAGTAAGTTACAATATCAAAAAGTAAAAATAAAGACTGTTGGGAATATTTACCTTTTCTTCAGACATGTTATAAAATATCATATGATAACTGTATGAAATAAATTACA
The DNA here is from genome assembly GCF_963576545.1 of Limanda limanda. NCBI lineage: Eukaryota > Metazoa > Chordata > Actinopteri > Pleuronectiformes > Pleuronectidae > Limanda > Limanda limanda. The sequence continues at coordinate 953,322 of NC_083652.1, forward strand.
ATAATTGAAAACATGAATAAGCAGATTACAATAACGAGAGCTTGGAGTTTTTAAAAATGTACAGGTTGTAGCTACAAGAGGTGGTGGCTTTTATATGGACTAAACTCATGAACATGGTAAACACGACCCCATTTAAAGGAAGCATTAGAGTTATGTGACAGCATAAATTCTCACCATAGCCCCACCCATGGTAAACAGGTCTAATCAGTCAGAGTGGTTAAACACACCTATGTGGGTGAACAAAGGGTGTAAAAGGGATGAATCACCAGGGACCACCCAGTCTGATTGGAGGTGGAGGAGGAACATTAAAACATTCATCGCAGTTCATCAAAGATGCAAGCCCAAGCTTTCTGCAGTTAAAGGGCCCATTTTATGAAAATTCCATTTTTGTAGTGCTTCTACACGTTAATGTGGGTATCTGGCATGTCTACCGTCCCAAAAACTCTGGAAAAAACAGGTCAATCTGAGGAGGGCTGTTTTAGACAGGGTAGAAGGGGTGCTGTTTTAAATGATCCTTGTGGTGTTTTGACCAAAGTATGTTACAGACATTTCATCAAGACCCCAAGGAGCCATATCAACTGTGGTAAAATGGGCATACGATGGGTCCTTTAAGTCCTGTCTTTCACTTTTAAAGCTCTTTCACAGTGCCTCTAATCTGTTGGCTTAACAAAAATTTAAATTAAAAATAAATTTATACAAAGGAAAAAGGGCCAAAAAAGTCCAAGCCCTATTAAAGACACAACAAAAGGTCCACCATAAATATTTTTACAGAAAACAAACACAACCTGGAGAGTCTTTAACTCTGGATAAAAATTCCTGCTGGCAAGTTAAGAATACACTGACAATGTATATTAGAGACTGAGAGATATTAAGACATCAAACAAGGTACCAAATCTTAAATTTATAAATTCTTTTCACAATAAAGAAAGAAATTAGAGTTACAAATGTAAGTTGACAGAATAATTTATGGTTTCTCAACTTATGATAATAATGTTTGCAATACAAAAATAACTTGAAACTTGAAACTGACAAAAGTAATAATTAATAAAATGTACTGAAAATGACCTTATGAAATCAGACATTGCTTTTGAATTGCGGTTCAACAGAATCATTTTACAAAAAAGAAAATTTATGTAAATGGCCTGGACAAAAATGATAGTACTCTTAAATTAATATTCTGTTGCACAACCTTTTCAGGTAATCACTGCAATCAAGCGATTTCTGTATCTCTCAATGAGACTTATGCACCTGTCAACAGGTATTTTGGCCCACTCCTCATGAGCAAACTGCTCCAGCTATCTCAGGTTTGAAGGGTGTCTTCTCCAGACTGCATGTCTCAGCTCCTTCCACAGATGTTCAATAGGATTTAGATCAGGGCTCATAGAAGGCCACTTCAGAATAGTCCAATGTTTTGCTCTTAGGTATACGGCAGCACATTTCGCTCCAGAATGCCTCGATAGTCTTGAGATTTCATTGTACCCTGCAAAGATTCAAGACAACCAGTGCCAGATGCAGAAAAGCAGCCCCAGAACATAACCGAGCCTACTCCATGTTTCATAGTTGGTACAGTGTTCTTTTCTTTGTATGCTTCATATTTGCGTCTGTGAACATAGAGCTGATGTGACTCGTCAAAAAGCTCCAGTTTTGTCTCATCTGTCCAAAGGACATTCTCCCAGAAGCGTTGTGGCTTGTCAAAATGCATTTTGGCAAATTCCAGTCTTGTTTTTAATGTTTTTCTTTCAACAGCGGTGTCCTCCTCGGTCGTCTTCCTTGAAGTCCACTTAGGCTCAAACAGCGACGCATGGTGTGATCGGACACTGATGGACCTTGACCTTGGAGTTCACTTCTAATCTCTTTGGAGGTTGTTCTGGGCTCTTTGGTTACCATTCGTATTATCCGTCTCTTTATTTTTTCATCAATTTTCCTCATGTGGCCAAGTCTAGGGAGGTTGGCTACAGTCCTGTGGACCTTAAACTTCTGAATAATATGTGCAACTGTAGTCACATGAAGATCAAGCTGCTTGGAGATGGTCTTGTAGCCTTTACCTTTAACATGCTGTCTATAATTTTCTTTCTTATCTCCTCAGACAACTCTGTCCTAAGCTTTCTGTGGTCCATGTTCAGTGTGGTATACACCATGATACCAAACAGCACAGTGACTTCTTTTCACCCTTTAAATAGGCAGACTGACTGATTACAAGTTTATAGACACCTGCGATGCTAATTAGAGGACACACCTTAGTTTAACATGTCTCCAAGGTCAATTTATTTTCAATCTTTTTTGGGGTACCATAATTTTTGTCCAGGCCATTTCCATTAGTTAGTTTTTTTAAATTAATCTGTTGAACCAAAATTCAAAAGATTTTCATAAGTTAATTTTCAGTAAATTATTATTTACTACTTTTGTCAGTTTCAAGTTATTTCAGTGACGATTGTGGGTTTTTCCTTTCTTTAACGGAAGGGTACCAACAATTTTGTCCACGCGTGTACCTGCATACCTGCCTACTGATTTTCAATATTCAATCAGTCATCTTCCAGCCTTTGTGATCAATTTGTGATGATCATTCATACCAGTGGCAACATTAAGAATATGATTAAGAAAACAGACATGGATATACTATGTATTGTGTTGTTTATTTTGGAAGACTTCTTCATTTTTACCTCACCCATTATTTATTCACCCTGTAATATTAGCTAATCACTGCAACAAAAGCAAGCCGTTCCTCCAGTGTATGTTGCAGCGATACCTTTTTCAATATATTTATGGTACGCAGGCCCACATCACTAGGTCTCAAATTAAATATAAATTCTAATGATCTCTTCTTTGGCTGCAAGAGTTTGTGTTACCGTTTGTTGTTCTGTTGGACCCCAAAGCAGACACTGATTGTCAGATTTGAACAAAAGGAGTTTTATTTGAACAAATGACCAAAGGCAGGCTGTGGCGGCATGGTGCTGGCTGGCTCGGATATCCACAGGAAAACGAAGAGGAGGAAGAGCGGCAAGGCACATGGGAAGTCTGGGTACACAGAGTAAAAATACACGGATTAGTAATTCTCAAAGCAAAGAACACTAGGGCCGAGAGAATCATGAGAGCGTGCTCTACTGAACAAGACGGAATAATCCGGCAGCGTAGTGGAGTGAAGACCAGGCTTTTATTGTGAGGTGATTAGATGAATGAGAGCAGGTGTGCCTCCTCAGCTGCAGCGGGGAAGCCAGCCACACCCCCTGCCACACACACAACCTGCAAAGGAAGAACAGAAAGGGGAGGAGGAGAGAGAACGACAAAACAACCAACAGAATCATCACAAGTTTGAATCTTAATAAAGATGATAAAAATCAGAACCATTGTCAATGTCAAGAAAACTTTACACAGAGCTCTTGGGAAATTCAATGATAATGTGATGGATTGTTTGGTTCCTCATTCATGAAACAAATTCCAATAAACTTTTGTATACATTGTGAATCTTTTTTGTAAATTTGTTTCTGTCTCTCTGGAGCATTGCTTCATGGTGGGGCTGTAATTTGAATTAAAAAGGGACTCTTCAAAGTGTACTGCTGCATAGAGAAAAGGACTTAATATTTCTCAATTAACATGCCCCCCAGAGTCAATAGGAACATAGAAATAAGACAAAAATATAATCAGAACTGTCTGTGAATAGGATTTGTCTATGATAATATGGTATTATGCCCCACGATTATGCGGTCCTATGGGGCAAAACAACATAGAAGATCACTGACCACCACTGACACAAATCAACAACAGAAAGCCTTTAAAACAGGCCAAACCTTGGGATTTATTAACATCATACGACAGTACACAATGTTAAAATCCCAGGCTGAGGCCCAGCAGAACCAGCAGTCCCCAAACTCTCTTCTCATCCTGACACAGGAGTTCTTAAAGGACCTCAAGTCACTGGCCAGGTGCACCTCATTGGTTTAGTCAGGGTGGAGCTAGAGGGGAGACAAGATAAAAAGAGGGACAATGAACAGGAACACATACAACTGTAACAGTGTTCACATTGTTTAATAAGAAAATGCACATTGTATGATTACTATAAATGTTCATACCATGCATGGTATACCATGAAACCACGATGCTGCTGCAACCCCAGTGTCTCATGCATATCATCTATATCTGATTTATGATCCGAAAATTCATCAGAGCAATTTGATCAAATATAATTATATATTGTGTATGCACTACAATGCACTGTGTAACAGTAAGTAACTATGGCTTCATGTGGGCTCAGAGGGGTACCAGTATTCCTTGTTTTGTGGTAAATTATACAGGGTTTCCTGAGTGCTGGCTGAACAGACACTCCATATATTACAGTAGAACAGCAGAAATATGATGTGGGCGCAGGCCTGGCTGACGGTTATTAATGGAAGGCACTGCAGCAAGGGGAACAGAGCGCTGTGCTAAAACTGTGGGACAAAACAGACAATTTCAATACAGAGTTTTTCAAAGGAGGCCCAATCAGTGCAGAGCATTTTATTTTTTACAACAAATGGACCTACAGCATTTATGTATCAGTGTGTAGATATACAACGATAAGTGGTTTTAATGTTTTTTTTATTTACAGCAGCGCTAGTCTATACTGGCACCTCAGAAGTACTTACTTGCATGTGTTCTTTTCCATTATCACTTTCACTGAACTTGTGTATACATTTTTATAATTTACTTATGTCAGTGGTTGTTTAAAGCAATACAGCATCATTCTAAATATACAACAAATGTGTGAGACCTACTCACACTAATTTTTTTTTTTTAAGCCAAGTCTTTTAAATTCTATTGGCTTTAAAAAAAATCCTCCAAAATGTACATAGATTTATTCAAACAAATAATGGGATCAATGACTTAGTTAGTCTCACAGGAGGAAATGGTGCATTTGATATTGACAACACACTTTTATGCTCTATGCATACAAATACAACCTCATTTATTGAAAAAAGAGGGGGGGAAATGACCATTAGAACACTGGTCTTGCATCAGCGCAATCCAAAGATAAATAGCAGTAGAACATATTTATCAGGTAACCATTCGTTTATCTACAGTCAACATAATGTTTCAAAATAAAAAAATGTCCACAATATTAACCACATAATTCATATGACTCAGCTCATAATAAACAGCTGAGTGAGGGTGGTGATTGATCATCATCATATTTGTTTAGCTTAGTTGGCCATATGCACTGTAGTGAATGGTAGTTGGTGATGAATGATCCCACTGTCAGGTAGTAAGTACAGTATAATAAAGTGGGAATTAAAAATATCCCCAGATTTTTACTGTTAAGAGTGTATCAACCTTAGTCTCATTGCTGAATTGTAAATCCCTCCTTTGTGTGAGTCAACAAAGAAACAGCACACTGATGGCTTCAAGAACACATAGATGAGTCTACCAATATGAACCTGACTTCAGCCTGTTTCTTGCGAAAATAATCAGCCACAGGCAAACATTCTCTTTCATTTGCTTATCCAGTTCTTTGTCCAAAGTTGCCTCTTTTCTTCTTGCCAAGCAGCTGTCTTGATTATTGACCAAATGGGCTGTTTGTCTCACACAAGTAACCATCACTATTTACCCAATCGTATTTCCCTGCTCGCTGGGCTCTGACGGGGCTCATTCAGCAACATCAGGCCTGTTATTGGCTCTATCATCAAGCTTGAAGCGTTTCCACGCTGCGCTTCACTCAATAGAGCCTGTGAAAAGACAGGCTTCTCTGCCTAACAGCTTGCACCAGGCAATCTGTACTTTCACTCACACACACACACACACACACACACGGGAATCTGTGCTATCACACACACACACACACACACACAAACACACACACACACACCAGGGCAATCTGTGCTATCTATTGGCTGAGAGCTGAGGGTAGTCCATTCCCCATGCCCTGAACAGTACTCTCCTCCTCAGACATCTCCTCAGATTCAATCAATAGGGGCTAGTTCACCACAGAGAAGGCTGTGTGTGTGTGTGTGTATTTGTGAGAAAGAGAGAGTGTCTGTGCATACGTGTGTGTGTGTCCCTGTGTGTGTCCATGTCTGTGTTCACAGGAGGGACACACACAGGGAATACAGGTAGAGACTGGGGAGGCTCGATTGAGATGGAGTAATGGTTTGGGCAGAGGCTGAGGAATGCTGATGCTGCTGTCTTATCTTGGTGGAACCAGAGTACCGCTGACTGCAGCGCTCTCTCTTTCTTTCTGACCTTCTCTCTTCAATGTCATCCTCCTGCACTGATATGTTGACTGCTTTTCTTTTTAGTGCACAGTTAAATCAGGACAAATTAGTACTCTGTGTTTTTTCTTTATTTACAAATTTAACACTGCAGTCACTAACACACTGACCTCTAGTTTCATGGCGGTGTGGTGCAGTGGTCTGGAGGGGCAGAATGGCCTATTACAATACGGTATAGGTGGGACTACTAAGAAATAATGAGCTACATGTCTGTACAAAATAAAAAAAGTAATGCTTAAATTTTTTCTCTCATGCATGCTCAGTATCTACAATGTATTACTCTGCATGGATGGATCGAAAAAGGCATTATGAGTGGTATGTATAGGTACGAGGATTGAGTCAAAAATAAATACCTCTGTTGATCTTTTTTTAACGTGCATCATATAATTTTACAGTGCAAGTTACTCAAAATTGATTTGTATATAGGGCTGCCAAGGTTTTTGCAGTTCTCCATTCATAATGTCACATATGCCTGTATGCATACAAATACTTAATTTTCTCTAGCACATATTCATAAAGATACAACGTACTTAAGTGTATAGTCAGGACAACTTTATTATGTATTATTTATATAATGTCAGTAATAGCAATAACTTATATTTAATGGTATTCCTCTGTTCTGGGACCTACCTGCCCATCCACATGCATATGTCGAAATCCTGTGGTAGGGAGGGCACACTTACGTACCCCCTACCAGATCCAGCGTGTGACCTTCGTTGTGAGTGGGACCGTCAACATGCTGTGGGATATTAAAGCAGTTCAGTAGTGATAAGAATATAGTAACCAGCATGCAGCTGTAGTAGCTCATGTGAACGTTGCAGTCACCAAGCAAAGGTGTAGTAGGAGGTGTGGAGCAGACAGGAGTGAGAAGCTAAGACAGTTTAGATATAAAGGCACGGAAGGCTTTTATGTGGGTGATGTATGAGGACAACCTGGTTGAGAACTAGACGTTCCTTAACCAAGATCTCATCTCGGCTCAGTACTTGACAGCATTTCCACAGCTCTGGCACATGGAGTGTGTTATCCGTGTGTTTGCATAGCCTGGGGGGAAGACTTGATCGAGTTTCATATACTCCAATTGGTTAAGCCATGTGCTAAAAGTGCAGAGAAGGCCAAGTTTGCATCTCTAAAGATGTTCTGAATGTGTTGTGCTTTATTGTTTAGGGATGTGGTCTTTTGAGAGCTGAGATGGTTGTAAAGTTTTACACCTGGGCCACACCGGATGGGGTTGCGTCGCTGAACGGCTGCTTGTCATGGTTGTCAGTTGTTCACACCGGCCAGCCACAGTTCTGCAGGAGTGGTGCTACTACCAGTGCTGTTTTTACATAGGGTTTGTCTTGAAAATTATAAATAAACGTGTGAGTGTGTGTTTGTGAGAGAGAGAGCGAGGGAGATAGAGAGAGCGAGAGACTAGTGCCCATCACCGTTAACTTTTAATATAACTACTATATACTACTATAATACTATTCTGATATAACTACTGTATTTCCTTGTATACAGTAGGGCACTCAAAGGAGAGGCTAACGGAGGCAGAGAGCATGCAAGCATCCCCATCAGCAATTGCGTCTACCTCTGGTAGAGGTGGAGAACTCCGTGGTAATATCCATCACCAGTCAGAGCAGCACGCCAAGGGTCGAAAATATAGAGAGGAATTTATCCAGTATGGATTTACATGTGTCATTGTCAACGAACATCAATATCCCCATGTGTGATATGCACCGCAGTCAGTGTTGGGGAGTAACGGAATACATGTAACGGCGTTACGTATTTAGAATACAAATTATGAGTAACTGTATTCCGTTACAGTTACAAATTAAATAGATGGTATTCAGAATACAGTTACATTGTTGAAATCAGTGGATTACATGACGGTACTTCTCGAGTTTATTCACTCTCTCGTAAATCCACCGGCAGCAAAGCCCCCAGGAAGTAGCTGGAGACCAGGGCTGCCGTAAGAGCGCCCCGGCCCCCGGCGGCGTGAAGGAGCCTCACCGCTACCGGCTCGGGACCGTTACAGGCCCGGGGCCGAGGCTCTGAGAGAGTTCCGTCGCTACCAGAAATCTACGGAGCTGCTGATCCGCAAGCTGCCCTTCCAGCGCCCGGTGAGAGAAGACCGACCTGCGCTCCCAGAGCTCCGCTGTCATGGCTCTGCAGGAGGCCAGCGAGGCACGCCGGGTTCACACCGGACGCTGAAGCGCCGTGAAGCGCTGATAATATCACCCGTTGACCCAGTAGCATATGGTCACTTGTTTCTCCAAAATTAACTGCAACAGCGTCCCAATTTAATTTCATCCATCTTCAAGAGCTTCTCCGCTGTTTGCTCCGTTCAATGTCGGGTGTCGAGGGTAAATTACGTATTCTCCGCCCCCCCCTCTCTTTTTATCTTTATGACTGCTTGTGTGTCTGTAGTGGGGGGGCAGAGGGGGGCATTTAATAATGTGATCGGTAAAATTGGTAAAATTAAAACTCCAGGACAACAGAAGGCGCGGGGGGGGGGTTCAGCCTCCGGTGGAGTGGATGGGAGCCGGACATCCAGCGGGCCCGCCGCATCTTGCGGAGAGAGAGTTTCAACTGCTGCTGCTCCACTGACTATAACAACGCATACACATAATAATCACATAATCATACACTTAAAAAATGCAATACAAACCGGAAGTATTCCAAGTATTCAGAATACGTTACTCAGATTAGTTAATGTAATGGAATACGTTACAGATTACATTTTTGGGCATGTATTCTGTATTCTGTAACGGAATACGTTTTGAAAGTATCCTTCCCAACACTGACCGCAGTACTTGCACAAGAGAGCGTCAAGCCTGCAAAAAGGCTCAGACACTTTAAAACTAAGCATCCCTCACTCGTTGCTCAACAATTCGCTTTTCCACAGAAAGGAGCAGTGTTGCAAGGCCAAAAGAAAATCCTTACAAACCAAACAACAATCCCAGCCAAAGCTTAAAGGGCATCATATTAGATGGCATATTCAATTGCACAGGCAAAATGGCCACACACAAGTGGCGAAACATTAATTAAACCCGCTGCTATAGCTATAAGTAAATTAGCCCCTGAGCTTGAATCAGTGCCGCTGTCTACCTGGACTATTGATCGGCACATTGCCTTGGTGTGTGTACGGACGGGGCTAGAAGATTTCCACAGCTAAACTTCGGCTAAACCGCAGTTCCAATCTGTAAATAAAAACTTGGAAATAAAAAGAAAGCCTTTCTGAAGCCATTCTGTAACCTGTGTGGCACAGGCGTTAGAGCTTCAGTAAGGAACAACCTGAGACACCTGTCCTTCAAACACTTTGGGAAAATGACTTTATTGGTGCCCAGTGCTGTGATGGTGTCCTGTAGGCTTCTAATATGACAGCCTCACCATCATTCTCCCCTGTCTCACCACCTTCATTGTGTTAAGGGGGTACCCCAGGACCAAGCTGGCCCTCCTAATCAGTCTATCCAGTGTCCTCCTGTCAGCAGTTCAGATGCTGCTGCCTTAGCAGACCACTCCAAAGAAGATGTCGGAAAGCCGGGGGATATTGCTTGATTGAAGATAGATGATGCTACCACAGAATCATAGATGGTCTTAAGAAGCACCTCCCTGCTCTACAAAAGTCATCATGCAGTAAAAAATCTCTGCTTTGATAGTAGACATTTTATTTGTGTGAGATACACAAATTTTGGTCAAAAGAAATTAACCGCCTAGGATCTAGGCAGATTAATCTTGTTCCTGACCTATGTCTTCTTTTTGCCAGTTGATCATATTTAAGTGATAACATTTATAAAAATGTAAGATTGAGAAATCGTTTCACATCACACCAGTAATTTACGACCTATTGGCCATATATTTACATGTAGTGCAATGTAAGACAATGAAGGAACATCCTCTTTGGAAATGCCTGACAGTGTAACATCATCCGTCATGAAAACTCATCTGTCATTCATCTCTATGATGAAAACTTCTCCTTGATCTCCTCTCATTGCAGTCTTTGTTGGTCTTGCTGTGGCAAGATGTTATTTGAAGCCATTTTCACCATTTCTTGACTTTAGGTACAAAATGCACCTACGGCTTTAACAGTACTCTTTATATTTTCTCTTTCCTTGGCTCTAACATATTATGTTAGGACGTCATTATGCTTATGCATAATTCTCTTGAATGTCTGTTGAATGTTAACACAGGGACATTTGAATGGTTATCCTGGTTTTGAGCATCTGAGCCCACCATACGAAAGTAAAAAATTGTACTCTTAACTCTGAGCCCTACAAGCGTGGCTCCTTCTTTAACACATGAACACTCTCACCTCATGCTGCCACGGTGCCAATCTGTTTGTTGACTCTTGCTTGTTAGCTTCACTTGAACAAGATCCATAGGTACTTGAACTCCTCACTTTTGGAAATTACACACTTTCACCGAATCCCTTTCTAGTGCCATGGCCTCTTACTTAAACATGCTGTTGGGGTTGCTTGCCAAATGTAATTTATGTGTGCATTTTTAAGTCTGATAACACAGTTATTCACTGCCTTTGGCAAGATTCACAGGAAAGTCAGTTTAATTATCTGAAAGTTGAATGACTGTCTCTCTGCTATGGTGTAGAATGTGCATACTATTAAAAATATGTTGCTGGTGTATCTTAATTATCTAATGATATGTGCACTATTTCTCCGTGACCTATATTAAAGGAGTTATGGCCAGTCCAAATCACGATACCCACAAAACATTAAAAATTCACTAGCCCATGTCTCCTTTAATTGTCATCAGAGAGATTTCTGTTCTACAGAATCCTCATGTGTACAAATCAACATGCAAGATTGTATTCATATCTGGGACACTGTGTTCCAGAATGTATGATTTGCTTTGTGTTAACATTTGGATATAAGGAACCAAAATATTTTAATAATCTTACTTTTAAATAAATCAGTAAATGTAAACTATCAGGTAGAGAATATGCAATAATTGGTATCATTGTACATAAAGGAACAGTGGCACTAGAATTGATAAGATGCCAAATTTGCTTTTTTGGGCGTTATTTTCCCTCCAAGACCCCCCATGCTGTCTACTTTCCACTGGCTGGCTACCTCATAACTCTTGCAAACAATCATAACATGTGGCAATGTGAGTTTACAATGCTAATAATTTTGTATGCTTGTTTAATCGTACTTAATAATATTTAATTTACAATAATCTCTTATAATTTCTATTTTTAAAAAAGACAGACATGTTTCAGTGCACATTACAAACATTTTAACCACGTGAACATGTTGAGGAGCAGAATATTTAGTCTAAAAAATAGTCAACCATCTTTAGGTTTTACACACTTGTGTTAACATATCAAATATGTGACATGTTCAATAGTTTTACTGATACAGCTTTTAGTGTAGCCTATTTATAAATGTTCTACCTACAGTATTAATGTTTGTGTGTATAGTATTTGAGCCCTCAGATGGAAAATAATGTGAAGTATATGGCCTCTGACAGATACATGTAATAAACTTAACTTTAATAAAATTCAATTGCATATCTCAGGAAATGGGGGATTATTTCTGAAGGGAAAAAGGACTGTCCAAATGGTTTTGAGAAGCATCTCAGTCATCAATGCACTGATGTTCCCTAATGATTTAGGAGTCAATTCAGTTATGCATTATTTTAAAATTTACAAATAAATATATATGTCTTTACCCCAACATACTACAGCAGTAAAAAACTACGGAACTCCAAATCTGAAAACAATTTAGAGCTGATTTGGTTAAGGATTTAATTTCCAAAGGAGTAAAAATTTGTAAGCAAGTTGCATGTAATGTTTTAAAAATTAAAACAAGCTAGTGAATTTGTATTGTGGCGTTTGATGGCCACACTGAAGCTGAAACCCAATGGATATTGCTGGGCAGCAGCTGCCTCTGCCACTGAACAACTGTCAGACATTTCCCAGCTAAACATAAGCACCAAGCTTTTACATTATTTCATAGCTTTAGGTCCTAGCCTCTGCTTACTGACATTTCAGTTCCAAAAGCAGTGTTCAATTGCCTTACTCTGCCATGCATTACAGGTAAGAGACCACACAGCAACAAATAGATGAACACTCTCAAAATACAACAAACATAGTAACGCTTATACACCCTCACTCTGAAACTGCAATGCACAGGAATGTCGAGGTCCATGGCCAAACCATAATAATAAAACCACTGTGTCAGCACTACGGCAAACTAATAAGTACCTCAAAAATAAATGACATACCATAAATCCCCAACAAACACTGGTATTCAAATAATTGGTGGCCTGAATTAAAAAATACTTTCTACATTAATTTACATTAGGTTACATGGAGTAATTAGATTCACTGTATACTACTGTAACTGTAAATGCAATTAAGAGTATAATAATTATGTAAATATAAGTATAATAATTTGTAATATTAAAACTATTCTTGTTTTAATAATATAATATAACAGTTGGTGTGGTCATATACTGTAGATTGTAAAGGGTAAGGTAAATGAGACTGGTTTTGGTCATGTGAATGAAGAGGCATCTGCCTGACCTCAGCAGTCTAAAAAGTCCACTGCGAAGTTTCCCTTCTGATATTCCCGTCTGAGCTTTGAAGCTTTAGAGATTTAAATGGTAAATGGTTTTGTATTTATACAGCGCTTTTCTAGTCTTGATGACCACTCAAATGGTTTACAGTACAGTTTTTACATTCACCCATTCACACACACATTCATACAGTGCATCTATTCGCAGCACTTTGTTATTCTATGGTGGGCCAGCTCTTCTCCAGGACAAGCTGACAAGCTGACCGTGCCTGAGCCCACCTGCAGGTGGATCACTAACTTCCTGACTGACAGGAAGCAGCGCGTGAGGCTGGGCAAGCTTGTCTCTGAGTCCCGGTCCAACAGCCTGGCTTCCTGGTGCAGCCAGAACCACCTGGAGCTGAACGCTTTAAAAACTGTAGAGATGGTAGCAGACTTCAGGAGAAGCCCAGCCCAAACCGCCCCCCTCAGCCTGTGCGACTCCCCAGTTAAAACAGTGGAGTCTTTCAGATTCTTGGGGAACCATCATTGCACAGGACTTAAGGTGGGCGGAGAACATCACCTCCATCATCAAGAAGGCCCAGCAGAGGATGTTCTTCCTGCGGCAACTGAGGAAATTCAACATGCCGCGGAAAGTGATGGTTGAGTTCTACACAGCCATCATTGAGTCCATCCTCACCTCATCAATCACTGTCTGGTTCGCTGCCTCCACTTCCAAGGACAAGGGCAGACTGCAGCGGATCATAAGGTCAGCTGAGAAGGTCATCGGCTGTGACCTGCCGGCTCTCCTAGACCTGTTCCACTCCAGGACCAGTAAGAGGGCAGGCAAGATCATTGCTGATCCTTCACATCCCGGTCACCACCTATTCCAGAGACTTCCCTCCGGAAAAAGGTTCCGGGCCATCAGGACTAAAACCTCGCGCCATCCGAACAGTTTTTTCCCCATGGCAGTGGGGCTCACAAACAAGCCCCCTGCATCACACTGACTCTGCATCACACTGACTCTGCCACCCCCCCCCTGCACATAATTTATAATAATAACTTATATATTATTGGCACTATAACCAATCTCTGCACCTTAGCACAGCACGTGCCCATAACTCTGTTACTGTATATACTTTATTCTATTTTATTTTATTCTATTTCTTATATATTGTTGTTTTATGTTCAGTGCACCAATGACACCAAGGCAATTTCCTGTATGTGCAAACATACCTGGCAAATAAAAGAATTCTGATTCTGATTCTGAATTCAGGGTTCAGCATCTTGCCCAAGGACACTTCAGTATGCATATGAGTCAGACTGGGGATCGAACTGCCGACCTACAGGTTGGAGGACAACCACTCTACCCCTCAGCCACAGCCAAAATATATAATTAACATACATTCAATTTAGTATTTAGTGCAAGAATGGATATGTGCGGATATTGTTGTCATTGTAATGAGTCCAGTCTGTTGACTCAGAGTATCTGACAATCAGAGGGAGGAGTTGTCTTGTTTGATGTCCACAGGCAGGAATGACTTCCTGTGGCACTCTGTGGTGCATTTTGCTGGTCTCAGTCTTTCACTGAACTCGCTCCTGTGTTTGACCAGCACGTCATGAAGAGGGTGGGAGACAATGTCCAGGAGGGCATGTGACTTAGACAGCATCCTCCTGTCTGACTCCGCTGTCCGAGAGTCCAGCTCTACCACCACAGCTTCACTGGCCTTGCGGATCAGTTTGTTGAGTCTGTTGGCGTCCGCAACTCTCAGTCTGCTGCCGCAACACACACCAGCAAACAGGAAAGCACTGGCCACCACAAACTCATATAACATCCTCAGCATAGTCTGGCAGATGTTGAAGGACCTCTGTCTACTCAAGAAATAGAGGCAGTTCTGGCCCTTCTTGTAGAGGGCATCAGTATTCTTAGCCCAGTCCAGCTTACTATCTATAAACACTACCGGTATTTATACTCCTCCACAATGTCCACGCTGACCCTCTGGATGGAATCAGGGTTCATCGGTGTCCTGACCCTCCTCAGATCCACAACCAGCTCCTTTGTCTTTGTTGTCTTGAGCTACAGGTGGTCATGATCACACCATGTGACAAAGTAACCCACCACAGCCCTGTATTCAGAATCCTCACCCTTGCTGATACATCCAACTATTGCAGAGTCATTAGAAAACTTCTGGAGATGGCAGGACTCTGTTTGGTAGCTGGATTCCGTGGTGTAGAGGGTGAAGAGGAAGGGATAGAGGACCGTCCCCTGTGGGTCCCTAGTGTTACTGACCACTCTGTCACACACACAGTGCTGCAAGCACACATACTGAGGTCTGCCAGCCAGGTAGTTCACAATCTAGAACACGACAGGGGTATCTACCTGCATCGCTGTGAGTTTCTCGCCCAGTAGAGCTGGCCTTATGGTGTTGAAAGCACTGGAGAAGTAAAAAAACATGACCCTCACAGTGCTGGTCGGCTTGTCCAGGTGGGCGGTAGACTCGATTCAGCAGTAGATGATGGTGTCGTAATGGTTAGCGCAGGATGGTTAGCGCAGGACACGGCCAGACATGTCATTGGGTCTTTCAGCCCTGTTATGGGAATTTCTATACCAAGGACAAACAAACAATTATCAATCTGGAAGTTTAATTCAACAACTGCACTCGTGGCAAAGAGCTCATACCACGGTGGCAGTATGAGGCAATGGCCGTGAACAATGGGAAATGCATACATTTATACTGGTTTAACTCCTCCTCACACATCAGAATATAGTAGACCAATCAGCTTCTCTGGATGTCCTGACAGGATGTTCAGACATTGGTCTCCATCAATGTCCAAGTGATCTGCTTTGAAGTTTTACAACACAATGGCATGTTGATTCTGCTCAGACTCAAGAGAAGCTCTTGAGCCTGAAAACCTGTTTTCCAAAGACCCCCGTCTCTGATCTGTCACACCCCAGAGACTCTGAAGCCTCATCTCCTTCAGTGACCCTTGTTGTGTGCTTAGCGACACCTCTAAGTTTATTAGCAACTCCCTTGACTTAAAGCCTTGAATCACAGATATACATTCTTCATTAAACTCCTTTTTACTTAAATGTTATTTGTTGTATTTAAACATATCTAAATACAAAAATTCCCACGACAGCCCTCAGAAGGACTTTCCTCAGGTCGCTCTCTGACACATAGAATGCAGCTTCCCCACTGAGTCCATGATGGTCTATAGTCCGTTCCACATGCAAACTGAGTTGCCCTTCTTAAAGTTCACTTTCTCTTTGTCCCTATAGCGCTGTGTAGCCTCCTTTACGGCCTTTTATAGACCACAAGCCGCTGCCTTGTAGTTTGGCATGTAGACCAAAATCTGCCCGGCATTGTTAGCGGTATTGCATGCTGTAAGAACCTATTGTACAGCTCTATCATCCCAGGATTTCTGGTTCGGGATGATCTTGATCTTAGTAGTAAAGATTCTTTATGTCTTCACATTCTTATATTTTGAACGGCTTTATAACTCTCCTTGAGCTGTCTACAGTGTATTTAATGCTCTTGTGTGGAAATTAATGAATTTTAATTCATAAATAACCCAGGTTTGCTCTGCTAGCCTAATTCTAATATTCTCACTAATGATCAAAACTGCACAGAATCTCTGATCAGGTGAAACTCAAAGCAACCACAGTAACAGAGACACACTCGAAACACACATAAGATAAAATGTGTTTACAGAGATGGCTAGAAAGCGCATGTGAGAAATGCTGTGAGAAATTCTGTAGTAATGCATTTCTTGAAAAAAATTTTAATGTCAAATAAAGGAATTTGCAGAAAACTCCTCAACAGCACCGGCAACTTACTAGGAATGCACTTCCAGGGTGTGAAGACAAATTAAAACCGCAATTTTTTAGTGATGTTAGCCAACACTGCATGAAAAGAAGCGTTTGTGTCATTATGTGTCGCAGGAAAGTGTTGGCACATTCTTCAGTTAACAGCTTTTCACACGAATCTGCAGGCAGCAAAGGAAACTCTCCTGTTTCCTGCAGTTTTCAAGCCTGAGAGCTGTTGTGAGGTGACCCCCCTGCTCCTACGCCTAGAGGACGCTTTCACATGCAAATGACAATGCTCTGAGCTTCACAAATGCAAATCAGGATAGTTCCCCTCCGAGCAGATAACACCTTTTTCTAAGAGTAAACTATCTGGCAGAGTGAACCAGGCTGAAAATATATATAAAACCTGAAATTTTAAATTGTTCTTAAATAAGTAAGTGTGCTATAATGAATTACATTGTATACCACGAACAAATGTCAATGCTGTCAAATTAAACAATGCACTTTATTTCTAATTTTTATTGTCATCCAAAACTATCCTGAATCTCAACCACAGAGTGGCATGATTACAGTCACTTTTTCAATTGTGCTGGTTAAATGCACAGAGGATTTGTTAACCACACCTCTACCAGCAAAGAAATTATGCTGGGTATGATCATCTGTGTCCTGAAAGCTCCAAACTTCTACTGGCTTTCCATAAAAATATCTGTCCTCCCAAAATACTGGCATCAAATTCACATGTCAATGGCAAACTAAGCTGTTTTCCATGAATTATAAATGCTACCTTTTCACCACTACTTTCAAAATTGCTACGAAACATTCATTGATTTAATGATTTATTTTTTCAGTGTAAATTTAATCCCCCATGGACTGCACAGTGACAAAACACAGCAGCCGGCTGTTTGGCTACAACATACATCTCCACTCAGTTTGATTATTATTTTAAATATAAGGAAGACACAATATAGAGCTGAAATTCCTTCATAATTTGAACTTCAATTGTCTTATTGTTGTTATTAAACTTTCTCAGTATTCTATTAAAACAGTCAACACTTTTATCCAAAGCGACTTACAATAAGTGCATTGAACTATGAGGTTACCAACACAGAACAGCGAGAATCATGTATGTAAATTTACTAAACACCAGAAAGAATAAACGAGTCCTCAGTCACATACTCATCCCATATGAAGGTGCAATTTTAAAGCTGCTTTAAGATGACAAGGACAGCTGTGGAGATTTACTGTGAAAACCTCACGTCACCCGCTCGCGTCATCAGCTGATGGGCTCGTCCAATCACAGCCTCGTAAACGCAGTGCAGCAGCATCGAGTGTCCCGCAGACATGAAACCTCCGGCTCTTGTTTAGCTTGTTCCGTACGAGTGACTCTGTTTTCGGGTTAAATAACTTGCTGAAGTCGACACGACGCTGTTCCGTGGAGGAGAAGATGAGTGCGTGTGTAAGCAGAGCCGCGGGCCCGGTGTGGACGAGTCAAGGCGGAGAAGACGGGCGCACAGTCCCTGAGTTAAGGTAAGAGCTAAGCTAGGAGACGCCATTGCTAGCTACGAAGCTAACTCGTTCATCTGAAAAGCATGCCAGCAACTTTGGAATAGCGAGAAAGTTGCTAAAATACGAATACAGCATCGAGTGCTTGAGCAGATCTAGTGCATGTGTAAATATGTATGCATTACTTAGATGTAACAGTTTGTTCTCGTTAAGTTTTTTCATCAACGTGACTTTTCTCTGTATGTTTTCTCAGCCCCCCCCCCCCCCCCCCCCCACGCACACACACACAAACAAAGAGGCGGCCACTGCGGGTGAGGCAGAGACGCTGAAAGTCCGGATTTAAAGTGCAGAAAATTAAGCCATTGAATGTAAGTAACTGTTTATGAATTGTTTAGGTGTTTTTTTCCTGTGGATCTTCCAACGGTGATGCAGCGCGGCTATTTCCGTTTATTAATAATAAAATCATGTTACTCATGTTGTTACTTCACTTTTTGTATATTTTTATTCAGAAATGTTTATCTCAAAATAAATGTTACTTTGTATAAATATTGGTAAAAAGTGAGTAAATAAGAAGTAAACAGTGAGTAAATATATACTGGTTTCCCATTTTTTATTGCTCTCCTATGCATGTTGTATTTATTGTTTTTTTTTTTGTTTCTATGTTCATTGTTTGCACCAATAACTAGAGCAAATCCCTTGTATGTGTGAACGTACTTGACAATAAAATACTTCTGATTCTTCTGATTCTGATTTTCCAGCTGCCTGTCCATGACGTAGTAAGACACACTATGAGCCAGTTTGATCCAACAAGACCTTACATCAGCATTGAGGAGTTCAGGAGTTGTCGGAGAAGAAAGAGGGTAAGGTTATATTCATTAAATAATTTTCCAGTTACATGTTAAGGTGTATTTTGTCATTGAACTGTGCTAATTTTACTGAATGTGTTTACAGCTGATTGAAGCAGGACAGATGACATGAATCCATCCTTCCACAGCCAGGAGCGCACCGACCTGTGTCCCACACTTCATATAAGACTGGAAGCTACACTGGATCTCACAGCTACACACCACAGACGTCTACACACTGGAGAAGAGTCCCACAAAGAAGCCATGACCCCGAGGCTGCAGACAGACATTTCAAGCTCCACCTGAGTTTTTCACTGGCTAGGCCAGTTGTGTTGTACAATATTTGTGCTGTATGTAAATAAAGCTTTCACTCCACATGTACCTTTTTCACATTTGCTCCCTGTACAATATGTTCACCTATAACATCAAGCATCACATGAATGTATAGTTTTAATTAACTGCAGTGCTTTTGGTAAAGGCTTACTAGTAAATAATAATAAATATTAGGGATGAGCGAGTACAGCATTATCTGTATCTGTTAACCATATGAATTATCCGTATCCGTACTCGGAGTGGGGGCCTAACCCGGAAGTGGGTGTGATTTAACCCGGACGTGGGCTGGTTCAACATAACTTTCTTTTTTAACTTTTTAATTTTTTTATGATTTTTTTATTTTTTTTTAAATTTATTTCCACACCAGGTGTGTGTGTGTGTGTGGGTGTGTGGGTGTGTGTGTGAGTGAGTGAGATGCGAGGGACGTTCACCGTCTCCCGGAGAAACGAACACTCCGTGTTCCCAGCACAGAAAGACGCGAACCACATTCGTCCACAAGTCATACAGACTGGTCCTGTTATTTTCACTTTACACTAACACCTAAAGTCCAGTGCAGTGTAATTGTTTGCCGTGATAATTAAATGCCAGTGTGATAATAAATGACAATTTCAAACCATACAAACTGTCATGTTGTACTGTATTTAATAGAGGTTTACTTTACTGTAAAGTAAGTGTAAATGTAAAGTGAAAACAACAAAACCAGTCACCATGACCCGTGAACAAATACAATTCACGTCCTTCCATACCAAAAATACAGAGCGTTCATTTCTCCGGGAGACAGTGAACGTCCCTCGCATCTCCAGCGCTCCTCTACTGAGCCAATGCAGGTCTCGTGAAAATTTTTCCAAAGACTCGTACCCGAAGACCCAGTCGGGAAATTAACGAATCATTTCTGCTTCCTTGACTGAGCCTATGGAACAGTCCCGATGCGCAGTGAACCTGAGTGACTGAGAGACAGAGAGCTGTTCTGTGAGTGAGTGAGCAGAGCCGTGTGTGACGGGAGGAGCGCTGTGACGCTGTGTGAGGATTTTCATTCAGTCCGAGCACAGATAATGACTCCGATTACTCGTATAATAATCTTACTCTCTGCAAAAGTGCTTTATCCGTACCGGATACTCGTTTCAGCCGAGTATCCGGCTCATCTCTAATTAATATTAATATATACATTTTTATTATTAATATTGTGTGGGAGGGGCTTACCCCACTTGTGGAATGCTGTGACCACACGTGTGCACTGCAATGACCCATAGGGTGACCAATAGCAACACTTCTACCAGCCAATCACGTGTGACTTCGTTTCAATGGTCTGTGGCTTCCTCCAATGGTGAGTAGAGAGAGGTTCTAGCCAGCGGCTTGACTCCGATTCATATGCTAATTAGATCACACGTCGCGATCGGTCCGCGCGGCTCAGCGAGCCCCCCCGCGGTTCTCTCCTTTGTTCTCCATATCCCCCATAGTGTCCGCAAACGCCGCTTGACTCAGCTTATTGTCACTGGCGAACGCCGAGGTAACGTCATGGTAGGTAAAAGCAGGGGATTAGGCCTGTCCAAAGATGTTCCCTTTGACAATAATACTGCTTTTCGTCTAGTGCAATGTGATGAACAACCAGACATACAAAGTTAAATTATTTTGGTTTAGTCTATACGTATAATGTTGCATATAATAGATGAGCCATTGTTAAAATAATCTGAAGTTCACTTCAAATAACTAGACAAAAGCAACATATTTGAAGAAAGAAGAGCTATTTCATCAAACTAGTTAATTTTAGTTAAATATTTTATCAATAGTGTTAGTTTGAAAGTTCAGTGTGTTAGATTTAGGTGAAAGGGATATATTGGCAGAATCCTAATGCTAGTGATATTTTCACTAGTATGGAAGCATCTAAATTGTACAAATTTTTATTTTCTCGACCCTAGAATGGGCTCTTTATATTTAAATACTTTATACTTACATCAGGAGTATTCAGTTTTTATGACAACTGAAGGCTACCACAGGTTCTCTTTCATGTTTGGAAGGGGAGGGTGAGGTGAGGGGTATTGAGCTGCAATATGCTACTCCAACACAAGATCTCACTTAATCCTACACACTGAACCTTTGAAATAAAATGTTTTGTATTTTCACAGAAAAATCCTGATACATTTTGAGACCTTTGGCACTTGGTCAAGTGGTAACACCAAAGCCACATGGTTATTGACTAAAGCAATAAAGTTTGCAATTTAAATATATCTGTGGGACTGGGTGCGAGTGGTTTTCTCCACGATTTCTCTGCACTACCAACTTGTCTTTAGATTTTATTAAGACTAAAAACTAGATCTGTTATTTATTTATTTTTTCATACAACAATCATGTATGTAACCACTTAGATGTACAATTATATAATATAAAAGAATATATGGCAGGGAAAAATATCCAACATCATATAAATGTAAATTATATATGTATGTTTGTTTAAATTATATTAAGCACAGGAGAGGCAATCTAATAAAAGGAATCAGGGTGTCGTAACGTATTAAAAATGTTTAATGAATGAATTATAAATTAATATTGTTGGAGGAAAAAAATGCTGCCATAGCTTCCTTTTTGTTTCCGGTCTCGAAAGAGCTCATCAGTGTTGCTGTGTAGACAGTGTAACAGCTGATATGGACAAAGGCCCATACATTTAGCCAATGAGTGTCCTGCCATCTAATGGGTTGTGATATGATATGGTAATGATTCTTTTAACGCTTCGAGCTGAATCAGTCAGCAGTGGTGCAGTGACACTTCTTGTTGCTGACAACGCAGAATTCAGTCATCCAGGATGCAAAACTTAAGGGGTTATTCACTGAAAAATCAAAATTCACTCATTATCTACTCACCATTATGCAGATGGTGCGGTGGGTGAAGTGTTTGAGTCTTCAAATGTGTAAAAAAAAACAACTTCAAAAGTTGTCCAAAAGTGTGGACAACACTTCACCCACCCCCCATCAGCATAGAAGTGATAATGAATGAATTTGAGTTTTTTGATGAACTATCCGTTTAAGTCTCCTGTGATTCAATAAAATCTCTGATGAAGGAACTGAAGGCTTAACTCATTGCAGTCAGATAAATGACTTATTTTGCTTTGCATACTTACTTTTTGATAAAACTGGAGCAGATACCGTGTGGACTGTTACCAGAATTATTTACATGGAACTTTTTATGAGAAAATGTACCAGTCTCAATTCCAGAAGATCACTTAATACTGCAGACTTTCACAGTAAATTAAATATGTAATTGAAGTCTTGAAGTTTTTTGTTGGTTTGCCATGTCACGTGACTCTGGAGTCTTTGTGTTTATGTGTGAAGGCCTAAAAATACGAAACCTTTTTTTATTTTTAAATCGTTTTTTTTTTTAAAGCGCAGAGGTTATCCAGCAATGCAGCCTTTTATTGTAATAGTGCTAAATGAGTTACATTAAAAACAATAGTGAGCAATCAACAAGGTAAGGGACAAAGGATCAGGGGTGGAGGGTTACACCAAACCATAAAATAAATAAAAGCAAACCCTCCTCCCTAAACCCTGTCGCTACTCCCCTGACTGACGGTGTTACACACAAGTACAATAGAAAAACGTAGATGACTAACTTAACGAAACTATCCTTCATATAATAAAAGATACATTCAGGCTGCCACCCATAAGGCCTAGTGAACTAACAAAACAAAATATGCGCGAAGTGCACAATGAAATAAGGAAAATAACAAACTAAGCAATAGCCCACCAAAAAGCCCTTAAGATCAGAGAACGAGTGCCTCACAAGTTAACATTCACCAAATTCTGTAGAGTAAATCAATACCCATTAACAAACACCATCAAGTTAACATGTGAAGACAAGAGGCACCGAGACGGACTGCTCACATTAAATTATAGCCGCCCCTGGCAACAACACACAGGGTTTCTTATCCTGTCGACCACGAGGACAAAGGAGCATCATTGGTACCTGGTGAAATTGGAGGAGGAGCCAACTAGAACCGTGCAATACTGGATTCTAAAGCCAGTGGGCGTTGCAGGGTGATGTTCCAGGAAGAATCCCCTGCAGGTGCGTATGGTTGAGGGGTGGTTCACCTGTGGGAGAATAAGAGAGACTGCACCACATCTTAAACAGCAGTCAGGAAGCAGCTTGTAATATTTTATAATGAACTGAAATTAGTTGGATTTGTTTGATACCTTTTTAATTGAATCATAATTGATCAAAGCTTGGGAGCAAGCTGCGCTGCACTAATCATGTGATATGCCTCATTCTCCACAATACTCTCTAATACACAACCTCCCTACTTGGCGGTCTGTTCAAGATGAAAACATTTCCCATCACTCCCTTTGCTTACCCGCCAATGCCACTGTGTCAGTGTGCTAGCGGGGTGCTGAGGTTATAAATACTTGCACATCACTCCCATTATATATATGAAATCATATTGATGCAATTGGAGCTTATAGACCTCAAACACCTTACTATGTTCTGCCGCAATAAACATTTTTAATGTTGTCTGACTGAAATGTGATAATTACTGAAGTGGGGGGATATAACAGCCTCAAACATGTCGTCGGATAACATTTGCTCAAAACCAAGGGAATGGTCTGTACAGGCTTTTTAAGGGTGAGGGGTGCTTGTTGAGTCAACCAGTTCTAAACAAGTACAACATGATAAGCTGAAAACATTACTCTGAAATCAGCTTCTATAGTCAGGAAGGAAGCAAAGGTTTCTGCAGTCTCATTTAGTCTCCACCCAGCTCTCACAAATTAGATCATCAATTACTCCCACCAGTTTAAATGACTGCCAATATTTACACAGTGTACTCACACACACACACACACACCCACACACGTTCTCATTATGTGGTGCCATATTTATTTTGCTGGGAGCGTGCTGCTTCTTTAGTCTGCCTTACAAAAAGAGGGCAGTCCTTCTTCCTGCTGCAGTGTTGTTTAATTGAAGGAACAGACTCTTTCCCTTCTCTAATTACAAGCCGTCAGGCCGGTGGAGGAAAACCCTGAGATATGGCCACTTTCTCTCCTCACAGACAGCCAATTATGGGAGTAAATTGGAAAAGCTGGGTTGAAATATTTGCTGGCTCTGAACAGTAGTAGCTTTCAGGAAGCTCAGTGTCCAACACTTTACCATTTATTTTAGCTTTTAAAACTGTACATTTGCAATCGGAGCAGAAACCATGGCTATGTGCATTTAAATCTACATTGTTTCTTGTCTTTAATATTATAAAGTCAAGCTAGACATTGGGTGATGCCAAGGTTTTTGTATGAATTTAAATAGATAGCTTCATTTACTGTATATTTAATAGTTATTTACATAATTTATTCCAATTTAAGAAAACTTTCTAGAGAGCATTCATGAACACCAATACACGGTTAGTAAAGTAATAATAGCAACAACACGCGAGAGATGTAACCTATACCAAGGTCTTCATGCAGCACAGTATCGGTCTTACATGGGGAGAGGATGTAATAATCTTAGTGTTTACCCTTTGGTCCAGGATGGACAGAAGTGCCAAGTGTAAAGGAGAACATCAGAAAGATAAGAGTATTTGCAGCATTGATTAGAATAAACAGTTTGTAGCATAATGGAAGGTCAATGAATTGGTGGATTGTTGTCAGTTATGGTTGAGTATCTGAGAAGACATATTGTATATCAAGCAGTCTTGTTGTAATCATAATCGTAATCATCGTAAGTCCATGGTAAGCAGCCACCATGATCAGGAGCCACCATCAAGATCGGATGCCACTATTGTCCCTAGTAATTGTCCACTGCCGCCATCGGGATCCACCATCAGCTGCCACCTTGATCATGATCCACCACCACTATCAGATGCCAACAAGATACAAGATCTGCCATTACTATCACGATCAGCCGCAAATATTTTTTAGAACGATTTGTTTTACATAATTTCTTTTTGGGAGTGAAGCAGCCCTACTCCCAGCACCCATTGACAATGTTCTTACAATGGGAGAAATATAGCAAAGATTGACACATGCAAGTGATGCAACATCAGAGCAGATATGGAGCGAAACTAGTGAGCTAGTTCAGGCAGCCAACTCGATCTGCGCTGCTCAAATCATGTGACATAGGTCATGTGACATACAGTGGGGCAAAAAAGGATTTGGTAAGCCACCAATTGTGCAAGTTCTCCCACTTAAAAAGGTGAGAGATGCCTGTAATTTTCATCATAGGTACACTTCAACTATGAGAGACAGAATGGGGGGGAAAGAATCCAGGAAATCACATTGTAGGAATTTTTAATGAATTAATTGGTTAATTCCTCGGTAAAATAACTATTTGGTCACCTACAAACAAGCAAGATTTCTGGCTCTCACAGACCTGTAACTTCTTCAAGAGGCTCCTCTGTCCTCCACTCGTTACCTTTATTAATGGCACCTGTTTGAACTTGTTATCAGTATAAAAGACACCTGTCCACAACCTCAAACAGTCACACTCCAAACTCCACTATGGCAAAGACCAAAGAGCTGTCAAAGGACACCAGAAAGAAAATTGTAGACCTGCACCAGGCTGGGAAGACTGAATCTGCAATAGGTAAGCAGCTTGGTGTGAAGAAATCAACTTTGGGAGCAAATATTAGAAAATGGAAGACATACAAGACTACTGATAATCTCCCTCGATCTGGGGCTCCACGCAAGATCTCATCCCGTGGGGTCAAAATGATCACAAGAACGGTGAGCAAAAAACCCAGAACCACACGGGGGGACCTAGTGAATGACCTGCAGAGAGCTGGGACCAAAGTAACAAAGGCTACCATCTGTAACACACTACGCCGCCAGGGACTCAAATCCTGCAGTGCCAGACGTGTCCCCCTGCTTAAGCCAGTACATGTCCAGGCCCGTCTGAAGTTTGCTAGAGAGCATTTGGATGATCCAGAAGAGGATTGGGAGAATGTCATATGGTCAGATGAAACCAAAGTAGAACTTTTTGGTAAAAACTCAACTCATCGTGTTTGGAGGAGAAAGAACGCCGAGTTGCATCCAAAGAACACCATACCTACTGTGAAGCATGGGGGTGGAAACATCATGATTTGGGGCTGTTTTTCTGCAAGGGGACCAGGACGACTGATCCGTGTAAAGGAAAGAATGAATGGGGACATGAATCGTGAGATTTTGAGTGAAAACCTCCTTCCATCAGCAAGGGCATTGAAGATGAAAAGCTTGTGAAGACTCACAGAAAACATTTGACCTCTGTCATTGCAGACAAAGGGTATGTAACAAAGTATTGAGATGAACTTTTGTTATTGACCAAATACTTATTTTCCACCATAATTTGCAAATATATTCTTTAAAAATCAGACAATGTGATTTTCTGGATTTTTTTTTCTCATTTTGTCTCTCATAGTTAAGAAAATTACAGGCCTCTCTTATCTTTTTAAGTGGGAGCACTTGCAGAATTGGTGGCTGACTAAATACTTTTTTGCCCTACTGTACCTCACTCTCCACAACCATCTATTATACACACCCACCTTATCAGGTTGTCTATTTAAGCGAAGAGAAATTTCCCATCATCCCCTTGGCTCGCACCAGTGAAGGTCCATGTGAACTTTCTCACTGGAACTGATTCCTAATCTTCTGTAAAAGACAGTGCCTCATTTTCAGGGAAATACTTCAAAAACTGCACTGAGATGAGCTACTGAGCTATGGACTTTTAAACACATTGTTCTTATTCTGAAAATCAACCAGTCATGTGCAAACACCACTTATTGATGTCCAGATGAGCCTCAGGTACTGACTTCAGATCCAACATTTTTTCATTTGAAGAGTTATTTTTCCCCAAAAGAAAGCTGCTCTCTGAGTTTAAAACAACTGATAGAGCAACTGCAGTATTTCCTCCTTTTAGATTTTTTCCTTTTTTTGCCTCTACTGTTTAATGAAGCACTCCATACCTCTGGTCTAAAAAACAGCACTCAATAGCAGATATTGAAATTGATGGAAAACATCATTAATGGAATTCATTGATGGGCACATGTGCAGGAGAATCTGTAGTTAGGAACGAGAACTGCGGTGCATAGAAAATCAGACCGCTATTATGCTAAGCTTTTTCTTAAAAAAAGAACTTTACTCATACTGTACGTACAATGACAAACTTGGCTGTATGCCTAAAACTGAGGAAAAACTTATAGAATGGAATAGGAAGTCCTTAATAGAATCATAGAAATAGAATGTTAGAGGTAACAACAAAACTATTATTGATATTATTCAAAGTAAATACAACGAAACAAGACTTAAAAAACTGAAATAATATATTGTCATGAAATGATTGAATACAAATGCTCAGGATGTGTATTCTCAGGGGCCTAGGATAGTGCAGTCTCGAATTTGGTGCAATTTGGACCTGCTTTCAGTCTGCAGAGTTGAATCTGAATTTTTATTTGGACTGACACAGACATTCTCAGCTATAATGTTTCATATTGAACTGAATTACAGAGCTTATATTGATAAAAGCTGTGAACCAGGGTCTGAAGATTCTACTGAATTTTCAACAGTCCTCTTAAATTGCCGACATGTGATGTATGAAATTATACCAACAGTTCAAGTAAATCGTGCAAACTTATCTAAAAGTCCTACACGTGAACAGTTATTCAACTCATTTAAATTTTATGAAAAACATTCACAATCAAATCTTAAGGAAAAACAAACAGTTTTCTAACTTGACTCTGCACCATAGACTGTTTATAAAAATCTCTAGAAATAACGGCCAGCATGCAAACCATAAAATAATACATTATCTGTTGAAATGTTTGAGGAGGGCTTACGAATGACTTATAATTCTAAGTAGCTCCAGCAGATAACCACAGGCCAAGTAAATAGCACAATACAAACAGGTATTTTTTAGAACAAGCATTGAATAGGTGTCTTTTCCAATATATTTATTAATAGGAGAGGTTTTATTTAATTGATGATAATGAAGAAGATATCGGGAACAATAAATAAATATGCTTACTCTTAATTATGACTCCTGATTGAGGAAAGCTAAATCGATGATTAGTTCAGACAATCGTGAGGATTTCCATCATTTAATGATCATGTTTCAAGAATAAAACAGATGCTCTGTTGCATTTAGAGAATTTGAAAATATCTTATAATAGCTGACATTGAACTACTTCTTGGTCATTGTATTCAGTATGAAACTTCTGAGGCAAAATAGACTGCAGCCCTGGTAAAACGAGGACAGAGGTTGAATCTGAATTCATTGTGAGCAGAAGATCATTTATTACCTGTATAGGAAGTGCTGTCTCAAAGGTGTGACAGGCCCTGAGGGCAGACTGAAAACCATCAAATAGATTATTTTGAGATAAAAGGGCCTAAAGATGCTGAGACACAACTCTTTCTAGTGCTTTTGAACAGAATGGAAGGTTCAAGACTGGTCGATATGAGATCCTAGATTACTTTCTAAAGTACCAGTTGGCCACAGCCCTTTTAAAGTAGTTAGGATGATGCCAAATATAAGTGGTAAATTAACAGTGGTCAGACATCTTTCGGTCGTTTATCTGGTAGAGGTTCTAGGAGGCATGTTATGAGTCTAACAAAATAAAGATTTTACAATGATTTAGGGGATATCGTTTCAATGATTTGGGACCCAACACAATGCACACCTGCATTATATGGCATTATTGCAGCAGCAGAAGAAGAAGAGCTGCTCTAGTATCAAATTTGTAGAAAAGTCACAGAAACCATGAGCTGTAAAGGGTGAGCAGGTGCTTAGTTGACTGGGTACGTTTTGGTTCACGGTCAAAAAGTGTTGTAGCATTGTGTTTTCTCTAATTAAGTTAGAAAAATATGTTGCTCTAGCTGTGTATGGTTCCTAAGTAGACCTGGAGAAATAACTCTTTGTGTTTTGGTGGTGAGAGGTGCATCTGACTTGAGGGAAAGGTAACAGTGTTTTTTAAGATGGGGACGATATCACATTGTGCACTGACACTCACTCCGCTGCTTACTTCTCTCTCTCCCGAACACATACACGCAAAAGCACACACCCCAACTCCAACTTGCATGAGGTCTCATCTGCTGCAGTTTAAATGTTGATTTGTTTGAAATGATCAACACTGATCACTACATAATGATAAATACTTACAAAACAAAAAAAGAGTAAAAGCTTTCTTCGTAGCTGAGGATTCAATCAGAATTCAGCCCGTCCTGACTCCACTCACTCGCTTTCCCTCTCTCTTGCACTGACACACACACGCAACCTCACTCTCACACACACAAACCATTGCATCGGACACGTGTAAACTCAGACTGGGTAAAACAACAGAATTTCGAGGGACACATGACACACGGAGCTTCTCTTCCCAGCTTCTCCTTCCTCTTCTCCCTCTTTATCACATCAAAGAAATGAATATCTCATCAATCATGTTACTGACTTGACTTATTCCCCGGTGTCCCTTTGCCTTATCATTAAAGAACCAGGGCCGCGGCTGCTGCCACATTGTGGATCATGATGGTGGATCCCGAATAAGAGATTGTGATCATAATGGTGGATCCTGTATCGTGCTGGCTGATCGTGATAATAATGGTAGATCCTGTATCGTGCTGGCTGATCGTGATAATAATGGCAGATCCTGTATCGTGCTGGCATCTGATAATGATGGTGGACCACGATCAAGGTGGCAGCTGATGGTGGATCCTAATGGCGGCAGTGAGACATGATAGTAGACCATGGTGGAGCCTGATCGTGATGATGGAATCCTAATCGTGGTGGTTGCTGACCATGGACTATGATTTAAACAAGACTGCTTGATATACAATATGTCTACTCAGGTACTCTATCATTACTGACAATAATCCATCAATTCATTGACCTTCCATTATGCTGCAAACTGTTTATTCTAATCAATGCTGTAAATACCCTTATCTTTCTGATGTTCTCCTTTACACTTGGCCTCTATTGCAATTCTGTCTGTCCTGGGAGAGGCTCTCTGAGGTGTCTACGTTCTTTTTACCCTGTTTAAGTGTTTTTTCCTCACTCTTGTTGAGGGTTAAGGGCAGAGGATGTCACAACTTGTTGAAGCCCTATGAGACAAATTGTGATTTGTGAATCTATCAAATAAATATTTTTTTGATTGATCAATCAAATTTGGATATGGCGGCAGAGGAGCATTAAATTACTGACAGAGCCGATAAAAATAAAAAACAATTGCTTTTTTATGGTCCAAACATGGATGAAAAAAAAAAAAAAAAAACACTATAAGCGGACTACTTGATCACGTTAACCAAATTATTCAAACAGCATTTGTTTAGGAATGACTTATCTAAAGGTCCTACACGTGAACAGTAATTCAACTTCATTTGCATTTTCTGTCCCAAGATTTTTAATCCTTATAATGGTTGATCACTATATCAGTGATCACTATAAGTGGCTTCCACTGTACAGCCAAACTCAAACCACTCTTCTCTTTTAACAGTTTGAAGATCGTCAGCACTGTCTTAATATCCTCCTGCTGCAATGCTCTCCCTTTGGCCATTATTCAGTCATCACTGTCTTGCTTGTAACTGGTGCAAAATGCTCCTGCTAAACTGCTGTTTCTAGGTAGAGGGACACTGTCTCACCTGTTCTTTAATCCCTGTTTAGGAATAGGATTGATTTCAGGTTTCTTACAACTGCTTTTTTAGCATTACATTTCCTGGGGCCCCAGTACATCTCAGAGAAATCCAGGGGAAGTTGATGTGTGAACACAGCAAGGGATCCTTGCTGGATACACTGCGAACAAGTGGGGGTTGATGACTATTCAAACGTACAACAGACACAAAAATGAAAAATTTAAAAGAAGACAAATATCTCCCAGTGAATATGTGCTGTCATGCACATGGAAGACAAACACAAAGGTGTCAAGAGAGTTTGTTGTGATAAGAGTTGACGCCGGTGTCTGCATGTTGCAAAGAAAATCACATGATCTCTGCAGTGGAGTTAATACATTGCTTCCTGCCTCTGTCTGCTGCACCTGGCTCCTCCACCTCTCACTTGGCTCCTCCACCTCTCACTTGAAAAATGCAGATAATTTGTTGCTGTTGTGGACGTGTCTGTGCAGATTCCTGCTGTTTTGTGTATGTGTGAAAAGAAGATTGGGGGTAAACTACATAGCCAATTCCTTGGATTTTACCTGCAGGTCATACTGTCACAATCAGAAATATTCAACCCCCTCACCTCAAAATACATTATAGTGATGTAGATGACAGATAATGACAATAAATTACAAAAAACCTCACTAAACAACAGATATTTATTGATACATATTTTAGTTATTTTGACAACAGAAGTTGACTTAACTTTGAAGTTCAAATGAAAAATTTAACTCTTTTAACACATATGCATGTGCAGTATTATTCAACCTTTGTGGCGCATCCTCTAGCTTTTATAACTTCTAACAAACGTTTTAGTGCGGACAAGCTTCTTACACCTCTCGATCAGAATCTTTGCCCATTTTTCACGTGCAAAAGCCTCTAGCTCAGTGATGTTTGATGGCTTCCGTGCTGCAACTGCCTTCTTTAAACCCCACCAAAGATTTTCAATCGGATTTAAATCTGGTGACTGAGAAGGCCACTCCAGGACGTTCCAGGATCTTTTTCTCAATCGTGCTTTGCCCGACTTGGAGGTGGGCTTTGGATCATTGTCTTTCTGGAAAGTCCAATGAACACCAAGGTTTAATTTGTCAACAGAAAGCATCACATTCCTCCTTAAAATGGCCCAGTATTTCTGAGAATCCATGATGCCAGGTACACGATCAAGATTGCCAGTTCCTGCCGCAGAAAAACAGCCCAACATCATCAATGACCCACCATCAGGCTTATGGTCATAAGCCTGGCCTTTCGCATGGCAGACTTATGGACCGCTGGTCCATATGTCCAAACAGTTCCAGTTTGGTTTCATCAGTCCATAGAACTGTCACTCAAAACTCTATAGTCTTATCCATATTCCTCCTGGCATATTGTAGTCGACTTTTGATGTTCCTTGTGGTCAAGAGCTGAGTGCGTCTTCGCATCCGGCCAGGAAGTCCTTGTTTATTCAGTGCACGTCTTTTAGTTGCCACTGAAGCAGTGTTAATTTCGTTGACGATAACGAAAAAATATTCGTTAACTCCCCTTTTCCCATGACTAAGACGAGACGAAGACGTAACGAAATGGATCTTTGAAAATGAAAACTATGACGAAATCTATTTTAATTTTCGTTAACGAGACGAAACGAAACGAAAATGTTGGCGGTTGACTAAGTCACAACAATTTTTAAAAACATAATCGTATCAGGCCGTCATGAAGTACCCGGAGCGGCGAGTGTGTGTGTCTATGTGTGTGTGCGTGTGTGTGTGTGTGCTCCCAGAGAGCGCTCCGGTCCCGAGGCTCCGCCCCCTGCCGCAGCGCACTCGCTCAGAGAGACAGTGAGATCAGAGCTCGTTCACGTGAAGCAGCTGACTGACCGGCTGCTTCTTAACTATGGAAACAGTGAAAACACAGAGTTCCTCTGGTCTCAGCTGCTCTGAGATCAGCGCCGCAGCTTCTGGATCAGAGCAGAGGCTGCAGCTGGTTTCTACAGAGCTGCAGTTTCACTGTCCGCCTCCGGTCTGATCTGCTTTAACTTTTTGTTTTCACATTTCGCCAACTAAAATATATAGGCTGCAGCTATATGTTTTTATTTATTTCAAAATAGGGTACTTCTTATTTCATACATTTCCCACAAATATGGGGATGACTCAAATAACCCTACATAGTTCTGCGTTTAATTTATTTCAAAGTAGACCTACACTTGCCTGTGTATTTTCTTCTCCTCTTCATAAGCATTTGGTGTTTCCCTTTGTTGTAACAGGTAAAAATAAATAAAATGTCAACAGTTTTCTTTATTGTTGTTCTATAATTTCACAAATGCAATAATCTACAGATTAGTATAGTATAACTTTATATAAAATTTTATCAGCTTTGTTATCAAATATGTTTTGCGACTCCAGACAAATTTTATTTGGGGGAAGAGGGGGCAAAATGGCTCTTTTGATAGTAAAGGTTGCCGACCCCTGCTATAGACCTATAGGAGGGATATATAATGGACAACCTAAGTACTGAAAGCTAGACTAGTATGCAGTTGTAGACACAACACAGGGGGTCCCTGGACCTGAGAAGGGAATATAAGGAGTTTAATGTGGCTATTAAATGTGACTAAAACTGGACTAAAATGTAATTTGTTTTCGTCAACTAAAACTAGACTAAAATGTAATTCGTTTTCGTTGACTAAAACTAGACTAAAATGTAATTTGTTTTCGTCGACTAAAACTAGACTAAAACTAAGGATAAAAATGACTAAATGTGACTAAAACTAATATGCATTTTCGTCAAAAGACTAAAACTAAGACTAAATCAGAAATAGCTGCCAAAATTAACACTGCACTGAAGCACTTGTACCAGCCTTCATCAGGTCATCCTGTATGTGTCTTGCAGTCACACAGGGGTTTCTCTGAGTTGTTCTGACTTAGTTGCTGATGGCCCTTGATGTAATGTTGGGCTGTCTTCCACGGCCATGCAGGTTTGAAGCTGCTCCATAAGTTGTAAACTCCCTTATGATGCTCCCAATGGTGTCTCTTGGAATATACATCTTTGGGAAATCTTCTTACACCCAAGGCCCTTCAGGTTTGATGAAATATTCTCTCTCAGCTTTTATGGAAGCTCCTTTGTCTTTCCATGGTTGCAACTCACCTTGAATACCTTCAAGGGTGAGGTTTATATATGCATCACAGCTGAAGCAAATGAAGGATCATTATAGAGTTCCCAAAGGCTTAATTATGTTTCAACTCAACTTTAGGCCCAAAAAAATTCCAGACAACTTTAAAAACAAGAATATTATATAGGGGTTGAATAATTGCGACATGGCTATCTTAACAAAATGAACTGTTACACACAAATACTACATCATGCATTTTCTGTGTTGATTAGTCATCCGAAGCGGAATCTTGCTCTTTGAAAAAACTGTAATTGATAAATTCTTCAAATCTTTGGGGGGTTGAATATTTCTGATTGCAACTGTATCTGAAAACAGCTTTAGATTCTCAGACCCACTGCTCCTGGCTGTCTCTTGATAGAGGCTCAGGGCTAAGGGTGATCGCGGGTTTGTTGTAGGTGCCCTAAAACTATGGAACAGTTTACCTCTTTCAATGAAGTGTTTCCGCTCTATTGAGACATTTAAGGCTCGACTGAAGACCCACCTGATCTCTTAGCCTTTTGACAATCCTTTACTAAGTCCTATTTACTCATGAATTTTTTAGCCTGTTAAGACTATTTGCATGCCAAAGCGATTGAATTCTGATCTCATCTTAAGCTACTTAGGTAACTCTTACTAGTCTTTGATTTTGTTTTTATCTCCTCTTAGTCTATTGTTATTTTATTGAACAGCACTTTGGTCAATTCTGCTTGTTTTCAAATGTGCTTTATACATAAACTTGATTTGAATTAGGAAGACTGTGGGACAGAAGAAGTGATGGGTGTTAAAATACCATTATCACCATTGATTTTATTTATCTACATCGCTCTTTAAGACACATGCCACTCACAAACTAAACTGTTGCATCAGGCCATCTGTTAATGAAATAGTCACATACTGGTAAAGAGAGGATAAAGAATGTTTAGATAAAATAATGTTTCCATTGTTCTCTGCTCAGCCCTTTTCCTAGCTGTTTTAAGATTATTATGACTATTTTACATTCTATGAATAGAGAGTATGGAATAATTTTTACCGAAACACTTTTGTGGTCAAATGATACTTCCATTCATTACACAGAGAGCGTAAAAATCATCGAGGATAGATGAGTCCAAAATAAGGGAACGGGGAATCCATTGTCTCTCCTCCTGCCCATACCCCTCCCAATCCACGAGGTATTGGTAGCATCGGCCACGCCGGCGTACGTCCAACACCCTTTTTACAGTATACGCCGGGTGGTCGTCTATGATAAGGATGGGTGGGGGGAGCTCCGCAGGGGGGCTTGAGGGACTAGTGGACACTGGCTTGAAGAGAGAGACGTGGAATGTGGGATGAATCTTCAACGACAGGGGGAGTTTAAGTCTCACCGCACAAGGATTAATGATCCGGTCGACCTCGAATGGACCAATATAACTTGGCGTCAATTTCCGGGATTTGGTCTGGAGATGCAGATCCCAGGATGACAACCAGACCATCTGTCCAGGCTGGTAGTCAGGAGCAGGGGTATGGTGATGGTCAGCCACTCGCTGATTGCGAGCAGCTGTGCGGACGAATGCCGACCGGGCCCCGCGCCAGACCCACGCTGAAGATGCTCCTCAACGGATGGCACTGCCACGTCAGCTTCCTGGGATGGGAAGAAAGGAGGTTGGAAACCATTAGCTACCATGAATGGCGACATACCTGTGGCCTAGCAGACCAGGGAGTTGTGAGCATATTCAATCCAGGAGAGGTGTGTGGACCAAGAAGCCGGATGTAGAGCTGTCACACAACGCAGGGCCGCCCCCAGATCCTGGTTTGCCCGTTCTGTCTGGCCGTTGGTCTGAGGATGGTAACCTGACGAAAGGCTGGCCAACACCTGGCAGAACGCCTTCCAAGTCCTAGAGGGGAACTGCGGACCCCTGTCCGAGACGATGTCCACCGGGATGTCATGTAAGCAGAAGACATGTGTGACCAGAAGGTTGGCGGTCTTAAGGGCGGAAGGTAACTTGGGTAGTGGGATGAAGTGAGCCGCCTTGGAGAATCTGTCAACGACGGTAAGAATCACCGTGTTGCCTTCAGAAGGAGGTAAGCCAGTGATGAAGTCCACCGCCACATGCAACCAAGGGCGGTGAGGGATGGGTAGAGGACGCAGTAATCCGGCAGGAGCTTGATGTGATGCTTTGCTTCGGGCGCAGACAGAACAGGCAGCGACGAATCCCCTGGCATCGGCCGCCATGGAAGGCCACCAGAACCGTTGTTGAAGGAGGGCCAGAGTCCGACGAAACCCAGGATGGCAGGCTCCTTGTGGCGTGTCCCCATTGAAGGACTGGGGATCTTAACACCTCGGGAACAAACAACCTGTCAGGTGGACAACCTTGTGAAAGCGGCTGGTCCCTCTGGGCCCCATGGACCCCCCCCAATCTCCCATCCAGCTGCTCCAACCACGCGAGGGATGGCAGGATGGTGCTTCCTGATGTGTCCTCCACAGGGAGGGCAAACTGACGTGACAGCGCGTCCGGCTTGATGTTCTTGGATCCTGGCCAGTAGGTGAGTGTGAATTGGAACCGCCCCAGGAACAGTGCCAACCGGGCCTGGCGCGAGTTGAGCCTACGAGCAGAATGGAGGTAAGACAGGTTCTTATGATCAGACCACACAATGAAAGGATGAGTGGATCCCTCAAGCCAGTGCCTCCACTCCTGTAGAGCCAGGACAACCGCCTTCAGCTCCCGGTTCCCAACGTCATAATTTCTCTCAGCCGGTGAGAGCTGGCGGGAGAAAAGACACACGGGTGCTGCTTAAGGTTGGAGGTGGTGCGCTGAGAAAGCACGGCCCCCATCTCGGAGTCAGAGGCATCCACCTCCACAATAAACTGTAATGCAGGGTCAGGGTGAATAAGAACAGGTGCAGATGAAAACAACAACTTGAGTCTAGCAAACGCACCCTCGGCTGCAGGTAACCACACAAAAGGAATCTTAGCAGAAGTCAGCTGCGTCAGAGGTGTGGCAACTCTACTATAGTCCCGGATAAACCTGCGGTAGAAATTGGCAAACCCGAGAAACCTCTGAAGCTGCTTCCTTGATGTAGGAGTGGGCCATTCAGCCACTGCCTTAACCTTGGCAGGGTCGGTCTTGATTTGCCCCTTCTCCACAATGAAACCCAAAAAACTAACAGACAATACATGAAAATCACACTTCTACACCTTAACATATAACCTTTTCTCAAGGAGTCTCTTGAGCACTAACTTAACATGTTGAACGTGCTCCTGGTGGTTGCTGGAGAAAATCAAAATATCGTCTAAATAAACAAACACAAAACAGTTAAGCATGTCCCTTAACACGTCATTAATAAGGTTCTGAAACACAGCAGGGGCATTGGTGAGGCCAAAGGGCATCACCAGGTACTCGAAATGACCCAGGGGAGTGTTGAACCCCGTCTTCCACTCGTCCCCCTCCCTGATCCTCACTAAGTGGTAGGCGTTCCGGAGATCCAACTTAGTAAAAATAGTAGCTTCATGAAGGGGACCAAAAGCAGAATCAATGACTGGGAGGGGTACTTGTTCTTAACAGTAATGTCATTGAGCCCCTGAAAGTCAATACAGGGATGCAGTGATTTGTCCTTCTTTTCCACAAAGAAAAAACCCGCCCCCAATGGAGATGACGATGGACGAATGAGACCAGAGGCCACGGAGTCAGTAATGTACGTCTCCATGGCAACACGTTCCGGCTTGGATAAATGATAGAGTTTGCTGGAAGGATAAGGAACGTTCTGAAGCAGCTCAATCCCACAGTCGTAAGGTCTGTGAGGGGGAAGGGATAGAGCACGGTCCTTACTGAACACCTCCCGGAGGTGATGATAAACTGAGGGTACGGAACTAACATCCACTGGCTTGGGAGGAGACTGTGGAGGAGATAGAGTGGAGGGAACGGCGGAACGTAAACAGTGGGAGTGGCAAAATAAACTCCAATTAAGGATGGAAACGGAGGACCAGTCAATGTGGGGGTTATGAAGCTTTAACCAGGGTAGACCTAACACCACAGGAGAAGTTGGAGATGGAATATCAACAAAGGATATGACTTTATGGTGGTTACTGGACAACAACAGAGAAATGGGACTAGTGCGGTGAGTGACCTGAGCCAGGAGCCTGCCATCCAAAGCAAATACCTTCTTCGGGTGAGAAAGAAGCTGACAGGGAATTTGAGCCTGAGTAGCAAAACTAGTGTCAATGAAATTGTCATCCGCCCCCAAGTCCACCAGGATGGACAGAGAACGGGAGGTCTGAACCCAGGACACAGTACCTTTAATCAGGAGGCGAGGAGGAGACGAACAAACAGAGGACTGGCTCACCAGCGCTCCTCCAGTGGTTGGTGAGCCCCCCCTTTTGGCAGAGCCGGGCAGTGCACCCGAAGATGTCCATCCTGCCTGCAGTAGATGCAGAGACCATGGAGCTGACGACGTTGACGTTCCCTTGGAGTGAGTCTCGTCCTCCCCAGCTGCATGGGTTCCTCGGTGCTGGAAGAAGAGGCGGGCCGAGGAGGAATCATGTCAGGGCATGAAGGTGGTAGTGGAGAGGGCGCTCATTGTCCGAATCACGGGAGGGGCATGACTAACACTCCCGGATCTCTCCCTGCGCCTCTCTCGACGGCTAAAATGCGGAAGTCGACGGAGTGTTTAGCCACAGAGTTTTCTCCCTGGCGAAGAGACAGGAGCCGGCTACTGGCCTCCTTGCTGCGCAGAGGATGATCAAACACTTTGAGAAATTCCTCGCAGAAAGAGGTAAACGAAAAACAAACCAGAGATTGACTATGAGAAAGGGCCCAAGCCGCGGCTCTTTCAGACAGGTGACTCATCACGAAAGCTATCCGGGACTTGTCTGTGAAATAAGTTATGGGCTGTTGCTCAAAAACGAGGCTGCACTGAAAAATAGATTGTCTACCGGACCCTGACTGACCAGTGAACCTAGCGGCTGAGTGGAAAGAGTGCCCGAAGAAGCAGCTGGTGGAGGTGCTGGAGCTGGATCCGGAGATGGAGCAGAAGAGTGAGACGAGCCGTCAGCGAGGTGAGGTGCGTAGCGGGCTGTTCCATCCGACCGCCGATAAGCGCCACGTTGGAGGTAAGATTGGTCAGGGCCTCCATTACCTCATGTAACGCCTTCTTGTGTTGCCCAACACGATCTCCCTGAGAGGAAAGTGCCCGTCTGAATTTTTCCGCGGGGTCCATGTCTTGGCCAGATTATTTTGTTAAGGTTTTAGTTAGGCTTGGACACCAAAGCAGACACGAATGAGATGTGGTAGGTAATTTAACAGAGTTTATTTCCTGCAGAGGTAGATGCAGGCTGGAGCGGAAGGGTGCTGGCTGGCTTGTAGATCCTGGACGAGACAAGGATGAGGAGCCGAGCGGTAAGGCACATGAAGGTCTGGGTTGAAGGAGAGCACAAGGATTAGAATACATCCAAACAACAAGAGGGTAGAGAGTTTTGCAGCGCAACAGCTACCGACGTAGAGGGAATAATCTGGCACTGAAGTGGTGTGCAGACTAGGGATGCACCGATCCGATATTTGTATCGGTATCGGTACCGATATTGAAGAAATTTCTAGATCGGGTATCGGTGACAATGGGCCGATCCATATCGGCTGATCTATTCAGTGTAATTCTATGCTGTGCGCTGTGAGTGACGTCATACGCAAGCAACACGCCGTGCGGAGCCGACAGTGCCCGGCGCCTCTCCCCCGGTTCCCGGTGCAAGCCGAGCCGCCTCCACCGGGGCCGCGGTGCTCCCCGGAGCCGGGCTGCCGGCTGCTGGTGCTGCTGCACCGGTACCGGGACCCGGAACTTTGCCCACTCCGCACGCCGCCGCCGCTAGCTTCCCCCGGGCGGCTGTGAAACCCGGTCCGGGTCCGGCTCCCGGTCCGACTCCCGGTCCGGCTCCCGGTCTGGGTCCCGGTCAGGATCTCCCGCCCTGCTCAGTTTGAACGGAACCGGCGGAGCTGCAAAGTTGGTGAACTCGCCCGCAGGTGACTTAGAACTGGTGCGGACCAGGGGAATCCGACTGTTTAATTAGTATCTGTATCGGATCGGTATCGGCCGATACTAAACCTCAGATATCGGTATCGGAGGTGAAAAAAGCGGATCGGTGCATCCCTAGTGCAGACCAGGCTTTTATGGAGAGGGTGATTAGATGGATTGGGAGCAGGTGTGCCTCGTCCGCTGCAGCCCGGAGCCAGCCACGCCCCCTGCCACACACAACACACAGGGAGATAACAGAAGGGAAGGAGAAGACACCACAAATAACAACACAACTCCAAAGCACATTCTCACAAATATTTCTGTTCAAAAGGTTAATGAAAGTGGCAAGTGGTAAGGATATTGTAACATTGTGAGTTTAAATGGATCAGAAAACAAGAAGATTTCTAACTAAAATTGCAAACTCTCTTGAAAAGTGCATACATTTGTCAAGGCTATATCACCATGAAAAAGACCCTGAAAAGAAATCCCAGATCCACCCGTTTAATAAGGGTCCACTCCAAAAATGAATTGTATCTTTTTGAGCCACCCAATACCTCCACAAAATCCTGCTAACTAACAAACACCAGTGAAAACACAACATCGCTGGTAGATGTAACAGGAATAGGATGTTATATCAAAAGGGACATTACACATGAAGAACTATCCTGTATATACAGTGAGCCTAATTTAAATATATTCCCAAATCACAGCAGTAATGGAAAACAAAGAGCATTGTTTCTTTTAAATTCATTGTTACCTGGTTAAAAGAAATACAATTTACTGTATTCATCATTATCTACAATATTGGAATTCAAAACCACAATCCTACTTTTCCAACCTGGTAGCCCCATCCTGTCTCCCAGAAGAAGTTCCCCCTTCATACAAAATGGAACTACAAGATAAGAATGCAGGTTTTTATTGTTGAAGCATATTTTCGGAAATTTCAATCCAAGTGAAAGTCATTTGGCATGCACCTCAGTGTTTCGCCTACCATTCTATTAGGGGGGCGCTGCGCCCCCCCAACGGCACCTCCCGCCCTCCCTGGAAGGTCAAGTTAATTATTTATTTTATTTTTTAATATGGCGCCAGATTTCTACATAAATCATTTTAAGTTACATTACCTATAAAACATGTCTGCTCTCTGTATCGCGCACGGCGGAGTTCCATCCAAATGCGCGCACACACAGACACGTGCGCGCACACACAGGTGAGCAACCTCCCACCAGCGGACAGAGAGCATTCATCTGAAAACATGTCGCATGAACCACCTGAGAAGCAGTTAAAAATATCCGCGTTTTTTAAACGCTCCCAGGTGGAACATGGTAACAGCCACTCTCCTGTGAGGAGCAGCCGGAGGAGCTCTCCTGCTCCGGGTCCGAGTTCAGAGAAGAGCCTGAGTGCTGCACGCCCTGCCCCAGACAAGAATCTGCTCAGTCACCACCTGATGACAGGTTCTGACCCAGCTTGGCTGTCAGAGGGGCAATACTCCCCCTGGTTGTACAAGACTGATCTTGCGCAATTCTCCAGCGCGCAGGCGCCTGGCTGTTCTCACGGGAAGCGCATTTCTCAGCGCCGGTCAGCCCGCGATTCTGCTTTCTCCGCTTGTATTTAACCGTGAACGCACCTCGCCTCGCAACCTCAGCCTGAACCATTATTAACCCCGCTGCGTCACTTCCTTCTATCACTGTTTAATCTATTTTCATCGGACCATTGTTCAAAACCGGCAAATCTGACGTGAAAAGATTTTTATTATAGACGGAAGTTTCAAAACGGTAACTTAACACAAACTAGGGTTATGGCGAAGTGCTCTATTCTAACTAGTCCTGTTTGATTGCTGTGGTAACAGTGATTTCAGGTGGTAGAGAAGTCGTTATGCGAAGATTGCTAGTAGGATCTCGACTTTAGTCTTCTTTCACTTTAAGCGCATGCTCCATGACGTCTTTACAGCGACTTCAACCACTCCACTGCAGCGTTACCTTGTTTTCCTGAAAGGGCTTCGTGTAGACGAGATAAACATAAGTACCGGATCCAAAAATGTTTCCGGATTCCGGCAATCCAGGTTACTTATGGAAATCAGTAAATACATAAATTACATACATACATAACTGTCACGGGTATGGTGAGGACCCAAATGCAGCACAGGCAGACGAGATCTTAATTGGTAATGAACTTTATTTGTCACTGCAGTCTTAAACAGTTCTTAACAGTGGCAGGGTGAAAAGTCTTTGTTCCCAGTGATCTTCAGCGAGATCTGGCAAGGAGTGAGTCTGGTGTTGCTGAGTGGAGGCAAGGTCCACAGCAGGAGGATTACCTAGATGCAGACAGGATCAGTGGTGAGCTGTGTAGCAGGCCGGAGCAGGTAGCAAGCAGGTAGCAAGCAGGTAGCAGGCAGATAGCAGGCAGATAGCAGGTAGCAGGCCGGAGCAGGTAGCAGGCAGGTAGCAGGCAGATAACAGGTAGCAGGCCGGAGCAGGTAGCAGGCAGGTAGCAGGCAGATAACAGGTAGCAGGCCGGAGAGAGAAATGCTGGAGGTCAGGCATTTACGCAAGACAATCTGGCACTGAAGCAGAGACAGGAGCAGGCTTATATGCAGCCAGGGCTGTCACAGGTGTGGAGAGTTGGCCTGATGAGGGGGCGTGGCTAACAGGTAGAGTGGAGCAGAGACAGAGGAGTGGAAAAATACCAGCAGACAGGAGATGAGCAGACTGTGACAGAACCCCCCCCTCAAGGGACGGCTCTCGACGTCCCAAGACGAATGGACCAAACCGGGTGGGAGGCGGGGGCCTGGAGGAGGGCTAATACTCGTCCGAGAGCCCAGCGTCCATCTCCAAGACCCTGGTCCCGGGGAGACTGTCGTCGCTGTCGTTTGGGGACTCCGACGGAGGATGTGGTCTGGGAGGTGGCCTGGTTCTGGACGTCTGGGTGGGGTTGCGTCGATGGAAATCCCTGATGATGGTGCGGTCCAAGATGTTCCTCCCAGGAACCCAGAACCTTTCTTCAGGGCCGTAACCCTCCCAGTCCACCAAGTACTGGAATCCCCTCCCACGCCGGCGAGACTGCAGGATACGACGGACAGTGTAGGCGGGACCTCCATCGATGAGGCGAGGAGGCGGTGGAGGTGGTGTGGCAGGAACCAGGGCGCTCTCTTGGACCGGTTTAACCTTGGAGACATGAAACGTGGGATGAACCCGCATGGATCTAGGGAGTTTGAGCCTCACTGCCACTGGGTTGACGATCTCCTGGATCTCGAATGGGCCGATGAAGCGAGGAGCCAGTTTCTTGGATTCCACCCGGAGGGGAAGATCACGGGTGGAAAGCCAAACTTTCTGACCCGGCTGGTAGTCTGGGGCCTTGGAGCGGTGGCGATTGGCGGCTGCGGTGTAGCGGTCAGCGGCCCGGAGTAGAGCCGCCCTGGCTCGGGTCCAAGTCCTGCGACAACGGCGGATGAAGTCCTGGACAGAGGGGCAGGATGTTTCTTTCTCAAGTGCCGGAAAAAGTGGTGGTTGGAACCCATAGGTGCACTCAAAGGGGGAGAGACCGGTGGCGGAGCTGGTCAAGGTGTTGTGGGCGTATTCTACCCATAGGAGCTGTTCGGACCAAGAAGTAGGGTCTTGAGACGTCATGCAACGTAGTGCCGTTTCCATCTCCTGATTCTTGCGTTCGGTCTGGCCGTTGGACTGGGGGTGGTACCCCGAGGACAGGCTGACGGTGGCTCCCAGGAGCGAGCAGAACTCCCTCCAGAATACTGAGGCGAACTGGGGACCCCGATCAGAGACCACGTCCACTGGGATGCCATGGAGACGGACGACGTGGAGGAGGAGTAGTTTAGCCGTCTCTTTGGCAGATGGGAGTTTGGGCAGGGGCACGAAATGTGCCATCTTGCTGAACCTATCTACCACCGTCAGGATAGTAGTGTTGCCGCTGGATGGTGGTAGACCGGTGACAAAGTCCAAAGAAATGTGCGACCAGGGACGATGAGGCACAGGCAGAGGATGTAGAAGACCGGCAGGGGCATGATGAGCCGGCTTGTGCTGGTTGCAGGTGGGACAGGCATTGACGAACCCCCGAATGTCCTCATCCAGTGACGTCCACCAGAACCGGCGCCGCACCACGTCCTTGGTCCGTTGGATCCCTGGATGACAGGTGAGTTGAGTGCTGTGGGCCCATTGTAGAACCTCAGACCGGAGGTCAGGCGGGACGAACAGACAGTTGGGAGGGCAAGCACTAGGTCCGGGCTGGTCTTGGGCGGCGACCCTGACCTTCTCCTCTATCTCCCAGGTGAGTGTGGCCACCAGACGGGAAGAAGGCAGGATAGTGTCTGGGTCGGTCCTGTCCCCCTCCTTTTCCGAGAACTGACGGGACAGGGCATCGGGCTTGACGTTGCGGGACCCCGGTCGATAGGAGAGGGAAAAGTTGAAGCGGGTCAGGAAGAGTGCCCATCGAGCCTGGCGGGAGTTCAGTCTTTTGGCGGACTGGAGGTACTCAAGGTTTTTATGGTCAGTCCATAC
Organism: Limanda limanda; assembly: GCF_963576545.1. Lineage (NCBI taxonomy): Eukaryota > Metazoa > Chordata > Actinopteri > Pleuronectiformes > Pleuronectidae > Limanda > Limanda limanda. The sequence continues at coordinate 997,731 of NC_083652.1, forward strand.
CAGAAACGGCAGTTTAGTCCCCTCGAGCCAGTGTCGCCACTCTTCTAAAGCCAACTTGACGGCGAGGAGCTCTCGGTTTCCAATGTCATAATTCCTCTCTGCCGGGGTCAAACGTCGGGAATAGAATGCGCAGGGGTGCAACCTCTGGTCGGAGGCTGCTCTCTGGGACAAGACAGCCCCCACTCCCGAGTCGGAAGCGTCCACCTCGACCACGAACTGCCGTTCAGGGTCCGGTATTTGGAGGATGGGGGCCGAGGTGAATCGTGTCTTCAGGGCCAGAAAAGAGTCATTGGCGGCCGTGGACCAGAGAAACGGAACCTTGGAGGAGGTAAGAGCTGTGAGGGGGGCCGCCACCGAACTGTAGCCCCTGATGAACTTCCGGTAGAAGTTGGCGAAGCCCAGGAAACGTTGCAGCTGCTTGCGGGAATCAGGGGCGGGCCAAGTGGTGACGGCAGAAACCTTGGCTGAGTCCATCTCCACGGTCCCTCTCCCTACGACGTACCCCAGGAAGGAGACAGACGAGACGTGAAACTCACACTTCTCGGCCTTGATGAACAGCGAGTTTTCCAGCAGACGTTGGAGGACCTTCTGGACGTGATGTACATGTTCCTCTCTGGAGCGGGAGAAGATCAGAATGTCATCAAGGTACACGAAGACGACCCTGTTGAGCATGTCTCTGAGCACGTCGTTGACCAGAGCCTGGAAGACAGCAGGAGCGTTGGTGAGGCCGAAGGGCATCACCAGGTACTCGTAGTGACCAGTGGGGGTATTGAACGCCGTCTTCCACTCGTCCCCCTCGCGGATCCGGACCAGGTGGTAGGCGTTGCGCAGGTCAAGCTTGGTAAATATGGTGGCCCCCTCTAGGAGCTCGAAAGCTGAGGAGATGAGAGGCAGGGGGTACCGGTTCTTGATGGTAATGTCATTCAATCCACGATAATCAATGCAGGGGCGGAGTGTCTTGTCTTTCTTCTCCACGAAGAAGAAACCTGCTCCAGCCGGAGACGAGGAAGGGCGGATGATGCCTGCCGCTAGACCGTCATTGATATATGTCTCCATCGCCCCCCTCTCAGGAACGGACAGGGAATACAGGCGTCCTCTGGGGGGCGTGGCACCGGGCTGGAGGTTGATGGCGCAGTCATAGGGCCGATGTGGGGGCAGGGAGGTTGCCTTGGCCTTACTGAAGACCTCCCTGAAGTCCAGATACTCAGCCGGGACCCCCAGCACATCGGTAGAAGAACTGGTCGTGGCAGAAGGTCGTGGTGTGGCGGCTTGCTTGAGGCAGACCTGGTGACACGATGAACTCCACCCCAGGATCGCCCCTGTGGTCCAATCAAGGTGTGGATTGTGACGTCGGAGCCATGGGAACCCCAGAAGGAGAGGATGACGAGGAGAGTGCAGGATGTGAAACTGGAGTGTTTCATGGTGGTTCCCGGAAATTAACATCTGTATAGGCACTGTCAGGTGGGTCACAGTTCCCAGAAGTCGGCCATCCAGAGCGTTGGTGGAAACTGGAGCTGGCAGGGGAATCTGACCGACACCCAGCTGCAGAGCTAGGTTAGAGTCCATAATGTTGGCATCAGAGCCAGAGTCAATGAGGGTGGCGAGGGTCTGGGATCCCTCAGGCAGTAGCAGGCGGACCTGGCACAGGGATCGTGGGCTGGAGGAGGAGCTAGATGTATGACTCACCAGGAACTCCTTCCTTCCTGATGAGCCCGACCTTTTAGCGGGCACCTGGAAATAAAGTGTCCCGCTTGGCCACAATACAGGCAGAGGCTCCCCTCGCGGCGTCTCCTCCTCTCTTCTGGCGTTAGACTGGCCCCACCCACCTGCATGGGTTCAGGCTCCCCTGAATACCGGCAGCCAGAAAGCATCGATACGTCGGAAGCCGCTGGTGAAGGGGCGGGCTGGCGTCGTCCTGCGAGCCCCTGATGTTTCTCCCGCTGTCTCGCTTGAATGCGACGGTCAATGCGGGACGCCAGCTCGATGATGCCGTCGACAGTGGTGGGAAGGTCGTACGAAATCAGTTCGTCTTTAATGTAGTCAGCGAGCCCCATCAGGAATGCGTCGCACTGGGCAGCCTGGTTCCACTCACTGGAGCTAGCCTGGGTGCGGAAGTGGATGGAGTAATCGGCCACTGAACGAGACCCTTGCTTCAGACCTAGAAGCCCTCCAGAAGCGTCCGGACCTCGGGAAGCTTCTCCGAACACTTTGCGGAGCTCAGCGGCGAAGGCTTGGAAAGTGGAGCACGCTGGAGTGCGACGCTCCCACTCGGCTGTTCCCCACAGCCGAGCGCGCCCCGTCAGATGATTCACGGTGAACGCCACCCTGGCATCTTCCGAAGCGAAGGTGTGGGGCTGGAGGGCAAACAGGATGGAACAGTTTGTGAGGAACGGGCGGCAGCCCTCCGCGTCCCCGGCGTAGCGTTCAGGAACCCCCACACGAGGCTCCGAGGCGGAAGCAGAGGCAGCCGGGACTGGTAGAGGCTGGACTGGTTCTGGAGGCAGAGGGACAGCTTGAGCAAAAGCTGCGGCGAGTTGTTGGACCTGCGAGGCTAGCAAGGTAACCGCCTGCTCCTGCTTAGTCACCGCCAGTTGAACATCTGCTGAGTTCGAAAGCAGCAGCGCCTCGTGGTGCTGGAGCATCGCCTCTACCTTCTCCAGGCGATCCATCGGCGTGTGCGCTGGGTCCATGTCTGGCCAGATTGTACTGTCACGGGTATGGTGAGGACCCAAATGCAGCACAGGCAGACGAGATCTTAATTGGTAATGAACTTTATTTGTCACTGCAGTCTTAAACAGTTCTTAACAGTGGCAGGGTGAAAAGTCTTTGTTCCCAGTGATCTTCAGCGAGATCTGGCAAGGAGTGAGTCTGGTGTTGCTGAGTGGAGGCAAGGTCCACAGCAGGAGGATTACCTAGATGCAGACAGGATCAGTGGTGAGCTGTGTAGCAGGCCGGAGCAGGTAGCAAGCAGGTAGCAAGCAGGTAGCAGGCAGATAGCAGGCAGATAGCAGGTAGCAGGCCGGAGCAGGTAGCAGGCAGGTAGCAGGCAGATAACAGGTAGCAGGCCGGAGCAGGTAGCAGGCAGGTAGCAGGCAGATAACAGGTAGCAGGCCGGAGAGAGAAATGCTGGAGGTCAGGCATTTACGCAAGACAATCTGGCACTGAAGCAGAGACAGGAGCAGGCTTATATGCAGCCAGGGCTGTCACAGGTGTGGAGAGTTGGCCTGATGAGGGGGCGTGGCTAACAGGTAGAGTGGAGCAGAGACAGAGGAGTGGAAAAATACCAGCAGACAGGAGATGAGCAGACTGTGACAATAGCCAGATAGATAGATAGATAAATTACAGTTCATAGAGAATGAATAGGGGATTTTTCAGTTGTCTTTTTAGTTTTAGGCAGTGGTGGGAAGTAACAAAGTAGAAATACTTTGTTACTGTACTTAAGTAGATTTTTCACATATCTGTACTTTACTTGAGTATTTATTTTCCTGACGACTTTTAACTTTTACTCGCTACATTTGAGCACAAATAGCTGTACTTTCTACTTCTTACATTCTCAAAACTGGCTCGTTACTTGAGCAGCGGAGGTTGGTGGAACGTGCAGCTTTACGCATGGCGCACCTCTCTCTCGCTCTCTCGCTCCTGCAGGAGCTCGATTCAGTCTTTATTATTAAGGCCGATTTATACTAGGCTTTTTACGCACGCACGCGAGAGACGCAACACGCCCCTCGCGTACTTGCGGGGGGCGTGTTGCGGCTTGCGTGCGTCAGCCAATTTTTCTGACTATACGACAAAGCGACGCGAGCCTCACGCAGCCCGCAAGGCTTGTGATTGGTCTGCTTACTACATCCCGTCCGGAGTCTAGTTTCAGGTTTCAATCCCGGAAACTGCGGAAACCACGGAAGATTTAGAAGAACGAATATGGACCAAATAGAAGAGCACTTGGCAGAAAAGATCCGAAACCATGTCCACTAGTATAACCCGTCACTGACCGGCGGATTTGTCCGCCAGAAAAAGGCTCTGAGGAGCCGCCGTGGCGATGTAAATTAACGTGTGCCACACACAAAGAAGAGCCGACTTCAACAAAAAACATTACTCCGCCTAGTGGTCTGGCGGTGAATTACGTTGCAACACCCGCAACCGTGAGGGAACTATAAACCAAAACGAGTCCGTAGAAGCTGCGTGCGTGCGTGCGTGCGTGCGTAAAAACCGACTATAATTCGGCCTTTAGGGCCCAGGCACTGACAGACATGTGGCCCTATTGAAATTGTAAGGATTATTATTCAGGCAAATGAATGAGGGCTTTTATTAGGTGACTTTGCATGATTTTTTTTAAGGTATTCCTTTTTCGATTCACATTCGTTTTCCCTTTCCTGCTTTGTGTCAACATCTGCACATAAATACATAGCTCGAAGCAGCAAGTGGTTAACTTTTCTTAAAGAAAATATTGGAAGTAGTTGGTTTAAACAAAAACTGTTGGCAAATAGACTATCATTGGTTGGCCGTGTCTACTTAGTCTTACACGTCCACGTAAACAAAACAAACAGATTTAAAACAAGTCGAGATGGAAAAACAAACACAACCAATTATATAAGCAAACGCAAAAACAACTTTCAGCCAACACAACCAAAAACAAACACTGTGTCATGGACTACTACTACTGCATATTCATGCACACAATTCATTTTTTTAATGGACCTCCTAAATGGAACCCTGGGTAATCAGGCCCAGTGTTCCACTCACTATAATGCCAATATAATTTTTGCAAAGATATTATATATCTATATATTGTCAATTCCAATCCTTAGACGCCCTTTGTGCTGACTCAACACAACTTAGAAGCTGTTGAGTCTTATATATGTATTGTACAAACTGGCTAATGTGTACAACTTCAGGCAGGGTTGTGTCTTGTCGTCCCTACAGGCAAGAGACCCTACAGGTGTATTGTCACCCTGCTGGAAACAAATGCAAACACAACCCCAGGCCCATTCAGTGAAGATAGTCTAATGATAAATAAACAGGCTTACATGTAGATGCGTGGACAAGCTGGCGGGCAGGTATACAGGCAGGTAAACATCCAGGCAGTTAAAATGCAAAATACAGCTAATAGACACAAAAGGTTCATTTGGTCTATTAGTGTTCTTAGGTAGAATCAAGAGGCACTTGTTTATTCTGTTGTGTTGATTCTTTGTTGTCGCTAGAAGTTTGATACTTAAGTACATTTCAACACCAGATACTTTTGATACTTAAGTACATTTAATATGGGCAACTCTAAGACTTTAACTCAAGTCATTTTCTGACGGGTGACTTTTACTTTAACCGGAGTCACTTTCAAGTAAGATATTTGTACTATTTGTACTTTTACTCAAGTATGGCTTTCAAGTACTTTATACACCACTGTTTTTAAGAATGTTATGTCGCATACGTAGACAGCATAAACAGGCAGTTGTGAGAGGAAACCAGACCCGGCCATTTATAGTCTCCCTGCCAGTCCTACAGAAGGGACAAACTGGACAAACACATGACGTCTGAGCATCAAAGAATAGCCTGTCAGCGCCGAAATCCAATGTACAGTTCAAAATCATTAAAAGAAACACATTAACATCATGATTCCTTTAAGTTTTTGTGTCCGTGTTTGCCCCCCCCCCCCCCCCCCCAAAGCTGTAAACCTAGGGGAAACACTGCACCTGAAACTATTTGTATCCTTTCTGTATTGACTGACATATGGCCCATTAGTGCAATGCAGTTTATGGTATGGATGTTTTATTGTAGGTGATGTTTTCCGTTATTAATGTTAACAGGTTTGCTTTGTGTGTAGTATTGTTATAATGGATGGTTGCACTCACAAAGGGACTAACTAAAGACTAAAAAAGATGTAAGTGTATTTAAAAAGATGAAAACAGTACAAGAGTACAACTTAAAATACAAAAATATATATATAAATAAATATATATAAATATTTAGATAATATAAAAGATATACATTGTTAGTTATGGTGATGGTCCTCACTTTCTGACCCACTTTTATTGGGCTGTTTGACGGTTAAGACTTTTAGGGTTAGAATTAGGTTAAAGTTAGGGTAAGGGTAAGCGGGATTGAGTTTTGATGGTATTGGTTAGGGTAAGGGGCTAGGAAATGCAATATATCAATGAGTGTCCTCACTTAGATGAAAAAACATGTGTATGTGTGTACTGAAACCGCTCACTGGAACATAAAGGGAGCAAGACCAGGTCAATTTATATAACTCTTATTTAGAGGAGCCTCAAACACATGGCATGGAAAGAGTCAATCTAGAACTAAGGAGTTTGCTAAAATAAAGTATTTGCATCTTCTCCTTCCAATATTTTGCCCATTCAGGCAGAAATGCAAGATGTTGCATATTCATTTAGGCAAACGTACAAAATGGGCAGCGCATATTATTATTTATTTATTTTTAATTTATTTTGGGGGCTTTATTAATTAAATTTATTTGGATACGACAGAGAGCAAGTTGTGAAGGGACAGAGACTATAGCACGACATGCAGCACAGGGCCGCAGGTCAGAATTGAACCCTACTACTGAGGGCTCGATTGGGCGGTAGCTCTACCAGGTGCGCCATATGCCGCCTGTGCGCATGTTGCAGAGCTGCCAAGATTTTGTCGGGGTGACAAAATTTTGCCGCACATGCAGCCACATACGTTGGTGGCTCAAATATCAGGGAATTGGAATTAATTTGGCGTTGTACCCATGTTGTGCCCTGCATTCTGGTGGTGTGCGGGGCCCAAAGTCGTTGATAGGGGCGGCCTACTGGAGATGGACAACATTGGTTACATTCTGTGAAGCAAAGACATAGCTGAAGGTCCACCCCCAGGCAATTTTGGTTAAAGTAGTTATTTCCTGCATTCTAGTGGATTTTTGGGTGGTACGCTAAAGATGTGCAATACCTGAACTTATTCTGATTCATGTTCATCTGATCATGGCTTGTAGGGCCTTTTAGACTTGAGCTGAACATTCAACCAGAAAACTATTGTTGTGCCTCAATGACTGTCTATGTACCACAATAAAGCCTTATTAATAGACCTGTGTTTAAGATTTGATTTGAGGTAAATGCTGTGTTAACAAGGTGCTCTCCTGCTGCTTGTTATGCGAGCTGAGTTTACATTCACCACACAAAATCAAGTTCACACGCACAAACACAAACGAATAAGTGTTAGACAATTAAGGCTCCAGTATGCTACTACGTATCCGTTTCTCGGAGAAGGCTCTACGGGGGGCGAAGAGTCTTTTTGATTTTTACCTCTCCGACCACTGTACGTCGAAAAAAATTCACCGCCAAACCCATAGGTGGCGCAACGGAAGACGAAGTCAGAGAAGCCTACCCCATTTGGGAAGAAGAAGTCCACGTGTCTCTGTTTACCTCTGTTAGCTTGCCTCCCACACACTGAACCATGGCAACTAACAGAACTAAATAAAGTGACACCCAGCGGGTCAAAATGCTGATGTAATCGTTTCTTAGCGCAGCGGTTCCCCGGTCTTGTTTCCGAACTGTGTTGCTGATTCCACAGCTTGAATCTGCTTGAGGCTACATGTAGCTAGAAGCTACACGGAGCTAGCTCCCCCCAGCTTCCACACAGTCAGCAGGGACTCCCGACACTAACTACTACCCAGTGTTTGCTTCTAACCTGACGGTATTATAGAAACAGTGTCATGATAGAAGTGGAATTAAAGTCGTGACGGCGGGTTTTTGCACTGTTACCACCGCAGTTAGCATGGTGGCTAGCCTAGCCCGCTAGCGCCGTTTTGAAAGCTCGTTATAACCGTATGTGACCGTGCACACATGCAGAACGAGCCACCGTCAGCCGGACAACTCCGCTGGCTTAACACACACGTCACATTAATCGTAGAATCATAGTTGTGTTCATGTTTGTTGCTACAGGGAAGTAAACAGGAAGTTTGAGGTCCGGAAATACGGAAATGACGTCATACGGAAATGATGTTGTTCGCGGACCAATCACAGCCAAGATCTGTCCGTGGGGTCTCCGACATAAACACGGACAGTTAGAAAAATCAGAGGTGTACGAAAAGCTCTCCGAGGCGCTTGGAGAGGGCGTTCCACGACGGATAGGGCGGTCTTATCTGTCCGTAATAGAAAAAATGGAGAGGCATAAATTGGCCTTTAGTTCTACTAAACAACATACCTGTAACATATAAGGGACAAACAGCCACAGTCATCTACAAAAGGAAAGTTGCATATTACTACACACATTTCATACACAAAATTAACCATTAGCAACTAACTAAAACACTAACAGACAGAGCGACAACCTACCAACAGCGCGAGCACCTGCTTCCGAGGTAAAAACGAAGTGCGCCACACCTAATCTCTCAGAAGCTCCTGCTGTGGGCCTTCAAAATAAGACACATACGGCAAAATAAAAGAAATACATCAATAACTGTGACTGCAGTTCCACGTTGAACAGGATTAAACATACAACATATTTACACAGTTACATATGCAGCGAATAGGGTTACAGATGCGCTCCTTAACATCATCTACCGTCGGGGAGTTTGAAAAGGAACGAACCTGTCTCGGCCCAAAATCAGACTTTTTTTTTGGCGTGACAAATTGGATGTGTGGCGTGAGTGCGTGTGAAAACATGCAAAAGCATGTGTCACACGGCGAAAGCGTGAGAGTTGGCAGCTCTGATGTTGTTCGGCACGCAATCCTTAGTAGATCAGCTTGCATGTTTTTTTGCGGGTGTAATTAGGTTTGCACACGTTTTTAGACGTACAAACCTTTAGTAGATCAGGCCCTTACTGCTTCATTTGCAAAGCTCTGGCCATCATGTGTGAAGTGAAGCCTTAGAACTATAATTCAGAAAGTCAACAGGAGTCCTTCCGTACACTCACCACCTACTCCTCTCATGTAACCTTTTTTAACAGTAATTAGAGACTAAATTGATTGTGAATGAAAATGATGGTTTGTCTCTGTATGTTGATGCTTTGAAAAGCTGGCAACCTGTCCGCAGTGAACCCGCGCCTGTCCATCTTTAAACTTACTAACAAAGCATTTGTGTCCAGCATGACTTTGTAGTTATACTGTATTTACAAGGAAAGCTGCACGACACTGCTGGCCGTACTATCTCCCGAGAAAGCTAATATCTGCTGTTAATGTCTACTTATCCCTCAGTGCTATCATGACAAAAACAGAGATGTGCGAAGTAGCATTGGGAAACAATACACAGCACAGAATGCCAAACTACATTGAACCTTATTTACACTAAATGTGAAGAAAAAAAACATTACCCTAATCAGACCACTTACTGTCATACTAACCCTACAAACCACTAGAGTCTTCCCAGAGTGGGCTGTGTCAGACTTGCAGCACTGCCCAGAACATGTTTACAGAGGCAGCCATGAAGATTGCACTGATTCCCATTAATGAATACATCAGTAGATGTATTGATGCTATCACGTCATTAACACAAGCACCTCAAGGGCAAACAGAAGCCATGGCTGACTGGAGGTTGGGACATTCCTAAGGATATGAGACGGAAAATCTGGTTTCCAATCTGCTCCATGTAAATATGGATTGGCAGTAACCAGGTTATACAATGCATGTAAACATTTGGATAACCTGCTTTCTCTAAGTAACCTGATTACTTAAATACAGGCGACTGCACAAATTATCCAGATCTGTTCGGAGTTAGAAGAAGAAGAAGAAGAAGAAGACAGCATGAAGGAAAGCTGCGATAACAACTCCACCATGATGAAGAGAACTCAGAGGATGAGCAGCAAGGGAAACATTCATGTCCAGGGACATCACAGTCTTAAGGCCTTCAGTATCAGATGAGTCTGCAGGCAGGATGGCAGCCCACTTAATCACCTACAAGTTTTGATTTTGTGAGAGAAGTGATCTATTGGAATAATAGTGAACTATGAAGTCCTTGAGCTATGATGGACCTTCGTCATTAAAGGGATAGTTCAACGAAAAATGAAAATTCTCTTATTATCTACTCACCACTATGCAGATGGAAGGGTTGGGGAAGTGCTTGAGTCCACAAAACACTTTTGGAGTTTCAGGGGTAAACAGGGTAAACAGCCAAATCCAAAACAATTTAAGTAAATTGTGACCAGTTCTTCAAATGTTAAAAAACAACTGAGTGTGGTTGAAACCTATTTTGTAGTTGAGAAGTAAGTCTTTGCATACCTGTATGAGTGCTCTGTGTTGATCCTTTCTACAGAAAGCCTCTATTAAAATACACAAAGACAAATTTGGTGTTCCAGCCTCTTGTATTTTCAGATTTCCATCACACTGCTTCTGTGATGTCATCAGTGTTTGGAAGCCCTTAGTTCTAAATTCAACTCAAAACGGCGTTTCATTTACATTATATTTTTAGCCTAAATGTCTACTACCAGAAGTAAATATGCTAACGGAAGTAACGATGCTAACACGCAACCCGTGTGTGCCCTTCGACAAGAGCTTGTGTGTGTGCAAATGTGAATGTGGCTACTGAGGAGGATAGCTGAAGAGATTTATATATATATATTTAAATAGACTGACTTCTAAAAGTGTTTTTGGGATCAACATTTTAACCTGACAGCTGCATTTAGTCTCTTTATCCTACCTGGTTTATCCTTAAAGAAGATTTTATCGTTAATGTATTTTTCTCAAATAAAACTAAAGTTGGACTATTACTGTTCACCTGCGTGGCCTATATATAAGTTAGAATGAACTACTTCAAACCCAGGTTCACTACTTTTCAAAATAAAAGCTCTGTATTTCACTTCAATATAGAGCACTGCTGAAACAAAAATATATTATTTTGAAGACTACTTGCTAAAGAGAGAAGTTATCCTATGGATGTTGCTGCCATGATGGAGATAAGCTCCTGTACCACCCATTAATGTCTGTTAAAGTTCGATAAGGTGAAATAAAAAATTCCAATGATCAATATTATTTACTAATAATTGCTGACAGGGCAGTTTTAGCCTGGCTGCCAGTTGCTGACCACTGCTGTAGGAAATGCAAGGACTTAAAAGAAGACATTGGTCCACAGATTTCCTTTTAGCATGCTGCCCCAACTCAACTGACTGCAATATGCTGTTCAATCATATTTTATTGATATTGCACCTGTTGCGTGTCCAAATCGCATCAAAGAGTACACGTCCTTGGGTCAAAGGGTGCTGTATAGCTCACCTGGTGGAGCTGGAGCCCAATACACGAGGTGGCCCGAAGTTCGACTCCTGCCTGTGGCCCTTTGCTGCATGTCTCCCCTGCTCTTGCTATCTCTCTTTTTCACGCTTAACACTATCCTATCTCAATAAAGGCAAAATGGCCAAATAAACTATTTAAATTTGTTTTTAAATGCACTTGCCAACTATAGAGCTGATATGATGAATGGTTTGCGATATATGAATTCTACATACAGACAGGCAGACACAGGGGCGGCTCCTGGCATAGGCGAAGTAGGCGGTTGCCTAGGGCGCAAAATGCCGAGAGGGCGGCACAAGGGACTGATTTATCATGACGTGACACATGCAATATAAACCAAAACATTCACATCACAACATCATCTTCTAAACCCGGGGACGCACCGGAGATAGAAGCGCCGCGAAGCGCCACGAAAGCTGTCCGCTTCCTTTCCGCGCCCATGTTAAATAATTGGGCTGTTCGCACCGGCAGCGCCGTGGCCGGCTCGCGATCTGCAGCGATGGTTTTCGGGGTCTGTTCTATTTTTTTTGCTCGCTGCGAGCAAATCGGGCCGGAAAACACACCAAAAATGTATATATTTCAAACGATATAAGTGATATATTATATACATGATTAAATATACATCCCATACTTTCGATTTCTCCGCTGTTCTCCTGGAGTTTCATTTCCTTTATTGCTGCCACATGATAAAAATGTCCCCATCTTCAATTATGTACTTAATCCCAGTGTTGGGAGTGTAACGCGTTACTGTAATTCCACTACTTTTAGCAGTAACGAACATGTAACAAAGTATTTTTTAAATCAAGTAACGCAGACTACGCAGTTACAATTACTGAAATTTAAATGAGTTCGTTACTCGCGTTACTCTCTTTTGTGAAAAATGAACACTTGCAGACAAGAAGACAAGGTTGGACGTCAGACAATATTTTCACGGACCGGCCGTTAAGGTTCGGCTACGGAGCCTCACCACGGAGGCCCTCTGGTACGGAGTCTGGTGACATCGGTAGATTTTTTTTTTATTTAACGAAATTAACGAATTGTTAATATGCGGCCTCAAATTAATTATTGCGTGGTAAGTTACCAGCAAGACGGAGACGAACGGATCCCAAAGCTCCATTACGCACACGATGCGCTTCTGTGCGCTTTGGAGAGGTTGTTTTGTTATTTAAAATAAACATTAATTCGTGACTTAAAGATAATTCCACCGATGTCACTACAGATAGGATGTCGGAAATGGCAACAGAGTTGTTAGTGCTGTTGTGGCGATCTCAGGGTATTCTGCCGTGACTTTAATCCAGAACACCGCCAGAGTTGTTTTCTCAAACATATTTTTAAGGCCGCCGTCATTTGCGATCTCCAGCAGCTGATCTTCTTCTGGCACAGACATGCTGGATTCACCTGGTTTGTTGACAAATGGGTCCGACAAATACCGTGCTGGTTTGTGTTCAGCGAAAAAGTGACGTGACCGAGACAAGCCTCTTGACATGCATAAAGCATGAGTCATAACGCAGAGGATCCGGTAATTTTTCAAAATAAAACTTAAAATTCTTTCTGTGCGGCCCGGTACCAAATGACCCACACATGGGCCTGTTGCCCTGTAGATTACAATAAATAGGTCTAAAAAATGTTTATTGTGTTTGACTGTTCAGTACTGTTCATATTCATTACATTTAAAAAGCAGACATAAAAATAACTTAAAAGTTACTTTCCCTAGTAACTAATTACTTTTGATATACAGTAACTGGTGGGGTAATTCAATTACTTTTAAAAGAAGTTACTAGTAACTGTAACTAATTACTAATTTTCAGTAACTTGCCAAACACTGCTTAATCCACACATTTGTCAGTTGTGTCCAAACAGACAGAAACACACAAGCACATACTCTCTTGTGTGTGTGTATATATTTTTATTATATATTTTTATTATGTTTTATAGCTTAGAATTGTGTCTGCCTGTGTGTGCATCTGTATACAGTCCAAAAGTTCTTGGGGATGCATGACAATTTGCGTGTGTATGTTAGGGGGGGGGCCATTCTGAAATCCCGCCTAGGGCGCCAACATTGCCAGGGCCGGCCCTGGGCAGACAGATGTATCTGGAATAAGTAGCTTCTCTTCCCCCTCTCTCTTCCCTCCCATCTTTTCCACCCCAACTCTCTTCCCCATCTTTCTCTAGTTCTAGGTTCTGCTAGAGGTTTCTGCCTCTTAAAAAGTTTTTTTTTCTCTTCACAGCGTTTTCTCCTTGTGGGAGCTGTTGAGTTTCTCTGTAATATTGTACGGTCTCAATCTAACTATATTAAGTGCCTTAAGATAATATAGTGTATTCTTTTTAATAATATCACGCAAAATCAAAAAACCTCTTCAAGTGTAGATTGATAGGGAAAATTAGTTTTAGTTTTAGCATTAGGATGCAGCAAATAATCTGTCTGAATACTTTCTGAATGCAATGTCATTTTTCCAAAATAGTTAATTAATTGGTTATATTTGGTCTTTTACATATTGAATGTAAATAAGATATTTGATGATAGGGTTATATGATATATATGATGTAATTGGTAGTCTTCACGGCTGAGATTTTATATTCAGATTCATACAGAATAGTTCTACAGCTCTACTTTGATGAGGACAGTATACCCAACTTAACTGTGAGCAGAAAAGTGGATATAAAACTCAATACAATACCAGGTGGCAGAGCATGATGGGTGTCAAACCCCTCTGAACTGGCTTCAGCAGTGTAGAACAGACACCCCTTGACCCAAGCTCAGTACTTATTCATTTAGGTCTTCGTTATTGAGCTTTTAGCTATGACAGTTTCTTCTTTCTCCCAACAGCATTTGGTGTTTCATGAGGACTGTACGGCCACTGAAAAATGTGAGGAAAAGAAGCAGACCAGACACTGCAAATCTACTGACAACAACTGGGACAGGGAGGGCATAGGAATTCATGCATTTTCATGCATTTTCTGTTTTAATACTATCACTGGCTGAGCATGCAAAAAAAAAATGTCTGGCCTAAACAACAAAGAAAAAATATATAGAAATTAGTTGCAATGATAGTCTGTTTCATTTCATTTAGCTGACGCTTTTATCCAAAGCGACTTACAATAAGTGCATTCAACCCTGAGGGTACAAACCAAGAACAACAAGAATCAAGACAGTAAAATTTCTTCGAAATAAAGCAAAACTACAAAGTGCTATAAGTAAGTGCCATTTTAGTGCTACCAAAGTGTTAGTTTCAAAAGTGGTTAGTTTTTTTTTTTTAAATTTTTTTTTATTCAAGGTACAGTCGGAAGAGGTGTGTTTTTAGTTTTCGGCAAAAGATGTGTAAACTTTCAGATGTCCGGATGTAGAGTGGGAGCTCATTCCACCATTTAGGAGCTAGGACAGCACAGTCGTGATTTTGTGTGAGTGTTTAGCTCGCAGTGAAGGAGCAACGAGTTGTTTAGCTGAAGCAGAGCGGAGTGAACGTGCTGGTGTGTAGTGTTTGACCATGTCCTGGATGTAAACTGGACCTGATCTGTTTACAGCATGGTATGCGAGTACTAGTGTTTTGAACCGGATGCGGGCAGCCACTGGTAGCCAGTGTAGGGAGCGGAGGAGCGGAGTAGTGCGAGTGAATTTAGGTTGGTTAAAAACCAGTCGAGCTGCTGCATTCTGGATGAGCTGCAAAGGTCGGATGGCAGTAGCAGGTAGACCTGCCACATCATGCCACATGGACTTTTTTACAGAACTACATGGTTGTAGTTTTAACAAATATAATGATGCAGTGGCTGCCACAGTCATTTACTATTTGCAAGCTTAAGTTTTATTGTGAACAAATTAGGACATCAAAATATTCCTCGAAGGCCTGGCCAAGCTTTGTGAACCATTTAAAATGGAGTTGACAAACAGCATTCTGAAGTAGATGGCATACCTACACTACCGATTGAATTAATCTGTAACTGAAAAGGTGATATCATGTGACACCTAATGTTTGAACCATGCCAGTTTAAACAATTTCTGTGTGTGTAAAGGTGACATCCTCATGACTTTAAGTTATACCCACTGTGCAACCAAACAACATAAAATAACAGATGTTGTTCATTTATCTGTTACGCATGCAATGGTTTTCTCTCAACATAGTACATTTTTTGAATTATGAGTGAATTTTGGAATATCAGTTTCATATTTTAATTGATTTCAGTTAGGTACCATTACCATTTTATGTGCCCATATGGAATATATTTGTTTTATTTCACTTCAATGTTCAAGTAATATTTTACAAAAAGAATGAATATTCTGAACTGTTCAAAGATATCTTTTGTAAACATATTCAATAATAAATAAATGACTGATCAAAAATGTTGTGTCTCAGAAAATTATAATCCTGAACTGAACATGAATGATGGGTGCTACTTTGAGGAAAGGTTTACATAATAGATAGGCCTCTGTTACTCATTTTCTTCCATTTTAAAGTTGCCATGTTTTGCTCACTTTTAAGTCGTGTCAGTAAAAGTAAATTCCTGTGAGCATGACATTGATGCTTTTGTGGAACTGTGCATCAGGTTCAAAACAAAAAATCCCATATTTTCTTGACTCTCGTGTCCAGATCACGTTTTTTGAGATCCACAAACAGATCTTCATAGTTGATATCAAATGTACTTGTTCTGTGATCTGTTCTGATGCTCTTTCCTTCACTCTGGTGACTCTTTGAAGCCATCTGAGAGTAGCACAAACAGTTTTTAATGTTTCTGTACTAGACAGTGTATATGTGCTATTCATGTGGAGGAGGTGGTGAATTTTCCCCCCTGATGGTTTGTCAAGAACCTCATGGAATCATTGCTCCTCAGATTTAGAGGAATAGATGAATCAGTAGAGATATTACTCTCTGTGAGCCTGGCTACAGAGCTGAGGGATAAATTTGGGTTGTTTATATTTTCTTCTTTTAATGATGAATAATAGGATATTCTGGTAATTTTGAGAGGCTTTCTTGTAAGGCGATGTTTCCAGGCTACGTAAAAATCAAATATTACTTCAGAAATTATGAAACTTTTGTTGCAGTATGGTTTGAGATATTCTCAGCTGGTTAGACCTCTTCTGATCTTACCTAACACTTATTAACTTAAATGCAGAAATGTTGAACTGCCTTTATTTGATTATTGCTTTGCATTTTTGTTGTCAGACCAACATAGTCAGACCATAAACAGTTACATAATTACATCTAGTCTAATCATGCAGAAACACTAGTTTTCGTAATTCTATAGAAATCTATTTATTGGCTTCACAATTAATAAAGTGTGTGTGTGTGTGTGTGTGTAAGGTCCATGGAGTTCATGGATTTACAGTGGTCCGAAGGAGCGTAAATAAAGTATATATGGGGAACATTCTGAGATTCCAAAAACAGCACTGGATGATTACGTTTAACAGGCATATGATGTTTTAAAGTGTTTGCAATGGCTGTATCATGCAAACATTAATCTCAGTTTTATTAAAATTTAACTGCAGGTAATTCTGGACTATCCAGCACTTGAGGTAAAGCAAGTAGTCAGAGTGTACTCATTTGATTAAAGTCATTGGGGTTGATGAGAAATATAATTGTATGCCATCTGCATAGATTGAAGCTCACATTATATTTGTAAATGTCATGTCCTGGGGGTAACTAGAGAACAAGATAGGTCCAGAGACAGACCTCTGAGCTACTCCGCAGGTCATCAAGACAACATGATTTGCCGATGGCTACAGTAAAAGATTGAAGACCGAAGTTTTTCAAACATCAGCAGATCATTCATAAATTCTTAGTTTTGTGGTTTGCCTATGCTCACGTGAAATATTTCACAGTCTTGCCGTTTAAAAAGACAATGTGAACATCTCTGGAATCTTGAGACAGGACAATTTTGAAACATGACTGAAAATCTTCAGGTGGTTAGGTTCTAAAGGCGGCTTTTATTAGAGGGTGTATCACATTCTGTAAATAAGCAGAGACAGAGACAGTCAATAGTAAGATGCTAATCAGGTGGAGAATATGGTGGCTAACAGATCTAAATACTTCTCTCAGAAATATCGCATGAAGGATGTCTAGATGACATGGTGAGGGCTTTATTGTATTAATCGCTTCAATGGGTGTCTATAGATATTCTGCCAAAGCACTACAAATTGTGTCCTGTGCAAGAAAGGGAAATGCTGGAGATGTTGTTGGTGAAGATTACAAATTCTAGTCATTTCCCGGGGGAGGAGTCCATGTTGACATTTGGAGGAGTCTCTGTTGCACGGTTAATAACATTAAAAAAAGTCCTGGAGTTGCGTCTGTTCTTTTCAATAAGGTCAGACAAATATCGTACTGTGGCTTTTTTAACCTTTGTATTAAAATTACTCATAGTCTTTTAAAATGTCAAGGTGCACTGTTAATTTACAGGCTTGACCCAACAACAGTCCCTCTTTAGTGTGTATGCTGTCAGTCATTTTTGGCAAGGAATCGTTAGCTTTTTTTCTGCTTAAAGGAGCAATATACTGAGAGGCTGATTGCCACTATGGCATTAGCAGTGAATACAAAACTCCCATGCTTCCACGCTATTTCACAGCATCACCTGAAATGGTGGAACAAGTGGAAATGCCGCTGTGCCCTCAAACGCCCGAACTAAACTTGTAAGGATGCTTTATTTTTTGTTTGTGGCCACAGCTTCAGACAACTGCCAGAACTCACTGACATAATCAATGACATTCTGAGAGGTTTCAAGTTGTGCCATCTGAACACGGAGTGGAGTTATTGGCCCCCACACTATATCCCCAAGTTCAAGTCTATTCTGATTAAACCCCATTGCTATCTTTCACAACCTCTCTGATAACAAGCAACTACAGCTGCCTCTCTTCCCAGTCCTGATTAAGCTCAGTGCAATACCTCTGCAACAATGACCTCTCCACTTAAAATCAGTTTTTTTTTACATTGTTCACTTACTCATTATGTGTTTCCCTATGCTGCAAGACATATGAGCAAAATGGGCAATCAAGGCCATGGTTGACTATTTCCATCTTTAAGCTGTGTACCAATAACAGACTCAAAAAGATTTCATTCCATTTTCCAACATTTCATTTTATCCAGGTATCTAGAGAGAGAACAGCCTTAGATAAACGTTAAGTTAATTTCAGATCTTTTCAGTGTACTGAGATGTCAATAGATCACTGCTGTCTATACCATGATTTTAAACAAGAATTGATTTTGAACAATTCTAATTCATGCTCCATTACCATGCATGCAGCACAGAATAGTTTTCACCCCTGAGTGTGTATTTCCAGATAATTAACTTTTGGAGCTGATTGGTTGGGGGTGATGTGTCCCTTCAGTAGGGTACAGAATGTGCACAGTAAAAGTGATATCTGACAAGTTTATGCTAAATACTGTCAGTGCTGCTGATGCTCATTTAGACTGTGACGGACGATAAGTGTGTTTATGAGGTCGGGCGAAGAGCACCAATCTCCTGTTATTAGCATGCTTGTTTAGAATGGGCTGTTTTCTTAGCCTGTGTTACTGCTCTGGAGCTACATGAGGATTATTCCTCATTAGAGAGGCCTCCACAAACAATATAATTTTGTATGTTGATGTTAAGTAAAGTAGGTAAATTTAGAAAACTTTTCATTCATCCTGCTTTTTATCTACAATAAAAATTACATTGTCAATGTTTTTCATAAAATGAAACGGAATTGTCTTTATCACTGTGGTTTATATATGTTTGAATGATTTACATTATCTATGTTCTTTTTTGTATACACATGCATGTATTCTATTTCAGAAAGTCTCTTAATCAATTGACACAATATTAATAGTCCAGGCAAAGTAGTGTTTTAAGACCGACTAATTGTAAAATAATTTTTTTCAGCATAGATCATTTCCATGAGTTGTCCAGAACAACATACTAAAAGTCCTAAGAAATCCTAGTTGAGGAAAAATGTTTAATTCTCATCAATCCGAGATGTGTGCCAATAAGGCCAGCCAACAGTACACCCCAATGGGGCTATTTTTTTCCTTTACTCCTATCAAAATTAAACTTTACACAATGAAAAAACCCATGAAAAGTAACATTTTTTGTATTACAAGTTTCTTTGAAAATGAATTTTAATATGCAAATGAGCTATACACTAATCGAATATGCCCAATATACACTCAAGTAGGCTTAATTTTTTCCTTTACTCCTACCACAATAAAACTTTACATAGTAAAAGTTTACATGTAAAGTAACTTTTTTTGTATCACAAGTTTCTTTTGAAATTAATTTGAATATGCAAATGAGCTCCACACTTATTGAATATGTCCTAATTTGCATAGGCAGAAACACTATTCATATGTATGACAAATACATCGGCCCAATCTTCATCCAATCATCCTACTGCCAATGGGTGATGGCAGTGCTGCTTTTAGACTTGCCTCTAACCTGAAAACTGCCTGGTTTGGTAGTAGCTGCCAGGGGTATAACCCCCGCTGGTATAGTCTTCAGGGTCATGGAGGCAGTCTTTTGGGTCCATACATTTACTTCCCCCTTTCCACTCCATCATTTGGTAAAAGACCCGAAGACTATGGAACTTTGCAGCTGTTGACGTTGGAGGGAGAGTTTGAGGTTCCACTGGAGATTCATGTTCTGAGTTTCTTTATCACAGAATCGCCTGTATCTCAGCATATCCAGTGATTCATCTTTTTCGCCCTCATTTAGTGATAATAGAGCTTTTTCAACTGCTGCAATGATGATGCCTTTTCCCACATTTTCATGTGACTGGCTGAACACCTTAGCTTGCTTGAGAAAGCTAGTGTCATTCTTTATTCTTTCGTGGTGAGGAGGCTTGTGTGCCTCCGTGACCCTGAAGACTATACCTGCGGGGGTTTTACCCCTGGCAGGTACTACCAAGCCAGGCGGTTTTCAGTGTAGAGGCCAGTCTAAAAGCAGCACTGCCATCACCCATTGGCAGTGGGATGATTGGATGAAGATTGGGCCGATGTATTTGTCATACATATGAATGGTGTTTCTTCCTATGCAAATTAGGACATATTCAATAAGTGTGGAGCTCATGTGCATATTCAAATGAATTTCAAAAGAAACTTGTGATACAAAAAATGTTACTTTACATGGGTACTTTCATTGTGTAAAGTTTGATTTTGAAAGGAGTAAAGGAAAAAAATAGCCCCATTGGGGTATATTGTTGCCTGGCCTTATTGGCATTCATCTCAGATTGATGAGAATTAAACATATTTCCTCAACTAGGATTTCTTAGGACTTTTAGTAGGTTGTTCTGGAGACCTCATAGAAATGATCTATGCTGAAAAAAATTCTTTCATAATTAATTCGATTTTTGGCTCCAAAATGAGTTACTTTGCCTGGACTATAAGACTAAAGTTAACAAATTTGCAAAAAAAAAAAAGCTCTGTCATTCAGCCTGATGTAGAGCATTGCTGCAACAAAAACGAATGTTGTGCTTTTACTTTGTTGACAAATAGCAGGAAGTCATTCTATAAATGCTGTTGCAATGACATAGATTATCACTGTGATTCCTGTCAATACCGGTGTGAGTCATACCCGGTGAAGACGGATATATTCATACACAAATTCTTTATCTGCACATCCAGCATTTTTTTCTCAAAGGGGAGGTGGGGCAGGGGGAGAGGAGATGGCAGAATTTGCAGCTATTAAAGGGAATGTTTTTCTCATTGCGTTTTAGAGAGGATGGGATCTCCCCCTCATTCCCCCTACAAATCACCTACTCTATATTCCTATATTACCATGTTTTGTGAGAGTATTCTGATGTGGTTTATTCTAGCAACCCAGAGAAAAAGCAGAGGTTAGGGTTAGTTTGATGAACAGAGTTAGAGCGGACACAATAGATGCAATGCTAATTGCATATAGATCAGTCATAGATCAGCAAATACTAAATGAATCAAAGGTGAACAATTAAAAGTTACAAGAATTTAAATGTGTAAAGTTTATAGGTGTTCAATTTATGACTCGTGTGTGTCTGTCTTCACCCTAACCTTAACTTTTGGCCTCAAACAACTCATTACTGTTAATACTGCATCCTCTCCAGCTAAATCTTTTGACTTAGCTAGAGAGGATGCAGTATTAACAGTGTGGCAGTGCAATATTTGCAGCTGCCACACTGTTCAAAAGATAAACCAGTATTAATGCTGGCATCATTAAAGTCTGATGTGTCCCACACACGACGAAGAGCATGCAACTTTAGCCAGAAAACACCCACTACTTAAAAAATATCTGCCCATCAAGCCATTGACTATCAAGCAGAATCAGCTACACTACACAAAGGTCAGAACCTCAAAAAAGTAATTTATTTGGAAAATAATTTGACCAAATAATAAGCTGTCATGTGTTCTAGCAGAGGAGAGGGAAGATCCCTCAGTGATAGGAGGGCTGCAGAATGAGGGAGAGATAGAGATGTTATCGAGCACACCAGGCCCATTCGTAACTCATGATGTGGATGTGCCTCCATTCAGAACCTGCAAAACACCAGTGAAAATAACTGATGACCATGGTGGAGAAACTATCGCTAATAACTGAATGTTTTCATGTACAAACAACAACTGACTGGTATAAAACTATGGATGTAGAGAGAGGGAAGCATGAAGGATATTGTTGCTGCAGTCAGCATCAAGGATTGCCTCTAGTAACACATGTCAGGCAACTTCAATTCATCAAGAGAATGGGAAAGAGAAAGAGAGAGAGAGAGGGGGGGGGGATCAGCATTTTTGCAGGAAACAAAACACATAGCTGGACTATCTGACACACACACACACACACACACAATTTTCTGCCTCCCTCACGCTCCAGTGATCGCAGTCCCACTGACTGCTGGCTTTCCTTCATACACCCACACGGCAGTAGCTCTCTCTCTCTCTCTCTCTCTCTCTCTCTCTCTCTCTCTCTCTCTCTCTCTCTCTCTCTCTCTCTCTCTCTCGTCCCACCTTCTTGCGAGCAGAAAACACTCGCGTGTCAATCGTACGGGACCGGCTGATGCTTCCTTTGAAGCTCCATCTCTGGTCACTCTCCTTCTTTCGATATCTTTCTTTGCATCTTTCTTTCTCTATTTCTCCTCCCCCTCTCTCCTGCTCCAGTCTGTGCCTCACACCACGGTTGAGTATTGTCGGGGTTGAGGGGGTTTGTGTTGTCATCCAGAGGAGGGAACATGCAGCATCCTGGAGGAACATGCGTAGCGTTGCCCAACGTGGACGCCTGTCCCCAGCTGTCCTGCGCCGCCCTCACCTTCATGTATTTACAGCAGGTGAGTGAGTGAGTGAGTGAGTGAGTGTGTGTGTGTGTGTGTATGTGTGTTATCGTGTGCATGAAAACACCTCTTGTATACATATCATTACATGGACATCCTCGTTCCTGCATGGTAAAATGAGAGAGACCCAGTGTGTATGCAGCATCTGTCAATGCGTCTGCAAATGCGTAGCGACAGTTTGCATCGGTCCTGTGCACAGTCCATACCGAGGCTCTCTGTGATGAGGAGGTTTACTTCAATGCTGTTTACATAATTTAGTTGGAGAGGCCATGAATCACGGCAACCCATTTGTTGTATAACCTATGAAACAGCATTAAGTTTAGTACCATGTTCACAGAGTGCACTACAAATTCCATTTTCTAATGTTTACAGTGAACACATGAATCATATTGTCCACCAACTCAGTTTGTCAATAAGGCTTAAAATGTCTATTTATCAAAGTTATTTTAAAATTTGTCAAATGCTGGGATTAAGTGTGTAGCACCCACAGTTCATTGACTTTGATTTAAGGAGTAAATGTTAATTTATTGATAACATAATTACCTTATTGAATAGGTTAGATTATATTTAACATAGGTTTATTCTTTAAAAGCATGAAAAAACTTGAATAGTTTGATTCAGTCTTCGAGGATCACTCGCCAATGTCTGGTGTACGATTTTGTTTATTTATTAAAGGTTCATTTTCTGGTTAAGCACTAAGTTACTTAAATGATTATATTTAGAAATCTGTGGCTGCAAATATTAGAAAAATAAATCTTTTAATATTAACCTTTAATGTTTGAAAATGTAATATATGTGGTGCATTTTTGCTTTTTGATGATTTTCAGTCATAGCTTAACTTCATTACTTCTGAATGGACAGAAGTCAGTTTGCCAATTTTTGTTACAAGTCTTTGTTCTACAACAATTACTAATTAGAATTTTTTTTCTTTTTTCTTAGGTTTTATATTTCAGACATGAAACAAAACACTGTCACATAAACACAAATGTAGTTTAGCCATTTTATGTTTGTATCATTTAATTAATTTAAATTTTAGTAGTCTCAAACATGGAACATTTTAATGTTAGCATGATATTCCTGTCTGATCAGTCTTGGTAGGAGCTGTATACAAAAAAATTATTTGGACAAAATAATAAGATAATAGGATGTTTCTGTTTTGTGAACTAGTGCCAAAAAAACTGGCCATACCTATAGTAGTCAACACATGTAATGTTGAAAGTGATGATCTCAAAGACTCTCCCAGTCTTCCCCATGGTTCATGCCGCACATTAGAAAGTGCCGCACACAGATGCATAGGTATGTGTGTGAATGAGTGAAACGGTACTGTAGAGCACTTTGAATGGTCATCAAGTTAAACAGTTTATACAAATACTTACCATTTAACTGTTTTAAACTGTTTTATTTAAAAATGCAAATTTACGTCTATATGAGAATTTCAGAAATGATTTCTGTACACACTAAAACACCGTCATGTGTATCCAAATTTTAACAAGAAGCATATTGAATCAACAAGAATGATAAAACAGCCAAGTTGAAAAGTAAATGCATGGATTTTCTTGTACTGATGACTGGTTTTTGAGTTAAGACTTCTATGATTAGAACCAGGAAGGTACAATGTCCTTTTTAGGGACTTGAAAACTCCAGACTAGAGTGTACATCAGATGTAAATGTAGCAGAAAATGAAGTGTTTTAACACTAAAACAATAGTTTTCCTTTTCCCATCGATCTGTGAGGCATTGTGAAGTGACTTTATGCAAGTAGCAGGACACGATAAAGGGAGCTGGATACCTGGTGAAGAAGTTGGAGGTGTATGACAGCTCTTCATCTAAGAGCTCACTGGAGATGTTCAGACCTAGTATTAACATGTGTCCTAAGCATTCGATCGAATCACAGTCTGTCTGTTCACACCTGACATCAAAATGGATCCTAAATTTTTTTGAGAGAGAGAGAGAGAGGACTCATGAGGTGCAATGTGAATCAATGCACTCTGTCACACTCTACTATGGAATATTTAACCCAGTTGGGGTGTGGATACTTTCATTTCATTGTGAAACCGTAGCCGGTCAAAGGATGTCAATACCATCTGCAAATGTGGTCTGAATGATCGGATGTCAAGATGCAGTGAGGATGCATGAGGATGCATTCACACATGTACTTTGCGCTGTCCACTTATGATTGGATCTTTTAGGAAAGATAATGTGTGAACAGCGTCTGTGGCTGCTCTTGAGTTGCTCTTTCCATTACTGCTTTATATATATATCATAATCATAATGTTATAATATTGCAAATATAAAAACCCAAATAATCCTTTATCTGTGAGCTAAAGGCTTAATCACCTACCATGCTACTGTATGTGTGTTTATATGACAATGAATATACAAACAACATTTCTCGGAAAAAAGAAGCTGGGGAATGGAAACATGTTCATGATTGCTGGAGCAGTGTTTACAGCCTGTAGGTTGCTGCCGTACACTGGCCTCTTGTTCCTTGATCATTATACAACCCACAGATCAATCATAAGCTGTGATGAGTCCCAGTAGATGGCACTACACTGTTACACATACATTACTGTGTTGCATAGTGTGAGACCTGTAGCAGCCATTCATTGCTATTGAAAACACCTGCACAAAATGAGCTGACTTGCATTTGCTGAGTCTGGGCAGGGATAGATTTACACACCAATGAATTAGTCATTTCAGATCAGAGAGGGAGAGAGGCTGAGGACTTGGGGGCAGGGGACTTAGGCTCACAGTGTTTGCACTTCTGTTTTGACAGTTTAGTTGTTACACACCAACTTGTGAATGGACAGAATATTTTCACGTCATTTTTTCTAAATGTCCAATTGTGTTTTAAAGTGGAAGAGGTCATCATTAAGCTCACAGACGCAATACAAATCCTAACCCTGTTAATAATATAATGTATAACACAATAAGAAAAGCTTAAAACCTGCTGTAAACCTCATATTGGCCTCTCACAATGAATACAACTCTTTATTTTCATTATGCTGTGTTTACAGTCAAAGTGTGTAGAGTTGTTCAACACGCAGTGTTTTTTTATGACCCAGTTTTGAGAACATCCAAATTGTGGGTATTCTGCTGCCATGTCTAGAAAAGCAGGGAGAGAGAGAAAATGCAGGGAAGCGACTTAGATTAAATGAGAGTGTGACCGACCAGAAGCCTGCAGCAGAGGAATATTTTAACGGCACTCTGGGATGAAAGAACTAAATGACGAGCAAAGAAAATGGCTTCTGCAATCTGACAATTTGTCATTAAGCAACTTTCCTCCATTAGTCACATTCCTTTATCCAGCTCTTTCATCCATTCCTCTCCATACTATGAGTTTATGTGTGTGTGTGTGTGTGTGTGTGTGTGTGTGTGTGTGTGTGTGTGTGTGTGTGAGAGAGAGAGCTTTCTTTTCAGATAGTGATGTTCGAGTACTCCAAATCTTGCAAATGTGTTGGCATGTTATGCCAGAACATTGTTTGTGAGTGTGTGTGTGCGTATGTGTAAGGACGTGCATGCATGCATGTGTGCTTGCCTACATAGAGATATGACAGGCTCTATGAAAGATAATTAATACTTGGTCTCACACAGACCAGTATACTCTCTCACAAACACTACTATAGTCTCTTACATGTACTTTAATACTCTCTTTCACACACATTACTTTTTTCTCTCACATACACCACCATCATTCTCTCTCACTCATACTGCTATGTTTATTCAAATATTATATCATTCTGTCTTACATTAACTGTCATTTTGCTCCTCACACATTGTACTATTCATTTCTCTTAGTGCTATTATTCTGTTTCAAATATATAAAGTCTCTGTGCAAGAGAGATCAGTCTTGTGTGTATGAGAATATGATAGTAAATAAGAGAGATTATGATTGTGCATGTAACTGAGTATATTAGTGTTTGTGTAAGTGTATAGTGGTGTATGTCTGATATTATGATGTAAAGGTCAAGACCAATTATGAATGATCTCTCTTGGAAGTGTTTGTGAGAGACTAGGATGGTACATGGGAGAGAGTATAGTAGTGTGTCTGAGAGAGTATAGTAGTGTGTGTGTGAGACCAAGTATTAATTATCTCTCAAAGGGCCTCTCATATTGAGAATCTGGGTCTTTGAAGCTATATATAGTAGAGCCATGTAAGACATTTTGAATACATCTGAAGGCCTTAAGGGATTATGTGTGTGTGTGTGTGTGTGTGTGAGAGTGAGTGAGTTTACTGCACATTAATAATTTTTGTATGTACATTATGATTCACCCTGTCTCTGATGATTAATTATAAATTTCTGAAATTCAGCATGACAAATAAAAAGCAGTCCCTAAAAAAGACCGGGTAACATCTTCTGTACGACAACTGCTCACGTGACACATTCAGTATAATATACATTTCCACATAAATATTTGTTTTCCCCCACAATTTTTTGGCTATATCTCTTTGCCCTACTTCCTGCTCAAACTTATGGATATAAATAACAAATATTGTCCTTTTTATTTCCCTGTTGTGTTAAAGTATTAAATACTGTTTTACTTACTTTAATTACTACACAATTATAAATATTAACAAATTTAAACCCTTAAAAAAGACAGATGCATTACTTTACCATATATTGAGGTAATGAAGCCACAGTCCACAATCCTTTGGGAGAAAATTAAAATATCAACAAAGAAAGATATTCAAAATGGATTATTACCATCATGTCTTTAAAGCTCAGTGTCTAAAAGAATTCCCACTGTTGTGTGTGTCTTTCTAATTTTAAATCTTACAATCTATTTTTATAGTCAAGAGCTGATGTTTTGTTGTGAGTCATCGTCCACTCTGTACATATCACTCCTCTGCTTTCAATGAAAAGAATGAGAATGAGGAATATTTTTAGCTTTGAATAGCTAAATAAAATGTGCTGTGAAAAATACTGGTAATTTGTACTGCCTGATGAGCAGCATCTCTAAATTAACATAATCATTGTTGATCTTAACAATCAAACTAGCATCACTGACTGCATAGATCTTCACTGTGGCACGTAGTTGATTCATATATTGATTGCTGTCTTATTCGCCACCAACAATCACACCAGAACTTGAATGATGTATGTCTGATATATGATTTGAATGACCAAGTCTGTATGTCCCTTTAATGTGTAGTGTTATCTTATTTGAGGCTGTGTTGTACAGGAGACCTGGGTTTGAATCTATGTTGAAGATCTTTATTGTTGAAGTTAATGACAAAGTAAAGCACCCTTTGGTGAGAAAAGCTGAGGTCATTAGGAGTACACAGCTTGTTCCCATTCCAGCCCCCATCAACCATATTTACAATACAGCAGTTGTGTCCCTCATAGTATGAATAGCTGGAGGATTTTAGAAATAGGAACACTGTAGCTCAGGGGTCTCAAACTCAAATTACCTGGGGGCCGCTGGAGGCAGTATCTGGGTGAGGCTGGGCCGCATCAGGTATTCCACAAAAAAAAAAAACTTTGCTAAAAAAATCCAAACTTCTCTAATGTCATTACTAACAGTTATTTAACTTCAATGGGTTCTTCTGAACATGAATAGAATATTGAAGAACACGAACAGTTCTTGTAAACATGGCTTCTCTTGCCTACTTCTTGCTGCCAGAGACCTGGCAGCGCTTCCTCTCACATAGCTGAGCCACATTTGGCTTGAGGGAGGAAGCAGTTGAGACCCTCATATGGCTTGAAGATGATCATCAGTAAGCCTGGACCTGTACCTGGACTTATTGAAGTTCAAGGTGGAGAAGAGCTTTTCACACAAATATGTGCTCCAAAAAAGGCACATGGTCCGCTTGAACATTCGGGAAAGCTCAAGGAAGCTGGGGTTCAATTCTCACAAAAATTGCCCCAGCTTGTCTTCCTTTCCACTCACCTCCCTGAACTTGGCTTTGAGGTCAGAGTTGCACTGCAGGCCAATGAGCTCCATTTGAAGCACAGGAGGGGCATCTTGCACATCAAAGGAGAAGGGATCCGCAAAATTTTTGTAAAAGTCGCTCTGTGCGTCTTGAAGTCTGCAAATCTATGATCAAATTCCTCCTGTAGCCTCACATTTTTCTATACATTTTTGTGCTTACTTTGTGCCGGCGTGTTGGCTTGCCTGCGTTCTGGGACTTATTTGAGCAGATCCGGTACCTCTCGTATCGAAAAAAATATGAACATTAAAAAAAGTTTTTTAAGAAATGATTAAAATAAAATATAACAATATAATGTAATCACTAGAAAATTACGGAGCCCCTGTTGACATCGGTGGATGAATTACTAATTTGTGGCCACGCAATAACAAGATAATCTAATAAATTATATATAAAGCTTTCTTAACAACAGCATCACAATTTCATAAAATAATAACAAATGCAGACTTCTAAGATGAACCAAAATAACTAGCACATCGTCATGTACAGTCCGTGGCTCAGTGCGTAAATGTCACCACCAGAGGATGAGGGAATTTAAATCATTAAAATTCATCCACATATCAGGTGTAAATAATAATGTAAAACAGCCCAGACTGTAAAATGTAAATATTAGCTCAATGACGTGTTATAAACTGCTGCGGTTTAGAATAATCTGTCTGCGTAAAGAAGCTCCCAAAACCTCACAGCGCAGCGTGTGCGTAAAGGAGCCGTGGTGTCCCTTGAATTTGCCTTCAATTTAACAAATTGTGTGTGTATGTGTGTGTGTTCCGTTCCGCTGGACACAGAAGTCGCCTTTGCTCAAGACGCCACTTTATTAATCACTGACATAAAGACTGATACCGTCACTGCAGTATAGCCTAAATAAGTCCCACTGCATTGTAAGTGGCATGTGTGTGCTGTTTTAAGCGGCGTTTTATGTGCGTTCCGGGACCTGTGCTCGTCGTACCTGCGCTGTGATATGTACTTAGTGTTCCGGCACCTTGTGATTTACAAATGAAGCACTGGATACATCATGACCTGCGCGAAAGAGGGCAGAAAACTATGAATTTCACCCTCCTGCACCGCACATCCAAAGCCACTCTTTTCTCTCCCGGCTCTCTCTCTCACTCACTCTCACACGTACACACACACACGACCCCGCCCCCCATGTCACTCACTTGCATGCTGCGTTCACTGGTCAGGCACACAGTAGGAAACCAGAACATCATAACATTGTCCCACACAGCAGCTAACAGCGGAGCTGCTACAATGTTTGTGCGGGCCGCACTAACATTAAACTTTCATATTAAGGTGGGGGCCACAAAATATCGTCCCGCGGGCCGCAATTGGCCCGCGGGCCGCGAGTTTGAGACCCCTGCTGTAGCTTGAGATGGAGATTTTGCTCCGGCCAGGGACCGTAGCTATTTCTGTCCTTCCTTTGTATCATTTCATTGCTCCATATGATAAAAAGGCATAACATATCGACACGATTATGTGTAAGAATAGTTTACTTAAACAACTTATATTGAAAGCATCAGCAGTAAAAACAATATAATGTATTTATGTATTTATTCATTCCCTGCTTTATACATTCAGCACAGCTTAACAGTCGTTTCAGGAACAAGTGGCTTTTTTACCAGTTTCTTCATTTTAAATGGGCTGTGTGTGCTTTTCACAGAGCTGTGCGTCTTTACAAGGGAAAGTATGCCTTGTTGAGAAGCATCTCTTGTTCAAAGAGCAGTTTAAAAGTACAGCCGTGGCCAAAAGTTTTGAGAATGACACCAATATACATTTTCACAAAGTCTGCTGCCTCAGTTTTTATAATGGCAATTTGCATATACTCAAGAATGTTATGAAGAGTGATCAGATGAATTGCAATTAATTGCAAAGTCCCTCTTTCCCACGAAAATGAACTTAATCCCCAAAAAAAACATTTCCACTGCATTTCAGCCCTGCCACAGAAGGACCAGCTGACATCATGTCAGTGATTCTCTTGTTAACACAGGTGAGAGTGTTGATGGGGACAAGTCTTGAGATCACTCTGTCATGCTGATTTAGACAGAATAGCAGACTGGAAGCTTTAAAAGGAGGGTGGTGCTTGAAATCATTGTTCTTCCTCTGTTAACCATGGTTACCTGCAAGGAAACACCTGCAGTCATCATTGCTTTGCACAAAAAGGGCTTCAGAGGCCAGGATATTGTTGCCAGTAAGATTGCACCTGAATTTACCATTTATCGGATCATCAAGAACTTCAAGGAGAGAGGTTCAATTATTGTTAAAAAGGCTTCAGGGCGCCCAAGGAAGTCCAGCAAGCACCAGGACCTTCTCCTAAAGTTGATTCAACTGCAGGATCGGGGCACCACTAGTGCAGAGGTTGGTCAGGAATGGAAGCAGACAGGTGTGAGTGCATCTGCACGCACAGTGAGGCGAAGACGTTTGGAGGATGGCCTGGTGTCAAGAAGGGCAGCAAAGATTCCATTTATCTCCAGGAAAAACATCAGGGACAGACTGATATTCTGTCAAAGGTACAGGGATTGGACTGCTGAGGACTGGGGTAAAGTAATTTTTTCTGATGAATCCCCTTACCGATTGTTTAGGGCATCTGGAAAAAAGCTTGTCTGGAGAAGAAAAGGTGAGCGCTACCATCACTTCTGTGTCGTGCCGACAGTAAAGCATCCTGAGACCATTTATGTGTGGGGTTGCTTCTCAGCCAAGGGAGTGGGCCCACTAACAATTTTGCCAAAGAACACAGCCATGAATAAAGAATGGTACCAAAACATCCTCCGAGAGCCACTTCTCCCAACCATCCAAGAACAGTTTGGTGAGGAACAAGGCCTTTTCCAGCATGAAGGAGCACCTTGCCATGAGGCAAAAGTGATAACTAAGTGGCTCGGAGAACAAAACATCAAAATTTTGGGTCCATGGCTAGGAAACTCCCCAGACCTTAATCCCATTGAGAATTTGTGGTCAATCCTCAAGAGGCGGGTGGACAAACGAAAACCCCACATATTCTGACAAAGTCCAAGCATTGATTATGCAAGAATGAGCTGCCATCAGTCAGGATGTGGTCCAGAAGTTAATTGACAGCATACCAGGGTGAATTGCAGAGGTCTTGAAAAAGAAGGATCAACACTGCAAATATTGACTCTTTGCATAAACTTAATGTAATTGTCAATAAAATCCTTTGACACTTGTAATTATACTTCAGTATACCATAGTAACATCTGATAAAAAGATCTGAAAACACTGAAGCAACACACTTTGTGAAAACCAGTACTTGTGTCATTCTCAAAACTTTTGGCCACGGCTGTACTATTGTCAGAATTGTAGAGAGACAGCTCAAGCTTCTGCTAAGATATTATCTGTAACATTCTGCTGCATCGATAGAAAAAGGCTGTGTACACTGCTTTTGCTTTCCTGTAAGGATTTCTGGATTCTTACCAGTGGATTCTTACAACTGAAGAGACAACATAGTATTTATTTTATTTTTTGATTAAGAAAAAGATTTTTCTCTAACCTGAGAAAAATCAGGTTAGCGAAAATTTTTCTCTAACCTGAATTATATTTTTCCTCAGTGATACACCTCTGTAACAGTTGCAAAATTCTAAAGGGGCCAATTGGAAAATATATATAAAATATATATTTCTGATGTGTTTTTAAAGATTTGTAGAATTATCAGAGGGCTTGGAGTATGGACAGGGGAAGGAAGCACTTTTCATATGGATGCGGTTTGTACGGTAATGAGAGACAGACTGACAGTGCATGTAGGGTTTTTTTAGGTCATTAAATTTTAGTGTATACAACAATTGTATAATTCAGCATATACAAAAATAGTTTAATTTAGCACATACAAAATTACTTCAGTCCACACGCACACACACACATTTTTTTAACATTTAGCTGAACTTGGTTTGTGGTTAAAAACTGAGAAATCAGAGCTTTAATAGTGTTAGGGTGCAGGCAATACAGAAGGGTGCCGGTCATTTACTGATGACAAATAATATGTGCTTTGGTTTTCAATGTGGTGTGGAGATCGAACTCAAACACACATGCTAAAATGTTGTCAGATCAAGGTCAAACATTTTTTAATTGTTGGAAACCGCCACTTTTGGCAATTAATAATTGTTCTAAAAGTGACAGTTAAAAATGTATATTCTTTTGTCAGTTCTCACAAATTTACTTGATTTGTATTAGTGTAGATAATCTCATATTCTAAATTGTCTGGAAGATGGCTACATTTAATTTTACTGTAGTTTTTGTATAGGGAAATGATACAGAACCAACTGGACTCAAGACAAATTTTATTTAAATAAATTAAGTTTCATGTGATGCACAGATATGAAATCCATTCTCGTATGGTTTTATTTCTGTGGCTGATAACACCATTCGTTTTATGTATTGTTTTTACACTCTTTACCATGTGTTTTAAGAAAATCTTTCCAATATCTATGGATGAGTTATTTCTTTAATTTCCAAGTGAACAAACAAATTAAATCAGAAGAGGAGAGGTGCATAATTTGTCAGTGCTTTATTGTGTCATACATGTAGCGCTGGAGATGATTGTTTGTTGTAGACATCAAACAATTGAAAGAGGTCAGTGACACAGGGCAGGGCCTGTGACTTAGGCAACCATATACCACCTTTTGGAAGAACTTACCTAGAGTCGGAAATAGAAGGTTACAGAACTCAATGCTATCTGCTTTGGGTTCTGATCATGAGTCCATAAAACACCAGCCATTTTAAAGCCACAGCACTAGGTAGATTTGTGTCATTATGACATTTGAGACAAATACTGCTTATTGTCCATAGCTACTAATGTTAAAATGACTGTTGTTATATTTAAATCCACTAGGTAGATTTCACAAAGAAAAAGTGTCTGTTAGTAGTATTTCCCTATTTCATATCCATAACCTCTCATTACAATTCCCTACATTGACCATTTTACCTCCCACTCTCTGGTATTCATTGCTGTACTCTACACTGCTCCTATATTATAGACATATAAAAGATACAAATTAGTATTTTTTCATTTTCATTTAATTTCATCAATCAATAATTGTTTTCTCCATTTTTGGGCCCAGTCATGTTCCTATGAAGTTTAAAGTCACAACTTCTGGTACGCACAAGTCAAAATGTTGTTCCTCCCCAAAGAAGTGATTCTAATGAAATAATGTTGCAATTAACGTGTGTGTATATGTGTTACTGATATGGTAGGAGTGTGTATGTCCTGTTCTCAGGTGCTGTGTCATTTCCTGTTCATTGCACATGCCCATTATATGTCTCCCCCTCTCCCTCTCCACTCACACTCACTAACTCACTCTAACACACACACACACACACATACAAAGACACGCACACAGTCCATGGTTGTGTTCACGTAATGATACGCCAGCACTGCACGGATGAATGGAGTGGAAGATGGAAAGAGAGAGAGCGGGGGGAAGAGAGGGAGAGCGATAAAGGATGAAGGAAGCGGATTAGACAGAAGAGAGAATAAGGAAGTAGGCCAAAGGAAACCAACTTCAGCATTCTTTGTTCAAAAATGCATTTCCACATATTCCAAAGAACAGGTAGACAGCTGTGTTGACTGGAGAGCAACATACAGGTTGTGTTCTTCCTGCTGATGACTCAAACATGTGTGTTGTTTTAGTTAGCTACACACATTTATCTACTATGCACTGTCCACACCAAGCTTCTGTTTGCCAACATTTAGCTGAACAGCAGCTCACATACTAAATGCATCAATGCAAATAAAAAAATGATCCAGATCTCGGGAAAACATTACATGAGCATTACATGAACTGTATCAACGGCACTGTTTTCATTTTTATTTCAACACCTCTGTTACAAATATGTTATTGTATAGAATGTCTCTCACTCTCTGTGAATGTAGTTTCCGCATAGCTACAAAGTAAATGTTGGCCCACTTGAACGAGCTTTTTGAGTATAAGTATGAAACCATAGAATTAACTTTAATGCAGAATTAGTCTTTCTTTGTAGGAATTGGTTTCATGCATGGTGCCAAATTGAGTCATTTTCAACAGTAACAACAAGTGCAGATATATATGATAATGATTCGAATTGACATAAAGAATTATGATAAAGGCATGCCAACTAATATCTCTGTATCAGTCTCAGAACAAAAAATAGATACAATATTGTCTCTGAGGCCAATACACTACAATAGCCTATGTCAAATGAAATACAATTTTAATTGTGTAGCCAACATTTACAAATCACTATTTGCAAAAGTTGCGACATCCTACAAAAGGTTATGAAGCGCCTTGATTAACTTTGGGGACAGCATCAACTTTGTGGTGGGCACCGTAACAAGGTACATTTAACACTGTGTTGTCTTAAATCACTCCCCTCATTACCCCAACAGGATCCCTCAACAGTCTGAATGAGATTTTGATGTGTACCTGCAGTCATAATTTATAATGTTATCTATATTAATTTCAACACTTTATGAAGATATATTTTTGCATCGATATTGATATGATATGTTTGAAATAGTTTGTCACAGATACTGGGTTCCCTCTGTTCAGGGACAAGGTGAAGATGAAATCATGTAAGACTTAGAATCATGAAAGAATTCAATTTTATCTTCTGCTTGTTTCCTGATTAAACAGTTGAGCTACAATATGTTAATTATTGTGTTTTAGGGGGTATCTAGCCAAGCCATCACAGCTCTGTACTGAACACACACACAGGACTGATACAACACACATTCACCGTCAGATAATTACCTTTCTTTCTCTCACTTGTTTACACACATACACAAACACACAAACACAAACACTAAGCTATTACTAACTTATTTCTCTCACAGGCATTCAGATATAATAACCCCTCTCTCTCTCTCTATTTCTCTCCCTCTATCATTCTCTGGCTCTCTCACTCACATCTGCAGACACACACCTGCATTTATGGTCTCACTGACCTTATTATCTTGCCTCTTGCTGCAGAAGAAAGGATTATGCTTTAAAAACAGAGGGAGGGCAGACTGAGGAGTTTGAGAACAACAGGTGGTGACCTCCACTCATGGAAGAGGGGACCCAAACCAACAATGTGTTAGTTTGTATATCAACACTTGACTTCACTAAACTGTCTGGCACGCTCATCTCTAAGTCCATTGGTTCCCTACTGAATTCAAGCCCCGATGTAAAGGGTTTTTCTTTTGTGATGCTTATAGAAGAAAACCAAGGGAGTTGTTTGCAGTTCAGCAGCAAAGCCAGGCAAATTTGTGAGTAATTGCTCTATTAATACAATTGATTGGAATGATCAAGTCTGGAAATTTAAATACGTTAACTGCACTATATACTTCATTTACATCTGATATTAAAATGAGTTTAGGGTGATCAAATAGCAATCCGATGGAGATTGACCGAACGACAATACATGTATTAATTCAACCAAGTCGTGTTGAGGACAAATTGGGATTTGATTGGCCAAACCACATCACGGACATGGGTGGGATGAAAAAACTATTCATATGATAAGATTTGTTATAAAGGTGAACATTCAGTTACAAACACAATTTGTCCGCAGTTATTCAAATAAACATTTTCATGAATTGATATTATATTTTATTACCTTGAATCAATAATACATATATATATATATATATATATATATATATATATACATATATATATATATATATTACACCACATAATCTTGACATTATGCAGTTTAACGCTGCAATTCAAATTATTATCTATTTTTCTAAATCTATTCTTGTACCTGCTAGGCCAAGGGAGCACAAACTTCTATGTGCTGCATGTGTCTAAGAGATGACTAGCTTGCTTTATTAATTCTTAGTTTTCACCATACAAGGTACTTTCAGATAATTTACCTAAAGTTTCCTATTTTATCCAAGTGACTGATGCAAATTTTAAACTCTTTGGCCATGACACCTGTAGGAGCAATCATTTTTGGTATAGCACACAATTGGTGTGAAGTTGACACAACTGGTAACAGGGTGTTCTACACACCAGAGACATTTTGTTTATTGTATGATAATAATAATATGCAGCACCAGCAGGAACCAGTTTTGGAACATCCACTCTAATGTGTCTTATCAGTCATTTAGTTATTTAAGACGCCTGTGGGTGGAGTGAGGACAAGACCAACGAAAATGTGTCTTTGAGTTACTCTGTTTCATTCAAGTTGAGTAACTGCATTCTGATCTGGTATGTATTTTCTCATATTCTGCAGTGTTCAATAACTGCTGACACAAGCATTTCCATTGCCTCAATTATTGATGATGACTAAAAAAAGCAATGTGTAAAGTCCAGACCTGGTTTTATTTAAAGGATGCTCAGGATTGACAGGGAAGCATAGGGTTTTTAACCTGTACAGCAGTAAATTTCCCTATCTGTATATATCAAAATCCAGATTATGATGGATGTGATGAGCAAATAGATGCTGCGGTGGTGGAGGGGCTAAAGCTACTGGCAGCAATACTGACGCAGCAGGTAGGGCAAGGAAAGGCAGTGATGGAAAATGTTCTCTGCATAAGTAGACCATCTAATAAGGTGGGTGTGTATTATAGATGATTGGGAGAGTGAGGTATGTCACATGATGTATCTTACACGATTGGAGCAGCACAGCTCGAGTTGGCTGCCTGAACTAGCTCACAGGCGTCTCTACCTTAAAGTTTACAGGATGAGGTGTGTAAGAATGAGTCAAAGTCAAGCCATCATGGGTGTGTTCATGGAAATTAGGAGATAATTATCCGGTGCAACAGAGTGACTCATTGATGTGTTTTTAAAGTGGCACTCCACGAAATGTACACAATATGGCCAGTTATCTCAACAGCAAAGCAGCTTAACCTGTGACAAAAGATTACTTGTTTTTCCAGCTCTGATGATGTCACCAGGTGTTAGTCCAATGCATAAGAAACTATGAACCATTTCATATGTTTCATTGTTGATCTGAGTAGTCTCTTACTTAGACCTTGCAATTGTAAGAAAAAGTGCATGAAGGAAAATAGCAGAGGAGTGAGCGAATGTAGAAAACGGGTGGGGGAGTGATAGACTCCACAACCTCATTATGTCTGTTGGTATTTAACTCCTTTTGATGATTTAGCAAGAAGAGGGGATGGATGAGAAGGAGGGGAGGAGGAAACGTGTTTTCTCCTCTGTCCATGACACCATTTCAATCCTCCACTCACACATCCCTCTCCCTGCTCTCCCCATGACAGAGAGGAGAGAGAGGGAGAAGAAAGAGAAGTGAGTGTCTTTTATTTAGAGGGATCCCGAATGCGTGAAATCCTTTATGCTATCTGGGTCACATTGAGCCTTACAGGCTGAAGAAGTACACACACACACACACACACTGCAAAGCCTGCTGGTTTTCGTTCAGTTAGCTTCTCATTCTTTTACATGTTTATGGTAAATCTTGTTAAAGTAGTATTAAGTTCATACTAATACTAACTCCTAAGCAGTCTCTTAAAAGTTATTTTTCCCTTTAAGTACATTCAAGATTATAATAATTGTACTCCACTCTCTGAAAATATCACTTCACCTCCATCCATCGATCCATTCTTTTACTTGGGGTCATTTCGGGGTGGCACAGATTTAACTCTTCATAGCTATGCTATGCTATTTTTCAGCTCTTGATGTGGTATCATTTGGAAATCAGATGAAATATAGAACCTTTGACTAGAACAGGGGTGTCCAAACTACGTCCCGCCATCCATTTTTAATTGGCCCGCATCAAAATAAAATAAATAAATAAAAAATTTAAAAAAAATAAAAATACTAACATTTTGGAAACTAAAAATGTAGTAGCACTTAAATGACACTTACTTATAGCACTTTGTAGTTTTGCTTTATTTTTCAAAAAAATGTTACTTTCTTGATTCTTGTTGTTCTGGGTTTGTACCCTCGGGGTTGAATGCACTGGAAGTCGCTTTGGATAAAACCGTCAGCTAAAAGAAATGTAATGTAATTGACTATTGCCCACTGTATTGCACTTCTCAGTTTAGACACTAGGTGGTGCCCAACTCACCCCTGACCTGCCAGCTGTCCCTCAGATCGTAGCGGCGTGAGTTGCCCAGACCTTCGTGTTTTTTTCTGTATGTGGCCCTCGGGGCCTCGGGTGTCCAAAAACGTTTGGACACCCGAGGCCCAGAAGATCTCCAATGGGGACAGTCCAGGAGACCTTTGGCTCCTTTTGATTCAAAGGTGCAGTTGCTCCATTCCGACTTTTTACTAGGTTTTATAGTGTGAGGAGCTCCTTTAGAATCTATCCTATCCTTAACTGGAGAAAAATACTCTGAAATAATTTTTGACTTGGAGTACACGTGCTACTCCTACAAAACCATCCATCGCTTTAGATTGATGCCAAGGGACAACACTGGTGGAGGCCAACACCCAGCAGAAATGGCCTTGACTTCCTGCTGAGAATATGGACACAGCACTCATTCGAATGCTGCGTTATGGTTGCACGCAAATGGAAGGATTCAGTGGAGTGTTCAGTGATCACATATAAGTATGATTAACACTGTATAATATTTACCTTTCTATTTAGTTCTCTTTTTATCATCTTATAAATAAAATATGTGATAAATTCTATAGATTGGGGAACAATCTTTAATTTTCGGGTGATGAAAATACGTATAGTCGATACAACAAGTTCACTTGCCTTCTGACAGTGTGAAGCGATCATTTTTTGCCTTGACATTTGAATTTGATCTTTTTTTATTTCAGACATCGTTCTTTTCTATCGTCCTTACTCTCACTCACTGTTTTATCTGCAGCAGCACCAGTCTAACATTGTATTTTATTTATTAATCACTGCTGTGGCCACCAAACAATATGTCTTTCTTCACCTCCACCTCACTAACCACCTAAATGACCTTGATGTCAGTGTCAGAGAGTTGTGCTTGTTCTTTTCATCGCTTGATGTCATGACTCACAGTAGGAACCCATTGGTCAGCAGGATAATTAAATATTCATAAGGTGCTTTGTATTGACCATTTATGGTTGACCGGGGCGTGCACAGGGTTGATGTTGAGGCAGATCCACGTACAAACATTTCCAGGTGGACTATAAAAGAAAAATTGAGTCAGGTGTACGTGCGAAGGGTTTTATAAATCAGATTTTTGTTTTTCATACGCCATTTAGTACGAATCTTAAGCCCTGTTTAATAGATGAGGCTGATGTCTAATGGCACCAGAGGGACTTAGTAGTGGACCGTCTTCAATACTACACTATATTGATATGTCTACACACACTGATTGCTTCAGTGTGTCTCAGCACCAGCCATCTGTGCCAGTGGTTCAAACGGCTCGGGATGACTGTGGGCTTCTCGTCATCAGGAAGCTCTCAGGTAGAAGCCCTTTTCTTCATACAACATTTCTGCATCAAAACATTTGTGTGCTGCTACTGGATTTGTCACTCATAGCAAGACAAAGTAGATAGCTTTAGCAAGCTAAATGGAATGTGTATGTGTGGGTCCCTCCCACCTCCCAGCACTGGGTTCTGCTCAGTCACTGTAATGACTTTCATTTGATTTGCTCCAGTCTTATGTTCGCTTTAACAGCATTCCTTAAAGTTCATATTGGCTGAAATTGTGTGAGTGATTTGGAGCGAAGAAGACAGTACACTAAACAAGAGTCCATTTTGCTTTCCTCGTTCTTGTGCCGTAGGGGTGCTTGTACTGCAACTGTCATTGGACACTAAATTTGGGCTGGTCACAGATGTGCACACAGGGCTTGTATAGTGGTCAGTATGGACCTTTGTGGACATGGCTATTAGGGGTGCAAGGATTAATCAACGTAGTCGACAAAAATCTGAAAAAATAGTCGCCGACAAATTTAATAGTCGATGATTCGTTGGATACGTCATAGTGCATGTTTTTCTTGCCGTGAAGCTGAACTAAACATTGTTTTACCGGATGTGCTGGTGGAAGTAGCTGAGGAGTGAGCCATCAAATCAAATCACCGAAGCACATTACTTTATAATGGTGTATATACCACCAGACAGGGTAAGAGAAGGTTCTTAGATCTCAACAAATGGAAAGAAAATTGCTGAGAGAGATGGATATAGAGAGGCTTAGCAAATCAATAAGATATTTTACTAATTTGGAACAGTCGGAAAAATGTCAATATGTAGCGGTCAATGTTAATAGTCTAGTGGGCCACCACAAATCAATTGATGTACAGGAAACACTTTGGTCAATTGTAAAATTATAGCAGGTGAGGACGACAGCTGAGTAACTGGGCCTTCAATGTGGTCCAACTCATTACTGAAGTGAGTTCTGCAGATTATTAAAATGTGTGTTCTACTGCCGTCATATGACTGCATGGATTTAATGATCTGAGGAAGAAGGTTTTGCACAGCAGAATCAATCAAACGTAATAAATCATGTAGACAAATTAACTCTTTTTAAACACATGTTCAAACATTATATTTTTCATCAATAATCTGTATTACTGAACCATAATATAATCAACGCTAGCATTTGCATCCTAATAACAATAATCAAGCCAAGTAACTCACAGCAATGTTCACCATATTATTCCCATGATCATTTTGCAGAAGCTTAGTCTCCTTTAGCTTCTTTTAAGCACCACATATGTCCGTGCATAGCGTCTTAGTCTATGTTTCAGCGACCAGTTAAGTTTGTTTTTGCAATCACATTTACTGGGGGATTAAAAAAATTAATCGTGTGACAATGATAAAATTTGACAGAGAAGATTTTTGTGATTTGGAGAGTCCCAAAATGGATGTTCATGCCAGGCCTGTACAAGACATTTGATCTAAATGTAAAGCATCTTTACATTTTGATCAATCTGTTCAGTGTATACCATTATGATTTAAACAACCAAGTTGGCTGTAAAGACATCAAAATGTCCCCTCCATTCAGGGCAAGCTAATGTCTTCTGGTCTTCGCAGCAATGCAAACCTTTGTGCAAGTAGCACCCTGATGATGATGACATTGTTCTTGAAGTTATTTTTCTTTTTTTGTTTGGTACGATTGAAAGTATTATTGAAATATAGCAGCATAAAGGGCTACTATGATCAGAACAGGTTTTTGCTGATACATCGTGTAACTCAGATGACAGATAACTTAGTGGGAAATAAATGCACAAACTTAGAGTTTGTTTACATCTGAGAGCATTATCTGATGTTTTTAATTACATTAAATTACATCCTTTAGTGAAATAGTAAAAATCGTGGTTTATCAAGCAAGATGCCTTTTTGAAGCTTTG
Source organism: Limanda limanda (assembly GCF_963576545.1). Taxonomy (NCBI): domain Eukaryota; kingdom Metazoa; phylum Chordata; class Actinopteri; order Pleuronectiformes; family Pleuronectidae; genus Limanda; species Limanda limanda. Next base: position 1,039,306 of record NC_083652.1, read on the forward strand.
CCTAATCTTTGACCTCCCTTTGAAAAGTGAAAAAAATATAATGTGGCATCAAATAATTATATTATTGAATGTGATTTTTCAATTGAATTCCAGCGTATTGCACACAGGGATTATGTGTGTGTGTCTGTCTGCGTCTATGTCAGGTGACAACCAATGCTTGACATTCACTGATGGGTGAGCACTTAAAATATAATTGAAAGTGTTGTTAGTGACAGAAAATAGCCGTTTTAATGTGATTTGTTGGTGGAGTGTGTATGTGTCAATGGTTGTGCGTTACAGAGAGAGAGAGAGAGAGAGAGAGAGAGAGAGAGAGAGATTTCAAAGTGAGCACATGGGGGAAATCACAGAGATGGATTACCCTCATGTGTGTATTGACATCTCTCATGGCTGAACAAATGACACAGTTGAGCTGCGTTCACTGACATCGATCTGAAATTGTTTAACATTTCATCCATGGCCTCACCTTGGTTAGCCTTAGAGCACAGGGATGTGACCTCTCTCTCTCTCTCTCTCTCTCTCTCTCTCTCTCTCTCTCTCTCTCTCTCTCTCTCTCTCTCTCTCTCTCTCTCTCTCTCTCTCTCTCTCTCTCTCTCTCTCTCTCTCTCTCTCTCTCTCTCTCTCTCTCTCTCTCTCTCTCTCTCTCTCTCTCTCTCTCTCTCACACACTGTTATATTTAACAGTTATACAATAGTCTCCTACTGCTACAACTACACATGCTTTTGTTAACAGTCTTTAATAATGTTGATGACATTGGTAATCACCACAGTGATTTGATTATGTTGTTAATGTGCATGTTGTTAATTATTTTAACATCAAGAAGATTCCTGATGACTGTGATAATGCTAATGATTGGGAGCTGTATCAGACTAGCACAGTATTACACAGGTCCTGCAGGAAGGGAAAGTAACAAAGTAGAGACTGGGACTGTAATATTTACATTAAAAGTCGATAAATGATACCTGATTCATTTTATTCATACATTTAAATATTCATCCATTGTTTCCAAAAATCATTTAAAACCCATCAGTGGGCCACACTGATGCACTGAATGACATGTTACATCACCATAAACATAGACACTTCCATTTATTTTGAGTCAATCCAATACACTGTCCTCATCCCAGAAAAACTCAAGCACAGAATAGGTATTTATATGCCTCTAAAATAGGCCAAAAAATCGAATAGAAACACAGGGTATTCGTAGTCATTGAAGCTGGTGTTTTCCCCTCCTACAAAGATTCAATTGGAGCCAGTGGCAACATGTTTGCTGTTCAGTGTTGAGGCAAGGCTCTTGATCACAGTGTCAGGTGTAATGCCCTTGGGTGAGGCTCTCCTCAAATCCTGTGAGGGTGTGTGGGAGTGATGTCGACTAAGAATAAAGGGCACACCTTTGATTCTCTCACTGCCACTTGAATGGCTTATTCTGATGGTAAAACATCTCCCACACGTTTGTTTCTCCTCTTTATACTTCCGTACCATGTCCACTGTCCCTATTTGGTGGGTACGACCATGTTAGGCCACCTGGCAACCTCTTTTGGGTGAGGTCTTCCTCCACAACTGGTAATCAGAAGCCTCCTCTTTCCTGCTTTAATTGGTTGCATGGCAATAATTATCCATTTGCAATTGAGCAATCAATATTGTGCATTGATAGCTAGGTCCTTGCCTCAGTGTCTTTTGAAACACACAGACATGTGAATGTAAAACTGTACTGTAAAGCGCTTTGAGTGGTCATCAAGACTAGAAAATAAAAAAGGTGGCGCCGTACTAACGGGTGCCTGTCGTAGCAGCTCCTGGTATTACTGTCGGTTTCTTGTGTTTTTATTACGTTTACTGTTTGTTTTATATATTTATTTTTGCACTGCTCTGTGCATCTTCGTACCACACAATGACGAGATGCTTTTGCAACTGATTGGACACTTTTTCATAACCATTTCCGGCTTCCAGACGGTTCGAGCCGACAGAGACACCACCGTGACCGGCAAGAAGAAAGGAAGGGGCCTCGCCGTGCTCGTGAACAACAGGTGGTGTCACCCCGGGCACGTCACCGTTAAACAGCGTCTGCAGCCCGGACATCGAGCTCATCGCCGTCGGACTTCATCCATATTATTTGCCGAGGGAGTGTTTTCGCCATCACTGTTTACATTCGTCCATCTGGGAACGCGGAAGCAGCGTGTGACGTCATCCACACTGTGACTGCAGGATTACAGACACAACACCCCGGTGCCTTCATCATCATTACAGGTGACTTCAATCATGCCTCCCTCTCATCCACACTCCCAACCTTCTTCCAGTTTGTCAAATGTGCCACCCGTGAAAATAAGACTTTGGACCTGCTGTATGCAAATGTTAAGGATGCATACAGCTCCACTGCCCTGCCACCACTGGGCAGGTCAGACCACAACCTAGTTCTGCTCTCCCCATCATACAAGCCTGTGGTTCAGCAGCACCCAGTCACAGTGAGGACAGTGAGGAAATGGTCTCCAGAGGCCATGGAAACACTGCGTGGAGTTCTGGAGGCCACAGACTGGGATGCTCTGTATGAGCCGCATGGTGAGGACATTGATGGCCTGACTGACTGTGTCTCTGAGTACATTGGGTTCTGCATAGACAACACCATCCCCACTAAAGAGGTTCGCTGTTACCCAAATAACAAACCGTGGGTAACAACCGACCTGAAGGCCCTTCTCAACGAGAAGAAGAGGGCCTTTAAATCACGGGACAGAGCAGAACTCAAACGAGTACAAAGGGAGCTCAAGCACAGCATCAGGGAGAGCAAGGACAACTTCAGAACAAAACTGGAGCACAAACTGGAGGACAACAACACCAGGGACGTCTGGAGTGGGATGAAGGAGATCACGGGCTTCCAGAGGAGAGGTGGGGGAGCAGCTGGGAATGAACGACGTGCAAACGAGCTGAACACGTTCTTCAATAGGTTCAACTCCAACACCCCCCACCCCCAGCGGACCCTCCACTGCCTCTACTGCTTCTCCGAGGCCCCTGCCCCCACCACCCCCGTCACCACCTCCCCCCCCGCCCCCGCTGGCTTTCACCACAGACCTTTTTACACCTCCCACCCCCAGGACATCCTCACATCACCGACAGCCCCCCACCACCTCCTGCAACACACACCTCTCTGCACCACCCTCATCGCCTCCACCCTCAAACCCACCACTGACATCCCCCACCCCCCAGTCTGGACTCCACATCACAGCCAGCCAGGTGAGGAGAGAGCTGGAGAGGCTCAAACAGAGGAAAGCTGCGGGACCGGACCGCATCAGCCCTCGTGTGCTGAAGGCATGTTCCAGCCAGCTCTGTGGAGTTCTCCAGCACCCCTTCAACCTGAGCCTACACCTTCAGAGAGTGCCAGTGCTCTGAAAAACATCCTGCCTGGTCCCAGTGCCCAAAAAAGGACGTCCTGCTGCACTGGAGGACTACAGGCCGGTGGCACTGACCTCTCACATCATGAAGGTCATGGAAAGACTGGTCCTGGCACACCTCAGACCGCTGGTGTGTCCATCACAAGACCCCCTGCAGTTTGCATATCAGCCCCATGTTTGGGTTGATGATGCAATCATCTACCTGCTGCAGAAGGCTTATTCCGCCCTGGACAGACCTAACACCTCAGTCCGGATCATGTTTTTCGACTTCTCCAGCGCCTTCAACACCATCCAGCCCAGACTGCTGAAGGCCAAACTGGAGGGCATGCAGGTGAGTGCTCCCCTCATCATTTAGGTCGATGACTATCTGACGGGCAGACCGCAGTTTGTGAGATTACAGAACTGTGTGTCTCATCGTCTGATCAGTAACATCGGGGCCCCCCAGGGAACTGTACTGTCCCCCTTCCTCCTCACCACATACAATGCTGACTTTAAGAACTGCACTGAGTCGTGTCATCTGCAGAAGTTCTATGATGACACGGCCATTTTGGTGCGTTAAGGGCGGGGGGGAGGCAGAGTACAGGGACCTGGTTGACCGCTTTGTGAAGTGGTGTGGGGAGAACCGCATGCAGCTCAACGTGGCGAAGACGAGGGAGATGGTGGTGGACTTCAGGAGGAACAAGCCCCTGCCCTCTCCTGTCTGCATCGGTGGGACGGATGTGGAGGTGGTACCTGCAAACAAGTACCTGGGTGTCACACTGGACAATAAACTGGACTGGTCCACTAACACAGAGGCTACAAGAAGGGCCTGAGCCGGCTTTACTTCCTGAGGAGGCTCAGGTCCTTCAATGTCTGTGACAAGATGCTGCAGATGTTTTACAAGTCTGTTGTGGCGAGCACCATCTTCTATGCTGTGGTGTCCTGGGGTGCAGGCATCAAGGCAAAGGACGCCAACAGACTGAAAAAAGTCATAAGGAAGGCAGAGTCTATGGTTGGCTCTAAGCTTGTCACCCTGGAGGAGGTGGTGGAGGACAGGATGCTGGCAAAACTGCTGGCAATCATGGACAATCCCTCTCACCCCCTCCACAAAACACTTGACAAGCTAAGGAGCAGCTTCAGCCACAGACTCATTCAACCCCGCTGCTCTAAGAAACGATACAGGAAATCGTTCCTCCCAACCGCAATAAGACTGTACAACTCATCTACCTCTGTCAGAGCCACCATCACAGAACTGCACTAAATATACCTGTCTCCTTGCACTGTGTACCCTGTACAACACTCCGCTCCATATACTGGAACACTTACTTCACATCATATGTGATATGTGTTACAGTTTTTCACAATTGTTACTGTAACGATCTGTTCAGTCTGTGTCTGTTTTTGATTTCACTTCCTGTTTTATTTTGGTGTCTGGGTTCTTGTGTCTCATGTCTACCTTTACTTCCTGTTGGTTTCCCCACACACCTGTACCTTGTTGTCGTTAAGCATTCCCTATTTATACCCTGTGTTTCCCCTCACCCTCTGCCAGATTGTCATTGTCTCCTGTGTGCGTACATGCTCTCCAGCGATTTCTTACGTGTTTGGATTACCTGGTTTTTGGACTCTGCCTGGATTTATGACTTTTGACTTCTGCCTGTTCCCTGTATGAATTTGTTGCTTTGGACAATTTAAGTAAAGTTTTATTTAATACTTTATTTTTCTGCCTCTCGTGCTTCCTTTGCTTCTGAGTCTCTGCCTAGTTAAGGATTGTCACAGTACAATCTGGCCATGACAGACTCAGCAGAGGAAGACGTTCTTCGCTCGGCCCTCCGTGCCCAAGGAAGTTTGCTTCACAATCATGAGCAACAGCTGTCCTCTCTGGTGGGTGGCGTACAGCAATTGCAGACCAGGCAGGACGCTTTTCAAACTTCCCTGTCAGACCAATTCCAAGACCTGTCTACCCAGATGCAACAAATGTTCGCTAGCCTGACGACCACTGCTCCGGCTCCACCTGCTCCGCCTGCTCACCAGCCCAGGGAGGCTCAACCTGTTATTCACCCGGATCCCCGTCTCCCCAGTATCGAGAGGTATGATGGTGATCCCTCAACTTGCCGATCCTTCCTGTCACTCTGCTCTATGACTTTTGAACTGCAGCCTCACTCTTACCCCTCCGAGAGCTCTCGTGTGGCTTTCATGATTACTCACCTTTCAGGAAGAGCCCGTGAGTGGGCTACTGCAGAGTGGGACAAGAGGTCGGTCACCTGTGTCTCAGCGAGGAGCTTCGCGGAAGCCCTCCGCAAGGTTTTCGATCAGCGCACACCAGGCAGAGAGGCGGCTCGAGGACTGTTGGATCTGAGACAGCGAGGCAGTCGAGTAGCCGATCATGCTATCCGCTTCCGCACCCTGGCGTCGGAGAGCGAGTGGGGTGAGAACTCTTTATGTGACACTTTCCTGCACAGTTTATCTGAGGACATTAAGGATCACCTGGCCCCACTCGACCTGCCATCTGACTTTGATGCTCTGGTCACTCTGGCTATAAAGATTGATAATCGACTCCATGAAAGGAGGATGGAGAAGGCTCGATTCAACGATGGACCTCCAGCCCGGTGGGGGCAGCCTTCGCCATCCCGTATTCCTGCTTCTTCTGTTCCAGTGACGGCAGCGGACAGCGCCACAGTGCCTCCTAGTGGTCAGGAGGAACCCATGCAGCTCGGCCGCACTCCCCTCTCCTCTGAGGGACGTCAGCGCCGCCGTAGGGAGGGAAGATGCCTCTACTGCGGAAAGCTGGGCCATTTCCTGGCGTCATGTCCGTTAAAAGACCGGGCTCATCAATAAGGAGAGGGTTATTGGTGAGCCAAACCTCAATTTCCTCTACTCCCTTCAGACCATTAACACACGCCTGTCTGAGCTCTCCTGAAGTTTCCCTGGAGCTAGCTGTGTTTGTGGATTCTGGAGCTGATGAGAACTTCCTGGATCGGGAGCTAGCTAAGCAGCTTCAGCTTATCCCAGAACTACTCCCTGTTCCCCGGGAGGCCAACGCCCTGGATGGCCGCCTGTTGTGTCATGTTACCCACCGTACTCAGGTAACCACGCTGAGATGCTATCCTTTTTGCTCATTGACTCGCCTCAGGTGCCACTCGTTTTGGGTCTGCCTTGGCTCAAGAGACACAATCCACACATTGACTGGTCAACTGGGTTAATTTCTCTAATCCTTTTGTAAACTGTCTCAGTGTAGGCCTACTTTTTTCATAGTCAAACATAAAACAGCACACAAAAAGGTTTATTTCAGTACACACAGAGAACAGTACAGTACTGACACAGACAGCATGATAATGCAAGTTACAGTATGGACACAGAGAGGTCAACACAGTGGGCTACAGTGAGACACTGTACAAAAGGAACAATATTGGATAACAGGTACAATACATGCATGTGTCAGTGCTGAATGTTTGGTACTAACAAGCACAAACTCTCTCCGTAACTCCTCGATGCGTCTGGGTTCTGTTTGAATGGGACCCTGTTCACTTGTTTCCTCCGCATGGCATTCCTGTGAAGAATACCGTCCAATGTAGAGAGGCTGACGGTCTGGACGTTTCTAAATGTAGCATGGTCAGCCAGGATCCTAGTTTTTATTTGTCTGAGTGTAATAGCGTTGTTCTCATGAACCATATCTACAATTTCAGTCTCCTGTTCGGCTGTGAACATGCGTGTTCTTCCTCCACGGTGTGGTTCTCTTTCAGTCCTGCAAAATATAAATACTGTGAGCACACTGTATTCTATTCTATTCTATTGTTCATCAAACAAAACAGAGGCTGAAGGCACTTTTATGCTGCAATCCTGATTGCAAATTGCTCAACAGACCTGAATGTTTAGAGATTTGAGTATTTGTGTGTTGTAGGTTGATGCTTTGATATTTTAGGGTGAGAAGTGTGTGCAACAACTGAACATTGTGTGTAGTGTTTTGACAACAAGTTGATGTGTAATTGAAATCAGAGTGTAAAGAAGGAAAGTCAGAGTCTAATGAGATAAGGGAGTGTGAAGTAGTGCCAAATTGGGTCAAGCTATTGGTACATTAAGTGAATGTTGTGCAAATTGTGCCGAATTTTTGCTTTTTGTGTGTTAACAACTGTGAAAAACTGTAATATAAACCATATTGATATTATATATCATTTTATACAATAATATTGTCTTTTGCACGTTCTGTCTACATATTCTTACACTCATAGTATATTATATTATCTATTGTATAGTCAAATACTTATATTTATACCTCTACTATATATCATATCATATTATATCATACTCTTTGTATATTCTTGTATATACACATATTTATATATGTGTACATGTTATTATTATTATATTTACTATTATTATATATACTGTTGCTGCCATTATTACTATATACTGCTATGATATTGGTATAATTACTATCACAGGGTTTCCCCCAGAAAACTTGCTAAGCCTGGTGGTAGGGTCGCTAGAGAAGCCGACCGTGTTTTTGAAAAAATTTTGAAATTATGACAATTATGTGTTATTGAAAGACATTTATTGACAATACTTATTAACATAACATAATACAGTTTACAAACTCAAAAAAATAATAACTAAAATAAATATTACCAATTCGTTTTCAAGTAAAATCTAAGTGAATCTAAAAAAACAAGCCATTTCTGGTCACATTTAAAAGTAAAATAAATTGTAAAATAAACATGTCATATGATTTTATTTTGAAATGGTTCCGGTAGAGTCGCCCGGTGATGAGGACAGCAGTGCGACGGAAGAAGCTATGTTATTCAGCGACCCGCCGAAGAGGCACAATTTCTTACGGTGTTTCTAAGTTGTTCAAAGTTTTATTAAGGTGTACGGTGACAAGGACGGTTCAATAAATGACTTGAACATTAGTTAGGTCTCACCAATCTTTCGGGGGATCTGCTACACCGTCTTTGGTATCATGTTTCTGGTGCATAACATTTTTTTTTTTTTTTTTTTTTAATAAATAAACAAGCGACGCTTAGCCTGGCGGGTGGGGGGGAGAAAAGCCTGGCGGCCCGCCAGGCCTATAAAGCACTGGGGGATACCCTGCTATCATATATAAATATATGTTATGTTATATAATATACTATATATACTGTGCTATTTTTATATACTGTCTAACAATAACATTGTCATATCATCAGTACTATTACCATCATCTTGCCACTGCACCTTATCTACCTATTGATCTTGTGTTTCTGTTTTTATTCTTTCTACCTCAATATTTTTTATTTTATTCTATTGTATTGTATTTTATTGTATTCAAATATACCGGCTGCTATGACGACTTAATTTCCCTTCAGGGATGAATAAAGTAATCTATCTATCTATCTAAAAGCACTATATAAATAGAAAACTATTTACCATTTACAGACACATACACACACAAACACACACAGTGTCTTACTCTAAGAGTGTCATTCTTATACAAGCCTGCTCAGACACTGGAACTCACCCATGGCCTTTTGCCAATAGTTATGTCATTCTAAAGTAGTTGCACTTGCTCTTTGCTCTCCATATCTGCTTGGTAGCATCTTCCAGGGATTTTGATGCTCTTTGACTATGAAAGTGGATCTTCCCTGATGAAGGACTTGTGGTCTGTGAAATTTATATAGTTTTATTTTCATATGGGCCCACAAGACAATTTCAGTAGTCGTTACACAGAATGGTGGTGGTCACAGTTAAAGTCCTGTAAGCCTTGATCAGAGGAGTGAGTTAGTGTTTATCCACTTGCTACTTAAATTTTGAGAATCAAATTATTACCTCCATGGTCTTTTCTAAAGCAAGGGGGACATGGTGCATCCATGCCATGATGCCAATATTCAGGTACTGTTTTAGTCCAGTTTTGTTGTTTTAAATATGAATAATCAGTGCCACCAAGGTCAACTGAAATAATCGTTTTACCAGGAAGAGATGAGTCAACACAGCGTCAGCAGTTCCATCCCCAGTCTTCCCCAACTGCATGCCAAAGTGTCCTTGGGCAAGATGTTGAACCCCGAATTGCCCCTCATAGAACAACAAAGTGCTGCTAATAGATGCACTGTATGAATGAGTGTTTGTGATTGGGTGAATTTAAAACTGTACTGCAAAGAGCTTTGTGTGGTAATCCTCAGACTATAAAAGCGCTTTATAAATACAAAACCATTTACCATTTACCCTGTACCAAATCTGACAGCTCCTGCTCCGGATGCCCAGAGGCTGAGCGCCATTGCCATTAGTGGCAAGCTACAGAAACAATGGCTGGGAATGGTATGGTGTTGCTAACCTTGTGCTGAAATTCTGGAAATGGTTCCTATCATACGATTGTTCATTTGGGCTTAAATGCTATTAGACTCATGCAGTCAGTCACATAACCTATCCTAAATGTGAGTGAAGTAATTTTGTTCAGTTACCCTTCTAGCTGACAATATGTATATGTACTAGAGATGAGCCGGATACTCGGCTGAAACGAGTATCCGGTACGGATAAAGAACTTTTGCCAAGCACAAGTATTATACGAGTAATACAGTCAATATCTGTGCTCGGACTGAATGAAAATCCTCACACAGCGTCACAGCGCTCCTCCCCTTCACACACCGCTCTGCTCGCACACTCACAGAAGAGCTCTCTGTCTCTCAGTCACTCAGGTTCGCGGGTCTTTTCCGTTAACGTTTAGGGTTTCTTCAGCTTGAAGTTTGTTTTTATTTCAGTTTGTACTTACTTATTAACCAGTAGAGTTCTGTTAAACGTGGGTTCGTTCGTTTTTGTTTTTTGTTTTTTTTAAACAGTTTTTTTTTTTTTACTTCACGCATTGAGTGTCTGACTACTCTCTAGCGTCTGGCTACTCTCTCTCTCTCTCTCTCTCTCTCTCCCTCTCTCTGCCGGTCGTTGGAGTTTTTTTTACACCCACTTCCGGGTTAGGACCCGCCCACTCCGAGTACGGATATAGATACGGATAATTCATATGGTTAACAGATACAGATACAGATGCTGTACTCGCTCATCCCTAATATGTAAAGTCAGTTAAATATGTTAAGCTAAACATTGGTTCACCTCTCCATCTATGTTAGACAGAGTCTTTATTCATCAATTTTGTAAATATTATATTGTTATTTTGTTCATGTGCTCTGCTACATGTGAGATCTATTGCATTTCTGTCCGCCTGGGAGAGGGATCCCTCTCTCTATGTGTTTTTCACATGAATCATAGAACACCGACCCCCATCTGGTAAGTGGACAACCAACTCTAGCACTGAGCTGGAACCACTCTACCATATCAGTGAATTTTGTGCCAGATCATGCTGGTATATTCCATGCAACTAAATAATTCAGGTAGACGTCCCAGGTAGATGACCAGTCTCTGAGTAATAATACTTAATACATACAAGATTACCTTCTTTGTGTCGGTTGGTCGGGATTATCCTTTGCTTTGCCTCTACTTTGGGAATAGGACCCCACTTTCACTGTGCCAAACTGGGTATTATCTACTTGCTCAATGCGGTTTTCATGAGCATCCACAGAAACCCCAAGGCACCTAGTGCATTCATGTAAAGTCTGCATAGATCTCTTACTGTATTTGGTGTTGGGCAATGTCTTTGTGGAACCATATGGTCTCCTTTAAGGCCTACATGTGTGATGAAAAATCTGAAACCACATGAAACCACCGCATGTGCTGGACCGAACCTCCCTAACTCAGTCTCCCAGGGTGCAACGTGTTCTCTTTGTTCTGAGAAGGTCAAAGAACTCAGTCTCCCAGGAGGCAACAGGTTGCATTATTTTAGCAATTTCAGTCAGAGCTGTGAAAAGCCACCAAAGTCAACTCCAATTGGTCTCTCTGGCCCTATGACCTCTGAGGTCACCGGGCCAATATAAGGGAACGTCTCTCCCAATTCTCTCTCTTCTCCACATCTCTTCAAGGACAGCAGGCTGTCCAGCCTCTCCTCTCCTGTATCGCCTAGAGCGTAGGGCGTAGTGATGAAATGTAGGGTGGGATGGCCAGATGCTTATAGCACCTTGGATCATCATAGATTTTCCTCAGATGCTCCTCCGCATTTATCTTTATAAATAAACCTGAATCATCATTTAAAAAGTTGTATCATTTATTTCATAAAGAAACAACATATATGGCAGCTGTTGTTTGAGATACAATCTTCAGTTTTAGACTATGTAGGGGAAATACTTTTTTCTGTCTTTCACAGTTTTTTTTTACAAAATATATAAATGTGTTTTTAGATAACAGTATAAAGAGTCTACAGTATATGACTGTGTCCTATCTAGGGTTGCAAAATTCCGGGAATATTCAAAGTTGGAAACTTTCCATGGGAATTAACGGGAATATACGGGAATTAACGGGAATAAACGGGAATATACGGGAATATACGGGAATTAACGGGAATAAACTGGAAATGTTGTGGGTAATTTATACTAACTGTATTTACCTTGTCATATACAGACATAAATATAAACATTTTGTTTTGTTATAAGCTATTATGAGCCCTGAGGAAACTTTGGGCACTTGACTATACGCTTCTGCATCCGTGTGTCATTCTTAACTTAGGTCTTAACAATATTTGCAAATGTACACAGCCTTTCCTTCTACATTGGATGGGGTGAAATGCCTCCACACATGAGATAGTGCACGTGGCATTGTTCTGTAGAATAAGATGAGAAAAAAGTTTGTAAAACAACACTAATGCAATTCCAGAGATATAAATAGTTAGCCAAACAATTGGAATCGTCTGTAAACATATTTTACAATTGATGGATAAATGAATGGAAATAGGCTAGATGAACAGAGGAACAATCCTCAATAAGCATGCTAAAATATTTTCCCCAGTAATATCATCGAAACTTACCTGACTAGTCCTGCCCACTACAGCAGGCCTCAGTAGCCCTGCTGTAGAGTGAAGGATGCTGGGAATTATCTGTGCATGTGATGGAAGAATGCACAGTGGAGGGTTGAAACTCAACATGCAGCGTGTGCTGCATGCCATACATCTTTAAAATAGAGTTTTGAATGATGTTTTTATTGCTCAGCGTTTAATTTGCGTAGTTTTTTTTTTTCAAAATTCCCAAAATTCCCGAGCTAAACTTCCCATGGAAAGTTTCCACCCCTTTGCAACCCTAGTCCTATCCAGTATCTCTAAATATAATAGGGATGAGTAGGTGGAACATAAAAAACACAGCCAGAGTTTTTGTAATTATCCCCAAGTAAAATATTCAGATGTGGAAGCAAGGTTTAGATAATAAAATGATTCAGTAAACAGAATCAGAGTGGGATTCTTTCAAATCTCCCAACAGCACTGGTAGAACTGATCATATTCTCTCAAAATTGCAACTCCAGTCATCATTTTAAGTGTAAGCTAATAGCTCCAAGGTCACATCCATCACATCCATTTTTTGCTCCATACATGAGGTTTTCTCTGTCTCTTTACCCCTCCCTTTTGCGCTCTCTCTCTCTCTCTCACACACACACACACACACACACACACACAAACACAAAAACACGCGCACACACAAGGAGAAGCAAACATACTATACACAAGCAGGCAATCTCGAATATCTTGTAAATCTGCTGACATGCGAAAATTCTAATTTGATGTTGTTGTGGTCTTTGAGTAGTGGCTCTGGGGCTGCTGCCATACATCCTCTGCTGCTTCCATACAGCTTTCATTTCGCTCTTTACCTGTCATTCTCTTCTCTGTCCTGTATTTTCTGTTCTTTTTTAGATCTTAACATTCTTTTTTTATTTGATATCATTTCATTCTATTCCCTCCCCTTTGTTGCATGGATAATCTTTCTCTCTTTCTCTCATTCCCACTCCCTCTCTCACTCTCTCACCCAGCACCCAAACCAACTCACTGATAAGGTAAAAACAGACAAACAATGCAAAATTAGCCCCTCAAAATAGTTCAAATGAATACAGCAAATGATTGGCATCTGTCAAGGAATATATTAAATCTTAATTCATTTTCATTTATTAAAATGAAAGTACAATGTGTAATGTTATAGATTTAACCATACAGGCGAATATCAAGAGGCCAAAATTGGTTCCACGTCCCCAGTGCAGTATCTGTGTGAATATGTCCATGCTTGAATAATCAGAGAAATGTATATAACAATTAAGAAAGAAGCCAATCTGTATAATGGATAATTTTACTTTAAATTCTTGAGGACATTTTGCAGATCATCAGTAGCGTTTACCAAATAAATAATTTAAGAAATGAGCGTTACTTTTACTAAGCCTTTTACATCAGGGTATATATGTATTTTTCTTATGTGATTGATTCAAATAGTTCTTCTCTATACACACAAATTATATAATGTAATGTTTATTTCAAGTAGCTCTTCTTTTATTCAGCATATTGTCCATTTGTGTTTGTTTCTTCCACCTATGACACTTCACAATGAATAGACACTCAGTAATACTGATTAAGGCTTATTTTGGGGATTATAAAGTTTTGTCCCATATTGGCTTAGATCTGTCTCATCCAAAATCCGTTATCCAGTCAAGTATCCAAAACCAGGCAGGCAAATACACGGAGCTTCAGGCTTGAGAGCATGTGCACACGAACAGGACGATGACAATCTGGCAGAGGGTGAGGGGAAGCACAGTGTATAAATAGGGAAAGCTTAATGAACAAACAAGGTACAGGTGTGTGGGGAAACCAACCAGAAGTAGAACAAGACACTAGACACAAGAACCCAAACAACAAAATAAAACAGGAAGTGAATACAAACAGAAACAGACTGATGTTGTGCAATTATGGTTAGGAGTGATACCATAAGCTAGTGTGCCTTTAGGCGTTCAATAAATGTGGTTATCAAAAATAGAAAAATAAAACATTAATATTTAAAATATTAATATTAAATCATAACTTTAGTTTGACTAAGTTATTGCGGGGTACCACCCTTCACAGAAGGGAAAAGATAGCCAATTTATTGATTAAGATCAGTCTCATTTAGATCTAGTTCAATTAGAAATCTTAATATTTACTATTAAAGACTATATAATGAACAGTTAAGGTTTATAGAGTTCTTGACAGTGTAACGGTTGGCAAACTTCACTTATGCAACATTAATGACAGGACAAGGTTAAAAGAAAGCATTTATTATAAACATAATAAGTATAAAACACCGATTACTAAACAAAATACTAATTAACAAAGATGTGTGTGTGAGTGTGTGTGTGTGAGAGGATATCTGGTAGTTAAACAAAGAGTCACACCTTCCTGTGATCTTTAAGATGGTCTCTAAAATAGCAAAAAAAAAAAACCCTCCTTCTGGTCGGGGGGACGTAGTTAAGTAGGTGAAGAGATATGCGGGGTCTGTGAAAATGCTAATCAGAAAATGGCAGGGTCTGTGTTGAGCCCAACTTACATTAACCTTGATTTAACTTGTAACACAATATCACCACATATATCAAACTTATAAACACCACACAGAATCAAATAAACAGTCTTGCTTAGCCTAGTAAAATTATTAAGCCCAGATTATGTTACCAGTCCAAGGACAGGGAGAAAGTTGCTGTGCAGTTAGGTTGGCAGTTCTGGCTTTTGAAGTCTCTGGTTCGTGTGGTCTCTGCTTCCGCGGTTCTGTTGAGCTGTGCAGTTCAGTTGCTTATTGAATCTGTAGTTCTTACCTGCAGGACACCGAGTCGCTGCAAGGAGTTTAGAAGAAGCTTGAGATGCGTGGAGGTTTTCTTGAGAAGATGAGCTGGAAGCTCGACCTTTGCCCTCCGGTTGTTGGATAGAGAAGATTTGAGCCTGCTGTCCTCAGTGGTGATCGGTGGAGAAGAGCGCTGCTGGAGCAGCCTTCGGCCCTCCGAGGGATTGGAGAAAGAGAAAGACTCTGGAGGAGGCCTGCTCTTAAATAGGCCCAGTGACCTCCAGGTCATGTGGCCAGATTGACCAATGGAGTTGATCTTGGGTGGCTCTTGGCACCTAGGTGTGAAGATTGCTGAAACAAAGAGGACCTGTGGCCTCCTGGGAGTTTGAGTTATTTGACTTCTCAGGACAAAGAGAACACGTTGCACTCTGGGAGATGAGCACATGCGGCTTTCTCGAGACAAAGGACATGTGCTTTCAGGTTTTGACTTCCCATACAGGCCTGCTTTTTGCATAAAAAACATGTCCCAACACTTAACAGATGGTTACGGTACCTCCCCCTCAAGGGACGGCTCCGGACGTCCCCGGTTGGTCCGGTTGACGCCGGTGGAAATCCCTAATCAAAGTTTTAGCAAAATTTTTCCTAGAAGGGACCCAGGACCCCTCCTTGGGCCCGTGACCCTTCCAGTCCATGAGGTACTGAAGTCCACGGCTCCTGCGGCGGACCGCCAGAATACACCTTACTGTGTATGTTGGCCCCCCATCGTGGGTTAAGGGTCTGAAGGGACTAGAGGTCGTGCAGGTTCGGCTCACCAATAAACCTCTCCTTATTGATGAGCCCAGTCTTTTAACGGACATGACGCCAAGAAATGGCCCAGCTTCCCGCAGTAGAGGCATCTTTCCTCCCTACGCTGACATTCCTCAGACGAGAAGGGGGTACGCCCGAGCCGCAAGAGTTCCTCGTGACCACTGGGAGACACTGTGGCACTGCCCGCTGCCGTCACTGGAACAGAAGAAGGAGCAGAAAGATGGGATGGCGAAGGCTGCCCACATCGGGCTGACATCTGTCGTTGAATCAAGCCTTCTCCATCCTCCTCTTATGGAGTTGATTATCAATCTTTATAGCCAGAGTGACCAGAGAATCGAAGTCGGATGGCAGATCGAGTGGGGCCAGGTGATCTTTAATGTCCTGCGATAGACTGTGCAGGAAAGTGTCACATAAACAATTTTCACCCCCCAGAGTGCATAGAAGTTACAATGTTAGTTAAAAGGCCGAACACAAGGAAGCAAGATTCAACCAAACCATGATCAGATCTTGAGTTTTTGTACTGAACAGACAGACTAATGAGTAAGAAATATCGCCATGCCCAGAGACACACAACATATCAGTGGACAGAGACGACTTCTTTATAGCTGTGTGTGTGTTTGTATGTGTGCACATTGGTGTGTGTGTGTATGCGCTTTCCTGAGTGTGCGTGTTTGTGTGTGTGTGTATCAAAGGCAATTGAGGTGAAGACAGATGGAGATGGAAAGCAGAGCTGAGCCACTCCAGCTTTTTCATCCCTCATCAAACCCTTTCTCTCTCTCACACACGCACACACAATCAGAGTACACACACACACAATCAGACTACACGCACACATAATCAGAGTACATTACAAGCACACTCAAAAACACATTTTTCAGAGACTTACTCTAACCTTAAGTAGCCCATAACTACTACTTGTATAACCTTTAACTAAACCTAAGAATAACAGAATAACATTTCTTCACCTTTAAATTGAATGATGATATGCAGTGCTCATAATGTGAGATGTGTTAACTGATTTAGGTCCCGACAACATTATTAATACCCAGGCCACACACATACACACACACACACAGCGGTCTCGATGAATATAAATCGGGATTGTGCTGGGTCTACACATTTTCCTTCCCGACTAACTTGCTACATGGTTGAGCCTGATTAAAGCCAATCATTTACATAATTAACATATGGTTCTAGGCCTTCCTTTAATGTGCTGATCATCCCGTCTCTCTCTCACACACACACACAAAAACACACACACATATGCAAGGGGAATGAAAGAGAAGGGATGTATGCAGCCAACAACAGTGTTGATCTGAATTGATTATGTTAATTAAAATTGATTTCTACTCATTACTGAAACTGTTGCAGGGATATCACTTCCATCAGTTCACTACTATTAAGCACATTTGTTTAACAACTCTAATCTAAAAGCTTGAGAATGATGTTGCAGTCTCACCTAAGGGATTCCCTGAATACATGTCTGTTTGTGTTTGTATTTTCACTATTTTGCAAGCTTAGTACCATTCAGCTGCAGGGATAGTAGCTAACTTTCTTGCGCTTGAGGTATGCACTCCTCAATGTTTTTACCTCAACTAAGGAGGATATGCTTTGACCCATTTCCATTGATTCGTTGGTTTGCTTGTTTTTGTTAGTTACTGAACAGATCGTCAACGTTTTTTAAGCAATAAATTGTTCTGTAGATTTATACATTTTTGTTATTTTTCAGTTATTAACTAGATAATAAAACATTCACTTTATGTTGTTTTCCAAAGGGTTGAACCTTAGCCAGGCCATGCAATGACAGCAATCTTCCCCTAAATACAGGGTTAATGGTATACAGCTTTTAAAATATTAAATATAAGTCATTGTTTAAAAAAAAGAAAGATGTACTGTTATCTGATCCGTTCCAGCAAAGTCCAGGTATCGGAATCTACATCAGAGTCTGTATCGTGAGGAGACTTGTGAGCCTTGGTTGAGGTATTCACTTTAGTTTTCAAAGTGATCACATCAGCTCTGTGTTTCCAGAGGTCATCAACCTATCAGCATGGATTGCTGTAGTCTTGATTTTATGTTGTTTGTTCGCTTTTTGGAATTTGAAAATAGACTTAAAAATCTATAAGGAAAGAATCCTTGTGTGCCAAATATAGATTTATGTCGGCTGTTTGAACAAGGCCCATGTACGCACCAGTGCGCAAATCAAATGTTGGAGCACAGGGTTTAACTTCAGCCACATTTGGTTCAGGATACTGGGCGTAAAAGCTCTGGGTTATCAAATTAATGTGTTATTGTTTCTCATTCTTTCTGAACAGGACTTACAAATCCTCAGACATATCAAAAAGGGGAGCTCTGGTGATTAAGTATTACACTGTTTGTGTCAAGTTATATAATCAGCAAACTCGAGAAAATCTAAAACCCTCCATACATCTTTTAAGATCTATACCCCTAGTCTTAGATAACCCTGATGAATCAATGGCACTTTTATATTGATTTTATCAGACCCAGACAAAACACCTGCAGTCACAATTTAAGTTTTCAGATGCAGTTTGGTCATTAAACATGTACTGCTGATCTGAAGACCCAGTCATTACTGTATTTGACTGAACAGAAAACTCATTGGTAACGTATAAGTGTAACTTCCATCATCAGTCCCATGAGGAGTAATTTCACAGATTGTTAGCAGTGTAAGTCTAATCCTCACATTAAAAGATCAGAAGGTAACAATAATTACTACAACAACACACTTGTCATTTATCAGGTCCACCAGCTTTCCCTCTTACACATTTCTCTCCTTCTGTCTCTCTTGCTCTATTATGAAATATCACATTTAAAATTCTGTACTGTACCATATCTTTACGCCCTTTAATTTTGTGCTGCTAGCTATTTACAATACATACAAACCTTTCTTGGAAATATTGAGTCCTGTTTGACATATTGAACCACTGTAGAGATTAAAAAGTCTTACAGAGCATTCGTACGACTGTGTTGGAGGGTTCAACATAAATCATTAAAGCAATGCATATGTGCAAGTGCTGCATCACAAGAGCAACTGTTTTGTTCTAAATGACATTACAAATTAATAATGTTTCCATGTATGTATGTAATGATGAAATGTTATTAATTTACATCCAAGTCACAAATATCATGATACTCACTGATGACAAAAAGCTTTGTTTTTCATCATAATATCTGATATCACATCATAGCATCCACTAACCATTAACGTATTTAATACGTCAATAACAATATCTTTTCTTTAGTTTAACTTTTTATTGTTCTTTTTGTATTATACTTATTTATATTTAGTATCTGACTTGTTTACAAACCTCAGTGTGTATTTTTTTACTGATGTCAATAAACAGGAGAAATTGAACACTCTTCTTACTTCTTTAGAATGTATTTTTTGATTTATTTTTATTTGCTCCCAGGTGGGGTTGAACCCAACAGCTTTAAAAACATTGACTTACATGCATTTACAAAATCGTTGTTTTTTTGTCATTTGTACACCCTGCATTTAGCAGCAGTAGCTGTATATTTTAGTCTGGATAATGTGTTTGTTCTCACCATACTTTTCAAAATAATAGTTTGCTCCTTGTTATGAAATATACGTGTCTGCTGCTAGTGCATGTCCATGTCGGTGATTGGTAATAGGCAGTTCACAACATCCCTTTTATGTGCATGCGCTCATATCTAGATTAGGAAAACCTGGGTTGATTAACCTAGTTGATAGCCAATGTTGTATGCATGCTAAGGGCTGATTGTGTTTGTGAGGTCATGCAGAAATTAAGCCAGCTATCCGAAATATTCCTGGGTATGTTGAACTCGCTTCGTAATGCAAGCCCCTGGTGACACACTAAAATAAATACATTTTTGAGATAAAAGAATAATTGCTTCTTATATTTTTCTTAGGTTACAAGGGAGAATAAATACAAGTGACAAGTGATTGTGAATCAGTTTCACTGCTTTGGTGCAAATGAAAGTGACAACAGGTGCAATGGCAAGGCAAAAGCAAGACAACCCCCTAGAGGAAATGGTTTTACATATGGTGGCCACTGGCCACCGACAATTTTTCTCTCCTCATCCTTCCTAACTGATTTTTCTCTAGTTTTGTGTTCTGCTAGTGTCCTTGTTGACCCGTTGTCAATGGGCCATACACACTACTGAGTCACATTATGAGTCTGATCAGCCTGTGATTTACATTTTTTACTCTGATTTTCGGTGTGGTTTTGAATCCAGCCATTAATGGTTTCCATTGACCGTTTTTCACTGTTTGATTTGTTTTTTTTCATTCTCAACAAATTATAAAATGTACATCAGTAAAGATTTAAAACTTGAATAATTTGTTCATCAAAATCTGATGTGTGATTTAATTTTTACCTTATTTTCTTTAGCAGTGTACATAAAGTTAGCGCCAGTTCAATAACTGTGCTATAAGATTTTGTTTGCAAAGCATATTCAAACTGATAAGCAGCACTTACTACATCTGCTGCGTAGCAAAGTGAAGAGGCTTGAATGCAGAGTGAGGATGTCAAAAAGCCAGCACACAGCAATCATGGTAAAACCTGCTTAATGCACCTGTGCATTATGCACTGGGAGGAGAGGAACAGGATGTTGTGAAGAAGTAAAAAGGAATTAGTTATTTTTCAATTCATATTCATTCAATTCATATTCATTTGAATTCATAAATACTAATATGTAATTTGTAAACAATGACACAAAATGCTGAGATAATTTTGACATTGCTTAAAAGTTTTGACCTTTAGGGCAGATTATGTCACACCTTGTTAAAGCCCTATGAGACAAATTGTGATTTGTGAATATGGGCTATACAAATACAATTTGATTGATTGATTTACTTGGCTTTCATTTTGTAAATGGATATTCATTTTGAAGTCTTGGAACACCTTGTTGGAAAAAAAACGTGTTATGGAACGTGGGTTTAACTTTGACTTGATTTCATACTTCTGTTGCAGCAACAGTTATTGTCTTGGGAAGCTAACTTGACTTCCAGCCAATGCATCTCTCGTTTCTGACATTTTTGTGGGTTTCTTTGATAGAGACTGGAGCTAGTCAAGCAGAGCTTGTTCTATACTATTGCACATGGACATTGAGGATCAAGTCTGAAATCTCTGACTGGGGACTGGCATCAGACTGAAAGCTAATGAAAGCTAATGCTTGTTCTGAGATCAGGAATCTTGCGCATTATCATGCACTTATGCAGTGTGGAAACTGCTAACGCATTAGAAAATGACCACAACAGTATTCCTTATTTTTAAGAGGCAGCAGCAGGTAAACATGTAAATTACATTCATCATCTCTGTGTAAGATCTGTAGGGAGATTGAGAAATTTGAGAGAGAATGTCTTACACAAGTTTTACTGATAAGTGGTTGGCAGGGAGAGAGGGAGACCTGGGACTTACAACTGAAACAGAAGATTAGAAGTTAGCAGTTTAGCTGTGAACTAGCATTGAAATGTACAGGTCTACTGGTCCACCATCAAAAAAGATAAGTTCCAGTTAAATTCACTCTTTTACTCATTACTGCTATCGTTTAGTCCTGCTAGGACTAATTTTGCAACTCTGTCGCGAACTGGTCTGCCTCACTTCTGTCAGGTACCCCTGTCAGTAACACTGCACAGCAAGACTGGCCGTGATGGACTTGTGCATTTGCAAAGCATTTGTATGTGTGTATCCATCATTTTCTGTTGCTGAATATTGACGTTTTAATATAGATCTGTGTGTGTCGGTGTGCGCGTGCATACGTTTGTATGTGTAAGTGTGCATGGTGCTGCTGTTAAAAAGTGCTTGCATCGGCAGGTTCATCCTAAGAGCCTCTCAAATCAAATGACCAAGAATAACGTGGAGAAAAATGCTTAGATCAGCTGCAAACACACACACACACACACACACACACACACACACACACACACACACACACACAAATACAGAGGGAGAGGTTGGGAGAGAAAGAGTATTCATTCCAACCTTTACTTCCCTCTTTTCCTTCATTCTCTTATTATATTTCTCATTTTTTCCTCCCTTTTTCTTTTTCTGTGTTGTCTGTATAACTCCACAGTCTGAGTGAGATGTAGTAGTAACTGACTCTTTACATTTAATGAAATGTGACACTGTTTCTGTGTAAATTTCCAATCAACACACAGTAAATATCTGTATTGGACAGAGGTGTCAGTGTTTCAGGGATATAACTGGTGGCTGTAACGCAAAGCTACAAACTCTATTTTTAAACATTGTTTACATACATAGATTACATCATTACGAGACATTCTGAAGATTAGTATTGTTAAAAAAGTGGCTTCTGTCCATGATAAGTCAACCTGCATTAGCTGTGGTGGTTCCTTTTTTCATTGAATTTTCATGTCTGAATATGAAGATTTGAGAAATATCTTAAGTAAAATATAGCAGTGCTTAATAGAAAACATTCTTACAGAAAAACAAAATCTTGTACAGAAACTTCTACATGTTCTCAGTACAACTCACTGTACAAGTTTACACCTGGGGGTTTAAAATGGACAAAGACTGAGTGAGGATGAGTGTGCCTGTGTTTTCCTGTGCCAGTGAATAGCACACCCCAGCAGTGTGGAAGCAGTATAACAAATAGGACCTGTCAGCCCAAAGGGAGGGGTAAGTGGGGGATGGAGGGGCACTGCCCTGATGATTGATTACTAGAGCGACGAGAGAGAGAGCGAGAGTGAGAGAGAGAGGCATAGACCATCGCACTGTGCAGAGGTGCTGATGTCAACACTTTGTTGCACTAGACTATAAAAGGGGAGGGCGTGGATGGAGGATGCTGGATGTCCTCGGTATGTGCAGGAAGAATAATTAGGAACAGCTAAGTTACACATTAGACCACAGAAACACACAAATTGAAGCCAAACAAAAGTAGAGCAATAACAGAGACGGAGTGAAAAAATCAAAGAGCATTGAGGAGAGCTATTCTAATGCACAGTGTTGCAGTCACAACATTACCGTCACATATTTACTATCTCTACTATGAAGCTTCACTGCATGAAGAACAAAGACTTTGTGCGTATGGCTGCATGTGCACTTTTAATATAAGAACTTTCATCGATAAAACTATTGCATGTTCGCTATGTGGCAGGAGGTCGGATATCCGAGTTGCCCTGAACGCAGCACAACGAGGATGCTAGCAACTGGAGGAAGCAGCCCGGAGCTAGCCTCCGCTGCTCAGCTTCATGTCCGCACACAGACCGTCAGTTCACAGGGAAGGGAACCCGGACAGACTTGGGTCTGGGTGAGGGCCTCCGGGAGTGAGGGCATGACAACAACCGGACTGAGAGGTCGAGAGCCGTTAAATCGAGCTAGCTCTCAGCGGCTAGCTGCTCTCTCAGCGGGGCTCAAGAGTACAGCAGCACATATTTACAAGTGTAACCATTGAACGGATCCGTTTAACTGGCACAAGAGTTGTTCATCTTGTAATAAATATCTCAATGAGGAAACACGCTGTGTTGTTTTTTTACTGTGGTATCGAAATTGGCAATTTTTTTCTGGTATTGGCACCGACTACTGAATTTTTGGTATCGTGACACCCGTACTTACAAATGGTAAGAGAAAGTCTTGACTGTCTGACTTAGTAAATAACTCACAATGTCACTTAACATACGTCACAAACTGCGTTGCTCTGATTGGTTGTAGGTCTATCCAATTGAGGCATTTTTTTTCCTGGTTCGTTTGAAACACGCCCCATAATCACAGCCCAATGGAGCGGTCTCAGACTCATATTCTGACTAGAATTATGAGTATGACAAATAGTAATCGTAACAAAATAATCACAAAATAAAATAACCAATTTATGGATTTTTTACCAGAGAAATTACCCACACAGTGACTCAGGAGGTACAGCGGGTTGTCCACTTATCAGTTGTTCATTGGTTTGATCTCCATGTCCTTAAGTCCCAGCGAGTGATGTGTGATGTGCACATGCAGTAGATGCACTGTATGAATGTGTCGATGTGAATAGTAATGTAAAGTGCTATGAGTGACTAGTTTCACAGAAATAAACTTGAATATAGTGCATAACCTCTTTTAATCAAATCATTTTGGGGTTCAGTATCTTGCCAAGGACACTTCGACATGCAGATGGGGAAGAGTGAGAATTGAACCGGCAACCTTCGTGTTGGACAACCCCTGCTGTACCACCTAGGCAACACCACCCCTATTACAAATTCCAAACATTAAATACCAGTTCCCTAAATCTGCCTGATCTTTTTTCATCAAGGTCCATGTGTTATACCCAGAGAAAACTGTGAAAATGTAAAAATAAACACTATCTCGCATTGTTAAAGAAAGCTAAAAAAGAAACTGTGTACGTCTCCTCATCTGGATCTTCACAAAAGGGTTCGTCTGAGACTCATATCGCATGTTTTTCACAAGTTCAATGGAAATCGGCTTTGTAGTCTTACTTACAATCTAAAGAACAAAGTGAAAACATAACCTTCGGCAGAGGTATAAAGCTAACAAACAAAAACATACAGTATATTGCTGTCAAAGGCTTGAATCTGTAAATGTATATATAATACATGCCAATTTGGTTTGTCTCACCAACCCAATCTATTATCCATGTATAAATCCACACAATTTACATATGAACATTATAATGATTGTATGCAAATTATATTAAAGAGAAAATAGTAAGTAATCTGCAGTATGAAATGAATGTAAATCGATATAAATGAAGATGAATGTGACAATGTAGCGGTCCAAACACGGGACAGAAAATATGCAACGGGGAATGCCAGCTAATTAACACTGAATCTGAATTTATATTAGTGCATATTAATTTACATGGATGCATGGCAGATGTAAATATTGTCAGAAGAAAAAATTATATTTTGTATTAAGTTTTCCTCCTATTTATGTGATATCTTAGTGCACTTTTGCCTTTTCGTGTGGATCTATTAGACTATTATTTTAGGGGGGGAATTAGGTT
The DNA here is from genome assembly GCF_963576545.1 of Limanda limanda. Taxonomy (NCBI): domain Eukaryota; kingdom Metazoa; phylum Chordata; class Actinopteri; order Pleuronectiformes; family Pleuronectidae; genus Limanda; species Limanda limanda. The sequence goes on from NC_083652.1 coordinate 1,064,057, forward strand.
TAGGTCAGGGACAAGAATGTGTATGTGTGTGTGGTGAGAGTTGGTGTTTCTAGTAATTAATTAGACAAAGAAGAGTTGGCTTTGTACAAGCCTATCAATCAGATAGAAGAAAATAAACACACACACACACACACTTGATGAGAGAAATCAATCAGTGAAGGAGAGTCTGACTCTGTCGCTCTCTCTCTCTCTCACTCTCTGTGTCTCTCACTCTCTGCTTGTTGTGATAAGTGGGTTAAGCTCCTCTGGGTTAATTAGACTGGTTCAGATGTGACTAATTTGCTGGCTGCAGGCACCACAATATGCTAAATACTACGAAGGTGTGTATGTGTGTGTGTGGTGAATGTGCCTGCATGCATGTGTGTGTTTGTAGCAGGGCGGAGCATGCTTCATAATGGACAGTTTGACATGTGTATATAAGATAAGACATTATTAAGCAGAAGCTCTACATTGTTAAATGTTCAGTGTCTCTGTGTCCTCATTCATCTTTCTTGTGTTTATTGTTGTTTTGTATCATTTTAGTTAGCAGAGGAACACAATTTCTTCATTCAGTTCCAACCTCTATCCCCAGGTTGAGTTAAGTTTATGTATTCTATTTTATTTCAGTACGTGAGTAAAATTATGAATGTATGATATAAATATACGAAATGAAGAATGTGATAGTATGGTATTACAAACATTTTGGAAAGTTCAACGTTTTCAGGTACATTCGCAATCTTGTTACCACTAAAATACTCATCAAAGGTAGGGAAGTCAGTCGGTATTACGAGCTATGCTGTAATAATACACTGTTTTAAAAATGCACAACCTTAACATTGTTAAAATTGGCACGAAACTCAGATAATTAGCGCAGTAGGATTAGCCTAGTATAGCTGAAGCAACGGAAACAAGGCTGAACTTTAAGAAGCTACATTTTGGCTATGACAACATTACTATTACATACTGTACATACAACCTAAATTGCACTCTACTCTACTCACTTGTATCTGTATACAAGGTTAAATGTTTCACCTGTCAATATTTTCATTTGACAATTCCACTTATGCTGTAGTACTTTCTTTCCAGCACTTATTAGGGCCCGAGCACCGAATGGTGAGAGGCCCTGTTGAAATTGAGGGCATTTTTCTTATTATTATTATTCTAACCCCAATGAATTGGCTTTTTGAGGGCTTCAACGTGCTCAAAAATCTTTTAAAGTTTGCAGTACATTAGAAAGTGGTGAAAATGTACTTATTCTGGAGTATTTGGAAATGAGCGTGGCAAAATGGCTCAACAGCGCCACTTGGAACGCAGCCCCTAGTCTGTAAATATTATTTGTCTTTGCACTTTGGGTTAGATATAAACTGTGTTTCATTTGTGTTTTACTCTGCACAATGATAATGAAGATGAATTTAAGTTATAATCTAAGTGAAAACTAAACATTCTTTGAAATATGTTCCATTCATAGCAGATATAACCCACATGTTGCACATTATGTTGTGTAGCTTACTTTAAAATTATTTAAAGTCATTATGTTTGTGTTCTTTTTCCTGTGGACATAACCTTTGTTTGCTGGACCAGCAGTTGTTTAAATTACTTTTAGGATTTTGTAAGTGGGAAAAACTAACACTCTTTTTTTCTCATTCCCCTTGCTTCATAAAGGTAAGAGAAAAAACTTTTTCTTTTGAACTTCTCCCAAATTCCTCCTTACATCACATTCCGTCCTACCTGTGACTTACTGTTTGTCTGATTGGCTAATGATGTTTTAATGGCAAAAGACTGCTTAAGTGTCAGATGGTGTTGTGATATACAACATGACTGCCTGATATTCTAATATTCACTCAATTATATCAACTTTCAACATCTCCAAATAACTTTTGTTCTCGCCAACATGTTTGCTGACGGTAGTGTCCAGTAAGCATCTTATGACATTTTTCCAAAACAGATTTGCGAGAGCTTAATCATTTAGGAAATGTACATGGATTATGTCATAATAAGTAATCATGATATTTCAACTAAATGATTCCATTTACACCTGGCTTAAAAATGTGTTTCGTATCTATATTTGATCTTTAATTTTTTTTAACTTAAATAAATTTAAAAAATTGATTAGAAGATCATGGTTTAATAACATTTATCGAAATAAATAAAACAAAATAAGTTTAGTTGCACTTATATAGGGCACTTACATGTAGAACTTTGTAGTTTGTCTTTTCTGAAGCTAATGTACTTACATAATTCTTGCTGTTCTGGGTTTGTACCCCGATGGTTGAATGCACTTATTGTAAGTCGCTTTGGATAAAAGTGCCAGCTACATGATATGTAATGTAATTATACATCTGATATTAAAGCATGTCTCCATTAAGATCTGATCTCTGTCCAGCTGATGTAACTTCCTCCTCTTGTTTGTTCCAAAAACAACAAACAGCAAAAAAATGTTTTGAAGAAGAATAGAATAAGATCGTGTTGCTTTTGGATTGGTCTCGTCTTTACTCCATCCACAGGTTTCTTGAATAACGTGAGGAATGAGGAGAGGACTGCTTCCTGTGTTGATTAGCTAATGGCTGCTTATGTGTCATGTGTGACTACTCTTTCTGTCTACATAGTTATTTTGCGTGAATCGATGCAATTACACTTTCATTTGTGTTCAATTTGGACACAATTGGTCTTTAACAAGAACATGTTTATATTCTTATTAGTGCTGTCAGTTAAACGCGTTATTAAGGGCGTTAACGCAAACCCATTTTAACGGCGTGAATTTTTTTCTCGCGAGATTAATGTAGAGCTGCCAACTCTCATGCCTTTGCCTTCGACACACGCTTTTGCATGTTGGTGGTTATAATAATTTTAAAAAAAATCATTGTATCAGGCCGTCATGAAGTACGAGGAGCGGGCGAGTGTGTGTGCTCCCAGATAGCGCACTGGTCCGGGGGGGCTCCGCCCCCCACTCATTAGCTCAGAGAGACACTGGGAGATCAGAGCTCGTTCACCTGAAGCAGCCGCTCAGTGAAACAGTGAAAACATGGAGTTTCTCTGGTCTCAGCTGCTCAGAGATCAGCACCTCAGCTTCTTGATCAGAGCAGAAGCTGCAGTTGGTTTCTACCGAGCATCAGTATCTTTGTTCGCCTCCAGTCTGACCTGCTCTCACTTTTTGTTTTAATATTTCGCCAACTAAAATATATATTTTTAAGCTATAAGGCTACAGCTATATGTTTTAATTTATTTAAAAATAGGGTACTTCTTATTTCATACATTTTCCACAAGTATGGGGAGAACTCAAATAGCCCTACAAAGTTCTGTGTTTAATTTATTTGAAAGTAGGCCGACACTTGCCAGTGTATTTTGTTTGTTTGTTATTTTGTTGCTTGTCTGTTTGAGTAGCTGACTGAAAGCAAAGAAGTAGTAGGCTTACCTTTTATTGGTAACCTAACTGTTACGGTTCATTGTTTCTGAAATAAGAGGCCTGACTGCTATGTTCACAGCAAACTTGAAAAAAAGAAAATATTAAGCCATGGTTTAACTGCACTATAGGCTGAGTTCTTGTTTACCTGAAATGTGCACTTTATAATTTTATTTTGTACCGCCCTGTTTGGCAATGTTGTTTTTCAATAAAATAAAACATTTGCATAAAGCAAGTCAATCCACTTTTCCATGTTGATAAGAGCATTAAAACGAAAAAATAAATGAAGGGACATTTAGATAGATACAAATTTGCGATTAACTGCGATTAATCGCGAGTAAACTATGACATAAATGCGATTAATTACATTTTTTAATCGTTTGACAGCACTAATTCTTATCCTTACTTTCTCCATTTGTACAAACATGCCAAGTCAGATTCAACAAATGCTTATAATCTTCTGATGTGCATAAACATTGTGAATGCCACCTGTGTGCATATGAAGGGCCGCACTTGGATAGCAATTTTAAAAAATCGATACAATATAAAGGCACTTCCTACCCCCAAGTCAAAATGACTTTTTCTCAAGTGTGAAAACAAGACATTTACTAGTTTAGCTTATTATTGAAGTAAAGTAGACTTTTTACAGTGTCAGCAGTGGAATTAAAAGACTGACTGAAGCAGATATATTAATGCTTTTATTGCTGTGTACCGATTCAGACTGGCACTGACATAAAGAAGAAATCAAAACAGATAAATACAATTGATAAACTAAACTAATAAAAGGAATTTGAAGGTGTAATGAGCCCAGGGATTTTAAGCATAACCTCAATCATTATGATAGAATGGTGAATTTTAATTAGGTAGATAGGTTGGTAGTTAAGCAGATGGATGGATGGATATCATGTTGTAGAGTTACCTGGCTTGTGGCAGGAAAAACTAATATCTGATTACAATCCAATCAGACAGAACACATTTTTATGCAAGTGTGAATCAGGTAGACAACACTATGGTCCGGTCTTAATATGGTTAACATCTGAATAATGACATCCCATCAAGGAATCTTGGTTTGCTTGACTTATGTCTCAAAAAAGGAATCCAGGCGGGAATTGTATCTCCAATACAATACAAAACAAAGCAGGATAAATCAGGGCTGGACTTGCACTTCAGAGTTCATTGATCATTTCATTTGATTAACTTTGTTCTGCCAGTTAACACAGTTGGTCAACCGCTTACAGCTGCATTTGGAAAGGGAGACTTCATTATTCTACTGACGTGTCATCATTTTGTTAAATATATTATGAAATTACGCAACTACAAGCTGCCTTCATGCACTGCAGCCTGTGATCACATCATTAATCATATCTGAAGTGTCACATCGAAACCTTCTTTAGGGGCTGAGAGTGGTGATGGGGAAGTTCATTCAAGGGTAATGTGATTGTGTCCTCAGTAATGTCAGTGTGAATCATCAGACATTAAATACTGATTTAAAGCTCCATGCAGAAATTATTTTGGAGATTGACATGTATAGCCCCTGAGTTCAACTAATTGGGCTACAAAGTGGTTTCACTGCTAAACTGAGTCATACCTCTGTCTGAGCAAAGATTTTACTCCTGTATGCAACAGTTTGAGACATTTTTCAGTAGAAATGAGGATTTGAATAGTATCACACACTATGATTACTGGTGTTTGTGACACACCCACACAACCACACCCTTGGACAGAGAGAGACCTCCCCAGCATCATCTTAAACAAAATTAGAAGTGACCAATTCCCGAAAGGATAATCTACCAGTGTGGCCCCCTCATCATGACGGGTGATCATATGCACACATTATATCAAGCACAGTAAACCTGCAGGTTAACATGCGACTGGGGCATGTCCAAAAGCTGTTGCTCACTTTGACCCATTGAAAATCATACATTGGGTCTGTGAAAATGTGACAATTTTCTGGCTTCCCTCATTGTGTGTTTGTGTCAGAGAGAGAGAGAGAGAGGGAGAGAGACTGATGCATTGGGGCATTGGACTTAATGACAGCTAATTGGAGCAGCGGCAGAGTTCTTTGTGTTGTGTTTTCTGGCCCGGCTGTGGTCCGTTGTTCAGACTGATGACTAGCTCTAATGATTATAATGACATTTGGGATGTAAATGTGCCTCTTGAGCAAATAGCAACAGCCCAGTACATCATTGAAATAATATAGTTGCACTAATATGATAGTGCATCATTGTTCAGTCTGCTAGTGGTAAATAGACATCCAATGTACATGGTATATACTTGTTACTGGTTGACTTTACTTAATTCATGATGACGATTTTAAAGCTGTAAGGGAGCAATAACAATATCAAAATGTCTGGCAGAAAATAACTAAATGCTGAATGTCATAATATGAAAATGGTATGTCATGTTAAATATATTGTGAAGCACATGTTGTAATTTGTTTCGGGATCTTACGAGTAGTATAGATTTAGGTGATCATACACAAAAAACACGTACTTTAAGCCTCAATCCATTAGGGTTATACTATTTTTTTTTAATGTACTATTAAAGTAAAACTATGTTTTTATACATACAGCTTCATCAGATTTAATCACACTGTACATCAACGTTTAACCTAATTTCTTAATCCAGCAACCCGCTAAATTATTTTTTAAAAATGTTATCTTATCTACTAACAGTGTCACAAATAAACTCACCCATCCCAAGGTTCTTACAATATTTACATCATTGCCGCGACGCACTCATCAAATCAAATTTGATTTGTATAGCACAAATAACAATAAGAAACAAAGACATTTTTAACTATTTAACATAATGGAGAGGTGTATCAATAATATCACAATCCAGCTGCCACCATATACAACTTAAAGGGTATTTTTACCAAAGTTAAGCTTGAAGACACAGATTACCCAGATCAAAAGTGTAGATCTGTATTTTATAGCATATATTTATGAACAATGTAAAGGTCCGGTATGTAAGATTTAGGTGAAATGGATCTATTGGCAGAAACTGAATATAAACTAATCCTAGTGATGTTTTCACGAGTGTCCTATCCCTTAAATTGTACAAATTGATGTTTTCTTTACCCTAGAAAGTAGGAATGCTGTATGTGTGTGTGTTTGTGCGTGTGTGTTCTTGTCCTGAAATGCATTATTTAGAGCTTGCCTGCACTGCCTGGGAACGCTGCTATTTTCTGTGGGTGTTAAGCGTGCACAGAGCGCAACAGCTCAGCTCTGTTCATCACAGCTGTTGCATAACGTATCCAGTCCCGTGTGACTTGAGGGCTGTGGCTGCGTGGAACCCACTAACACTGCTGGCTCTTTGCTGCAACACAAATCTTCCTGATGGCTGACTCTGCTGATGCACTGAGGCTATGCGAAGTAGGCTGTGTGTCGTGTGTGTGTGTGTGTAAAGCAGCATTCTGTAAGGTTTTCTGTATAATCACAACGGTGACAGTTGAAACCAGTTCTAAGTCTACAGTAAATTAGCAGTTTGTCAAATACTGCCCCAGCTCTACCTTTCAGCATGTCTCCAGTACCCTGGGACACATTTATGTACTCTATACCCGAGTAGATTATATTATTGCAATGAAATGCTTGGTAATTGATATAAAAATGTTACCTTGACCATCTTTTTCCAGCAGGACTGTAAAGACAATTTCCAACAGGCAGCATTCCTTGATGCTGAAGCCCTATTATATTTCTTCTCATTTTTGGGGGTCCAACTGGGCACTCAGGCAAAACCTTTAAATTTGTGTTAAAATGACCAACATCACATTTTTTTATAAATCTTTTTTAGTGAGGTGAACATTTTTACTAATCAGTGTAATCTGATTCCATTTCAAAATCCCTCTCTCCATTTTGGATACCATCAATAACATCCCACACACTGCATGAAGCTATTCTCTTTGCTGGGTTAGGGTTAATGTGAGCTGTACTGTAAAGCGCTTTGAGTGGTCATCAAGACTAGAAAAGCGCTATATAAATACAAAAAAAAAAAAAGAAAGAAAAAGTATTGCAACACTTATAATGTTTTTTTGCGAATGAATCCTAATCCTTACCATTATACTGAGGTCACACAATACTGTACACGGCAAGCCGTCTCCCATCGTCTTGCTACCTCTGCCTTATATTTGCTGCTGCATTGTTTCTATATTTTTGCTGCCAGGATGTAACTACTCTTTCGTTTATGATCGCCAAGCTTAACTTAACATCCAAGGCTCTTGTGAGGTTTTTGGGCTGTCAAGAGATGTTTGAGAAAACAGACCAGAGGCCGTCCGTTGTCTAACATCCCGGATTACCTGCGCCGTGCCCTGTGTGGCCTTCCCCGGAAAATAGCCCACATGAAACGGGGAAAGCATGCCAGTGTGCTCATTCGGCTAAAAGCTTACCTGAAAAGGTATGGCACCTCCCTGCCTCCTCTGCGATGAAGTCTTCTATCTCCCAGCTCTCCATGACTGACTTTTCACGGTTGTTCTGCGCATGTGGTGGATCCGATCTATATTCCCGGGCCCGACTGCGAGTGATGTCGACCTCCATCCAACCGCTTTCACTTCACTACCTGATCTGAGTCCGTCAACGGGCTTCGCTGCTGCCATCTTGGTCACGGAACTTACTCTTTAAGTTAATTGTATTGGTGATGTCAGCCTCGCTAGCTAAAACCGAAGGGAGAGGCATTTCAGCCCTCATGGGCTGAGGTACGGTGGCCCTGACAGCTCAACGCACTGCAACTTCAGAAAACACATGCAAGTAGACAAAACATAAGCAAAGTAAGAAAACATCTTCATCAATTTGACAACACAACACAACACATTACGCACAACACATTACAGAAACGCGCTGCAATTATAGAAAGCGACAACGGAAGTGTTTCCAGGGGACAACTTAGTTTATATATAAGAGTAAGTGATGATGAATGTGAGATGAGTCCAGGCTGTGCCTGTGTGCGTTTTATCAGGCATCCTCATGCAGTTCATTCATACATGTACAGAGTCAGAGCATCCTGAGGTCCAGGGATCGACTCCTGTGTCAGAGGCCTGTCCATACCTGGTTCTAGGCTTCATTACTTTTTTAATTGCTGTATTTTTTCGGACCTGTGATTGACAGGTCCGTTTTTTTAATTGTGTGTATTTCATTGGATTTTGAATTTTTTAATTGGCATAGTAAGCAAAATGTCAAAGCTTGGTTAACATTAGACATCTGCAGTAATATCTGAATCATGCGATCACAAAGTTAAAATAAACCATTTAACAACTCCAAACTTCAGCAGCAACACGACGTGTCCATCACTTTAAGGTATCCCCTGGAAACACTTCCATTGTCGTTTCTATAATTGCAGTGCGTTTCTGTATTGTGTTGTGTTGTGTTGTCAAATTGATGTTTTCTTAAGTTGCAATGCGTTGAGCTCTCAGGGCCACCGGACAGAAGACTATGGCTTTGTTTTTCATAAAGACCATGCTGTGTGCACATTATGATTTGAAAATGTTGTTTGCCGAACGTCCAGTGTTAAGCGCCACTTTGAGACAAAGCACGAAAGAAGTTTCAAAGATCAGGCAGACAAGGGAGAATAGATCAAACGTGAAGTGTCCATATATGGGAAGCAAGCCAACTCTCTCAAAGTCTTTGACACTGACAAAAACCATGCAACTGAAGCAAGCTTTCGCAATTCTGTATATGAGTGTGTTTGTTGGGGTTAATGACCAACTTATTATCAAATAATCATAATGAGTTTTATTCACTATTACAGTCCCTTGCATTCTTCCGCATGTAATTACCTGTCAAACTCTGTTGCAGTTCTTTGCTGTTTTTAAATACTCTGTGTTCTATAACTTGGAGGGATGTGAAGTTCTGAGTGCTGATGAGCGTATAACTCTTTTAAACTCAACCTCAATGAGCACTTGGACTTTGTTGCTCTTTTGAGGATAAAACACACTAAAGCACTTTTGGATCCATTGTAATACATTTCTACCCGTGCTCTCAGACGAGCATGTTGGCAAGCTGGGAGAGAGCAAAAAAATTGCAAACTCTGAGTGTCATATGAAACACAACTGTTGCTTTTTAGCATATTTTATTCACCACACAGCACACGACCAATAATGAAGTCAAAACTCAACATTAAGCAGCCAGAAGTTTCTGTTGATGTCTGGCTTTGCAGCCCAGTATCTCTGTCTCTCTGCGTGGCTCTCAGCATGTCCGCCTTAGTCGTTGTGTCTGTCCGTGACTGTCTTTCTGAGGCAGCTCCGCTCCTGCCTTTTGTACCAGAGGATGTATCAGCTAACAGCTCTCACCTGCGCTCATTGATTCTCAAGTCAAGGCAAAGGTGCTTACTAGAGATGAGCCGGATACTCGGCTGAAACAAGTATCCGGTACGGATAAAGCACTTTTGCCAAGTATAATACGAGTAATCGGAGTCATTATCTGTGCTCGGACTGAATGAAAATCCTCACACAGCGTCACAGCGCTCCTCCCGTCACACACGGCTCTGCTCACTAACTCACAGAACAGCTCTCTGTCTCTCAGTCACTCAGGTTCACTGCGCATCGGGACTGTTCCATAGGCTCAGTCAAGGAAGCAGAAATGATTCGTTCATTTCCCGACTGGGTCTTCGGGTACGAGTCTTTAGAAAAATTTTCACGAGACCTGCAATGGCTCAGTAGAGGAGCGCTGCAGATGTAGCGAGGGACGTTCACTGTCTCCCGGGGAAATGAACACTCTATGTTTTTAGTATAGAAAGACGCGAATTATATTTGTTCACAAGTCATAATGACTGGTTTTGTTATTTTCACTTTACATTTACACTTACTTTACAGTAAAGTAAACCTCTATTAAATACAGTACAACATGACAGTTTGTATGGTTTGAAATTGTCATCTATTATCACACTGGCATTTAATTATCACGGCAAACAATTACACTGCACTAAACTTTAAGTGTTAATGTAAAGTGAAAATAACAAAACCAGTCTGTATGACTTGTGAACGAATATAATTCACGTCTTTCTATACTAAAAACACAGAGTGTTCATTTCTCCGGGAGACAGTCCCTCGCATCTCACTCACACACACACACACACCTGGTGTGGAAATAAATTAAAAAATAAAAAAATCATAAAAAAATGTCAAAGTTAATAAAGAAAAGTTATGTTGAACCAGCCCACTTCCGGGTTAAATCACACCCACTTCCGGGTTAGGCCACGCCCACTCCGAGTACGGATACGGATAATTCATATGGTTAACAGATACAGATAATGCTGTACTCGCTCATCCCTAGTGCTTACCCAGCTACCTCCACAGACATTGTCAGCTCATCTGGGTAATTACTCCTAAAAGTAGTTGGTGCTCCTGCCTACTTTTCATCTTTCACCCCTTTATCAATTTATTTCACAACCAAAGTGGTCCCTATTTAAACCTTTTCAGCTGCACTATAGACATGTGCCTCCAAATGGCTTCGAAGAGCGGCAGATCCAGGAAAATAGAAGACGCAGCGACAGCTAGCTTAACAGTTGAGGCTATCTCCGCCCTACTAGACCAGCACTGTCAGTCGCTGGCCGCACACTTCAGGAGCTCCTTCAACAGGCTTTAAACTAAATTTGACCAAGTGCAGCTCACAGTCAGCGACTGGCATCTAAGATGACCTGAGCCAGAGTGTCAAGGAGTTGATTTTTATTTCCAGAACACTTACATCCCCATATTCAAGAACATGTAATTTGTTCCAGAACAATACAAGTACACTCAGTACCCCAGAGCACTTACATCCCCATATTCATAACGTTCACCCGTCTCAGAAACAGTTGCTGCTTTTTGCAGAAATGTTGGCTAACAAAAAGTTTATTTTTTAACTATAAGATCCAGATACAATTTCAAATACTACTAAAGACGATTCAAATGCTGCAACCAGCAAAAATGTATCCATTCAGAATTATAAAAATCTGGTTTAAACTCAAAACTGTTATATTTACATTTACAAAGTGTGAATAATCAAATACATTATATTTCTATAATTATTTTATCCAGATGAAATAATTTTTATGTAAGAAGCATTAGACGTCTCTTTAACCATTACAGTTAAACATTACACAGTAATGTACGGTGTCACCTTAAACCTGATTTGACACCAAATCCAAGAAATCAGCATTTTAAAAAGTAGTGCAACATGTACTAAAATATACATGGTTTCTCATTGTAAAAATACAAATCATTTCTACATCCAAAATAGTGGATGTCTATACTGTTTGGACTTGACTCCTAAAGGCTAGATTGACGTGGACTTTGTGGTGAATATTCCTGGCCCCACAAAGGTCTGCTTTTCAACCTTTTTGGGATAATGAAATGTTGGATGTTTAGAAACAAATGGAGTGAAGGGGTTTAGGTGAAGATGCTTCCTGTAGGTTGGTCTTGGAGGATGCACCTGTGACCATGAAGAGGGAGACTTATAATGGGAGTTTCATCACGAAGCCTGGACCAACAACAAAACATGCAAGAAGTATGCACCAAACTGAATTAGAAGTAATTAGGGAGGGAGGGACTAGAATATGAAGGGATGCTGGTAGATATGAGGGAACGAGGATGTAGGGGTGAGGATAGGGATAAAGGGATAAGTATGGGAATGAGAGATGAGGGTAGAGATAAGGGGAAGGGATGAGGGAACAAGGATAAAGGTGTGTGTAGGGATGATGGATGGAGGATTACGGGATGCATGTAAGTATGAGGGAAGAGGATGAATGGATGCTGGAAGGGTTACGCTTTTCTTTTTTTCTTTCTTACTTCCACAAAAGGTAAAGTGTGGGTTGAAGAATTTGAGATAAATGGTGCGTGATGGGTTGATCGGGTGTATGTAGGCTTGACAGGAGATTAAAGGTTCAGTTGAGGTCTGGTCGTGCTCCTGAATCTAAGTTAATGAGTTAACTCAAAATCACTAGCAAGGAGCATCCCCCAAATACAGTATATGTGATTTAAAGGTTTCAATGGAAATTGACATTGAGGAGAAACAAAGGGAGGTTGAGTTGAAGATGTGTCTCCTAAGTTGGTATGGGCGGATGGATTGATGACCTAGCGAAGGGAGACTCAGAGTGAAGCTGTGAGCGAGGCTGCTGTGGATGCTTTGCTGTTGTTGAGTGAATAACTTGAATAGTGTTCTGAAGATGTGCCGGAAATGCAAAGGACTTGCGTCAGCTTTAGATGATGGCTGCTTGTGAGTGTTGTAGAGAGGTTTTCCAGCTGGGGAGTTAATTGGATATTGCACCTGATAACAGTGGGGACTGTTGTGGGATGAGATTCTGATTCTGGAGCTAAGTGCCTGAATTTCTGGTTAGAGAAACAAGACAAAGAGTCAGCTATGTTGTTTTGACAGCATGGAATATCTGTTGCTTTGAGGATGAACTGATATTGAGCCCGAAGCAATGTGAGTCTGTGCTGTGATGAAATTGTAATGGCTGGTAAATGAGATAGACCTTTGTTTATGATCTTATATATACAGTGTTGTCAGTGTGAATCATTATAGACTTCTTGAATCATTTGTGCCCCCAATGTATTCAATTCAATTCAGTTGAATCCAATTCAATAATATTTGTATAGCGCCAATTCATAACATACATTATTTCAAAGCACTATACATAGTAAGGTCGGGACCTTAAAAATTGTAGAGAAACCAAACAGTCCCCACAATGAGCAGCAATTTGGCAACTTTGGAGAGAAAATACTCCCTCATTAACTGGAAAAAACCTCTAGCAGAACCAGACTCAATGTGGCCAACTGCCTCAACCGGTTTGCGTGAGTGGAGGAAAAGGGGAAAAGTGGTTGAAAAAGAGGGGAGAGAAGATGGCAGTTATGAGCAGTGATGCCGGTAACGCGCTACTTAGTAACGCGTTACTCCAAACCGGCCCCGTTTTTTCAGTAACGAGTAATCTAACGCGTTACTATTTCCAAACCAGTGATCAGATTAAAGTTACTCCTCCAAGTCACTGTGCGTTACTATTTTGTCCACTTTTTGTTACTTTTATTATCATCTACACGAACATGTGCACTTCTCGCTCTTACTCCGTCACTCGCACACATCAACAACACTTCACTTCCTAATTGACCCCCGATCCCCAACACAATCAGCCAATGAGGCCCTGACATCCCCAACAACGCCATCCTATTGGTCCAAAAAGTCACATGTCCCACCCAGACGCCTTCACTGACCCTCAGGATATCGGAACGCTCCTTCAACACAGTGTTTTACTGAACATACGTCAAAACCAAACATAAACCCAGTCCGTTACAATATATTTGATTTTCTTCTTGCGTCTCTGGGAGTGAAGTCATGTAGCCTATGCAACAATTAAGTTGAATCGCCCTCGTTTCGTGCAATAATAAACAAGATCCCTACTACTGTCAATGCTGCCTCACAGAACAGCTTTTTGTAAAACCACTCCTTGCTTCTCTAATGCTGTGAACAACAGGTACAATGTTCATAAAAACATGTTGAAAAGTTACATGAACAATCCATTACAGTGTTAACAGTTAAATATGTCAGGTCAAGAAAGATTGTCATTCTTTTATTTTTTATAAAAACAAGTATTTATGTTAAGTGAAGTCATGAAAGACTGTCTTTATTTTATTTTGATAAAAACATGTATTTTTTTAGAAAATAGTTTTTAAGTTCAACTTAAAATGTCAGGAGATACATTATACGTTGTTGTTGTGTACATTACTGTTAAAAATGCACTTCTAATAAAGTGAGTGTTGGCAAAACCGGTTGTCATTTTTATGTTGAGGCGGCGGGGGTGTTGTCGGCAGCTGCTGAATGTAACTAATAAAGTAACTTGTAATCTAACTTAGTTACTTTTAAAATCAAGTAATCTGTAAAGTAACTAAGTTACTTTAAAATCAAGTAATCTGTTAAGTAACTAAGTTACTTTTTCAAAGTAACTGTGGCAACACTGGTTATGAGGATTGGGGATTGAGAGATTTGTACCCTGACAGCTGAGCAGAAGCGAACCACCCTACTCCATAGTAGCGACTGACATTTATGGAAGGAGCTATGTCTGTGTAACATTGAATGTCCTCTGTTTGAGTGAGGTCGTTATACTGTAGATGGATAGACTAGTTGCAAAAAAAGGAAAATGAGGAGTAGGCTGGAATCACCAACTTGATTATCTTGCAGTTGGACCCCGAGGGTTGTTGGATAGGGCGGTGTCCTCTGCTGCTGAAAAGAAAGTACTTTTGTAGTGTTGTAAGCGGCTTAAGGAAGAGTAGAGGAAGGGATGATTGGATGGAAGGGTGCATGTGCATTGGTGTTTTGTGAGGTCTGGGAACACAGGAATGATAACACAGCTGACACTGCTTTGGATAAATTGAACATTTGAGGGAGCAAGCACCAGGGAAGTGCACAATGAAATAAGGAAAATGACAAGCTAAGCTATAGCCCCACCAAATACCCTTAAGATCACAGAACATTCTAAAGAGTAAATCAATACCCATTAACAAACAATCAAGTCAACACACAATGACAATAGGCACCAAGATGGACTGATCAGATCTCAGCCGCCCCTGGCAACATCACACAGGGTAGGGTGTCTTATATTCTGGACCACAAGGACAAGGGAGCATGATTGGTGGCTGTCAAAATTGGAGGAGGGGCCAACTAGGATCCGGGAATACTGGATTCTTGGGCTGTGGGCGGTGCAGGGCGATGCTCAAGGAGGAATCCCCTGGAGGTGCGTATAGTGGAGGGGTTATCCTGTGGGAGAATAAGAGGCACCGCACTACATCTTGATTGGCAGGAAGGAAACAGCCGATGCTTTCTTCCCCTCAGTCTTTACGGCCTTTACATGGTCCCATGGTTCTTATCTTTCTTAACTGCAATGTCATGAAAAAAGCTAATTCACAGAGACTTTAGGGTGTATCTGGATTCTACATTTCTTGCCTCCAGCTAACTATGTGCTACTTATATATGCCATTTATTTCTGTTCTTTACATCCACCTCCAGTCTCTTTTCATGTGACATATTTTGGTTAATAATCACAAAACCCAAGAGCTTGTTAAGACCTTGTGTGGAAGTTTATCAGAGCTTGATATGCTTGATTTAAGAGGACATCTCGTCACGCAAATACAAATACTGTACATGACACAAACAGGCTCAGATGATTTGAATCCAGTTTACTGAAAGCAAGTAGGTGTGCTGCACATAAAACATACACACCACACACTGTGCTCCAATGAAGGAATACCCCTTGTTTGCTTATGAGAGCTGCTGCGGTGGAGAGAAAACCCAGTTTTAGTAGATTATGTAAATAACTGTATGAAGATTAGGTCTCTCTCGCTCTCCCTCTGTATGTGTGTGTTTGTGTGTGTGTGTGTGTGTGGGAGTGTGTTGCTGCTGCAGACAAGCTGCAGTGTGCTGACAAAGCAGTTCTCAAAGAATTAGGTCCCTGGTTACACAGTGGCTAGCTGATTGTGTGCCAGAATATCAGTTTTGTGCATGTGTGTGTTGGAAAATATCTGAAATAGTTCATTTTTTATATTTGTATGCAGTAAATGTCACCCTTAGTTTGTCATGTCTTGTTAGTATATTATTGGAAGTGTTCTCGTTAAAAAGGCCCTTGTTAAATTTCATCAATTTAGTTTTATATGAATTGTTATGTTCACTTTAACACCAATGTGAGTTTTCCCTGTACTTCAACATAATAACTGAATGTTTACATATGCATCTTTATTTGTGTGTTGTGTGTGTGTGTGTGTGTTTGTTTGGGTGTGTGTGTGTGTATGGAGTTGCAGTTAAGACAACAAAAAACAGCAGGTCACAGCAGGGTGTCAATGTTAAGCAAGAGAGGCTGCTTGGCGTGTGGTTTGTGTGTGTGTGTGTATGCAGCATGGATTATGTATAACGAAGAAAAATGCAAATCATGCAATTACAAGCCCCAAAGCCAAGTATTAGAATTAATGCCTGCAGCAGATGCCATGGAACTCAAGTAAATTTCTGATTTGGAATTAGCATGCTGTACTGTAGGCCAACCCCCATCACCCCACACACGTACAAACACACACACACAGAGGGCTTATCACCTTCATCACTGTTTATAAAGATGTCTAAATAAATCATATGCCTTTGTTCTCTCTCTCTCTCTCTCTCTCTCTCGCTCTCTCTCTCTCTCTCTCTCTCTCTCTCTCTGCCATATTCTAATTCTGGGAGAATGCTGATTTTGGGTCATTGGCTAAGCAAGCTAATGTAAGTCAATAACATATTCCCAAAACTACCTTTTGACTACATCTGTATATGAGACACCACTCAGAACCATGCTGCAGTGAAGTTAAACATGGGCAGACTCTATCCTGAGGGTGGCAGCAGAGTGAAAGCTCACTGGTTACTACAATGGAGAGGGTTACGTCTCTGAGAACTCATGGTGATCTACCAACCTAAAATCTTCCTTGTGGACAGCTGACCTGATGTTGTTGCTGCTGGAGGACAGCATATTGAGATTCATCCTCTGGTGGTAATGAATACCAACAGATATAGGCTACCAGCCTTTGTGCCAGAACGGAATAATCTAATAATACAAATACAAAAATACAAAACAGAATAATATAGTAGTAGTATAGTAGTTTTCTGTATTTTCTGTATTCAGTGCTTTTGTATATTTTGGCAATCTATGGTTTTATCAATCAGGGTGTGATATGCGATATTATTTTTGTTAAAGTTAATGCCATAGTCAATATTTCATAATATGGTTAAATACACTTTTACGGTTATATTTGATATTTTTCCAGAAAAACATAATTTCCAGCTGTATGGAAGATCTAGGGAATGGTTTGATAAATAATTTATTTTTAACCTAATTACATTCCAGGGCTTAAAGGAGACATATTAGGAAAATTCCACTTTTGTAGTGCTTCTCCACGTTAATTTGGGTATCTGGCATGTCTACCGTCCCAAAAACGTTTGAAAAAAACAACTCCCCCGATTTGTTGTGGTTCCCCTTTGTCAGAAACGATACGCTAGAGTAAGTCGAATGGGATTACGACCGTTGTGTACGTCATTTTTCGGAGCCGGAGCTAGCGAGCTAACAGCCCCCGGAGCTGGAGCTAGCAAGCTCTGGGGGCTGGAGCTAGCGAGCTAACGTGAGCTCCAGAGAGACGGCTCCCCGGAGCTAACATTAGCTCGTGAGCTAACGCGCTCCACCGTGGAGAGCACGTCTCCCCGGGGAGAGAAGCAGTGGTCAGACACATCACGCATTGTTGTACTAAATGACCTATTAGCATGATCCTCACTAACCCTAAGCATGTGCGTGAAAGTGCTTTAATACAAAACAACAAATCAAGTATCTTATTTATAATGTTCTCTTTCCTAAATTAACTACTTTTAAGAATGTTACTTAATAAAACAACTCACTGTTATATGTATCAATATAACAACTAAAATCTCAATAAACAATAATTTTGCCTATAGATCGAATTTATCAGGCTCTAAGAAATACTTTAAGTTGACTTTTAGTGTTATGTTAGTTCGGCTGGTGCTGCTACAAAGCATAATTTAGTGTTATCTGTGTTATGACAATGGTTTCACCTGTGTCAACTGAGCACAGACCATCGGATATCACAATGTCAATCACAATGTTGACTTCATTGAGGTTATGTTTTTTCAATTTCATTCAGGGTTTTTTTCACACAGGAGGATCAGAACAAAAGAGTTTTAACATACATATTTAATGCGTGATTGCAATGGATGCAAACAATTCTTCGAGCCTGGGCCACTCATTTACCATTAAGGCTTCTACTTATTTTTCTTATTCCAATGTTTAATGCTGTCTCACCTTCCTGCAATTGGTCTTAAAGTTCGAACTTTCCAAAAAAAACCTTTCATGGTTCAAACAAAGTGAACAGACAAAATTTTGGTCACGTGCAAATTTCAAACCTGTTATGTTGGTTCAAACTAAACTGAGAAGTTAGGCGGTCAGAAATGCCTTGCACATGTTGTGCAATATATGCATTAAAAGTGACACCATTAAATGGTGTGCTGTTCAGCATTTAATATATTTGGTTATCAGAACAAATATTGAATATTCATATAAAAATATGAATATTCAATAATAACTTTAATCATTATTAACCTTATCAATTAAAGTTATTATTGAATATTCAAAGTTTTACCTTGGGGCACCACCCTTCAAAGGAAGGAAAAAATAGCCAATTTATTGATTAGGTCTAATGACAGTACTAACTGCAAATTTGGAACTCTGACTAATAATTAAATTAACAACTATAACCAAAATTACCATGAAGATAGTTAGCAAAGATGAAGGATATAGAGTTCTTGACAGTGTATAGGATTGCAAAATGCACACTTATGCAACATTAATGTAAACAACACTTATGAAGTTAAGGTGTACTTACTACATAACTATGTGTATGTGAGTATGTGTCTGTGTGAGTGAGTGTGTGGTTGGCCACTTTGAAGACCGGACCCCTGAATGTTTATGACATGTAGCGGGGAGATGGCTCGGGAGATATGCGTGTGTGACTGTTGGTGCCAAATTAGAGAAAGTAGCTAGTGCATGCAAAGAAAGACTGTGAAGAGCATACCATAACTAACATTAACTTTCAAATAACTTATAACCAAAATATCACAGCAACACAAATCAAACTTATAAACATCACATGGAATCGAAAATAAACAGTCTTTGCTTAGCCTAGGATAATTATTAACCCAGTTGTGTACCCGTCCATGAAAAGGAGAATAAGGATGATGTGCTGTTTGACGTCCAATGAAGTTGTCTTGCCGGTTTGTGGCTCCTGTTGTGGTTCTGCTGTGCGATTCAGCTCTTGTGCTGTTCAATGTTCTTAGGCAGACTCTTGCGTCGCTGTTGGGTAGAAAAAGAGAGGCCTGGTGACCTCATGGGTCATGGGGCCCAGAGTGACCAGTAGTGGTTGAAACTTGTGTCCCCTGTCAGTTTTCACACCTCTGTGTGACGTTCACAAATACCAGGTCGCAACACACATATATGTCATGAGAACCTGTACCTGAGACGAGTGGACAAAAATTCTGTTAGTACTTTTTTGCAGTATTAACGTACTGAAGGTAAAATAGATGTCGTTGATATTGGAGTTGTAATTTTTTGGTAAACTAACTATGTTGGTTTGTCGTATTCTGTTTTTCTATAATCCGAAGGGGGAAACCATCAGTCAAAAATGTAATGTTATGGATAAAATCATATTGTCCATAAAGACATTTGGCTGTATTTGATCTTTTCTTCGAGAAATTAATGTTAGAGTGTCTGCATCTTTTTTTGCATAGTGTTTGAACTATCTATTTTTCTCTCCTGCTCTGTCTAAACCACTTTCTCTCTCTCTCTCTCTCTCACACTCACACACACACACACACACACACACACACACATCAAAACAATAATCTCGCAAAAGGATCTAAGAAGCAGTGTGTAGCTAGGTTTTTTGCTCTGCACTAGAGATGGCAAAGTAAGAAACAAAGCTAAGACTGTTTTTTGTCTTTGTGTCACGCAACCATCTTAAGGCTCATTTATCATTTGTTGATACATCAATTTCAAACAATTTAACCATCACTGCCACATACTTTTATATGTGCATTGCATAGACAAGGTTGTTCCTCAGTACAGAGGGCGGTGCAGATGGTGACATTGGAGGAGGTTGAGATAAGCAATTGCTTGTGCAGATAAAGTAACATCATATATATGTCTGTAGTTCTAATCAACTCTTAAAGTCTCTGCCAAAGACGTTACACCCTTGTTGAAATTTCTTCCTCTTATGGTTGTCGTCCTTGAACTATTGGCTACACTGCCCCCTCCAATGTTCCATGGTCCGACTCCATTTTGTATATCCAAAAGCTTATTGAAGACCTGCACAAATACAAGGGATGAGCGAGTACAGCATTATCTGTATCTGTATCTGTATCTGTTAACCATATGAATTATCTGTATCCGTATCCGTACTAGGAGTGGGCGGGGCCTAACCCGGAAGTGGGTGTGATTTGTGATTTTGATCACAATAGCAAACGAACTATTTACAGAACAAGTTTTGCAACACTGAATACAACACATGCTGTTGCAATTATGAAGTGAAATGTAATAACAAGTGTTTTCATACTCAACATAACTTTCTTTTTTAACTTTGACATTTTTTTATGATTTTTTAATTTTTAATTTTTTTAAATTTATTTCCACACCAGGTGTGTGTGTGTGTGTGTGAGTGTGAGAGTGTGTGTATGAGTGAGTAAGAGAGAGACAGAGAGAGAGAGGGGGGCGGGGAGACTGTATTTCCCGGGGACAAGATTGACAGGAGACGCGAGTCTCTCCTGCTTCGGATGAGGATAATAAAAACAAACACGGTATAATCACATTCATGTGAACAAGAGCGATGAGGCGAAAAAAAAAATAAAAAATCTCCGACAGGCAGAGACGCAACGCGAGTCGCTTTCTACCAACACCACGTCTGAACGAACCCACGTTTAACAGAACTCTACTAGTTAATAAGTAAGTACAAACTGAAATAAAAACAAACTTGAAGCTGAAGAAACCCTGAACGTTAACGGAAAAGACCCGTGAACCTGAGTGACTGAGAGCTGTTCTGTGAGTGAGTGAGCAGAGCGGTGTGTGAAGGGGAGGAGCGCTGTGACGCTGTGTGAGGATTTTCATTCAGTCCGAGCACAGATATTGACTCGTATTACTCGTATAATACTCGTGCTCGGCAAAAGTGCTTTATCCGTACCGGATACTCGTTTCAGCCGAGTATCAGGCTCATCTCTAACAAATACTGACAAAATTATACAAAATATAGACAGCTGTGTCCATATATGTATCTAAGGTTGAGGATAAATTTGACTTTACCCCTTTATATTGATATCATTGTTTTGCAGTAAAGAAGTGATGCACATCAGGACTGGAAACTACTTACGCTTGTACTTGGAACATAACAAACAAACATTCACTGGATAGGTCAGTCCGTCAGTAAAGTCTGTATTGTATATAGCACCACTGCTAACACATCAGTCTGTCCATTACTTGCAATTGACAGACAGGAGTCTGTTTGCATGTCCCTGCTGGTTGAGGTGTCAACCAAACACACTTGGGATTAAAAAAAAATCATTTCTGATGTTTTTTCTTCTTCTTTTCAATAATAAAAGACAATGGCAACAGAGTGGAAGTCTATTTGACACAAGTTTGACTGTAACGAAAAATAACAAACTCAGTTTTCAGTCTGACCTTAAAGGAACACCATACACACTGTGACAATGTGACATCCCCAACAAGGTTTGTGTGGCTAGAAAATAAATTAAGGAACAGATGAGGTATACTGTTGTTGAAAACTCTCAAGTATAATTTAGTGTTTGGACTCACACACACGCACTGTCAGGGCTCATCTGTATTGCAGTTTCTGCAGTTAGCCAAGGTCACATCACACTTAATGGCAGGACTCTCTGTCAGAAATGGACCTTGAGAACAGGCCCACAAACTCACTAACATCCTGAGGTATTAGTTTAACACACATCATCCATTCAAGCAGCAATACTGACCAACTTGTTCTGTATTGGCCAAATACTTTCCATGTACCATTGGAATTGCTGTATACACACAAGTGTGACATTATCAAATCCTCATTTATCCTGTAAAGAGCAAGATTACAAAGGTATGTTCCACAGTATTATTGAAGGGTTCAGATTGAAAACATAACAAATTGGTGTCTTCATGTGAATTTAATTTGCGTTATTATTGGAAAATACAGCTGAGCACCTGACTGAATGAAATTTGTAGTTGAAAATAGTCATGTTTCGGTAAATGTAAAGTCGCCCAAAGTTATGCGCGGGCTGCTACTTTGGGTAGCGCACATTACGATGAAAAATATGGTGTAAATGAGGGTATTTCGAGTTGAATTTGTAGATTGGGGCTTACGTACAATTGGATGACACCACAGGAGCAGTATGGAGGTATTTTATGTTTTTTAAAGACGAGGTCCCCAGTTATTCAAACTCCAAATGTGTTTTGTGGACTCAAACACTTCACACACCCCTCCATTCTTTTTTAAAATTTCCTTACTATTTTTGATATGACTTCTTCATTGTTACCCTCTTCACCGTAGGTTTCTCAAACCAATACTATAAACTGCTGTATAGTAAACACAGTACTTAATGCCAATCAGAAATAGTTGTGAATACCTGGCTGACTCATGAATAAAATTAAGTGAATGAATGAATGAATGAATGAATGAACAAAAAGCCAAATGAGTATCTGGCCTGGAGTCCTGGCTGAGTAAGTCTGCCAGTCGCCTAGCAGTGTGGTGTCTGTGTGTTTCTATCTTGCCTCAGTGGTGTTGCTTCTGTCACACCCTGCCTCACATCTCCCCAAACCATCTGTCAACTACATGAGCAGGACACATAAACATCTGGCCAGAACTCGCCCTTTCTATCGCTTCATCCAGTTTCTTCCTCTCTCCCTCCTGACCCCCTGCCTCTTAGGTTTCTTGGAGATCAAACAACTAGAAGGTCATGACTGCTTAGTGAATGACTGATCTGTAGATTATATATTGTCTGATTCTCTCCGTCTCTTTAATTGCAATAGTTTTTTTTTACAATTTAATTAAGTCAAATTTTAGTGGGTAAATATATTTAATTATAAAATATAAAATAATAACAATATAGACAGAAATAATAAAAGAATGATTTTTATCTAAGTATGTTAGTATAATTAGGTACATTTCAAATCTGTTTGCATTTGTAAGTTTTTTCTTTTGGTGTGTGATTTTAAACTTAAAGCAACATTAATATAATTTTGTGGGGCAAAATAATCTTAAATTAATGTCCAATCACTAGATGTATGTTTGTTTGTTTCTTGCTTTCAACCTCGGTCAGAGTTGTTGAAAACTGTGTAGGACTTGTGTCATTACAAATCCATGGCCATTTATCCTCTGCCTCAGCCACCTCCACTCTTCTGGGACAAACATCCACACGTTTTTGGAACCTGGCTATAGGAATTTGCGCCTATTCAGCAGCAAAGCAAACTTTTTTTTTGTGATCAACTTTTTATTTTACTGAGAAATGTAGCAAGGTACAGATCAATGTTACAGTAATCAATAACAAAATATATATTCACATGTACTCATACCTGTCAATGTATATAGACACACAAAGATAAACAATAAAGGAAAAATAATAACTAGGAATAAGTCAAATAATAAAATAGAAAAAATATATATATATGAAAATATTAAATAAACAAACACAAATATACAATAGGTCATTAATACAAAAACAATAACATATGTATGTAATAAAATCACAGGGAAATAAAATAAAATAAAATAAAACTACCCCAAACACAAACCACCCACATCCCGGATCCAGCTTCCTAAAGAAACCTTGCAGCAAAGCAAACTTAAATGAGGATTACAAATTAGGTATTCATTTCCATAACAGCAGATTGCTGTGGACACATTTCTGTCCAGTTTTTTGTGTCTAGATTGTATTTCAGTAATCGTGTATATCTCTGTTTATCCATTTATTTTTAAAATATTTACCCATTAACAGTAACATAGAACGATACAAAATAGCTTAAATGATACAAAATATGGAGTCAAATATTACACCTTCTATGTTATATGGAAGGTGAAGAAAGCACAGGTGTATTAAACTTTCACCAGGGTCCTACCTGACAGAAAAAGTCTGCTTGTTTAGCGTTTTCAACAATGACAGTAACTCAAAAACTCAAGGGGAGTACACTTGTTCATTCTGCCCTTGAACCCAAGCCGATCTGCTTTTATGTCACATGTATGTGCACACCTGCTCAACTGTGAAAATACACAGGCAATACAACTTTATATGGTTAGTATGTCAATGCGTGTATAGGGTCCATATAAGCCCATGACAGAGCTCATCTAGCAGTCTTGTCGCAGACGTTGATACCAATAGCTTTATGTAGAAATGTACATAGTGCTGAACACTTGAGTAAATAACTTTTGGCAAAGTAATCTGTTCAGTTACATGTGGCCTCTATTGCACTTCTGTCCGTCCTGGGAGAGGGATCCCTCACGTGGCTTTCTGAGGTTTCTACGTTTTGTTGGCCTGTTAAAAGGGTTTTGGGTATTTTTCCTTGCTCTTGTTAAGGGTAAATGAAAGAGGATGTCACACCTTGTTAGGCCTTTGAGACAAATTGTGATTTGTGAATATGGGCTATACAAATAAAATTTGATTGAAAGTGAAAGATAAAATTATATCAGCATCTTAGTAAACAAGCTATAATTCATTAGCTCAGAGTAGTATCTCAGTATTTGCATGTACAATGTTGTTTATGAAATATATAACATATACAAATTTATATAGAGTGACTCTTTATATGTGGTCATTGTCCTCCAATCCGGGTTCAAACTGTGCTTTGTTGCTTGACCACTAGAGGCACATTTGTTTATAGCTTTTAAATGGCCACACTGCAGGGGGGACAAAAGCAAGCTTTTTTATATAGAGATGTGTGATGTGAGGGGCAAGTTCCAATCCTGCCTCTTCCACAACTCTGCACAGCTGACCAATCACTGCATGGTGTGAGCATGATAGTCAAATTTGACCAAAATAACCCATGCATCTTGAATAGGATTGTGGACTGGGATGTCTGTATATTTCTGGCAAAATGAAAATAAAAACAAAGGGGAAAAGAGAAGGAT
The DNA here is from genome assembly GCF_963576545.1 of Limanda limanda. Lineage (NCBI taxonomy): Eukaryota > Metazoa > Chordata > Actinopteri > Pleuronectiformes > Pleuronectidae > Limanda > Limanda limanda. The sequence continues at coordinate 1,089,088 of NC_083652.1, forward strand.
TGTGGGCGAGGAAAGAGAAGGGAGTTAGGGGAATACTGCTCTCATTCACAATGGCACCTCCTCTTCCTCCACCTCTTTCTGCTCATTCCCCCACTACACAAACACACATATACACACACACACACATACACAAAGCCATCCATAATTGATGCTAGCTGTAGCTGTAGGCAGACACTGGCAGGCTGGACTTTATAGCGCAACTGGATGTGCATGGAAGAAAGCAGAGGCGAAATGGTAGAGCAGGTACCTCTGATATTACACACTGTTTTTTCACCATCTCTCTACCCCACTCTATCTCTCTCACCTTATTGTCACTTCTACACCCGCTCTCTTCGTCCACACTGTGCTGCATGTCGCATGCTTCTTTTTCTGGCTGTGTTCTATTATGCATGTGTGCGAGTTTATAGAGTATATGTTTAGTATGTGTGGGTTTAAAGGGCTGCATGCTTACACACTGCTCTGTCTAGGTGGGTGTTGGTATTAGTGTGTGTGCATGCATCTCTTTCTTTCTACCTCATTCTCTTATCTTCATCTATAACAGAGGCTGAATTTATGCCTTCGAGATTTTGAAAATGAGAACAATAAACCCTGCAAGTTAAATGTGGTTGGTTGTGATTGTTCAGCAGTAAGAGACAGACATTAAGAAATCACATGATATATTCCCATTTTTGCCACTCTGTTTTAAGATGGTACTCAAAAACAGTGTGATGCATGTTGAGTAAGTTATATTGCTTTCATCTTTTCACTGTTAACTTGAATGAAAAAAAATTAAAAAGAGGATGAAAGCATCTAAAGTTCCGCTGAAGCTCTAGGATTCAGTAATCTTATCAAGTGTATTTCCTCCAACATATCATTCCCCCACACATTCAGTCTTTGTTTTTGAGTTTCTGATAGACATATATTTTGTTGCCAGTGAAGTGATGAAATCTCTTTTTTTTATCGAGTTGTGTTTTCCTCTATGTTTACCCAGAGTCGTGCCATCATGGTATAATGAACAACAATTAAATGATAACAAAATTTAACTGATATCTCTCCTTACATCTGATCTTTTTGTAACTTACAATTCACTTGAGGCAGAGCAGACTATTGCCTCTGGAAGCTAGCTTTACCTTTGGGCAATGTTACCCATCTTTTCTGTCATTTTGTGGATGAGACCATGTTAACAGTTTATTTTTGACTTTTTCGCATTGAGGTTACACCCTGGGATCTCCAAGGGGTGTGCTTTTCAAGCTGCCCTTGACTCAGCTTCAGCAGCCGTTAGGTGTAATGCAGCTGCTCTAGTTAAGGGATGGGTGTTCTGCATCTCAGTTTGCCTACGTATGAAAACTCACTCCACACCACTGCTTCAACCTCAACTTAAACTCATCTTTAACCCTAAGCTTAGTAGAAAGCACTATTTATCAGTTGAACAGTCTTGATACTAAAAGGTGCTACACAGTCTTTGGGTTCTCAAAAAACTAGTTTGGGTTCTCCAAAGACTGGTAAATCAGCCAATAAACTTACAATCAGAATCACACCTAAATAAAGTAGCCCAACAATAACAATCCAGCTAGATGCTATCGTTAAATGTTAATGTGTGGTTGTTTGTGTTTAGCAGCTAGTTAGCTTGGCTAGCGTTGCTAGCCTTGGTGTGCCATGTTGCGTGACTCCAATTTCTGGTTCAGCGACATTGTAGTGGCCAGGTGACAGGTGTGTTAACTGTTTACTCTCTTTATAGACAAACATGCACTATCATGAATGTGAACACACACACACACAAGCACATGGAAAGTGTGACTTATGCTCATGACATATATAAATTCCCGTAACATAGCTGAAAAGAGTTGTTGGATGGAAGATTATTGTTACAAATTTCCTATATAAAACCTTTAAGTATGACACAGATATTAACCACCCTGGTAGGTCTATGGCTGTAGCCTACTGTTTATCTCCAGGTTCAGTCAATGAGCACAGATTCCAGTATAGAACAACCACAAATTATCCTTTCTCTTTGAGTGAGGATAAGACACACAGGATCATATGTATTCCTTTTGGTAAGTGTTTCCTCTGCTTCCAGTGTTTATGCAAAGCTAAGCTAACCATGTCTGCTACATTTTTAGCAAAGCCTTATGATCTCACTCTCAAGTATTTTCTGTAAAGCATTTCTGCAGTCCATTGGCAGGTCATAATCATGAATAACCCAAAAGAAAACAAGACAATACATACAATAGAACATTTACACCCCAGCACATTATATCAACATGTTTGAAAGGCATGACAACAAGCAAGGTTTGGACAGTCAGTAGTTCCAGAGTATAAATAAATATTACAGTTTATAACATGGGTTTTTCACTCAACAAAGGAAATATTGAGACCCGGAATAACATGTATACACATGAGTGATCAAAAGATCAGACTGGTTGAAAAACAAAAAACAGGTTAGAAAACAAAGGTGATGCAAACATTCATCACATTTTACAGACTGATTTCCTGCATTGACTCACTACATAGTAATTGCTCAGGTAATAACTGTGTTGTGTATTATTGATGAACTACTGAGAAGAAAGCACAAGTTGTACTAAACAATGTCTCTCAGTAAAGTCACTGACAAATCAGGAATTCTTTCAAACATCTGGTAGAGTTCCACTAAGTTGTGGCTTTTAGAGAGAGCAGATTGAACAAATTCCCCAAATCTCTCCTGGAAGTCAAGTCTGCTGGTATCAGAAGGGATAAAGTCAATCAAACAAGGAGGAACAAAGTCATTAAGAATAAAAATACAGGAGTAAAGTGGAGGCGATTGCAATATTGTCTTGTGAGAAATGAAGAAAAGATAAGAAAAACACACGTAAACACTTTTATTCACATAACCACTCTGTGCACTTACTCAGAATTACAATAGTATTCCTTGAGTCGCTGTGTGTGTGTGTGTGTGTGTGTATGCGTGTGTGTGTGTGTGCAGCACTTACTGCCACGTAAAGCATATTTCAGGCTTCTAAATGTGGTTCTCATTACGCAGCAGAGCATTTAGCCAAGACTCACTGTCTGCACCCCCTCTCTTTCCTGCATATGGCTTCATCTCTCTCTCCCTCTCTCTCTCTCTCCCTCTCTGTAATGACTGGGATATAAATGGCCCACAGGAGTAACCTCTCTCACATACACTTAGTGTTTTTGGAATGGGAGCACATTAACGTTTTTAATTTTTCATGAATCCCAGCCACAGTCAGCTTAAACTGCATCTCTTTAAAAACTAAACAAAAATGCTACAAAGATTTTACACGGTACATTCAAGCTTGTCATTCCAGATGTTCTTTCTCAGTGCACAGCACACACTGTGTTAACACTTGTTTAATGTGCTAATGTAATAGTCAATTGTTGGTGTATGAAGTGTGCTGGGCAGGGCAATGATGATGTTGTGATGAAAAACAGAATTGACATCATCTTGGTCTACGACTGTCATGAATTTCATGGAATACCATCCATGCTATCAAGGCAATTCACTTTGACTTAAAACTGTCAGTCAGCCAGTGAAGCAAGATAAAACATTAGGGGATAAGTCATTCATTCAATGGGGATGACAAATATCATGCCATTGTGAATCTACTTTGTGGCGATATTTTCAACCAACATTACCTTGTTTAGTGACCTGACACTAGCAAGAAGAAACAGCAATACCATAAGATAGAATTTTGGAAAAACAATCTAAAGGAATGTTCAGTTGGGGAAAACAAGACATAAGCAATACTTCATACTGATGGAATTTTGACGTGATCCAAACATCTGTTTGTTCATACAGGGTAACCAGGACACACCAGCACCCCCGGACTCATCCATGGCCCAGGCTTACCCATCAGCCCAGTTTGCCCCAGCACCCCAGAACAGCATTCAAGCTGAATTCACAGCTTCACACCCCCATCCACATCCACACTCCCACCCACATCCACACCAGCACCCAGCAGCACCACCGGACTATACTGGGGTCCAGGCCTCCATTAGTGAGCATCCGCTCAACATGTACCAGTCCTCGCAGAGCCACAGTGATCAGGGCGGGTCAGAGTCCAGCTGCCAGACGGTCACAGGCACAGCTACAGTAAGACATTATGAGATGCACTGTTGTTTCAGTGTGTAATGATCCAAGATTTGAATTAGTATTTCTTTATAGCAATCTTTTTTTTAAACATGTGGAATAGTGTGGAAAGCCTAAAGAAAAGAAAACAGATTGAGGTAATTCATCAGTTTGTACTTTACATATTTTTTCCTTTAATGTAAAGTTTTGCATAAATACAATCTATAGATACTAATCAATTGAGGGTGAGGTTAAATAGGAAGAACAACTTGGAAGAGCCCATTGACTTGAGCTACACTCTACCCTTCCCATGTGCTCAAACCCTATACAGATCAGGCGGAAATCAAGCAAGTTAATGAGCAGCTAATGGGTCAGTTTGTAAAAATGTATTTTTTAACTTTTTAGCTATTTATAGTTGTGTGTTTTGAAAAGCAAGAAAGCATAGATAGAAATCATTGGACACAACAAGTTTTGTGGTAAGCTAGAATCTTCAGGGGTGCAGTGCTCTGTCTTGATAAAGTAAATGGTAATTGATCTGTATTCATATACCACTTTTCTAGTCTTGATGACCACTCAAAGGTCTTACCCATTCACACACACAGTGCATCTATAGGCAGCACTTTTTCTATGAGAGAACAGCACAGCTCCCTTAGCGATAGCTGTGGTGTGTAGACTCATCGGACTTTATCGAGTAAGTAATGGGTTTGTAATTCTGGAACTTGAATGGGGTTGTAGGGCCAGGACATGACCAAGAGGCATAGCACCCGGAGCAAATGCATCCCCATTATCTTATTAGGGGGAAAACAGTTGTTGTTGTGCTATCAAACCTCTACCAAACCAAATAATCCACAAGTGTTTGTTTGTACAGTATAAATTACTCCAGATGCAAAAATACACTACAGCATTTGTATGAGGTCATTAAGAGTCACATGAATGGTAGTTTAGTTATTATTTTTATGACATGCCAGCGACATTGAGTGGGATTCAGTTTTGGGTTGTCCGGCCATCCATAAGTCCGTATGTACGTTTATCAATCTTCAGAGCACCTCAAGAGAATCTTTTTAAATTTGGTACAAATATTAACTTAGATTAACAGATTAACTGACAAGCTTTTGGCAATCAAAGTTGAAAGGTCAAGGTCACAGTGACCTCAGAAAAACATTTTTTTGTGTCAACTCGGTCTTTTGGAGATTTGTTAAAAAATTGAACAGTTGTCACAAGGACTCAACGATTAATTGATTCGATTTCAGTGGTCACAGACCTCATATGAGTCCACAGGAAAATGTGTAGACTGAAACTGCCGTGGCTGACGGAGGTATACAAAGGCGTTGCAGTATTTCCAGTATATTTTGTGAAAATCAGAGAGATACTACATCACAATTTAGTTGTGCAATCTTGTGTTGCATAATGGCTATTACATTGAATCTTGAATGTCCAATTTAAAACCCATGTTCAACCAATTATACCCAGATCATCAGTAAACAGGAAGATTACCCTGTCGATGGTGAGCTCCACTCTAAGGCCCTTACAGTCCCTACAGTTTTGTTTTTGTTCAACTATATAGCACAATCAGAAAACAAGGCCCTACAGTATTATTCTATGTGGTTATCCCTCTAGTACTCCAGTAAATTGTCAATGTTGTCAGGGACCATTTCAAAGTTACAGTTCTAATAGAATTCATATGACTTTTAATGCTGCATAGACAAGTGCAGTCTTGCAGGCAACAAATATCTTGCTTGTCATCTTGTTTTCTGTGAAGGCATAACTCAGTTCATTTTCATACATATTTATGAGACCATTGGCCTTAAGTGTCAAAAAGATGTTTATTATTTTACATATTAATATTGTGTTCTCTCAGTACTGCAAAAAATATTTATTTTGTTTTTTCCTTCTCAACTGGACTTCAAGACTTAATTCACACATGAAATATTGACCTAAACTAATATTATGCTAAAAAAAACCTAAATATATTAACTAGAAGTCCATTTGTAGCAAGTATCACTCTTATCAGACATAACGTTTGATCAATGATGAATGATTTGATAATACTGAGAAATAAATTGATGATTTTGATTTTAAGACCATAATTATTTTTTTGTAAATCAAGACAATATTTGATGGAGAAAGCATTTCTTTATGATTTCTTGATAGAATATCAAATGTAGTGTGTTACATAAAGATTATGTTGATTAATTCCTATTAAATCAATATACAATATATTTATTTGTGTCTTTATACAAGAACATTTATTTTTACTGCCTATTTTCAATGTGTTTTTTAGATTCACTGTAAATAAATAGTTGCTAACAGGTGTGTGCAGTTATTCCATTCAGGCTTCAGATACTCATCCTGAAAAGCAAAACCCATTGTAGCTCAAACATTCCATGCACCAGTTGCTCCTGCTTGTGAACTTATGAACTTATCTAAAGCTATTCAGATTTTTTCTTCAAGTAAAGTTCAAAAAAATATTCTAAGTTACTGTAAATTACCTTTTGCATCATGCACTACCCCGAAAAGGCCATGCAAATTGCAGAAACTGACTTTAAATATATTTTATGGTATATTTACTGTGTATTTTATGGTATTTTATTGTAACAGTGTTAATTTTAAATTTAACAGTGTTAATTAAAACAGTCATGCAATTTACCTCACAAAACAGACACATTTAATTGTGAAGTAATTCAGACACATGAACAATAAAAAATGCTTTGACTATTAATTCAGCCACTTGTCATGGGCCAAAGACCAAGTGAAATGAGAGAGTACAAAGATAGTGTCATTTTGAAAAGGAAAAGGATCAGACAGTTCAAACCCTGTCTTCATTTGATGCAGTTGTGGAAAAAAAAGGTCAGTCAGTCATTGACAATGAGTGCCATTTCTAGTTTCACATTTCTAGTTTTTCAGATATTCTAATTCTGCCTTATCAGAAATGCAAGCCTTGTTTATGTGCTGGGTACTGAGTGTTGTACATTTATTTCTTGCTGCAAGTTATTCTACCAGAGGAAAGAGTGAGGCAACAAAGCATGTTGGCAGCAAGATGAAGGCATACTGTACATCTGGACGTCTCATTAGTTATCCTTCACACTCAGTCTGTCTCCTGCACTGCTTCCCCCACACCATCAAACCTTCTTCTCTCTACTTTATTTTCTCTTTTCCTTTTCTCAGCCACGTGCCTCTCTGCATCTGGGACACTGATTATCTTGCTCCACCAAGCTTCAGCTGTTTGTGCTAACAATGAATCTTAGCCCCAAAATGATGACAGATGATTCTGACATCATTTCATGATCTTATAGACAATAAACTTATTTGACATCTGCATGGTACATTACATATTTTGTATGAATCCTATGCCTTACAGGATAAAATACAATTATTAAATGTAATTATGGATGAAATGATGTATTTTCACAATTATTCTGTGGTTTTCAAATATAACTGTGGCATTTAAAATTGGCCTTATTTTGTATGACTCAAAATATATACTGTCTTAAAGGCTGGATATTTTCCTGGATATAACAGTTGCAATCGTTTGTGTCTTTGATTCCACAAGATGTGATCTGATTAAATGAGCCATTCACAGTTTCACTGTACCGGCCACTTGCATGGCATAATCTTTGAGACAAGCATATGCTACTGGCAGGATCAACCAGGACCACAACCTTTGATATTCTGCTCCATATTTGCACGACTGCAGCTGGCGAGGCCGTGGTAGTTCTCCTGATGTTATTTGAATAGTTAATGCTACATTGCTTTTGTGTCACATTTCAGATACTTCCTTTAGTACCAGGCAAAATACTATTGTATACAGTTTACAGCTACAATGTTTTGTGCCTGAGGGTGGAAATTGGCAGCACTCTGTCATTTCTCAGTAGCATGTGTGTGCTGGAAGGATGACCTCATCTGACCAGAGTGTTTATAGAACAACGTCAGCCTCGTTTCCCCTGACCGTTAACCCCACATTGTGTTTTTTGAGAGAAGAAGGGGGTTAAGAGAGAGAGAAAACAGATATTTTGAAACTTCCAATCAAGAAGCTTATCATGTGTTCTGAACTGTATGTTAAAGTGCATCATAAATTCAATTCAATACAATTTTATTTGTATAGCACCAAATCACAACTATCTCAAGGAACATAACCTAGTAAGGTCAAAATGTTCAAAAATTATAAGAACATCCAAGAGTTGGCGACTCTGGAGAAATAAAAAATCCTTTTAAACAGGGAGAAACCTCCAGCAGAATCAGACTCATATCCCAACCATCTGCCTCGAATGGTTGAGGTATGGAAAATGGGAGAGAATGTGAGTGATGGGCAGGAACCGAGAGAGAGCAGAGAGAGGGAAAAAGGGCTCAGTGCATGATGGGAGTTCCCCCAGCAGTCAATACCTATTTCACCATAACTAAGGGATGGTTCAGGACTCACCTGACCCAGCCCTAACTACAGGCTTTATCAAAAAGGAACATTTTAAGTTTAACCTTATGTAGAGATAGTGTCTGCTTCCCGAACCCAGAGTTGGAGACGGTTCCACAGGAGAGGGACTTGGTAGCTGAAGGCTCTAACTCCCATTCCACTCTTACAGATTATTGGAACCATAGAAGAGCCTGTGGTTTAGGAACAAAGTGATCTATTTGGACAGTACAGTCTTATGAGCTGGCATGGCTTGATTTTAAGGGCATTGTATATGAGCAGCATGATTTGAATTTTAAGAATCCTTTCTAAGTCACAATATTGTGCTGGTGAAAGAAGACTGACCTATAGAGACTTATTTTGTGACCAGGACACTGTCAAATGACATGTTCTGGTCAAACGAAACTTCAAGTCATTCCTCAAACCCGTTATTGGCTAGTTCAGGGAGTAAAAATCAGAGGCATTATCTACTTAAATAGTTTTAACTGTATTTTATTATAAAAGTATATCTATTATTTAAACTATTTTAATTTCCTTCAAAGTAAATTCTTGATGACATCAATCCTAACACATAAGTAATTTGTAAATTTATATACAAGCTTCAGGTTGTGACTATAGTCCTGTAGGTTGGGTTAGGCCTGTAAAAAAGCGTTTTTGAACAATGCATGACCTTATTGTGATTTTTTTCTAATGTAACTTATCACATTATATATGAAATATAATGCAAGATATCTTCCATCGATTTTGTGTGAAAAAACACACAAACACTTATTGTGCATAGGGTAATTATAATTAACATTTCTTAAATAATAAATTCTTAGGGCCTGATCGACTAAACTTTGGTACGTGCAAACCTTTAGTAACTAAACCGCATTACATGCAAGCTGATCTACTAATGGTGCGCACTGAGGATTGCGTGCAGAGTAACACACGCTGTCCATTAAGGACGTTTTCCTTAATGAAGATGCAATATCCGGCGTTTCTGCCCAAGTGCGCAAAATATTGGAAGGAATAGATACAAACATTTTAATTTAGCACACGCATTGTGATTTACAAAGCCTGAAAATAATTGCGGGGATTGTGACTTCGTCCAAACAAAACTGAGCATTCACATCCACTAAAAAATAGAATATGTACCTAAAGCCTAAAGAAAAATTTACATTGACATTCATTATGTCTTCCTAGTTCCCTCTTTTTGCCAACATTACACTTTTATCTGGGGTTTTTGTTTTTCGCAAGTGGCGCTTGTCTTACCGCCATCTTCTCTTGATTTCATCGGCCGTTATTTTTGTTTTACCCACAGCATTTCATTTCTGGTAGATACTCTCCCATATCAGGTTTCTTTGAGTTGTATTCATATTTCTTTGCTGTAGCTCAACAACATGTTTGTTTGCCTCTTCCACTAACATCTCCAATTCCATGGCATTAAATTTTGCTTTGCGCTTCTGATCCCACTGCTCTTGGTAATGCTCCACGGCGGAAACCAGTAACGGACGCAAAACACTCACTTAAATTCTACTGCTACTACCATGTTTGCACCTGTTATCATTTACGCAATTATTTTTAGGAGATCACTCGTTAAACGCCGACCATCCAAAAATGTCTGTTATAATGCACATGCAATTTAGCACTCTTTATTTGGGATCTTAGTAGATCAGGCCCATAGAGTATAGTAACAATTATACATAAATAAATTGTATTTCACTGATACTGACACAAACATGTAACCAGTCCACTCTTTCAGGCCAACTGTGTTGTGTAGCAATGTTACTCTTACTATCCTAATGAGTCCATACCATTATTGTGCTTGTGTTATCATCAGGCATGCCCACAGAAAATTCTGTAATATCTGGCACAAATATTCAGTGGAACTTAAGTATCAACTAATATGAAATTTGGTGGTCAAATGTCAAGGTTACTGTTAGCTCAAGACAAAATAATTCATATGCTAAGTATAATGAAATGTAAAAATCTTTGTCTTTTCTTATAATTTGATAGGTTGGTGAAGGGAAACAACTGTGAAGCAGTGATTCTGGTTTCTTTCTCTTTCTAGAATAAAGTATAATTAAATTCTGACAAAATTCTAAACAAAAAATGTTTTGCAATAGCCTTTTTTACTATTATCTTTTCAGGTTACATTTAATTGTCTTCTCTCCTTCTCTGGGAACATGAATGTTAGCAAAATTTCCAGAATATCGGAAACCACTACACATTCAGCCTCGCCTCAACTCACATATCGGTTCTTGATGCCAAAAGCGGATGAGATGAGACGCTTTGTGTCACTGTTTGTTTCATTTTTTATAACTCCTGTAGGTGGATGTCACCACTGACGTGGAGCCATGCACAGATGGCTGTCACTGTGTGTGTGCACTTATTTCCGTATGTGCCCCTGTATACCTCAGCATTGCATGGAAGACACCCAGTCTGTCGGCCATATGCAGCTTTTTTCCGAGCTCACACACCCACACAAATACACACATATACACACACACAGCAGGCTGTATTTTTAGCTGACTTGGAGCCTGGTAATCGTGTGAGCAAGAGAAAGAGAGAAGGAGCAGGGAAGAGTAGAAAACATTCTTTCTGGTCCTCTTACACATGCTTGTGGTATCTTCCTTGCTAACATTTCGTGCCAGTCTTTTCAGTCAATTGAATTATAGCCCCTCTTATGTTATTGTGCCATCACTATATTAAGACACCAGCAAGAGTTTTTCTTGAAATAATCATATGTTTTGAAAAAGCAGCTCTGATGCCTTCCAAAGGACACTTCAACACTTTGTGTAACACTCACACACAAACAGACACACACAAGCACACACAGACTAACAGGAGACTGTTGAATCCTCTCTTGTGTTTAACAGCCATTGATCTCACTCACACTGAGAGCTAAAGGAGAGACACAGACTGCTGCTGCGACCCTGTATGTGTGCAGGAGCATATATCATGTTTGGCTGGTTGGTGATTTTGTCTCATGAACCATCTATAACTTGTAGCTACTAATTCATGGGCTCTATGGATTAGGCCTCACCTCAGCTTTTTGATTATTTTTAATAGTGTCTCACAATATAGTTGTTCGGTCAGTGATTAATGTGAGAACTGTCCGGAAATGAATTGCCAACCTATCACCCCGCCCACCCTTTAACATACACCTGCATGTTATGCAGGCAGGACTCAGACCAGGCAGTGGAACTGTGCGGTGATCAGATTCAGGATTGTAACCATTATTATAAAAAGGGACATTTGTTAAGATGCTCAGGTTTTGGAGACAGTTTAATGCCCAGGGGCCTCATTTATAGAATTAAAATTGGTGTACACAAAAAAAGATTTATAAAACCCTGCACGCTTACAGCTGAAAGCAATTTTCCCTTTATAAATCACAGTCCACCTAGAAACATGCATACGCGGATCTGCCTCATATCCCGCCCTCTACACGCCCACATTCAACCATAAATGGTCAATGCAAAGCACCTCATGCATATTAAATTATCCTGCTGACCAATGGGTTTCTACTGTGAATCATGGCATCAAGCGATGAAAAGAACAAGCACAACAAAAGAACGGTCCCTGAAATAAAAAAAGATTAAATTCAAATGTCGAGCCAAAGAAATGTTGCTTCACACTGTCAGAATGTGAGCGAACTTGTTCACCTGTACATATTTGTATTAAACTGCACTATCCACATTCTATAGAATTTAACATAATTATATTTCTAAGATGATTAAAATTACTACATAGAAAGTTTATATTATACAGTGTTAATCATACCACACACAAACCTGTGGGCTAATAAACCAGAGTGGTGAGAACTTGTGTTTGTACTGGGATTGTTCAGTTCTGCCGTGTCAGTCTGTGTAATACTGGACTCAGTTCAGCAAAACGATCCAAGATCCCAGATCTATAGAATCTATATCAGCTGATTAGTCATCATCATGAGACCAAAAATCTATGTGATCACTGAACATTTGTTTCCTCTAAATCCTTCAGTGTCACAACAGTATTTATATAAAAATATATAAATAGAAATATATATATATTATAAAAATGTTAGGGCTGCAAAGCAGCACTGGGTGGGCCCGAGCACATCCATTTTGAAGCGTTGCATGCTTTTTGTCTGAAAAAACAAAAATAACCAGTTCTGAGAGAGAGAGAGACGTAACCTTTGCAAGACATAAAGTTTCCTTTGATCTAGGAAGACTGAAATCAAAGGATTCATGGTCCATGTATGTCCGCGTTACAGAACATCGTGTTTTAATGGCGTGTAATCAAACTTTGACACCACGCCACGGTCACACCGTGTGATTAAAAAAAAATCTGTCAGTCAGTTTTTATCTCCATCTTGTTGTGATGACACTCATCTCAATTTGAAGTTGATCCGATGAAAACCCTGGTACAAGTGTATCAAAGAAAAAATGTGGAATATGGCCAAAATGGCCACTAAATGCAAAATAGCAGGCTTCCTGTTGTGTTTTTCCAATTGCACCAAGAGACTTTTTTGTTTGTCTGGTCATGATACACCTGTATATCGATTTTTGTGAAGATAGGTCAATGGGAACACCTTCTGGGGGTCTCGGGGGGTCTCGGGGGGCACCGTTGAGCCATTTTGCGACGCCCATTGAAAATTCCTTCAGAATATGTAAATTTTCACCACTTTCTAACTTTCTGCAAATTTTGGTAAGAAGTTGAGCATGTTAAAGCCCTCAAAAAGCCATTTCATTTGCCTGAATAATAATAATAATAATAATAATAATAATAATAATAATAATAATAATAATCCTTACAATTTCAATAGGGTCTCACCAGACACCTTTGATGTCTGTGCTCGGGCCCTAAAAAGCAGATTGGACAGATTACTTCACATGTGGGATCCTAACATCCACTTTTTTGGAATAGTTTTTCTTTATTTTTTCAGAGTGATCTCCAGTGCGCTCTGTGCACCTGTTGGCACAGTAACGTTCACTGCACAGATTTTACACATACTCGTCCTTGATGATTCACAGTGTAAGAAGATATTATAAAAAACTATTAATTACTCAGCTCTGCAACTCCACTGTTTAATGGAATCTGAACGTAATTTGGTTGAAGTCGTTTTATATCTTTTTCAAATGAAGGTTCTTATGGAACTGTTTTGTCACGCTGGCACAAATAATGCTGTTGGTTTTAATGTTATTGATAAAGTGGATCAATAATCTGCTTCAGTTCACCTCCTCACATCTGCATCGTCATTTTCCCGTCTCCAAAATGTTCTCACACATGAGTAAGAGTTAGCATTGAAGTGCGCAAATTCTCCCGTCAAGTTTGTTTTTATAGATCCCAAAGTTTGCCTGGGAAATGATGTATTCAAGTTTCAGGCCCCGTTTGGTGCGTACGCAGCAGTTATAAATGAGGCCCCTGGATTTTATGATATCATTTCTATGTTGTAATCAGGCTGCACGTTCATGTAGACACATGATGTGTGCACCCACTGACCTACCAACTATGGTACTATAGTGAGGTTGCCAGTGAATATGATTGCTTTAACAGCTTAGTTCTGAGTGAATACAACTGTTCCATGATGTGTTTACTTTACGTTTCTTTTAGTGCCCTAGCTGTCAGGTCATAAATGCAGACTATTGGAAACTCCACTGACCACCATGGTCCACTGACGAGGCTGAGCTAAGAGACTACAAAAGGGAGGGAGGGGCTCTATCTTTGGCAGTTCTTTTGGAAAGACATTGCTTTCTACACAGCCATCGTTTGGGTATAAGCGTGTGATGAACTATGAAGATACAGGTCCTTCCTGCAAACATTCATATTGAAATGTATTTGAGACAATGAAATATTTGTGGTTTCCACCTCTAGAAATCATCCATGCCTCTACAATGGAACTCCTGCATAGAGGGAAGCCTACTAGGGGATACGAATTCTGGCGAATCCAGAACTCAAAATCTTAAATAACTCCAGATATACAGAAAATATACTGCTGCTTTTATTGTCAAGAAAACTATAAGGAGGTAGTATAATGTGATCATAGATGCTGGAAGGGCTTTTCTGCATCTTTCATTTGTTTCCTTTATTCTGTCTTTTCCAGCAGACAGATGATGCCGCTCAGACGGACAGTCAGCCACCAACACAGTCTGTACCTGAAAGCACAGATAACAAGGCCCAACCTAAGAGACTTCATGTCTCCAACATCCCCTTCAGGTTCAGAGACCCAGATCTCAGGCAAATGTTTGGTGTAAGTACAGTATATCTGATGCGCATACAGATATGTAAGAAATGTCAGGTAAAATATAAATGTAAAATATTTTTATATATGAGGTTTTATTTTGGTTAACAATCACGACATTGAATTGATGACATGAATATGAGATTCGAAACTATAATTGATCCAGCATTAATGTTTTGCTTGTCTCTTTACAGCAATTTGGAAAAATCTTAGATGTGGAAATCATCTTCAACGAGCGCGGTTCCAAGGTATATGATACTTTTTAATTCTTAATCTTTTTTAGATTCTATATTAACTGTTTCTGGCTCTCCTATATTGTATAACCTTCAAAACAAACACACTCCGCCCTCAATGCTCCTTAAGAAGCTCCACCCATCAGAGTCATTCATGCGCATTGACAAGGCAAACCACTGATCTCAACAAGTTGGAATTAGCAACCGCAAACATTTGCATTGACCGCAGGCAAAATCACCCTTTGTATTTACACAAAATACAGGTTCAATGGCTAGAATCAGCCGCAGCAGTAACGGCGGGTTCACACTGGACGCGGAAGCGACGCCGAAGCTAATCTAGCTAATCCCTAGAGCGCTGGCACGTGGCTGTTCACACCGGATGCTGAAGCGCCGTGCTAATAATATCACATACTTTTGCTTTGATCAGCCTACAGTAAAAACGGCATTTAATAATTTTTTTCAAGCATAGACTTACTTGTTGCTCCATCATTAACTGCAACAGCGTCCCAATGTTTGTATTTTTGTCTCATATTTGCTGAGGATCATAAAACTCACTGTACTTCTCCACTTCATTTATTAATTTAATGTCATCCATCTTCAAGAACTTCTACGCTGTTTTCTCCGTTCAATGTCGGATGTAGAGGGTTAATTACGTATTCTCCACTCAAGCCTATGTGGAGAATACATAGCCCCCCCCCCCTCTCTTTCTCTTTTTATCTACACCGCGTTCCACATTATTATGCAGATTACACTTTGCTCAGATTTTCCTAAATAGTAATGCACAGCCAGTCAGTATATTTTTCAAGTCATCAACTGTTAGAGTATAATTCAAATTTTATTGAACAAACCTCCCAATGATAACAGTATTTTTTTTTTAAATAAAAAACTCAAAATGCAGTGTTCCAAATTATTATGCAGTCTCTGAGTTTCAAGATATTTTATAAGTTGTAAAGAAATAAAAATTGTCATTTGTTGAATTTGCAGCATTAAGAGGTCATATTTACTGAAATCAAAAAAAGGTTTTAATCAAAAACATCTTAACAGGTCAAGTTACATGTCAACATAGGACCCCTTCTTTGATATCACCTTCACAATTCTTGCATCCATTGAACTTGTGAGTTCTTTGATAGTTTCTGCTTTAATGTCTTTGCAGGATGCCATAATAGCCTCCCAGAGCACCTGCTTGGATGTGAACTGCCTTCCACCCACATAGATATTTTGCTTGATGATGCTCCAAAGGTTCTCAATAGGGTTAAGGTCAGGGGAAGATGGGGGCCACACCATGAGTTTCTCTCCTTTTATGCCCATAGCAGCCAATGCCCCAGAGGTATTCTTTGCAGCATAAGATGGTGCATTGTCATGCATGAATATGATTTTGCTTTGGAAGGCACGGTTCTTCTTTTTGTACCACGGAAGAAAGTGGTCAGTCAGAAACTCTACGTACTTTGCCGGGGTCATTTTCACACCGTCAGGGACCCTGAAGGGGCCGACCAGCTCTCTCCCCATGATTACGGCCCAAAACATGACTCTGCCACCTCCTTGTTGACGTCTCAGCCTTGTTGGGACATGGTGGCCATTCACCAACCATCCTTTACTCCATCCATCAGGACCATCAAGGGTTGCACGGCACTCATCCGTAAACAAAACAGTTTGGAACTTAGTCTTTATGTAGTCCTGAGCCCACTGCAACCTTTTTTGCTTGTGAGCTTGGTTTAGAGGAACGAATAACAGGTTTAAGGACACTTGCAAACCTCTTGAGTATCCATCATCTTGAAGTTTGCAAGACTCCAGAGGCACCAGCGGCTTCAAACACCTGTTTGCTGCTATTCAATGGCATTTTAGTGGCTGCCCTCCTAACCCTACGCATTTGTTTGGCAGAAATCTTCCTTATTTTGCCTTTGTCTGAACGAACCCGCTTGTGCTGTGAATCAGTGACAAATTTCTTCACCGTCCGATGATCACGCGCAATTCTTTTGGAAATATCCAATGTTGTGATACCTTGACCAAGGAATTGCACTATTTGCTGCTTTTCAGCAGCAGAGAGATCCTTTTTCTTCCCTATTTTGCCTGAAACATGTAGCTTGCTTAATAATGCGGAACATCCTTCTTAAGTAGTTTTCCTTTGATTGGGCTCACCTGGCAAACTAATTATCACAGGTGTCTGAGATTGATTTCAATCATCCAAATAGCCCTGAGACACAATACCATCCATGAGTTTAATTCAAAAACTAAACAATGAATGTTTTTAACCCTTATATCCAATTTGCATAATAACGTGGAACGCAGTGTATATGACTGCTTGTGGATGGGCAGAGGGGGACATTTAATAATGTGATCGGTAAAATTGGTAAAATCAAATCTCCAGGACAACAGCAGGGGAATACAAACTATGGGATGCATATTTGATCATTTATATCATATCATGTCATCAATATCATTTAAAATCATTTTTCAGTGTGTTTCCTGGTGCGATACGCTTGCGTCAAGCGCAAAAAAAGACTCAACGCCGTGTGGCGCGGCGCTTCAGCGTCCGGTGTGACCCGCACAAAGGTTTAACATGGTAGTGGATGGGAGCCAGCTGGCTTTTAAGGCTTGGCGATGTGCTTACGCGTCGCTTTGGCGTCGCTTACACGTCCGGTGTGAACCTGGCGTAACAGTGTCTGTCTGCCCTTTAAGAAGACGACAGTCAGACACTGATGTACAACTACAGCTCCACCACCAGCGTTGCATGACCAGCGCCTGCCAGCTAGGAGGTTACGTACTGCAGTGTGAGGCTGCATAAGTAGTAGTACATTCATGGATTAAAGTTTTCCGTCGCTATGACGGATTTCCGTCAACTCCGCTCAGGGGGGGGGGGGTGTAACACTGATATGATTTGCAATAACTTCACCAATCAGCTGTGATTTTTTTAACCTTTTGTTTGTGAACCATGCCCTGCGTCTTTCTCATGTTTGAATGGATAAGTTGACGCGGCATTTAAAAAAAAAATCCATGCGTTGGCATATAATTGTTCTTGAAAGCATTGTGGAAATAAATGCTTGCTCTGACAACTTGTGCAGACGTTTTGTCATTTATAGCCCATTAACACGAATGGTGAAGTCTTGCAAAAAAATATTGGTTTTATGCCCTAGCTTTAAACTAGTAAGTGATAATGTACCACGTGAAGTTCAAATATCGAGGCGGTAAGCAGCCACGACCCAAAGTGAGTGCCGATTTTTTTTTTCAGTCAGATGATTTTTTTTTGCTTTAATCCCTGAGTACATGCTTAACATGAATAGGAGCTGAACTGTCAGCTAAAAAGTTGGAATTACCCATCACAAACATAAGCAAATGGGATAACACAATATACTGACCTAGGGGTTCTGTTAAAAAGCAAAAGTAAAACAAAAACAGAGAAACTTCTTCATCAGTTTTCATCCATTTCAACTCCAGGTCGTTTGTACAACCTGAAAATCACAGACGGTCACGCGGGTCTTTGCCCTTTAGTTATTTCGTTATCTTCTTTGGTAAACTGTAGTCTGTGGTGCTTCAGCACTTACCATTTGGAGCACGTATATGAAATGATTGTGGATATGACATTGTGTGACTTGTGTGAGCAAAAAGGTATTTTCAGTGGCTAAAGTAGCCGTTACATTTTGAAACAGTAGTGGTAGTGCATATTATCCTTGCCAGTTTTTTCAGGTATTCCTCCCATCCCTTGATTGTATTAGGCATAGGAATTATTACATTATTTAAATTGAGCTATAACAGGTGATCTGTTTGAGCGCAGGACAGGGTGCAAACTCAACACAGAATGACCCCATCCAAACCAGGATTCAAATCGTCTAGCTATGAGGCGACTTCTTATAATTTTCTTAATAACCATCAATCTTAGTTTGGGACCCTTAACTATCCTTCACATCTCATATAATCAGGACAATTGTCCATCCTCTTAATCACAAGTACAACAAGATATGTGCATTCAATGATAGCTAAAGTGATAAAACACATTATTGAGGGATGCTGGTATTGATGACAATGTTGTAGGTTGATGTTCAAAGTATATAAGTATATAAATAAAGTTCCACTCTATTTCCTTAACAACCAAGAGTCATGGCTTATCAATACTGGTATATCACAAGGTCCTCATTAGAACATTCTTCTTCTTGAATGTTGTTCATCAATGATGACGTTCCTAAAGCCCTATGAGACAAATTGTGATTTGTGGATATGGGCTATACAAATCAAATTTGATTGATCGATAAAGTCCTGAAGTTCATATAAGATTTTTCACTTTCGTCTTAATGTATTTTTGGATTTTGGCTATTGTTCTTTGCTGTTGGTGCCATTAGCAAAACCATAAATAACAGTGTTGTCCCTTCATTATTTTGTTCAATTTAATTTCCTATGTAATTACTTAATTAGAGGGAACCAATTTGCTTTTCAACTATGCAATATAGGTAGACAATTTACTGTATGTTCAACATTTACATCCAGTTGTGACTCACCCCTTGAAAGCTTTTATTTTTGAAACATTCTATCATAATCCTTAAGGCCTAAGTGTAATTGTGCCTTGTAGGCAATATAAAAGCATGGAAGTCTTCAATTCCATTAATTTACTTTTTTTTTCTTGCTCATTTACTTTATTTGATGAATATCCTATATCAATAATTGTTGTTAATGTATGCAAATAACATTAGCATCTGTCACTAACTATATACAGAGCTAATGAGTTGCTAGCTACATTATTTAATAGAGTTACAGGTCATAAGGTTATGCGACCTAAGTGCATATTTAAGAACTATTATTGGATATTGGAATGTATAAACTCAAGTAGAAGGTGAACGTTTTAATCCATTGTGTTCCTATTGATGTAAGCCACAGTTCACTGTAATGTTGAATACATTTTTTAGAATATAATTTGAATGTTGTTCTTGCCTCTCTCTGTCTGGCATGCAGGGTTTTGGATTCGTAACATTCGAGCACAGTGTGGATGCCGACAGAGCCAGGGAGAAATTACACGGCACCGTGGTAGAAGGTCGTAAAATAGAGGTGCATGTTCTCAAATATTTATCTGGACTTCTATCCCGTCTCTGTCTCCCTTTACGTTTTTTATGTATGTGTTTTTGTATCTGTGAGGGTCTGTGTGTGTTTGACAAGTCTACTGCCATGTCCCATTTTGCCATCTTTCTCATATCAAACTGAGTCTAATCATTTCCCTTTTCTTTTTCTAGCAGTTGCATTAAGCAAAACACAAGTAAATGTTGAACTTGTCCATCATTATTGTTTGTAAGAGACTTATATTTTTTGTTAGTTTACTTTTATTTTCATTTGCCTATTTTAATTGATTTTATACTGTGAAGGACCTTACCAAAGGTTTAAAAGTGAAAATCTACAATACCCAGCCCATTGACAAAGTTTTAATAAATGCTTAAAAAAGAAAGCAACTCAGTTCCAGTCCAGATCTTGCTTATCCATGGACAGAGGAAGTGCTTAGGAATTAGAAGACACAGGGAGAGCGAAATGCAAGGTTTGCAACTTACCAGACTCAGTGGAATGACTTTACATTAGGCTCTTTCAATATCTTGTGTCCACTCAATGGACTAAATATAAGACATCACTAACCTATAACGTATTGCTGGTGTCAATTACTTTCCACCAAACACTCAATAAACTTATACTATTCATCCTATTAATTCCCTCCACATTTTAACTATGGACCATTTTGTAGAATCTGCAGTGTCCAGAATTGAGTCTGGACAATGGGGACTTTACTACATGGGCTTCACTTCAGGAGGGAATTACATTACTTTTAAATGACTTGGAAGATTTGACAATATGCAAAAATGGGTTGGGGCATTTAAAAGTTAACACCCAAATGCCTAAACTTAAAAACAATTGCTTTTTTGCACCACGTTTGGGTTTGCTTCCATCTATCACATTTGCAATGCTCCATTTGAAAAAACCTTCCCACTGATATAAATTAATATATTTGTATGATTATACCCTTAAAAAGCTGTAGTTCCCTGGTACCACCTCCATCCACTTAGCCTGGTTAATGTAAGTAACAGCAGGCAAAGGAAGGCCCCAATCTCTGCTGTCGAGCTCTTTCTGAGCAACTCTAAGGCATTTCTAATGGTGATATGTAGTCATTCAAGTGTGTCCTGAGTATCCCGGTCTTAATGTCTCAAAGGATATTAATATTGGGCCAAGGGGGCGGAGCGTTCGCAATCTAACCAGAAGGTCGGCAATTCTGTACCAGTCTTCCCCCTCTGCATGCTGAAGTGTCCTTTGGCAAGATACTGAACTCCGAAATTCCCCTCATAGAAAAAGTGCTGCCCATAGATGCACTGTGTGCATGAATGGGTGAATTGCAACAAATTGTACTGTAAAGCACTTTGAGTGGTCATCAACTAGAAAAGCGCTAGATAAATAAAAAACATTTACCAATACAGGCCTACAGCAGTACCAGTTCCAGACCTCAAGATTCTGTAGGAAAACTGCCATCATCTTTTTTGCCACATAGCAATGTGGGTCCACAGATGGACCTTCACCCCTGTACGTACCCACTTCCCTACCTCCTCCTATTACTAGATCGTATTAACCTTAAGAACACAAGAATGAAACATGTATTTATGAGAAACAGACGGCCTTATAGTAATATATTCCTGTTGCTCTTACCTGTGCCTCCTCTCTTTTTTATGAATTTATTACACATAGCTTTGGGCCATTATCTGTTGATTTGGAACTACAGAAGTTCTTCCCAGGCACCTTTCGCAGTCTCCTACATACTGGACCTTCTTCCTTCACTCAATCATTCTCCTTCTCAAAACTACAATGTTAATCTTGTGGCTCTAGCTGCTAGCGGATAGCCCTTTCCCTGTTTTTGAATTTGACCAATTATCCACTTATTTGCCTGACCTTTGACAACACATTCTCATAGTTATTTGTTTTGAGCCACATTAGCCCTTTACATCCTTGTTGCGTACCAACTAAAGCTCATTAATGTATTTAACACAATTTGCTTTGGTGATCAAAACAACACACATCAGCTCCCTATCGAAGACCTTAAAAAACTCTGGTCAACGACGTTTCATTCGAATGTCTGCCCTATCAGCTTTCGATGGTACTTTTTGTGCCTATCATGGTGACCACGGGTAACAGGGAATCAGGGTTATCAGGGGAGGTAGTGACCAAACCACCCAATACTCCCATTCAATTTTCATAATGGCAGCTAAACTATATCTGAGCAGAGCTGTTTTTCCATTTATGCTTTCTTTTTTGTTCAATCCTTTTGTGTGATACCAGTTAAGTTCAACCTGCTTTTGTTAGATGGAAACATACTCACCCCACCGTATAGATTTCTTCAGGAACAAATATGATCACGTAAAAATTAAAGCCAGGATTAAACCACACATTTACCAAATATTTTTTTGTGTTTTGTCAAACTATTCCCATCAAAAGTATGAATGAGCTATTAGCAGTTGCTCTTTTCAACAGACAAACAACTACGAATAGATTAGTTAGATGCTGAAGAATTCAAATGTAATAAATTTGATCCAAAAGTAAATAATTAGCTGAGGCATACTTATGTGATTGCTAAGCTGTTAGTGGCTGTTTTTTGCATTGACCTTTGGAGATAATCAGATCTGTTAAACATCACACGGAATTATATCATTTCAGTTTTTGAGTATTCAGATTTGACTGAATCAGGATTCTGAAGACCATTTCTAACTCAACTCATATAAGTCTAAAAATACCTTCCCGATTTAGGAGTAGAATTTCTTGGAACCACAGTAAATAGTTAATTGTCCACCTCCTGTTGTACTGTCAATCTTTTCCAAATGTGACTTAAGCATAATTATCAGCTAGTTAATTTCCAACCCCAATACATTATCCACTTGTTAGAAGTGAAAAATAGAGAAGATATTTCAGTCTAATTTCTGGATTGTTGCTCATCTACAATTGCTCATCTATAACAGTAATTATCATTAAAGTTATTCAAATCATCTGGATTGCCATGCCCTCATGTTTGCAATGACAAAGTTCAATTATTTATGTTAATTCTTCTCAGCCTCCACCCATCTGCCCAACTCTCTGCAATGCCCAGAATATTTTTGTATGACCCAAATTAATTTTCAACATCTCTAAATAATTTAAATGATATACATTTCGCACTGATATTAAGACTGCATATTTCTTTCTTTTTCTATTTACGTAGTTGACGAAGAAACACAAACCTCCTGAAACATAACTTGGGTAATGATATATATTAAAATGACAAGAAGGTTAAGTTGCTGCCCTAATGAATTAATACCATGATCCCACAGATGCAGGATGTTGCTCTACTTCAAGTAGCAAAGCACATGAATCACTGGAAGCGTCAATAATGGATTATAAAGCAATGGCTCAGGTTGAATCAAAATATGACGTGACTAGAATGGCACTCCAAAGGCCCACTAACATTAAATCACCAAACTGAACATACCGGTACTCATAGATATCAATGACCTACATTTTCCTGATTTTCTTAATCAAGATGCATTATTTCCCAGGAAATTTGTAAAAATGTCAAAAAAAGCTCCACTCCTTTGTCCGGATCCAAATTTAAATGCATAAGATGAGATTTTGGTCCAAGTGTGATGGATGACGACAGCTTGTCTGGACAATATGGTGGGAGGTAAACTCTGCTTTACAGAGAGCTGAAAGAAAGTTTGTGCACTGGAATGATTGCAAAACTTTCTTGGCCACCTGAGTAAGATGCTGCTTATTCCTTTTTCATCCCCTGCTCCCCCACCATCTTTCCAACGGTAGCTTGTTTAGGGCCCCATCCAACACAGTTACAGCGGTAACAGTACACAAACAAGTGGGAAGGGCCAAAGGTTTGGGAATGGTAAGTGTGGGCGAGCAAGCCATTCTGCCAGCATTTCCTCTCACTCTTCCTCTCTCTTTGGAACGTTTGCAACGCTAAAACTCACGTTACATTTCTTTTTGAATTGTCGTTGGGTTGATGCTGTATATTGAGATATATGTTTTCTTGCGTGTCAGCGTGTCCATACACTAAGTGTTCTCCTAAAGCTGCGTGTGCGAGCGATACTGACTGAGACATGAATCCGTTTGCACATCACAGATTGTTGGAAACCCATTTATTTATTTTGTCTTATTTTAAAGGACAATGCACCCTTATTTTTTAGTTCGCTGTTGTTTGAATTAGGAATGATTGATGTGGTTGGTTTATTTCAGTAGTATCTGTTTTCTTAGGTTGAATTATTTAGGTTAAGATTTATTTTTGCAATGAATTTGAAAGGCTGTTGTCTGAGTGTGAATGCTTTGTGTTGCTTTCGTCACAACAGTTCTTCTCATGTTTTAACGGTTGACTGAACATTGCATAAAGCTCCCAACATATTCTCATCTATTAGCCCACTGACATTTTCTCTGTATTTTCCCCTCCTTTTTCTCCCCACCGCATGCATCTGTACATTTACAAAACATAATTTTGCCAAGTGCTTCAGTTTTTTAAAAACTTTTATCACTATGTTATTGAAATGGCACTAGAATTGGGGAGTGCATGCTGGAAAATGTCATAAAATTGAAAATATGCAAATGAGAAAGAAAACTGATTTGATTTGGATGTATTTTAAGCGTTTCTGAATGCAATTTCCAAAACACACGGGTGACATGGGTGTTTGCCATGACACATTATACTGTTTTCTTTGTTTACATCTCTGGGAAACTTTGCATGAAGATTTACTCTAACATTACTATATTTACTACTGACTTATATGTATCATAACTTATGGAGCTCTCTCTTTACCTGCTGTAGGTCAACAATGCAACAGCCAGAGTAATGACAAATAAGAAGACAGTCAACCCATATGCAAATGGTAAGGTCCTTGTTTACAGCGACTATAAAATAACAAATATTCAACCACATTCTTTTTCAGGTTTTAGGGTTTTACAACATTGAATTAATTGAATCTGACTACTGACCCTGATCAACAGACAATAACCCCTTACTTTTAAAGTGATAACTGTAAATGACCCATTAATGCCTTATTGGTTTTTTGATACGTTTATTTTGAAATGGTTTATTTTATTTTGAAAAGGCACTTCCTGGTAAATAAGGAAGCGATCGCTACTTTGCCGGTGCATGAAAAGTATACTCGTTTGTTGGTTTTAGCGCCTGGCTGGAAAAGGCCACAAGTTCTTACGGTGTGTTTATATGTCACGGACTGTAACCAGAAGGAAAAATAAAGGACTGTGAACCATCAGTACAAGAGATATTACCATCATTCAGCCGGGGATGCTACAGTAAGAACTTCACCTCATCGTCTCCGCTGCTTTGATCGACACACGGGATTACGGCAGAGGGACTTGATGTGATGGGATAAGATTGTGACACTCTCACAAAATGGAGGCACCTGATGAATCACTTTTGGACAACATGGACCAGATGACGGAGGTTTGTCAGCCTAATGAAGAGGAGAATCTCCGCCGCTCTGACCGACCACGGAACCCCACGGAAAAGATGCTCGCATTTCAGAGGGAGGAGGCTCAAAGAAAAGAAAAAAGGCTCGTCCAACTTTATGAACAATGGAAAACTCAGGCAAGTGAAGCAAGAGAACAGCTTAAATTGGACATTTCTGAGAGCAAAATGATAACTCTTATAGAAATCCTGGAGAAAGGTAGGGATGATGTTACCAGTATATATGTGGAAATTAGAGATCACATCACTCCATCTAGAGATATAAGACGTCGTGTGGATGCCTGCGATGCAGTCACAAAAGACATTATAAAAGTTGCATATGAACGGATGTCAGGCATAGATGGAGAATTTGACAGTGATGTAGTAAAACAGCGTCTCCGTGAGCTGCTTAACAGAGACTATGCACGCTCCATCTATGGATCCACAGCATCACCTTCAAGTTACCACTTTAGTGGCAAATCCAGCATTCACTCTGTGAGCTCCATCGTAGCAGCTAAAAGAGCTGATGCTGCAGCAGAGTTAGCAGTTAAGGAAGCAGAGTATGAGGGGTTATTGGAAGAGGAAAGACAAAAGGAAAGGATTCAGCTCCTAGAGGAACAGCAGAGGAAAGATCTGGAAGTTCAGAAACGTGAGTTGGAAAGACTGAAGGCAGAGAAGGATATTAGAGCTGCACGAGCCAGATTAGTGATTTACAATCAGGAAGTGATGCAGGAGGCCAGTGTGTACCCTGATCACAACACTATGAGACAGCAGCATGTGTTTCAACAGCAAACTGTGTCTTCAACTCCCATCCAGCAGTCTGCTTATGTCCCACAAACTGTATTGCCTTCACAAACAGATGTGTCACGTCTTGCTCAAGCAGTTCAAGATTCTATATCCCTGAACAGGCTCCCAATGCCAGAGCCATCTGTATTCACTGGTGACCCCATTCAGTTCATCGAGTGGAAAGCTTCATTCATATCATTGATAGACCGGAGGAACATCTCTTCAGCAGACAAGCTGCATTATCTGAGAAAGTACGTCGGGGGTCCAGCTCGGACAATACTTGATGGAATATTTTATAGAAGCGATGATGAAGCCTATATGGACGCATGGAACCGTCTCAACCACAGGTACGGTCAGCCCTTTGTTATACAGAGAGCCTTCAGGGAAAAGTTGACTAACTGGCCAAGGATCCAACCAAAAGATGCTGAGGGATTCAGGACACTTGCTGATTTCTTGCATGCATGTCAGGAAGCCATGCCTCACATTAAAGGACTTGACATTTTGAATGACTGTGAGGAAAATCAGAAATTAGTTCAAAAGCTGCCAGACTGGGCAGCATCACGGTGGAACCGCCAAGTCACCCAAGTTATGAGAGACAGGCAAGAATTCCCAAGCTTTAAAGAATTTGTTTCCTTCATGGTGATGGAGGCAGAGGTCGCCTGTAATCCTATAACGTCATTTTATGCTCTTCATTCTACAGAATCACCTAGAGAGAAGCGTTACGTCTATGAAAAGCTGAACAGTAAATCTAGTGTTCTTCATACTCAAACAGTCACAGAGACCGAAAGCCAAGTGAAATCAAGGCCAAGTTCAAACCCATCATGTATCTTCTGTAAGGACATTAACCACCGTCTGCACAGCTGTCCTCAGTTCATAGAGAGGTCACTGGAGGATAAACAGAAATTTGTGAAGGAAGAGAGACTCTGCTACGGCTGCTTAAAACCAGGCCATATTGCCAGAGATTGCCGTCATAGACACATATGTGACACTTGTAAGGGAAGACATCCAACATGTCTCCACGACGACTACCACACTAAAGCCAAACAAGTGCTGGTCTCAAGTCACGACATCATAGCTGAGTCAGCAACCTCATTGTCTCTCAGTGTGGACACCGAGGACCAATCTGTAAACACCTCCATGATTCTGCCAGTCTGGGTCTCCTCCATCAGCAATCCAGGTTTGGAAAAGCTTGTTTATGCCCTGCTGGACACACAAAGTGACACAGTCTTCGTTGACCAGGACATTAGCAAAGTCTTACAAACCAAAGCACAACCTGTGAGGCTCAAGTTAACAACCATGATGGGAAAGGATGTCTTGATGCACAGTGAAAGAGTTTCAGGCCTCAGAGTGCGTGGATACGACTCGAGAATCCTCATTGATCTTCCTCCAGCTTACACCAAGGATTGCATACCAGTGAATCGAAAACACATTCCTACCTGTGAAACGGCAAGGCACTGGAATCATCTCAGCACCATAGCAGATGAAATTCCACCACAACTGGAGTGTGAAGTTGGTCTCTTAATAGGCTACAACTGTTCAAGGGCACTGGCACCAAAGCAAGTAATCATGGGAGGAGATAATGAACCTTATGCAGTGCGCACAGATTTAGGTTGGAGTATCGTGGGATGTTCATCACCTAATCTCGAGTTACCATCTATTGCTAACATGTGTCACAGAGTTGTCGTCAGAGAACTTCCTCCAGTTACCTCATCAGACACTATCCGGGTCTTAAAGCCTGACTTCAAGGACGTGAGTAAGGAGGGCAAGGCTGTGTCTCAAGATGACATTCTCTTCCTGAATATGTTAAAAAATGGAATTCAAAGAAATGCTCATGACCATTGTGAGATGCCACTCCCCTTTAAGGAGAGAACTGAAGATAGCTCAGAGAGAGGGAAGAGAACAACCAGGAGCAAAGAAAAGGAGAAAGGTGGATCTCCTGTGGAGGAGGAGCGACAGCGCCACCTGGCGGACAAGAGGGAGAAATTGTTAAAATCTCTTCAAGTTCTGATGCAGGAGGGAAGAAGAGCGACGAGGAGGAGAAAGAAGACGAAGAACACGCAGAGAGTCGGGAACGTAGCAAAGAAGATCAAAAAGAGAGCAAGTCAGAGGAAGATGGAAAAAACGACAGACATTCACAAGAAAGGGGAGAAGAACCAGATGAAGACGTCTGACAACAAGACAACAGCGGAGAAGGCAAAGAGTAAAACAACAGGAGAATTGACAACGAAAGAAAATCAAAGTGGACAGAAGAATGAGGACACGCAGCAGCAGAGACATGAAGAAAAGAAAGAGGAGAGAAAAATAAGAAAAGATCGTGAAGGCGAAGCCTGGACAGGGAACAAAGTTTCAGATGAAGACGATGATGGGAGGAACACTGGCGGGGGCATCAGATGGACTGGTAAGAAGAGTGACGATTCGTCTTGGAGAGCAGAAAAGGGAAAAGGAAGGACGGCGTCCTGGCAAACCCTCTATCGTCGAACGCCGAGTTCAGAAGCTGATTCTGCTACGAGAGACTGATTAATCATCCTCTTCACGCCATACCCATATCCTTTATAGTATTGGAGTCATTATTTTGTAAATCATTCGTGTTTGCATCCCATATTGTTCTGAAATTCACTCGTGATTTGGTGGGAGTGTAAATGACCCATTAATGCCTTATTGGTTTTTTGATACGTTTATTTTGAAATGGTTTATTTTATTTTGAAAAGGCACTTCCTGGTAAATAAGGAAGCGATCGCTACTTTGCCGGTGCATGAAAAGTATACTCGTTTGTTGGTTTTAGCGCCTGGCTGGAAAAGGCCACAAGTTCTTACGGTGTGTTTATATGTCACGGACTGTAACCAGAAGGAAAAATAAAGGACTGTGAACCATCAGTACAAGAGATATGACCATCATTCAGCCGGGGATGCTACAATAACAGATCCACACCGATTATAATTTTTGATTACAAAATATGTGTTTGCATAAGTATTTACTCCCCCAGGACACAGTAAAAGTGAATACCTTTGGCCATGACCAGCAAGTCAAGTAACCTTGGAAAAAGTAATTGAAAAGCTCAGGTCAGAGTATGGAAAGAAGAACACCCTCAAGTGAATGACATCTCCAGTTCAGTAAAACCAGTGTATGGAATTCTGTCAAAATATCACATACATCCAAGGCTTGTGATGAAGGGAAAAAGTCTAAAGACGTACAAAAACAACCCAGCAATGTCTATAGTATGTAAAAAAATTATTGTTAGATCAATACTTTTCAGGTTTATTAGGGTTAGGAGGCCAGAGTTTGAAAATTATACATTGGAGATGGAGAAGTGAGAGGAAGTGCTGGTGGCAGCATCATATTGGGGATGTTTTTCTGTAATTGATCCTGGAAGCCTCTTGAGGTAGGAAAACATGATATACTTTTTAAGAAGCATGTGAATAGGGAGGGGGTTTGTTTTCCAGACAAAGAGCCCGAACATAAAACCAAAGTAACACAACAGTTTTCCAACCTCTAAATGCATTGGTTTTTCTTCAAACATTCCTATATACCTCACTTCTTTGACCATCTGGCTACAGGGCATAGAAAGCCAAATGTTCCAAAATTCACCTCTGTATGTCAATTAAGCCTATGATGTTTTAATATATAGTTAATAATATGAGTGGTGCACCGATGTGTCAGCCGTACATCGGTAGCGGCCGATATTCGCCTTGTTTACTGACATCTGCGCATCGGTAATAAACTTGACTTTCACCGATGTCATTGAACGATGTTCATTGGTATTTGTGGTAAAAACGCTGGGCACGTGCCGCGGCTAGGGGAGCAGTCGCCCCCTCTCCACTCCGCCGGAGGCTCTGTGTGCGGCCCGCCTCAAGGTTTTTTGGGGGGGAGGTCCTCACGGCGCCGCTGGTGCGGGGGGCTTTCTTTCTCTTGGACCGTGGGGCCTCGTCCGTCGCCGGTGAGCCTCGGCTGAGGCCTAGCAGCTGACTTAGAACTGGTGCGGACCAGGGGAATCCGACTGTTTCATTAAAACAAAGCATGGCGAAGGCCCACAGTTGGTGTTGACGCGATGTGATTTCTGCCCAGTGCTCTGAATGTCAAAGTGAGGAAATTCAATGAAGTGTGGGTAAAAGGCGGGAGTAACTATTGGCATTGGTATTTTTACCAAAATATGTTACTGACATTTCATTAAGACCCCAAGGAACCATATCAACTTGTGGCAAAATGGGCATAATATGTCTCCGTTAAATAAAGTTTAGTTAAACCAAAGATTGTTTCATAAATCTGATTGAATTTGTGCTCATTAAAAGATAAGAGTGATTAAGTGCTGAAATAATTTAAAATAGTGCTTTTTAAATAATGATTTAATTATTTTCCTGGCACAAAAGGGTGAATGAATAACAATAAAAGTAAAAAAAATCGGCTATCGGCTAGATCTTTGTTTTAAACATCGGTATCGGCCAAGAATTTCCATATTGGTGCACCCCTAAATAATAAAGTTCATACCGTGTTACACAGGCTGAAATTTCAGATAGACTGACACCTACGCACACAACGAACAGTAATCACTAATCAAATTCAGTTGCTAGTGTATGTTGAAGTGTGGTTATTGCACACAAACTAATGGCTTTTATAACATACATTCTTTTGGAAGTCAGAGCCCCACTTTACCTTTTCTCAGCTATGACTACCAAAGCTAAATGTTGTGGTTTCACAGGGAAGGACAACACCAGTGAGATCTTCCCAAGTTTGAAATTTGTATAGAAAATTGTGCTAATGGTCAAGGCAGTTGAGGTAACTACACGAAGTTCCCTTTTCAGTCTAAGCTTTTCTTGGGACAGCTAACTTTACTGTATCTTGATCAATTACCTATTCAAAGCTTTTGTTGGCTGAGCTGGTGGGATCATTCTCATGAAATGAGTAAGGATGTACCATTGTTCCGCAGAAACGACTGAGCCAGTTTAAGATTTGAAATTAAAATGAGGTTGTCATTTGTTGATTACCCGTAAAATAGACACATAAATGGCAATGAGCATGAGTCAGATGGAATGATGAGTGATATTTGAGGCTATGCTAACCACACCACTGTTAAAATGTGCCTGTCCTATTCACAAAATCAGAAAACTAGCCTATTGGAGGTAATGTTTTCTTCTTACAAATTCAAAAAAGAAACATTCTGTTCAGATCACAGTTGACACAACAGTTCCTCGAGTCCTTTGTTAGACACTCAGAAGGTTTGAAGTAGATCGATGCTCGTAAAAAAAACTGAAGGACACACAGACAGATTGATTTCTGGATTAATTTCTAGGTAGATCCAAATTCATTCAGAACATATGGATCATATACTTAAGCGTGATAAATTACTGCTCTGACTATTACTTATTGTCTGTTACTTTGTCCCACTGTCTTTCTTGTTTAAGGCTGGAAGTTAAATCCAGTGGTCAGCGCTGTCTACAGCCCAGAATTCTATGCAGGTAAGAGGGACATGCCCTTCTCTATTTGTCATTATCTTCCCCCATTCTTCAGTGTTTTTTCCACATCTTCATTTGTCCTCCTCAGCACCATCCCGATTTTTACTTTGACCCTTCATCACTTCATTCTATTTACCTCAAAGCAACATGCCACCAAGCAAATCTGTTAGCAGAGCAGAACTGTGCTGAATTGCACAAATGTAACAATAAATTGTCATCTCTCCAGCAAAACATACACACACTGCACTGTCCCCACCCACAGACTCTCTGCAATCTTGGCCATTCCACCATTTACCTTGCCCAACCCTTAACCGCCTTCCCAGCCCCCAGCCTGTAATTAACTATGGCCATTAAGGTTAATAAAAAGTACCTGTATTTTGTGATAAGAGGGACAAAGATAGATAAAAGAGTGTGCTAGAGGGTAGAACATCTAATTGTTCATTTCTGCAAGGACATTAAAAGGTATGAAATATATTTTGTAAATTAAAATCAATATTGTCACTTTCTGCAGACAGTCATTTGCCTAATTCACCCCCATGTTCTTTTAATTACAAAATTCCTTTGTATTGATTTAACTTTATCTCACCTTTCAAGTACCCTAAATACCATTGGGGCATGTTTGTTTTTGTGTATGTGGACATGTGCATAGAGTGCACAAGCTTTTCAGTCTTTTTCCTGTATTGGTGTTTATGTTACTAAGTTTAGAATTGACAGCTTTGCTTTTAGTTCAGTATCAGATATTGTCTCCCTCCACACTAACATACCTGGAAAAAAATATCACATTGTTCGACGGTATTTTTCTGATAAAGATCAAATCACCACATGATGTCCTGATCTTTAATAGATCTTCCCACCAATTAGTCCACTTGCTGATCATCAGACGAGCTAGCCAAAACAAATAAAATGAATCCAAGCTGCTTCCGGGGCACCACCATAAGAGTGTTTTCCTGTCATAAAGATTCCTTATTCCTTGTCTTATCTTGTTTGAAGTTAAGCAATGCTTTTTGAAGAATTGACTAATAGCAACCTTAAATAAAATTGTATCAGATGGCATCATATCGCTCGATCGGACTGAAACCTTTAGGGTTGTAGCATTTCCACTATTGGGCTTATATAAAATGGGACCATTTCCATGATATTAGTTATTGGGTCAAGTTTTACATTTTTAGTTCAAGGGAATCTGAACATTAGGTAGAAGGTTATTAACTAATCAGTAGGACCCTGGTTTTTTGTTCCTTGGACAGATTCTGAGCCCCTAACTGCGTGTTTGTGTGTGTGCATGTGTATGATTGAATTAGAATATAAAGCGTAAAGTGCTTTGAGTGGTCAACAGACAAGAAAAGCACCCGTATAAATGTAAATCATTCACCATAGAAGACATTATCTTTGTAGCCACATGCAGCAATTTGAAGGTTTTTAACTTATGTGGACACAGGAAAACAGTCAAGTGACCTAAACTTAAGCAACAATCAGCAAACAGCAAGTAAAAATGGAACCTAATGTTTGGTAGGTTATGTCAGTAGTGTTAAGGGATACATCACAAGCATTAGCATTTCAATCTTGGATTGAAGGTACAAACTGTTCTTCTATTTCTAGTTGGAGAATAAAAATCAAGAGTAAGAAAGAATGGAGAGAGAGAGCACAGGGGAGGGGGTTGTAGTGGAGTGGATCTATTGCACGGTATTGTTATTAACTTATCATCAATCTTAATGGGGGGCGACTGACACAAAGCTTAATTTGAGAGCTCGGGAAAGTGAAGGTTGAGAAGGAGATCGAGGTGCCATTTCCAACCCTAATTATACATCTCTTCCAAAAGGAGATCTAATAAAATGCTAATATAAAACAGTGAATCATTCATTGACCTGATGAAAAATGGAGGGTTTGAGCCAAAGGATAAGAGTTTCCCAAAGAGAGACAAGGAGAGGAGTAAGGCTGGTAATTGTTCCTATTCATCTTATGTCACCTTGATTTTAGGGCCGAGTGGCCCTGGCCACCCTTAAAGTCACACTGATGACTCTTTCCATAACTACTCTTCTTTGCTCTTGATATGGAGCTTGGTGTATACAATAGCAAGAAGTAAAGCACAGGCCATGCATTCCTCTTGAGGAGATAATATGCATCATTTCTGAACCTGTCTCCAGTACCAGGTTTTCCCTACCCAGCAGCCAATGCAGCAGCAGCATACAGAGGAGCCCACCTACGGGGACGAGGAAGGACGGTATACAATACATTTAGGGCAGCTGCTCCGCCTCCCCATATTCCAGCTTATGGAGGGTGAGCATCCTTTCTCATTCTTGTCCTGTTGTTTTTGCTTTCTCTTTGAGGTCTCCTGTCTTTCCCTTCCCAAATGAAAAGTTCTGAATATCTGTGCTCAGAGTCAGTAGAGTGATGCATGCCACGTCTTGTCCGATATGACATTGCACTCCCCAACTTCCACAGAATGCTTAGTCCACCAATAGGCATGTGCCTTTGTACATGTGCACGGAATCATGAGCAATGGCTAACAATTTGACCTTGTACTGTGGTGCTATTGGGTGAGGCTAACTTCATGGAGAAATGGGAGGTATTCCCCAAAGAAGAAAGGAAAAAACTAACAAACTAAAACCACTTCCAAGCCCCAGCAGCAGTTCTGGCTGAGCCTCCAAGGCTGACTCCCCTAAACAAAAGCAAAGGAGAGCTGTGTATTGTGGGTAGTATTATCTGATTTACCATTATTATGTTGATTCTTTTCATTTATTCCGTTTAGAAACATCCTGTTATAACCGACTGTAAATATGTGGCTTGTCTTTTATAGCTGCAAACATAACGTGACTTTCAGCTGTTTTTTACAGCCAGGGAATGAGTCCGGTGATAGGCCTGGTGACGTGTCACTAATAGTTCAGTCAGCCAATCAGAAGAGGGGCACAAGAGGCAGGCGTTCTGTCTGCAGCTCCAGAGAGAGGCATAAGAGAGGACATGGAAATACACATTGCAGCGTTTTTTTTCGACTTTAAACCACTGATATATCATCTTAGGGGTACAAATACCTCAAATTATACCCCAGAAAGGTGTCAAATATTGGGCCTTTAACATACAGTATGCCAAGAAATGTTTTAATGTGTCAGCTCATATACTGTATTACCTTTGCTTTAGTTATATCATATGGTGCTGAAATGAATCCCACAATAGAGGCAGCAGATAAGCCACAGACAATCTGTTAAAATAATCACTGTTGAAAATTAAATAACTTCCACCTATGTTAAAGGTTTGGTTATGTGTGAGGCACAAAACAACATGGGCGAAAGGTGGCTTGGGTTTAAATATGTCCTATGCTAAGGTCAAAGTACCTTTCTGATCAGGGTTAAAAGTAGCAACATTATTAGTCAATTGGGAATGAGAATCAAATAGCTGTTCTTTACAGTTTAACTAACACTTTGTTCCACCCCAACATCCTCTCTTCACAGACTTTATCAGTGCATGTAATAAAGCCTGATTTCCTCCTTTGCTCCCATTATAGTTACTTCAGGCACTGGAAGAAAAGTGTATGTTTGGGGCTTTTCACACAACCAATGCCAGTGAATAATATAGCTTAACTTTGGACTGTAATTGGCTACTTGCACTATCGACCTAAGGGTTCGCTTTTTATGGGAGGACAGTACACTCTACACTCCATATGTGAGTCTTTGACAACACTGCCTTTATGAGCATCCCTTGCATCAGATGAACCGTCAGATAGGATAAGGAAGATAGGAGTTTAGGAGCATGATCTTGAAAAAGAGATATTTGCTACAGACTGTTCTTTCATTAAAGCTGCTGCACTATGTAATTGCTCTGGTGGCAGTAGATTGTGAATTATTGATGTGGACCATGATGTATTTTTATTAAAACTGCTTGTCTCAAGTGGCATTGAGTTGGCTCCGAATGTGACATATAGCCAGGAAACTCCGTTTTGTTTGTGTGTGTGTGTTCCCTGATGTCTTTAAGGGAGCCTGACACAACATCGTGTCAATAAGCCAATATGTGCATAGAGCTGTGCTATAGTCCCACAGAACACATTTTAATGAGTGAAACAGCTCTCTGGGCCACCTTGGCATTTAAGTTGTTACCAGTTATTAGAGATAATGAAACTGGAAGCTTGGTCTCCTTAAAACCTCTTCAAATTAAACGTAGCAGTATCTTGCTTGTTTACTCTACAATATTTAAGGTCTCGAACTCACTATGTAAGTGCCTTGAGATACATAAATTTACTTATAGTAAGAACAGATCACTTATTAGAACTTAAATATTCATCATAATTTTGCTTCATCTCTACTAGCATAAATATTGCTCAACTTTTATGGAAGCTTACTTTAAAAGCACTGAACATTATCTCAAGCAGCTTCTTGGTATATATGTTGCAGTCCTACATCAACATACTTTCTGTCTGTTGGAACAGGTTAGAACAGTAAAGCTTAGTTCAGCACAGATTTCACAGTTGGACAAAGGTGAAGTCCCATACTTCACTGCACCAATCATAATTTAGCAACAATCAAGAGCTGCTGACTCCCATTATTTGGCCAGTGTCAACCACAACCATAAAGTGATAGACTACCACCTGAGCCCAGGGGCCCTTAGGTCACCTGCAACACTGACATTTACAAAGATAATCCTGGATCACCTGGGGCCGGTTTTTCAAA
The DNA here is from genome assembly GCF_963576545.1 of Limanda limanda. NCBI lineage: Eukaryota > Metazoa > Chordata > Actinopteri > Pleuronectiformes > Pleuronectidae > Limanda > Limanda limanda. Next base: position 1,125,302 of record NC_083652.1, read on the forward strand.
AGTTTTAATCTGGATCAAACTGATCCAGATTAGGAAATCTCTTTTTCTGCTATCCAGGATCACGTAATCCATTTTATTTTTATGCTGGTTTTTCAAAGCAATGTGGGATTGGATTACTCTGATCCGGATTCAAACTTTTCAGGATTACCAAATCTGGATTACCTGTGGTCTAAATGGGACTATCACAATGTAGCTATGTAAAGAACAACAGGTCGAATAGTGTGGGGTCACTCCAATATGCTTTATTTGAACAGAAAATAGGACTGAACGGAACAGCAAACAAACAATATAAACATCCCCCTCCATTGTCCATTTCTTGGAAACAGGCAGTCCACTCATCTGAGACCTACAACAAATAAATAAATAAATACATACTTTACTCACAAATACATTATGGATGTTTTTAACAGGTTTCAAACAAAGATTTATTGAATTGAACTGGATAAAAAAGGCTTAAATGTCCAATACTTAACAAAATAAATTACTTCTTAGTTCTTGTTATGAGTAGTTCTTCTTATGAGTTCTCCTTCTTCTTCATCATCATCATCTGCTTCGTCGGGCAAGAATAAGCTGTTCCTCTGCTAGATGGATCTGTACTTCTGCCCTTTCACTTTCTTTTTGCAGAAGTACCTTATAGGCGTCATCTTTCTTTGGGTGCTTTGAGCCTCTCTCTGGGGGTCCTGTGGGAACTAGGCCTTCTGGCTCCACCTGTGATTGACCTTCTCCCTCGTTTACAGGGCTGAGATTAAGAATAAATGTTTCTGAAGAAGGCTCACCATCCTCTGCAACATCTTGGATCTCATGCAGAGCTTCCGACTTTTCACCTCCAATAATATCAAGGACTATGTCTGTGTATTCACCCCTCTTATATGGGTTGTTGCCTGTTTGGCTGTTCTTGGCTTCAGCGTGGTCTTTTGTTGCCTACGTACTTTATGTACTTCCTGTTGAACAATTCAAGTGAAATTGATGAATAAATATAAATACTGTAAAATGTATGATATAAATGTTGTATTATTTAAGTAACCAATTTTAGTTACCTAGTTTTATTACTGATATCCACCATGAATCCACCCTCCTGCTGGGATCAGTTTAATCCTGATTTTTGGGATCACAATGATCCCAATCCTACCAAAAAGTTTTGAAAAACCCAAACTCAAGGTTTGATCCCGATCAACAACAAGATTAGATTACGTGATCCAATCCAAATTCTGAATCCTTTTTTTCTTTTGAAATACCCAATTTCAAGATTTGATCCAATCCGATAGCCGTAATCCGATCAGATTACTTTTGAAAAACCGGCCCCAGGGGCCGGTTTTTCAAAAGTTTTAATCTGGATCAAACTGATCCAGATTAGGAAATCTCTTTTTCTGCTATCCAGGATCACGTAATCCATTTTATTTGTATGCTGGTTTTTCAAAGCAATGTGGGATTGGATTACTCTGATCCGGATTCAAACTTTTCAGGATTACCAAATCTGGATTACCTGTGGTCTAAATGGGACTATCACAATGTAGCTATGTAAAGAACAACAGGTAGAATAGTGTGGGGTCACTCCAATATGCTTTATTTGAACAGAAAATAGGACTGAACGGAACAGCAAACAAACAATATAAACATCCCCCTCCATTGTCCATTTCTTGGAAACAGGCAGTCCACTCATCTGAGACCTACAACAAATAAATAAATAAATAAATAAATACATACTTTACTCACAAATACATTATGGATGTTTCGAACAGGTTTCAAACAAAGATTTATTGAATTGAACTGGATAAAAAAAGGCTTAAATGTCCAATACTTAACAAAATAAATTACTTCTTAGTTCTTGTTATGAGTAGTTCTTCTTATGAGTTCTCCTTCTTCTTCATCATCATCATCTGCTTCGTCGGGCAAGAATAAGCTGTTCCTCTGCTAGATGGATCTGTACTTCTGCCCTTTCGGTCTCTTTTTGCAGAAGTACCTTATAGGCGTCATCTTTCTTTGGGTGCTTTGAGCCTCCCTCTGGGGGTCCTGTGGGAACTAGGCCTTCTGGCTCCACCTGTGATTGACCTTCTCCTTCGATTACAGATTACATAGCCTACCTACTTTATGTACTTCCTGTTGAACAATTCAAGTGAAATTGATTAATAAATATAAATACTGTAAAATGCATGATATAAATGTTGTATTATTTAACTAACCAATTTTAGTTACCTAGTTTTATTACTGATATCCACCATGAATCCACCCTCCTGCTGGGATCAGTTTAATCCTGTTTTTTGGGATCACAATGATCCCAATCCTACCAAAAGTTTTGAAAAACCCAAACTCAAGGTTTGATCCGGATCAACAACAAGATTAGATTACGTGATCCAATCCAATTTCTGAATCCTTTTTTTCTTTTGAAAAACCCATTTTCAAGATTTTATCCAATCCGATAGCCGTAATCCGATCAGATTACTTTTGAAAAACCGGCCCCTGATTATTACCTGGCTCAGGTAGTTGAGTTTTTTCCAGTACAGCTCTAAGCACAAGACACAGGACTAGTTGCTCAGAACTGTCATGTGAGTATAATAATATAAAATAAGCAGCTGTAGAAACACAATTAAAATGAATAGCCAAAAAAATTAAGGTTAAGGTGAATTATTGTATTTTTTGTATAAAGTAAGTCTTTCTTTCTCTTTGTGCTAATATGAACAAAATGATGAGCAGTCATTTTCTTCACAGACTGAACAGAAGATGCAATGGAAGAATCAAAATCCATGCCTGATAAGTTCTATGTGTGATATATTGTAACAATGTAACAAGGTGTAAATTACTGTGCATTGAGAAAGGCCTGCAAACCTTGACATGTTCTTAACTTAGGACAAAAAAAAGTGTCAATATAAATACAACTAAATAAAGTCAATGAAAGGAAGTTTTTATAGTAATTCAAATTGAATAGAATATTAAAATAAGAATCATCATATATGCTGAGGAAATGTTTTTTGTTATTTCTCTACAGTGATTTGCATCATGCTATACAGGTCATTGAGCTTCTTTTTGTCTATTTTAGATTTTATAATATTTGGAACTGCTGATTGGACTTTATACATGTAAAAAGTATATGTGTACCCTCCCAGCCTCCTTAGTAGGGCATCAGATAGCAGAGGGGGGTGCCTGCTTGATTTCCCCTTTGCCTCGCCTTTGCTTGTTTACCTTTGGTTGTTAACTGGATTCGGGAGATGGGGTCGGTTAGTAGCCAGCCCAGTGCCTGCATGTCAACATGCACTAATATGGATGTTTTTGTTTTATTGTGTGTTTTTCTGTTTGTTTGTGTTTGCATCCTCTGCAGTGTTGTTTACCAGGATGGATTTTATGGTGCAGATATTTATGTAAGTATTATTTACTGGTATGACATTGCATGATACACCGCCATCTCTGTGGTCTCTGCCCTGATTTTATGCACATGCAAGCCCCCAACCCTACCAGATAGCTGCTCATACCAAGGTCTGCAGTTCTGTTTGCCCCCAGCAATGAGACTACAGCCTACAAACTTCAACAGGCACTACCAATAGCACAAGGTGTAAAAAACACATGCACAACTACCATTAAGAAGATGATTAGTCTGGATATGGATGGATGGGTTCGGAAATTGGGCCATGGGGATGACGATTCAATTGAAAACTGATACTTTACCCCCCAAAAAGATATATACAGATTCAATAAAGAGAGAGCAACTTTCAAGTTCGGTCTCCAGTACACTGTGTGCCAAACCACTCAGTCACTCATGTCCTGCATCCTAAAATTAAACATTACTGGCAGTGTAGGTTACAGGTCTTGATAAAACTTCCTCTCTGTAAGAACACTACCATAGAAAACAGTAGGCTAATAAATGATGAACAGACAATAATGAAATGAATATAAGACTACAGTGTGACTCTGCAGCATTTGTTCATGGATAAAAATAACGATAAGACCAAAGGCAAGAACAAATTTAAATTACTCTTTAAAAATGTTGTTTTCAAAAAAATAAATATTGAAATGAAATAATGTTGCATTAATCAAATGTGTAGCACCACAGTAGTAGTGCTGGTTTTAATAATATTTTGAATAACTTAATTTTATAATTAAAACTCTCAACTTTTATTCTGAATGCTAGATATATTTGATACCTCCTAATACACTTTATATTGGTTAATATTTACACATCTATGGGTCTATAAAGTTTAAATAATTTGACTATAGTAATAATGTAAAAAAATAAATAACTGATCGTATGACTAGAGGATAAAGCCATGCAATATAATTAAGTCATACTTACTAAAATAAGTTACTTTGAGCTCACTTTGTGGCACACTCATCAGTAACTCAATAATGGATTAATTTTCTAAATATTCATTTTGTGTGAACAATAGAGCCATGAGTACATTCATGGCAGAGGCTTCAGGGAGATTCAGACTAATGATGCAGAGTGTGTGTGTGTTGCTCCCATAACGTTCGACCTCCTTGGCTCCCCATTAGCCCCTATGCCCCTGCCACAGGGATTGATTGCTATGCTGCAGACACAACATTTAATATTCATTAGCAGAGGGATCAAGAGTCCCTGATGCTGTGTTTATGTTTATGTGAACAGGAGCTACCTATGATGGGGATTCAGTCAATTCAGTCCAAATAGCGTATTAAATGAAGAAAAAGAGCTCAGTCATACTCAACAGAGGCTGTTGGAAAATGTTGATGAAAACATTGGAGACAGGCCTTTTCTTGCAATTTCTTCTTTTCTCAGGAAAATTTAAACTCAAAACTTCCTTCCTTAGTGTTTTAATAATGCACTCATTATTCATTCGGTCACTTTTAGGCTACCAATGAAACACACAACCTACACAGATATTACACATTAGGTTTTCTATTGGAACACTGGGCGTAACCACTGACTCTTACCAGACTCTTTTTGCATTTTCTGCCTCTAGTAGAAACAGGTCATAATTTTTTTGTGATTGTCAAAGGATTTACTCTTAAATAGAAAAGGGGTTAGTATTTTAGATTTTACACTATTTTGAGGTATTTTGCTTTGTTTATGGTTGCATGAAGGTGTACCAAAACTACTGGGTCAGTGAAGATAAATGGATGGACAGAAAGAGGAGTTCTGCTCTGTCTCTCTTCCTTTCACTGAATAAGCACATTTGATGATTTAGAAACATGCACCTGCACACATTGGCTTAGTATTGCCATTACTCACTCAGTCAGTGACAGTCCACAGCGGCGGGTGACTAACATGAGACAACCTGTTCATCTTTCTGCCATGGGCCATCATCACACACACTAAGTATCACTTACTTGCCTCCACAGTTTATAGAGGTAATAATACATTGCTCATGTCAGGACAGACACTGTCTCAGTCACAGACCGTGGAAGGGTGGAAGGTGAAATGATGTGAGAAGTGAGGGAGTTGTCACCGAGCCTCGGAGGGAGAAAAATGGCTTTTGTTTTGTGATAAATCACAGCAGGGGTTTACAGCCATGTGCCATATAAAGCCCAGTCACTCAGTGAAAACTGAGAGACCAATACAAGTGGTCACATCTCAACATGCTTTAAAAAGTAAATTGAGACTCAAATTTGGCCATGATGCCAAAGATGGAGCTCAGATGGAACTATTGTTCAAGTCTTAGCCACAGTGGCAAAGTGTACTGTGCACTTAAACAATACAAGCAAAGTGACAAAATGCACTTATTAGTTTGAAAGGACATACAACATAAAGATTTGGGGGGAAAAAACATGCATAAAACATACACATTCCAAAATAAAAAAACATAAATGATCATCATGTTTTGATTAAAGTCAAATTCTGAGCTTTACCTAAATATATAAAGCAGACATTACTTCTTATTCCAAATATTATGGGCTTTGATAAAACGTCAAGCGACAGCTCATAAGCATGGAGACATCTGTAAAACAATGCAGGAAACTATGGCGTTCTTTTATTTGACCTATTGAGACTCGCTTTCAAAATGTAATTTCTATCAATTAATCAATCAGATTTTATTTGTATAGCCCATATTCACAAATCACAATTTGTCTCATAGGGCTTTAACAAGCTGTGACATCCTCTGTCCTTAACCCCCAAGACTAAGCAAAAACTACTAACAAAACATTTTTACACGGTAAAATATGCCACTATAGTTCACATTAATTGTCCACTATAGTAGTTTTTCCTTACTATTGTTGAGGGTTAAGGACAGAGGATGTCACACCTTGTTAATCCCTGTGACACAAATTGTGATTTGTAAATATGGGCTATACAAATATCATTTGATTGATTGATTGATTGGCAAAAAGTGAACAGTGAACTCAAATAATTGAAAAAGAGCACAAAAAATTACTGGAACTTCTGACATAGGTACTTACTCCTGGCTACAGATTTGCTTTCATAAAATCCGGCAGAATGTATTTTAGAAACAAAAATAGAACTACAGATTTCATGTCTCATGAGTCATAGTGTGTGGCTACTGGGGCTTTAGGTATGTGGTACACATTCATATATATAATGCATTACAAACATCACTGAAATATAACTGTTATTCAATAACAAAATTCTTTAGTTAAAATGTAGTCTGTGTATTTGTATTATACTGTATTATATTTGTAGCTCGCAAAGGTTGAGCACCATTCATCTTATTAGCCTCCTACTTGGTTAACTACCGAAGACTTGATATATGTTCAAGTTACCAGTCACTTTCAGTCAGTGGGGCAGAGCTATGTGGGTAAAAGCAGTCTGTGGACAGAGTTGAACATATCTTCTAGGATATGAACACATCTTCTAGGATAAACTACAAAAGCAGATGGCAAATGCAAGCCAGCCATTGTATCTGTCTTGACAGATCAGTTAAATATTTTGATTATTTTATGTTACCATATTGGACAGATGCCGACTTTCACAGTATCGCAGGTGCTGATCTCAGTCATGGCAACAACATTCAGAACTGCTTCCTCTTTAGCAATTTGTTATCAAATCTACTACGTCATCTGTTGCTGCAATGCTTTATTTCAAGATGAATTACAGAGATTTTATTTTGTTGTGTTGTGAACTTGGGTCTGAAGATGGATGTGTTGCTTAGCAGATCTCTGAAATAGCCAACGTGAAGTGTATGAAAAAATAACACGGAAATCATACAAACTTACACACACATGAACTGAATAAATTCAATTTATTATTTGAAAAATATTGAGAATTTACTGAAATTGGTGCAAGAAAACTGAATTTGGTTGATCAGTGTACAGCCATATTCCTAGATCAACCAGGTACCGGGTAATCTGCACCATAGACTGGATTTATAAAGCTCTGCATACAATGTCCAGCACTCAAACATAAAAAAATTGAAAGTATATTGTATATAGTATATTGAACTGTTTGAGGAGGACTCACTAATTTGAAAGAATAATTTGGAAGTTAGCTCCAGAGCATTAACACAGGCCAAGCAAACAGCCCATTCCAAACAGTCATATTTATAACTGGCACTGCAGTAGTTTATCAACTATATATATAGTCAATACGTTAATTATACAGTGCCCTACTGGTGAGATTACATTTACAGATTTATACACTGTGAATTTAAGTTTTTATAGACAATTTCTGAATTAATGTTTTAACAATAACTCAAGGACATTTCCTTATGATTCCAATAAACATTTAAAAGTGTTATTTGGTTGAGTGTGACTCCTGACTCATATCTAACAGAACAGGTCTGTTATATTTATAACTGGCACTGCAGTAGTTTATCAACTATATATATAGTCAATACATTAATTATACAGTGCTGACTGGTGAGATTACATTTATAGATTTATACTCTTTGAATGTAAGTTTTTATAGACAATTTCTGAATTAATGTTTTAACAATGACTCAAGGACATTTCCTTATGATTCCAATAAACATTTAAAAGTGTTATTTGGCTGAGTGTGACTCCTGAATCATATCTAACAGAACAGGTCTGGATTATTAAGTGAAAGATAACTTCAGCAAAGCACATATATTTATATTATCTTAAAACACAAAAAATATTATCATTAATTTTGACTGTTATCTCTTTGTGTTTGCGTGTTTGTGTGTTTGTGTTACTAGGGTGGTTATGCTGCCTACAGATATACCCAACCTACTGCTGCCACAGCTGCTGCATTCAGTGACAGGTAAGATACACACTGTCAGGCATACATCATTAATTTCATCTTATTTTGTGTTCAAGAAAGGATACAATGACCTACCAACAGTAAACTAATGTTATTCGACCACAAGTGACTTACTGACTGCATTTGGAGAGACCATTAGCTTCACAACAATCAGAAACATATGACCTTTTCTGATCCTACCTTTGCTATGCAATACATAACTAAGAGGGGGTTCACAGGGCAGAGGCAGGAATTTTAATATACCAAAAATCTGAATCAGGAGAGAAAGAAATGTTACTGCTCCTGCTTCTTAACCCCGCAGCTTTCAGACTACCAGCTTCATACTCAGACAGTAAGCACATATAAAGTCATAGAAATTAAAAAAATAATTTGATGAATAAAATCTGATTAAAATATATATATATATATATTTTAAAATAATGTTTACTTTGGTCGTCCAGGTCAGTTCATTGAGAATGCAGGTTTGATGTCTGTTGAAAATAAAAAATCTGACAAATGTATTTGCAGGACATAAAGTTTATGGACACCAGATGCATATATAATCCCAAACAACATTACCACAAATAGCTATAAATTATAGACACACTTATCAGACATGGCAAAACACAATCAACATGTTCACATCTTCTGTGACTGAAGTATATATCACATACCATGTTTTCTCTTTTCTCTCCTTTACCCATAAGCAACATACCTCCCTGATTTTATCCAAATGTTTTAGTTGCCAAACCTTATCATACCACAGACTTTTGTCAGCTTCAACTTTAAAGTCGTTAACAGTTACCTGACCATCACCAGATATATTAAATCTCATCCACAAGAGCATCAGGTTAAAGGCTCAAAACTCATAGGCCCCCTGGTTTTGAACCACAGAAAAAGTCTCATAAGAAATGGAACATTATGAGCTTCACTGGGTTTATTACAGGACTACCGCGCTGGTCACAGTTGTTAAAGTCTCTGTTGGGTACAGGGTCATAGTTCTACCTAAATATGATTCATGAACATTAGTAAGAGTGATATTTCATGGTGCTTTATCTCGCATATGCCTTCCCCCATTGTATTAATAATGGATGTATTCATAACACTGTGAATCATTAGTGTTAAATTAGTAAGCACTGCGGTGGGATTTTAGTTTGTAATAACCCTAACCCTGTTTTGAGAGCTTTCATTGTTCCAGGATAGAACATTTTGAAAGTGAAGTGGAATTTTTACTGTAAACCGGCTGAAATAGAAATATAGAAAGTGAATTGTCTCCTGGATGTAGTTGAGTCTTCTGTGGTAGTGAGTGGATACATCAGTTAAATGCAATTGGAGAACAGATGAATTAACTTTTTTAAGCTCTGACGATCAACTTAGTAAAGTCATAGATCAAGATACCATGATATTACTGTTGCGTTTGGTTACAGGAGCAACAGAGCACACCTCTGACCACATTCCACCACACACATATGCTGCTCGGTTTGATTATTCCATATTCTATTTTTTAATGTTTTCGCAATATGTTTATGTTAAGAATGGATTAAAAGATTAGCATTTAGCCGCTGAGAGTTGGTGGAGACCAAAACAGAACTAAAAGAAGAGTGAATATTACACTTACCCTCTTGGTTTCAGTTGTTTGATATAAACATATATCATAGATCATGCTGTTTCTGTTGGATGTGCTAAGAGGCAAATGTATGCCAACACATTAATCAATAGTTTAATAAGGTGATAATGAATCAGTTGATTTCTCACTTTGATCTGCTGCCCCAAAGTAGCCAAACAATGAATAAATGGATCTTTAAACATTGAGCAAAGGCTTTCAAGGGGACTGTTTGGATGTTAAACCTTGGTCTGGTGGATATTTGATGGCTTGCTTGTGTACCAGTGTATCCTTGTTGTGCCCATCTGTGCAGGGTCACCCCTGCACCAGGTTAGTTACGTTTGTGCCATGAGGGTCACAAAGGGGAAGCAGCAACAGCTGCTTTCATGTAGCCTGACCAGAGCCAGCCTGACTCGTGTGTTATACAAATAAATGCAAATGCAAAAACAGCCAGCACAATTTTTTTCTCGAATCCATGAATTAAGTGATCCTGCTTGTGATTTTTTTTTACAACAATGTAATTTATTTGTCCATCTTAACGTAATTTGATCAATTTTTAAAACATGCACTCACACGCGTGTGTTTAAATTAGGGCTGTCAAAAGATTAAAAAAAATTAACTACTTAATCTCACATTTTGAAATTCATTAATCGCGATTTATCGCGATTAAAAGTTTGTTTTTCTTCTAAAGACTAAATCTAATGAATTAACAAGAAATCACTTCAGACAGCCTGTATTTTATTTTTTCAAAGAGACTCAGGCCTATAACACCTACCTATAAAGTGGCAGCCATGTCGTTAAATATCATGTATGATAAATTGTGTAAAAAAAAAATATTTAAAAACAACAGCTGAAAATATTCCCAATGTCCTTGGAAAAAATTACACTGCTTCTTTCTTCAGTGAAACATCCAGATTAGTAAAAGGTAAAAAAAAAGTGTATTTGAGACACCATTACGAATACTTGTTCTCCACATAGGCTTGAGTGAAGAATACGTAGTTTACCCTCCACACCCGACATTGAGCGGAGCAAACTGCGGAGAAGTTCTTGAAGATGGATGACATTAAATTAATAATTGAAGTGGAGAAGTAGTACAGTGAGCTGTACGATCCTCGGCCGTGTTGTTTAAAGACAACATTAAAAAGGACAAATGCTGGCACACCGTTGCAGTTAATGACAAATATCAGCTGTATGTGTGATCACGGAGAGGAATCGCAGGATGACCGCCGCGGAGTTCAGCGTGTCCGGTGTGCAGCCTGGCCCCGGCGTGCTAGGGATCTACGCGACGCTTACGCGACGCTTACGCGACGCTTACGCGTCCGGTGTGCAGCCGGCGTAGGACTACACAAACGAACATGCGCACAAACACACACACACAGTTCGAGGAAGATTAAAAAAATGCACATGAGAGGACGGAAAGAGTGGAGTTGCCTGTGTGACGGTCTCTGTTTTTACTGCTGCGTTCTTCATTCACTTCACTTGACTCAGGCTTAGTGAAACAGTTTAACTTTATTTTCTGTAACATATAACGGGACACAGTCACAGTTATCTACAAAAGAAAAGTTGCATATTACTAAACCAGTTTCATACACTAAAATAACCATTAGAAACTAACTAAAACACTAACAGACAGAGCGACACAACTCACTCAGACCGGGGGAAACTGCTTCTGAGATAATAAAGGGTGCGCTCCTACACTATTCCCCAGAAGTTCCTGCTGTGGGCCTTCAAAATAAGACAGACACGGCAAAATAAAAGAAATATAGTTCAGCCAGCGCTGAGCCAGGGTGGCAGCGAGCGGACCCTTGTTTCGCTGGATCCGTTTGATCATCTCCAAGGCAGAATTCCACCGGGTGGCAACATCTTGAACTAGCAACTCTTCCTGCTGTCCTTGTGCAGTTTGCTGTGCTTTCATTCAGACGGGACTAATCATTTGACGGAATGTGTTTGAAGGGCGACGCTGGCAGCTTGCTCAAGGAGCTGAATTTTCTTCCGCACACCGGATGTAAACAAAGCTGCGTTAACTGCGTTAAAATATTTTATCGCATTAATCTAGGTCACAATAATCTCATAGATTAACGCTTTAACTTTGACAGCCCTAGTTTAAATATATGTCTGATAGATTCTGGAGCAAATCTAACAAACTCAAAGAAAACTTCAGTACTGCACGGTTCCTCATATGATTAGTGATGGTGTTTATTATTGTATCCTGTAGAGTGAGCGCAAGTCAACAGCAGATTGGAGTGAGCACACCCATAAAAGACACCAACCAAGCAGCGATGCTGCGTCTGCTCTGATCCTGAAGCAGTATTTGATAATAATGATTTATCATTCAGTATTGATGTTTGTGATTGGGGGTCCATCATAGAAATCCTGTATTTTGTTGCCTCTGTTGACAATTTACCGCCTAGTTTACGAGTTGTACTCTCTCATCTCTGCTTCACCGTCTGTTTATGAGTGAGAGGGTCAGTGGGGGCTGGGCTGGCCCTAGGCCTGTGTGTGTGTGTGAGTGTAAACTCTGTCTTGCTCCCAGACTCATAGGACACGACTCGATCAAATACACAGAGACACACCAGCTATTTATGAATTGCCTCGCAGTCTAGAGCAGACAGTCTGGCCAGACACTCCCCACCCTTTGCTTTAAATGGTTGATTGACCTGTGTGGCTGCCTTCTATTGTAACTGCATGCTTTGTGTTTCCTTGTCCCTAAATATTCACTCTCTATTAAGACATTATGCATTTCACCAGGTTCCTAACCATTTTGTAGAGCTGTGGAAAATGTACTTTTTATTTTTATCTTTTCTCTTCAGGTTCCCTTTAAAAATGCATTTGACTTATATTGCATTTAAATCTGTGTTGTATTTGCAGCCTACCTCACACTGATGCACTAACTCTCTCTCTCTCTCTCTCTCTCTCTCTCTCTCTCTCTCTCTCTCTCTCTCTCTCTCTCTCTCTCACACACACATATACATGGGTTAGGGCTCTGCACTGTGAGATAAGATAGGTCAAACGTGGTGCTGGTTTGAGCGTGGTCCTTTGGGGTTGTGTATATGTGTGTGAGTTTGGGGGAGGGGGATTTGCATGGTGAATAGCAATGTCCAAAACTAATCGGGATTAACTTCTAATCGCTTCAACCACTGGGCCGCTATGCTGCTCAATTATGGGCCCTGGCTCCTGATTGGCCCTTATCATAAATGGGCAAGGAAGGGAGGAAGGGGGTGGGGGCATTGCGTGGTTGGGGGATAGATTGGCTACAGCATGGTTGTTCACTAAGACTGAACATTGCTACTGTCTATTTCTTTAGTGTATGAAATTATTATTCTTTGATCCCTTGATTGTCTGTATATCAACATTGTGGTCCATACAACTACTAGTCAGACTGCCATGTTTGCTGTGGGAAATAATATTCTTAAAATGATCTTTCCTCTTGTTTATCTATTGTACACAGAAGAAACATTGCAATTGTAATTAAATTTAGTAAAAACCTTCATGGAGCACAGATAATGAGTCTTGATTACTTTTGACACACTACTTGAAAACTAACTTTGAACTGTAATCTAAATAGCCAACCTCTATGGAAATTGCATAGCATGTTGATGCTCCCAGATAATTACCTTTGTATTTTCTTAGGAGATAAGACACCGCTTCTCTGGGTTGAAGGATAAGAGTCTGTTGAACCTTACCTAACCTTGAACCTAACACTCGAGCCCACATCACAGCTGGGCGTGAACAGATGTGGTCTGTTGTACTGTGACAAGCACACTCATGCAAGGAGGGAAATTTAACCTCTGCTTTTAACCCATCTGGTGCAGGACACCCAGAGCAGTGGGCAGCCATGTACGGCGCCCGGGGAGCAGATGTTGGGGGAGTAAGGTGCCTTGCTCAGGGGCACTAGACAGGGTAGGGAGAATCCTCTTGGATTTTTGAACAGATCAATCCAGGTTCGTCTTTTTGTTGTTTCTCCGTGGAGTCGAACCAGAGACGAACCAGAGACCTTTTATGCCCATAGTCCAAGTTTCTGCCACTAGTCCACCGCCTATCCAAGCTCATGACCATAGGTGAGATTTGGATTGGGCGATTAACTGAAACCATCTCTTTTACACCATGGCAGCATGGTATTTCACGTGTTTGCATCTTACATTCATGAAAATACCTAAACTCCTCTGCTTACATTTGTGTAGCAGCAGTTTCCACTGTATTTATTTGAAGCTTTTACGAGATATCACATCAGAAAATTGTTATTTGATTCATTGGACATTCGCTATAGTATAAAGAATTGAATAATTGTTACAAATGACTGAATCGAAATTTGAGTCTATACATCTGAATATATTATAGACTAATTATGATGTAATAATTATTCCCTCTTAGCCTATGAAATTGGAGCAATGAGCTCTGAGGAGATGCAGATCAGCATGACATTTAATACATAATTGAATGAAATACTCATTATTATGACAAACAGCTGTAATAGTAACATACCTGTATCTCTGTGCAATATTTATGAATTAAAATGAAGAACTAATGGATTGTAATTTGGAAGACCTGCTCAATGGCCAGGACATAGTGTTTGGATTAACCATCCTCTATTATCTCATGTGTTTCTCCAGTTACGGACGAGTATACGCTGCCGACCCCTACAACCACACACTCACTCCAGCAGCCACATACAGCGTTGGTGCCATGGTAAGCGTTTCAATGCCTCGCAAAGATCTATTTTTCCATCACAACTCCTCCTCATATCATGCATCAGCCTAATTCTCTTTTTTCAAAATGTCGCAAATCTATATTAATAATAATATTCGGCATTAAAATATGATCAGTCAAAAATAGCCCAAGCAAATGCCTTGGAAACCAACATAGTTTTTGAAAACAAAATTAATGTCTTATTCATTACTATCTGATGCTTTACTTTGTTATTAAAGACATTGTAGATCTCAACAAACTTGCAATCAAGAGGTAGAAACAAGTTGCCCATAGAGACCTTGGAAAGATTCAATCCACCTGCCATTTGGACAGGTCTCAAAGCATCTTAGGATAACCAGTCTAAGGGAAATCATCATGGTAGCTTGAATCAATGCACTCATTGTTTTGGTTACTAAGCTTAAGATACATGTGCACAAGCACACTCATGCAAGGAGGGAAATTTAACCCCTGCTTTTAACCCATCTGGTGCAGGACACCCAGAGCAGTGGGCAGCCATGTACGGCGCCCGGGGAGCAGATGTTGGGGGAGTAAGGTGCCTTGCTCAGGGGCACTAGACAGGGTAGGGAGAATCCTCTTGGATTTTTGAACAGATCAATCCAGGTTCGTCTTTTTGTTGTTTCTCCGTGGAGTCGAACCAGAGACGAACCAGAGACCTTTTCTGCCCATAGTCCAAGTTTCTGCCACTAGTCCACCGCCTATCCAAGCTCATGACCACAGGTGAGATTTGGATTGGGCGATTAACTGAAACCATCTCTTTTACACCATGGCAGCATGGTATTTCACGTGTTTGCATCTTACATTCATGAAAATACCTAAACTCCTCTGCTTACATTTGTGCTGGACATTGTCTGATGAAGCCAAAACAACATTGTCTTCAAAAAGTGGTGATCCATTTCTGAGCTTAGCCAAGTGTGTGCAAAGAACCCCCCACAAGCCATTGCTGGTTGTGCAGCCTTCACTAAGGCTACAAGCCAACTGCCTTGCGAGTTAAGAAATGGACCACTGTTCCTTGACCAGAACAGAATACACATTGCTCCGAATAAAACTGAAACATGACAACTGTCCAGAGCCTCTTTTCAGTTACCAAGCCGCAATTTCACCAGAGACGCATCATATCTGGAGCCTACTGCTCTTATTCTAACTATGCTCTTTGACTTTCCAAAAGGAAATCTCGTCTGGCCCCTAGGCTTGCGCCCAAAAGATCAACTTGGATAATCAATCCTTTAGGCTGGTTCTAGCATTTTTTCAAAATCTGAATAAGTTCTAAACAAATTCCAGTTTTTCAACCCAAATCCTCCCAAATACACTTCACATTTGCAATCAAGTACGAACACCTTAAATTGACATACACATCCTGTAGCCAAAAGCTGAAATCAGGTTTGTAGTATAAGATATGAAATGTCAATTGAAGTAACACAAGTAGTGTTAATGTTGACGGAAAAATAGCCACTGACCTTTACCTCCTGCAGACACTTAAAAAGGGATTTGGGTTTATGAATGTCACCTTTTAGGTAAATCATTCAAATTATGAGCAGCCAAAATGTGGAATTAGAAAGGTATTCACCTCAGAATGCCAATACAATCCCCACAATACATTTTGGACAAATATGGATTGTGTTACTTTACCTGTGTGCTCTGCCTTTATTTAAAAACAGATTTACACATGCATTTAAGAAAAAATACTTTTACTCTATCAAGTGGTTTGAGTCGACTATTGAAGCATTAGATTGACTATGCATCGCAAGGACACTGTTTGACAAATAATGACATTTTGTACATTATCCATGTGCACTCATTAATAACTAATATCTTGTCCGTCTAAATATATTGCTACATGCCATTTGTTAATTGAAAGACGATTTG
Organism: Limanda limanda; assembly: GCF_963576545.1. Lineage (NCBI taxonomy): Eukaryota > Metazoa > Chordata > Actinopteri > Pleuronectiformes > Pleuronectidae > Limanda > Limanda limanda. The sequence goes on from NC_083652.1 coordinate 1,141,597, forward strand.
GTTGTTGCTGTCCTACCTTCATACTGAAAGAGAAAAACCCTTACAATATAAGTAATGGTGAAAACATCCAAAGTGCAAAAAATGCACACAATCAAACATAATATGCAGTCTGAGTTTGTCAAATCAAGGATTATTTTCATAATAATTGTCAAAACAATGACCAAACTATATGCGTGGACCAATTACAAAACACTTGGTTCTTGGTCACAGATGCATTATCCGACCCTTTTCCACACTTTTAGCAATGTTGAGCTTTTCTTGGTTTTAAACTGCAACTAAACACTGCACAGAGATAAAAAGAGGCCATGTTACTCATTTTCACAGATACACCATACATGCTGGTTACATTTCTTAAGGAGATAGTTCACCGAAAAATGAAAATTCACTGATTATCTACTCAATACTATGCAATACTATATTAAAGTAACGGGTGACTCCTTCTTCAGACGCAATAAATCAACAGAAAAAAATTATAACATGCCTCCATACTGCTTGTTTGGTGTCACCCAAGTGTCCAGAAGCCCTGATATTAAAATTAAAATCGAAAAAGCTTTTATTTTTACATTTGAGGAAAGAGTTACCAGTTATTTAAATTCTTGGATTTGGTTGCAACACTGTTTACCCCTGCGGTTTATGGACTCAGACTTTACCCAACCCTTCCTCAGCATAGGGGTGAGTAGATAATGATGAATTTCCATTTTTTTGTGAACTATCCCTTTAAGCTGACCATAAAAATAAAGTTAATGTATACGTTTATCCAAAAATGTTTTTCTAATGCCATTTCATTTCTGACATTTCTTACACTAGAAACAATACATTAATTACTATCTCCTTCAACTGTTCAACAAATTCTTCAAACATTCTCACTTCAACTCCCCCCGCCCCTTGCTTTCCCCCTCCCTCACCCCAATCTCTTCTTCAGTCACCATGCATGGTTTTCTGCAGCGTTGACATCTCCTCACTTAAACTTAATTGAATTTGCCTGTGCTGCTAACAGCAGTCCAAATGCGACATTAATCCTGCCTGTAAGTGGTGATGAATGCCTTGGCAGCCCAGTCCATGTTAGTTATTATATTTCTAATTTGGTGGATACCACCTCATCCTGCACTCCCTGGTAATGAAATAATCAGTCATTTTGATAATTAAATCCCTCGTGGTGCTGCAGCCGCAGGCAGGAGGCAAGGGAAGAAGGAAGCAAGTAAGAAAGCAGGGTGGACAGGATGAAAAAATTGTTGAAACTTGATGATAAATCACATAAAACACAAACCAGACTGAATAGATATCAATTAATGCAGAAACAGAGTGGTTAGTCAACAAACTGTTCCATCAAATGCAAAATTAATGCAAAACACCAATAAATCTTGTCGAAGCTGCCACATCAATTGAGTGGGCAATATCATTGTCTAACACTAATCCAACATTTAGACTCCCTGTGAATCTTTCCTTTGCACAACCAGTTCTATATCGTTTATCTATAGCGAACTTCTGGTATCCCTCGTAAGGCAAAAGACAATTAAGGGATTTCGGAGAAGAAGTAAGTGGAAATTACAGTATTTTTAAGTACAAGCCAAGGTATTAAAGTCAGAGCTGGTGAAAAGGACCACGGGTTATATAACATGAACAAAGCCTAGCTGTTTGATTAGATAAGTAAGCTGAAGATTTGTGTTATATGTTACTGTTACATTAGTGTTAGGATTACAAATAACTATAATACCATAGAAAAATAAATGGTTGCATAAAGAAATTTCAAACAAAATGTTAATAAATGTGAAAGCAAGTAGTAATTGCATTTCTTTTTTAATTGTTCGAACTTGAAATGGCTCATGTTGCATTGAGGTTTATACATTTTTGCAACTCATCTGTTCACATTATAAACAAAGATGATGGACATGTTTTTAAAGTCCAACGTTGTTTTTCAAACTCACATGCTCAAGTAGTTGTCAGAGAAAATAATGGAATTAAATGTAACCCTCCACCTTCCCACCTTATTTCCTGACTTAGATCTATACATTTGCTGATATACATCTTTCAAACCTGTCTGACCAAATCTCACAAACCTGTCTGAATCTATTTTTTTTCCGGCTGGCATTTGTTTAGTGTAGTGTTTAGGTGAAAATACTAAAAAGACTGTTTATTTAACAGAAATCTTTTTTTTAACACAAAAAGGCATGTTAACACTGAAACTTGATTTTCACTAGATGGGGACTAAAATATTTGTGCAGATAGGTATTAAACGTTATTTTCGAAGGGTAAACATTCAGAATGATTAAACAAAGGCAAGCTAGGATGTAAAGTGTGTTTGTCAATTTACATTCTTCCATGGATCTGTGTTCATGTCCTCAGTGAAATAGAAGTAAAGACAAGACATGAATGGGAATTGTGGATACAGTTGAAGGAAATGAGGTGTGACGTCTGTTCTTTTCTAACTGCACTGGTCTGACAAAGAGACACTAATTAACCTTTCCTGGAAGTATTAAACAAGTTCTCACATCTTTCTCTTGCCTGACACAGCTTTTAGCTGTCCTTGAATCCAACAGTAAGCCAATGCACTGAAGATGCTTAACCAGAACTTTTATCTAAAGTCTACATTACCTTGTAACTGCTACAGTAGCTTGCCCAGCTGGTTGAGCAGTTTCACCCGAATTACACCCTAAATACTTGGGTTATTTTTTAGATTAATAACATTCATGAAATACAATTACTCCAAAGACTAAATGACAAGCCAAACACGTATCACTGAGAGTGTTTGAGAGCTTAACTCCTTCTCTGAAATGCTTGAGAAACCCAAGGTCCAGGGCTCATATTTATGATAAAAAGAAAATGACATGCAGTTTCACCCAAACACACAAAGCTGGAACTTTTACCAATATTGTTTTTCGTTTGTAATTTCACAAAAACAAAGAATATATTCTATAATATCTCAAATCGATTTAGCTAAAAGCTGCATCTGCCTCTCCCTTATCTTCATACAATGAAAATCAGCATGATCCATCCAAAATGTTTAGCACTCCCTTATTAACCCCACCCTTATTAGCACTGCTTCATATTACCTTTTGACTGGATTTCTTTAATCTTATCGTTTCCTCTCCAATGTCTTAGTTGTATTGACTGGATTTCTTTCACATAGCTGTTGGCATGTACCCCTGGCATGAAGAGTCTTGCTGTGCTTGCTGCATGACGGTTGCTCCGGTCATGGGTCTTTTCATCCCCCATGGGTTTGCACTGGAATAACGGTAATGTAATGTTGAAACTCTAGTATAGTTTGTGCTGGACTAAGGGGGGCTAATGAGGGTTTGTGTGTGTGTGTGTGTGTGTGTGTGTGTGTGTGTGTGTGTGTGTGTGTGTCTGCACTTGTTTACATGCCTTTGTCTTTATATGTTTGTGTTTTGGGATTTTGTTTTGGTTGTGTATGCCTTTGTTTGTGTTTATGTGTCTGTGTGTGTGTGTGTGTGTGTGTCGTTGCATTTGTCCGTGCCTGTATGTGTGTGTTTCAGAACGCATTCACCCCATTGACAGATGCCAAAACTCGGAGTCATGCTGATGACGTGGGGCTGGTGCTGTCCTCTCTCCAGGCCAGTATATACCGGGGAGGCTACAGTCGCTTCGCACCCTATTAGCACTACCTCCGACCTCTAATCAACCTTCCAACACGACAGAAAGAAAGTGTGTGTGTGTGTCTGAGTGTGTGAGCGATTGAGAGACAAAAGGAGTTATCAGTTAAAGGTGTACTGAGACCCGGGTATTGCAATACATGCAGTTTGTGCATAATTTCCGCATCTCCTGAGAGAAAAGTACAAAAAAAGAATAAGAATAAAATGACAGCTGATATTTTTCATCTTATACCTCAGATATTTTGTGCTGTGTATTTTGATATTGTGGGTTTTTAATTTCTAAAGATTTGAATAGATTATCAACTGTAGAGTTTTTTTCCCCCTGGTACTAAGAGAGAGCTGCTATAGTAACGATTAGGACCCAGTGGGAACATTTATCAAATTCAAATTGTTAGGGCTTGTAATGAACTCCAACTCTGTAGGATACGTCATAGTCACACTTTGAGATTTTTTATGTTTCCTAAGAGTGTTTAAGCGACTATGCTAGTCAAGTGTTGTTGTTTTACTTATCTCAGCTTCCTTTGGCAGGTCCTCTGTCAGACTAGAAATTATAGTTTTTCTTACCTTGGTTTGGGAGAAGGTTAAGAAGAGTCGGAAACATGTAGGCACAAAGAGTTATTCTCTGAGCTTTTGAGAACAGAATGGATAAGTTTGAGAAGCTTAGAGCAGCAATGGTTGAATTTTTGTCCATGGTCTAAAATTCATGACCCTTTATCTTGTTATCTTGAAACTACAACCACATGCTATTAATTTATTTTGGCTAATCTGAAAGAACATATTTTTTATCTGTATGGTCACAAAAAAAGCTATTATTGAGGCCTGATATCACTCAGTTACAACATGAGCTGTTTTGATTTGTACCATGAAATGTGAAATTTGCATTAAATTTGAATTATAAGACAATAAGTCAGTACTATAAAATGAGGTCTCCTCCTCATCTTCCTTTTGGTGAATGCAATATGTTTTTGTAGTAAACAGCACAAGTATTTACTAAAAAAGTACAACAAATATTTCCCCGTCTTATGATGACAAAAATGCCACAAATGTATTTAATGAAGCATTTCAGTTTTTTTGTTAGTTATCCTGAGATAATGGGGGATTTAAGTCATGAGTGCTGAAAATAAAATAACCCAATTATTACCAATCAGAGCTGCTCTCAGACATGTGGTTCAGTCTTCCTGTCAGGGAGAGGATGCTTTGAGTCATGTTTTAGGTGTGTTGACTTAATAATGAGGTTTTATCTCTTCAAGCCAAAGGTTGTTGTGGACATATCTAGCGTGTTTATGTGTATAGTCAAGATTCCACATAGATATGAATTATGAGCTAAGTTAAAAAAAAAAAAAAGATTGTCATGGCAACTGAACTGTTTAACCATTTAATGCTTACTCCAATGCTGAGATATGAAAAAGAATTAGGGCCAAGTTAATATGAAAACATGCTACTTGTGAAAGACAGATGTCTAAATTGTGACTTAGAATTTGAAGGTTTGAAGTTTTTTTGGCACTAATCCTCTTCCATACAGAGCCGTGTTGGCAATCCAGATGTAGATGTTTTTTATATAAACTTCCAATATATTAATTGGTATAACAGATGGTTTTTATATTACAGGAGAGATTTAAAAAATATATATAGCAGTGGCCAAAACCACTGTGTCTATTTTATCATTTTGTCAAATTTGTTTTGCCTTTGTTTTTGTTGTTTATTTGTTTAATTATTACAATTTCTGGGGGGTAAAGTATGATAATCTAACAATGTATTATATTTGAACTGTGCAGTGAAGATGTTCTCTTATATGAAATACACGATGGCATAATGTTTTAGATTTAGATGAATAGATCAGTTGTTAGGGCAAGCGATCTCATTTTCTATCAAATCATACCCTGATTTTTATTAACTCTTTTCAAATAATTGTGTAGATACTCTAATTCATATGTTCTTCTTTTGTCCACTGTAATTTTTTGCACATTGTAATTTTCACATGAAACTGACACATATCAGTGCTGTAGTTGTAATTTTTCTTAACATTTTTTTTTTTTAATCGGTTCTGCCGTTTCTGATTTTCTTTGCACTCATGTTGATATTAATGTGACATCCTCTCTGTTATTTTCTACAACTCAGACTTTACTCTTTGAAAATTACTGTTTGAATATTACAAAAGTAAAAAAATATGGGACATTAACGATTTGTGGACAGGCTAATCTATGATGTAAATAAAAGTAAATGAAATAAATCTGCAGTGTATTTGAAAAGCACTACATTGGCAATAGGACCTAGGCTATGGCTGCATTGCAAGCAAGCCCATAAGCCATTTCCTCTGCCACATTCTGTTTACAACTATTCCCAATTATTGGTGTTGTTACATATCTCTCTTTTGTATTTATGACAAATTAGATAGGAGAACTCTCAGATGCATCACATTATAAAAAAGGCAACGGTGAGAGCCTCTGTGCCTTTTGGCTCTGCTGGTTCAAACCATCGTCTGTGTACTGTGTGTGAGGACTATCGGTCTGAAACTAGAAGACTCTTAGTCCTCACTATGCTGAATGTCTGACTACGCAACTACTTTATCCAAGCTCTGCTTCCAGTAGGTGTTGTGGTTCAAAACAAAGCTTCCGACTTCCTATTCACTGTATGTGCATGTACTATGGTTCTTCCACTAATCAGTAACCATCAATAAAGTTTTGTTTTCTCAAAAAGATTTCATATCTTTCCTATTTGTTCAGCGTCTGAGTGAAACTATCCTCAAAGGAAGATGGCCATGTGACCCATATAGTTTGACCATTTTGTCAAGATTATTCCTCTACAGTATCATTTTCGCTGTGCATTGTTTAATATAATTCTATTCTTTGTTTGTTTATTTTTTTAAATGACCAAAACAGAATGTCTGTCTGTTGTCAGCTTAGCATATTTGTTTTACTCAGGAAACAAAGCTGAAAAATCCTTTTTGGTTTGGTGCAAGACGCTGTCAAAACAAACAGTTTTTCTGTTAAAAAGGAGCATGTCCCTCAGTGTCACTTGTTTATGTTTTATATTATTTTAGGACAATGGAGCGCGATGGCACAGGGACATAGGCCAAACTCTCATCAAGCTTTAATACACACCTAATGTGTGTTACTAGGATACAGCTAACAATCTGGTAATGTGAATATCAGTGCCTGTAAGTTCATATTAAAGATGTGGTGGTGACCTCTGAAGGACCTCCACATCTACTACAGGTTAGTGTTGAGGAGGGGATGTCCTTATTGCTGGGAATTTATCATTGGAACTTGTTTGTTTTGTTGAAACTGTGGAGGTTGAAGTTATATATGGTTCAGTTCATTTTCTGAGGTCACAGATGAAAAGCTCTCTTCAATGTAGATTTTTATTTGTCAACAAATTTATATCACTATTTTCCTTTTTTTTGTTGAAATTTGCTGATTTAGCTTTGTTTTCACATGTCAGTTTTGGTATATATGGTACTGTTTAAATAATTTTAGTTGTAGTTGTAGTTAGGCAATTTAAATATATTTAATGAATAAACAGACATAAATTTGGCTATGGTTCTCAACTTTTAGTCCACCATCAAACGAGGCAGGGAAACCAGCCATTATTCATCATTTCACCTCGCTAGAAGGAAGGTACTGTGGGACTGTGAAATATGCACATCATCACTACTCTCTAATTGAAGCAAAGAGAATGAGTACTCTTCAACTCAATTTGATTAGTGTAATTGGAAAAAAATGTAGCCAAAAGCTTCTGCAGAAAGATAAGCAATATAAATGTTTAAAATTGATGAAGCGTTCACATTACAGAAGGTAATTATCTCTTACTTGCATAGAAACAGGTGATCAATAATTAATGCATAGCGGGTCACATGTGGTGGACATATAACTCAAACTGCTTATTAAGTCTGTAATTCACATGAAAAATATCAAGTTTTTCTATGATACGAGACTCAGACACTGTTGGGTAGTGTGTGTGTATGTCATCATGAACTTGACGTAGCCTATTATTACTATTGCACTGGAGCACTCAATTACTCAACTGTCAAATCAATAGAATCCGTTCAAAATGATTGTTTTGTATTGTAATTGTCCAATATGAACAGCATTATAGTTACATACTTGAAAAAATTCAAATAATGATCAGAGGAATATGTAAAAGCTGTCACACAATTCTTGAGCTGCATCCTTCAGAGGTCTTGGTCAACACATACCACGACAACCACGAAGGTAAAGCCAGGTTTAGCCAGTGACCCAGTTTCTGACCACTGCTGTAGTTCATCAGAAGAAGTAGTCATGTTCAATTTGGTCTGTAGACTGAAGGCTCACTGCCCTGCCCCCACTGACTGCTAGAGTACTGGTCGCCGTTTAGTATAACGTATATCACTTGCACCAAATTCTAAACTGGACGGCCTTTGACCGTTAGGTACACACATACAGAGTGTGAAGGTACAATCAACGGTTTAGGAGATATGCATTATACATACAGACAGAGAGATAGACATTTGTGGAATCAGATGAATCCTGGGATGGGATGGCTTGATAAGAATCCACCAGTTTAATGCTTTGTTGGACACATTTGTTTACTCTATTAGAGGGAGCCTTCAAATGAGTCACACCACTGTGACTCCATCGGTCAACAAATGCAATTTTCGAAGGATGCCACCCCTGAATTAGGACAGTTACATTACATTCTATGGCCATTTATGCATTTAGTAAAAGCATTTTTTAAGGAGTAGAAGTCATGAGAATTATTCTACCAAACTAAATGAAAAACACAGAGTCTGGGGTATTTCTGTTTATTAGAGGCAGTAAATGATTTAATTAATAAATCCCAACCATTGGATTCCTCAGGATAGTATTGCTGCCCTCCAACTAAGCAATCAGGAGAATTCAGGGGAAGCTCAGATCCTCCTCATCTCTGCCTCTCTGACCTCATCCTAAACACAACAGATAAAGAGCCTCGAGCAGCGTGGGAGGGATCGTCACAGTGATAATGGCAGACACTAATACATTTTTTGTATGACAGTAATAGAAACTGAACATTGGAGTTTTAGAACTCTGTATTTTTTAGCTTTATGTTTATTCGGCATTGATCAAATATATACACATTACAGGTTTTACAACATTTTACAGATATTACCTCCCTGTCTCTTTTTTCCCAATTTACAAACCCCTTCAGCTTCAAACCACTCTACCCATCACAGTTATTTGTAGTTATAGGAACCTCTCAAGTTTACATTGTTCAATTAATGTTGACCCATTGTTTATGACAAATTCTCTTTAAATGTGTCCAATTTTATGAATAAAATAATGTAGCCGAGCATTTTGTTGTCGTATTATATCAGGCCTCAGTCGTAAGAGGACACAAGAAAGGGTCATGAACTCGTGACATCACACCCGTTTATTCCCCGTCACATTCCACAACAACTCTCCTCACAGAACCCCCTTCCGTTAAAAAACCCCTTTCAAAATAAGAGTCCCAACAAACAACCCACTTACAACAGGAACTACACATTAACCCTCAACAATAAAGTCACTAAATAAAGAAGCTTACAATAATACAAATATCATCTATGAATAAAGGTTCCAATATGTTACTTTATTCCAGGCAGTATGCAGAATGTTTTTAATCATTCAGTATTTTAGGTTCAGAAAATAAATATGTCGATCACATTTGTGTGACTGTTGTGAGGAGTATGTGTATCTATAAATTCAATGTTTATGTTTAGACTTTTGATTTGTTGGTTATTTTGCTGATAGTGTGTTCAATTCAAATTATTGAAGGTAGAAGGTTGATCCGTTTTGTGGAAAAGGTTGGGCTCCAACAGCAGATAAGGGCATAGAGTCATACGTAGGTTTTAACAGATTCAATGTACAATTAATAGATAATGATTTGTCAGGTGCATAAGTACGAGACTCTCTTTTGGGGAATTACTGAACTCTCCACATCCAAGATGAGAGGAGGCAGAGATCCAAAATGGAGCATGAGCTGAGGGAGACTGGCTGAGCATGGCTGGACATTGTTTGGGCAGGTAAGTAATCCTAGGAGCTAAATGAGGACATGCAGGCATTGGAAGTAACAGAACATAGAAGATATACACCATACTCCCGCCACAATCAAATACCACTCATATACAGACTACAAACTTTTGTACATGTCACCCTCCTCCAGTAACTTAAGGCCAGTTGACCAACTCTGCAACTCTGCAACCAACCACAAGAAAAACTGCTGGTTTGTTGCAGAGGTCAGAGACTGATGTCTGTCTTCACTGAAACCTTGTGAGCAAATCAGGAATCAGCTATTCTTGATGCTGGGTTGATTCTAATAAACACTTCACTGGGCTTTTTAATAACACCATTCAGCCCCTCAGTCTGTCAAACAAAGTTACTAGGGGACTGCAAATCAGAGACAAGCTTGAACCACCTCAAAAGTTTTCTTATTTTGCCAGGCTTAAGGCTTTTTGCTTCTTTGCCTTCTTTGTTTCCACAAATGTTCTTCATCCATCCACTGATTGTCTGCAAGTGAGCACTGATGTTTGCAGTTTGATTCTGTTGAAAATGTGAAGCCGACTGCCTGACTGGCATGATAAGTCTGACAGTGCAGTATAAATGTAGTCAAATGTAGTAGACATCATTATGATGTTCTTGTGTGTCAATGTATGTAGCAAAATGAACAACTTAACATAGTCAGAACCACATATTATTGAATAATGATGTCATAAAATTAAATGATCTTGTTATAACATGAAAAGATTTTGTCAAAATAATGATATTTATCATGGTGGCATTAATCTGTAATTCACACCACACTTTGAGAGAAAATATTTTTCTGTCCGGTAAACCAGGTCAGGTGTCAACAGATGCATCTGCAGATTAATATTTTCGATGTTGTATCACCATCCAGTGGTCAAACTGGTTCATTACAATCATGGATCCACTGAAACTACAGTATCATAGGTGGGTGCAATATTATGAAACACATTGATGTTAGGCTAAATCCTGTGAAGCTGTTCTTGTGCCTGCTCCAGTGTGAGTCAGTTCAGATCTACACTCATGTACACACACTACATAAAGCATCCGTCTCGGCCTGGATAGATTGATGGATGGATGGACGGACGGACGGACGGACGGACGGACGGACGGACGGTCGGACGGACGGACGGACGGATTGATGGATGGATGGATGGGTGGATGGAAGGATGGATGGATGGAAGGATGGATGGATAGAGGGATGGATGGATAGATAGATAGATAGATAGATAGATAGATAGATAGATAGATAGATAGATAGATAGATAGATAGATAGATAGATAGATCGATAGATAGATAGATAGATAGATAGATAGATAGATAGATAGATAGATAGATAGATAGATAGATAGATAGATAGATAGATAGATAGATAGATAGATAGATAGATAGATAGATAGATAGACACACTCAGTAAACATGTCCATTTGATTCAACCATTTTGGGTAGATGTCATAAAAATAATGAATACCATAGCTGAATTTGACGATCGACCAAAGCTTTGGTTTAAAGTTTGACCTATCAGGCACTAAAAGGCAACTAAATATCACATAATACCATAATAGGTTCATGCTATCACACTGGACAGACAAGGGAAAGGGTGCTACAAGGGTGGGAGTTGCCTGGTTTTACAGTACAGGAAAGAAACCAGGAGTCATCTCATATTATTAGAAATTTGCTAGCTTTTGTTTTTTTCTGACCCCACTTTATTCAAAGATATGTGTCCCTAAGGGCTGCTACACACTAGAGGAAAATTGGACCAGTTTTAGACCCGATTTGTTGCTTCTGACAATGGCGGGGTGTTCCATACTGGAAGTCACTCTGTGCCTATTACCTGAAAAAATAATCCTGAAGTGTGAGGGGTTTACAAAGTATTAGGTGCGATTAGGAGAGATCGCATTCGTCCAACTTTGGATGGAGTGGCTCTCATATCTAGAAATATGACAAAGTTAATTTGACAGTCCACACCATGACAGTACAGAGTTGAGACCAGAAGGCAGAGTTGCAGTCTCTCTGCGCTTCTGTTAGAGCAGTCACCCTATCAATATCCTATAGAAGCTGTGTCTGCCCCCTGACCACCTTAATTCATTAAATCAAAACTAAACAAGAGAGAAGTAATACATTCAAACCTAAAAAAAATGTATACAACCACCATATCAGTACCAACAAATAGAAGGATAAAATGGAGTTTATTCAATATCAGTTCACTCAATCCCAAATCCCTGCTCATTAATGATTTGACCACTGACCATAGGATAACTTTACTATGTCTAGCTAAAACCTGGCTGCAAAAAGATGCATATGTGGATCTAAATGAAGTAACACCCCCCACCCATACTAATACTCATATTCCTTGAAGCACAAGCAGAGGTGGAGGGGTCACAGCAATCTATAAATCCAACCTTTCTATCAACCCTCGACCTGAAGGTAGGTATAACCAGTGACGGCTGGTGACATTTTTTTTGGGGGGGGCGCACTTGGGCGGCGCGGTTTAAATAGCCCACCGCAATGAGAAAAAAAAAACTCCGGGGTGCTCCGGGGACCTCCGGTCCGCGGACCGGGACTGGACCGGGTCCCGGGACGTCCCCGGGGACGTGCTCCTCCGGGACCGTCTCCGGGACGTCCCCGGGCACCGGAGGGAGGTGCACCCGGGGAGGTGCACCGGAGCACCTCCCCGGAGCACCTCCTCCGGTGCTCCGGGAGGTGCTCCGGTCGCGTCCCGGTCGTCCCGGACGTCCCGGTCCCCGGGGAGGTGCTCCGGTGCTCCGGGAGGTGACCGAGACCGGGACGTCCCCGGGGACGGTCCCGGAGGAGCACGTCCCCATGCACGTTAACATGTGGTTAAAAATTTCAGCTGATTATTACTGATCGATAAAACTACACACACGACACAGTAAACAACAATGCTTCTATCTGTCCACTGTCTGTCCTCTACCTGTCTCACTCAGTGCTCCGGGACCGGAGCTGCACCTCCATGCAGATTAAAAGTATCTGCTAACTATGCAGCTCCTGTAGATCAGTGATAAGGTCTCTGATTGGACAGTCCTGTCAGCATGATGTATAAGAAACCCTTTCATTGGCTGTAGGCGCAAGTGAAGTGCGCCCATGGCTCGAACTGTCATCCGCCATTGAGAAGCTGTCCTTGCTCAAATGTTCCTGCCCCTTTTGTTGGCTTCCATAGACTTCCACTTGCCCGGCGCCCACAGGGAGGAGTGGCTTCTCTCTCAGTGATAACGAATGGCAAATATATTACCAAATATAATATATTAAGTGGTTTTTGACAGGGGCTTACGGTCTCCGGCACACATTTAACGTTTTAAAACAGTACATTTCTTATTAAATTATTTGATATATAATGTTTTTTGACATGTCATTTTTTTTTTTTTTCATCTCAAAATTGTAGGGTGGGCGGCGCCCCAGCGCCCTGTATGACGAACCGCCACTGGGTATAACTCATTTGAAAATCTCATCTTCAGCCTCAGACATCCAAGCCTGAAATCACATAAACCAGTTCATCTATTTTTCAAATATTGAATTGAATCGCCACTGTCTGTTCCTCTGATGGAGGCCAGGGAAAGACATGGTCGGGACAATAGGTGCGTGATCCGAGATGACAATACTTTGATAAGCGCACGAATGAACCAGTGGAATCAGTTTGTTATCGATAAAGAAAGAATCGATATTGAGTACGTATGATAAAAAAGAGTATTCTCTGTAGTATGGATGCAAAGAACGCCATATATCACAAATGGATTTGTATTTATATAGCGCTTTTCTAGTCTGATGAAGACCACTCAAAGCGCTTTACAGTACAGTTTCACATTCACCCATTGACACACACATTCATACAGTGCATCTACTTGCAGCACTTTGTTATTCTATGGGGGGCTATTGAGGGTTCATCTTGCCCAAGGACACTTCGGCATGCAGATGGTTCAGACTGGGGATCGAACCGCTGACCTTCAGGTTGGAGGACGACCACTCTACCCCTCAGCCACAGCCGCCGAAACAAGCACCATAGTTAGAGAGAAAATCTTGAATAGAACGGTCTGACCTTCTGTGCTGGGTTTAGTAGAAGATCGGTCCATGTAACACACTTGTAGTATTTGTAAAAATAAATGTTTACAAATACTACAAGTGTGTTACATAGTTTACCTGAGACAATCACATACCGACCGAACCTATCAGAGATCACATCATGTTGCACAAAGGGAATATCTTGACTGATGAGAATTGAAACTCCCCGGGCTTTTGCTTGGAAAGAGAAGTGAAATCCCTGTCCCGACCATCGTGACAACAGACGGACGTTATCTGAACTGCGAATATGGGTTTCTTATAGGAAAGCTATTTCTGCTTTAAGTTGTTTTAAATGTGAGAAGACCTTTCTTCTTTTTACAGGATGGTTCAGACCCTTATCATTCCAACTCAGTAGACCTAGATGTCTGTTCATAGCGCTTGATAAATAAAGTTTATGTAATTAAGTTTAAAACATGAGCGCAGTGACCTAAGCAAAATATTAAGAGATAAGGTGTGACTAGTGCATTGTGCTGGATTTGAAAAGATTACAAAATTACAGGCAGTGACATCTAACCCTAACCCACCCTCCCCAACCAAGACAGCTGCTATAAAAAAAAGCAGCAAGCTCTTCAGAACAAACATCATTCAACAACACCTCTTCCTGTCTCACACACATCTAACTATTGCTCCCGTGTCATACACATAAGGGGAGTCAGCACCTCCTAAAAAAAAAAGAAACATGTGTAGACCTAATCTAGGGGGTCTTTACAAACAAAATAGAAAGAATAAAAAATAAACAAATGTGAGTTCTAAGATATGATTACAGATAACATAAAGTGTCTAGTTCCAGGTAACGTAGAGTTAAAATTGTCTCCCAACGTCAACAAACGCTCACAGATGGAAAAGTGCATTGTAGTTTTTTTTTCCTGCAGCCTGACATTAGCCAGGAGGAAATTCAGTCTTTTTCCACCCACAGAGACATATACGCATATGTTAACATGAGACACTTTCTGGCTGGACTAATACTTGTACATCTCACCTGACATCAATGGAAGGAAAGGACTGATTCATAAGTAACACTAAATGTGTTTTTAAATCTGTCCATTGATATGTGTGTTTGCTTGCTTATTTCATCAACATTACACCAATACTACTGAACAGATTTACACAAAACTGGGATGATGTGACATTGGCTAAAAAAGAACCTATTCAATTCTGTCACATATCCAGGAATCTTGTATCACTTTCTTTGATGTGTTATGATGTTTCATCTTTTTATTTTTTTTAATCTATTTACCAAATTCCCAGGGAATAATGATTGAATCCTGATGAAATGACTAATATCTGAGTCTGTGCAATTTGATGAAGTTTAAATCTAAGGGGCCTTTTGGGTATTGGTAGAGGAATTCACTCTACTGATTGCATTGCTATTAACAAATGTTATTGTCATTGTCATTTGATATTTTAAGGTCTCACCCTTACTAAATAAAGTGCCTGGAGTTAATATATGATGTGATTTACAAAATTGAATTGAACTGAATAGATTTTAACTGAATTATTAACGCCTTGTCCTGTAATCCTGTGTCACATAACTGACTGAAATGTTTCTAGTAGAAATATATACACAGCCAACCTCAGTGATTGGATATTTTTCATGTCACAAGAAGCTGCATGAATAACTAAACAGTCACACATATGTCTTTGTATGACATCTATTGGTTTTTAAACTGACTGCTTACTTTCAGTATCATGGGCAGCCAGGTTATAACTTGCTCTACATTAAAACCACTGTGTAAACATCTTTGGGATCACAGCCTGTTTCAAATAATTTCCATTTTGTTAATAAATAATAATTGAAAATCAGAGTGAAATTGTTGAATGTGACCCCTCTGATTTCCATATGACCCACTCTTTTTGAGTTGGCCTAAATCCAGCCCTGCTTAATTTTGACAGTTTATCAGTTTGACATCCAGTAGAATAAATACCAGTTGTAAAAGCAAAGACCTGTGGATTAGATGTCAAAGACCATTTTTCTATTTATAAATGTGGGTATGCAAATTAATGGTACTTAAAAAACCTTTTGGAATCGTTTGAGTAATGCTGCTACACAGTTGAAGACCTCTGGGAAATGGATGTGTATGTTGACAGACTTTTAGCAACGAGTTGTGTGGACCTTTGTGGATGAACTGAATGGATTTCAAAAGGTTTTGCAAGTACCATTTATTCACAACCACATTTATATAGAAAGGGCCCATGTTCAAAAGTTCTGTAATTCAAATCAGTGTAAAGCACTGCTGCAACAAAATTAAAGTTGTGCTTCGACTTTGCAGAAGTGATTATAAAATTGTTGTTGCCATAATGGAGATCTGCACCTGTCACATGTAAATCTGTCTGACAGTCTGATAAGGGGAAATAATAAAAAGAAATTATCGGATTGATTTGGTGGCAATTTTGGGTTCCTCTTAGCTGTCTGCACATAGTCTCTCCAGTCTCTGTTCAGAGTATTTCTCTTCCTGCTTAAAAAGAAAACAACCAGGCATAAGATGTTTATCATCTTAAGATAAATCTCTTTGGCATTTATCACTCTCTTTCTTTCTTCTACCTTAGTGTATTTAACTATTCCTACACAATGACATCCTTTTTTCCAAAGTAACAGATGAAACCTTTTGCCCCCAGTTGACAGTGTCACACTGAGGAGCCAAAACATTAAGACGAGCATGGTCATGCTTACCTGTGTACAGCTATACAGGCTAAGATGGCCTTTTGTGAGTTTTCCGTGGCATAGCAGCCATTCTGTCTGTTTAGGCCTTTGTTGTCCTTGGGAATAATGGACGCAGCAGTTTGTGTTTTTTTTCCCTCTTGAGGTCCCTCTTGCTCAGATCTTTACACATGCACATCCAACACTGAGAACCATGTGTTCAATAGTTTTACAAGGCATCATGGACCTTGACATGCACTGTTTTTATAAATAATAAAGATATTCCCTTCATCTCAGAATGTTTTTGAGGGTAACATAGAAAAGCCTGATGTGTAAGTGACTTGATACATATACGTAATGTATAGTTTATATTGAACTCATATTTTGGTTTTGTTCATGTTGTTACGACCCTGTGTGTATGCGTGACACTGTCTGTTTCTCCTCCTAGTATGTGAGCAGTCTCCCTTGAGTGTGTGTGTGTGGCCTGATTGAAAGCAGGTGGGACCTGCTGATTGCTGCTCCGGGATTGGCCAGAGTGAGGAGAGGAGCCTACTTGAGGAGCTGACTGACGGCACTCTCCCTCTCTCCACCGAATCTCCCACTTCCAACCAGGACCAGTGTTGGTTTGTCGTATTGTTTTGTTGTGTATATATATAAGTAAATAAGTGTTGGTGGTAGCCCTGTAGGAGGGAGAAGCCTTTTCTTTTACCCCTGTTTTCTCCTGTGTTTTCCTGAGTAGGAGTTAGATAAGCATTTGTCTTTTTGTTAACAGTTTTGTTTCATAGATAGGAACGTAGGGAATAAGATTGTTTTGTTTGTTGTGTTTGCCTTTCTCCCTCTGAAGCAAATAAAAGCTACCATTAAACCAGTAATACTGTGTGACACTGGCCTGCTTGGGAGTGGGAAGAATGGGGAGAGCACCACATGGCACGTCTCTGGGGTCCCCTAGACCCGGGGCGTAACAATGTTGTTTAGATTTTGTGGAAGATATTTTTACCAGCTTTCTTCTGTATGAACAGGATCAGCAGGAGGCACCTTTGGTGACGATTCCTCCCCTGAAATGTGTCCTTCCCTTGTTTAGCTTCGCCTCTCAACAGTGTAATCAACATATCAGTGTCACACAAACACACGGACACCATACTGCAGCATAGAACATCTCTGATTTCATTATGATCATGTACTGTACTGTCCCCCAAAGACTTGCTTGTTCATGTCACATGTCTGAGGTTTTACTTTTCTAATGCAACAGGTAAAACTTAAAGTCACTTCTTCAGTGAATATTAAGAATACAGGGATAAGGACTCATCCTCTGTTTTCATCAATGCATCTATCCAATTCCTTGACATTAAAGAAACATTTTTGGTGAGCATGTTCAGTGGACTGAACTAAACCCCAGAATACAAAGTACCACACTGCAGGAAGTAAAGTAAATGTCACATAACGAATATCCATTGTTAACGGCTCTGCTTGTGTTTCCACTTAGTGTTAATTAATCAAGCAGATGTAACATCACATCCCTGAAATGGTGACTAGAACAAACAAAAACCTTTTCATGTCTGGGATACAACAAAAAGCCAAACATTGTAGAGCACACAAAAAAACTATAAAAGCAAGAATGTATGACAATAAACAATTGGAATGCTGTAATTCATACAGAGATTATAAAAAGTGTCATGCCCTGATGCCTTACAAGCAGAAATTATAAAAAAATCATCCCCTGTTTTTGTCCCTTTAGTAGCACACATCAGAAATATTCTGGTGAGCGACAGCGAAAATGAAGAGGTGTAACTCAGCATCAACATCAAGTCCTGCAGTGAAATGAGCTCCATTTTAGTTTAAGGTTCTAATTATGTTTTGCATGTTACTGCAGTTACTTTTCCTTCAGTTCTCAACATAGTGTTTTTGGAGCTGTCTCTAGAGTAGGATATATAGTAAGTAGATCTTGGCAACAGTATGTCCATAATATTCAGCCAGTATCAACTGGCCTACCAACATTCTAACTTGCCAACCAGCTGAAAATCCCAGACTAAGGCTCAGTGTATATAAAAACCCAAATACTCCCA